>NW_012267262.1:9263486-9303601 GCF_000151885.1 Dipodomys ordii
TGGTAGAGCGCTAGCCTTGAGCTGAAGAGCTGAGGGACAGCGCCCAGGCCCAGAGTTCAGGCCCCATGACCAGACCCCCCAAAAAAAAGAAAAAAAAAAGAAAATCAAAGTAATTTTTTGAACTTTTGTTCGTCTCTCATTACCAAAGGATCCTAAGAAAACTTGACTCTGTAGGTTAAGGATGGGAGCCAAGAATATTTCTTTTAAATAAGTAACCCAATTCTGAGACAAATAGTGTAGAACAGGTTTTGAGAAACTGAATCAGCCTTATTTGGTGGATTTGATCATGCTATGGGCAATGTCTCTTGTCTTGTTTACTTGTAAAACTTCCATGTCTAGCTTGGTGCTTTTGCTCAGTAAATATAATTTCTCCTGATACATACTTCTGTTGCAAAGAGCTCTTTTCCAACAATTCCAAGATAATATATTCCCTTACCTAGTACAGACTATGATCAATAAAGAAAGAGATGTCAAAGGAACCAATTGAAACTAAGAATTAGACTGTTGCATTACATGAAGGAAATATCAGTGCTTATGTGGCAAGACAGTGGGAAAGAGCTTATATTTTTGTTTCCCACAATCCAATAGGGTTGACTTCATTTCCTGACTAGCCTCTCTCAGGATATTTTCCTGTTGTTAGATACAAGCTATACCACAGCAACTGGGGAAAACAAAACCAAGCAGGTAGTTTTCATTCTGTTGAGTATTACACAAAATACACTAAATGAATTATAAGGGTTGCCAACCCAGGTTGGGTATAAGGATGAGTGGAGATTTCCATGTAAAGGAAACCAAATGTTTAGGAGGAGAACCCAGGAGAATATCCTAGTTTGTATCTAAAGCCAAAAAAAAAGACTGAAATATAGGTAAGGATTAGGTGATGGAGAACTTTCAATCACTGAAGTTTTAAATGTGATGACCAGATGGAATATTGCAATTGAATAAAGAATTTTAATATTCTCAGGATTGAAATTATTTCAGACTTGATGAATTTCTTTCAACTTTGGTATGACAGACTTTACTAATTTTCTATGGTGTCATTCTCACATGCTCATAGAATTCTAGTTTGTCTCAGGCCAGCAATATAATCACCCCAACGAAATGAATCAAAGTAAGTCTGATGAAGTCTTCTTCATTGCCAGCAATGTAGTTGTCTCCCATGGATCTAGGAATGGCTGTGTATGTGGCTTAGAACTGGCCAATCAAAAGTCAGTTTGGGCTTTCTCTTGTCACTATATTATTTTACTTTATTATATATTATGGTATATTACTTTGTATTATCTTCATATATAAATATTTCATATTTATCTTTTTGTTACATATGTGTATAAATATATATGTGTGTGTATATACATGTATACATATATATGTATACACACATACACACACACACACACATACCTTAGTCCTATAGCAAATGATCATGAATTAAATGGCATAAAAATGCTAACATTCCTTGTAGCTCTGGGGGAAAGAACTCTGAAATTAGTATCATAAGGCCAAAATAAAGGTGCTGATACCACTGTCCTTTTGGAAGAGACTAGTGAACAATCAATCCCTTTTTGCTCTTTGCAGTCTTGAGGCTATTTGCATGGTTGGTTTATGCCAATTTCTGGGTTGATCTTTCTTATCAGGACATTAAGATTTTTATTTAGGGCCCTTGCATGGTCTAGAATTTCTCCATGTCAAAATCCTTAGTGTAATCAACATCTTCTTCCTCCTTCTCCTTTTCTTCTTTTGCTCCTTCTTCTCCTTCTTCTTTAGTTTGGACACAGAGTCTTAAATTTGCTAGGTAAGTATTTTGCCACTTGAGCCATACCCCCAGTCCTAGTGTTACACAGAATCTTAAAAATCTTTCATTCATATTTCCTGACCTGTTATTTGCAGTTGAACTGACTGCTCAACAATTGAAATACATATTTTTAATCATCAGGAAAAAGTTTATAATCATAACTTTTATATTACACAGAAATAGAAATGATAAAGCGGATTCTGGAATCGCCTTTTGTTTGAAATATTTCATCTTCTGGCTCTTGTTTCAATAATATTTCTTCGCCTCATAAAGTCTTGGAACAATTGAAATGGTAGTTTTGAGTTAAAAATAAAAGTAAATAATGTGAGTTCTAACATAATGTAATTGAATGGGGGAAGCTATTAACATAAAGACGTAAAATTTATATTTAAAAAATTTAGAATCCTGACACACCACAGGAAGTTGGCAACAACTACCAAGAGTAACTGATGGCTGTTATTATGCCAGAACAAAGAAGTTGATTCTTTCTGGAACTAAAGGTGTTCCTGTGTGGCTTGTGGGGAGGGGGAGGCACCTGCTTTCTTTCTCTTTTTTTCTTAATACAGCTTTCTCCAAATAAAATGTGGTGTGTTTCATCACCCATAATGGAACGCGCCTGTCACTCCTTGAACATCATCATATGGTTGGTGGCCGGCGGATAATGGACCACTGAGTGTCAAGGTGACTGGCTTTCAATGCACACAAAACTAAAAATTATAGACCTGTCATTCCAGAGGCAGGCCACAATTAGCTGTCTATGCAACTTGAAATTTCCATTTTGCCAGCTGAGTAATCACTCCACTGGAGTATCTCCTATTGGAAGCATTTCCAAGCCTTTTGTGGATAAGCCTTATAAAATGTGGATCCTAAAGCAAATAAGTAATGGACTTAATCTGAGGTATTCTTGTTTAGAAACACCCTTTCCTTAAATACACAGGCAAATCTCAATATTGTTCTATTAGTAGCAAACAATAATGTGACAAAACAATATAAGCCTTGGGTATTTTCTTCAGGGATGGTGAAAGTTGAAGTTGAAAAGCAAGAATCCATGTTTTAATATTTTGAGTTTCCAGAGCTTAGAAAAAAAATGGAGTCCTTAGCAATCCGATAACTTGATCTGAAATAAAATTAGTATAAAGGCTCTAGCTGGGTGTGATAGCTCTTCTCTGAAATCATGGCTTCTAGGAAGGCAGAGATGAGAGTACTGTGGTTTGAGGCTAGCCAGGGAAAAAGTTAGTAAGACTTCATGTGATTTAATAATTCTGACATGGTTGACATCCACCTTGTATCTCAGCTATCTGTTGAACTATCTGGGACTGAGATATAGTCTGACTCAGCCAGGGCACAAACTTGAGGCTCTATCTGAAAAACATAACTAAAGCAAAAAGGATAAGGAGTGTTGCTCAAATGGTAGTTTTCCTGTTTAGAAAGAGTAAGGCCTTGAATTCAGGCTTCAGAACAACCCCTAACAAAAATACGCATTAATTGAAGAAGCCAAAGCTTGGGAAGTTGGTCTTAGGAGCATCCCCTGATTCAAAACTATCCATTTGTCTGTTTTCTATTTAGATTTTGTTTCTTGTTACCTATCTGACATCTATCTTTTGACTAGTTTAACATTTTAGAGCTAGAGAAAATGACCTACAAGTCTAAGATGTGTTTCTTATTGGAAAATTTCATTGCAATTTCTATCTTAAGTACAGTAAAATTCAAGATTCTACGATCTCGGATCAGATTATACACTGTCTAATTGAACATAGATTTTCCCCCTCCCTTCTCTCCCTGCCTCCAACCTATATTTTTCTATTTTCCTCTCACTTGGATGATCTATCTCTAAGTTTGAATTGCCAAGCCACAAGGATGCAAGAGATGTTGACAATCAATATAAATTAAGGAAAAGAACAGGAGTGAGATCACAAGTGTTTGAGTGAAATTCTCCCTACAGGTCTTAGCAAACTCATGATTTTATTTAACTTTCTGCCATGGTTTTGATTACTGAGAATACACAGAATAGGAAAGATTTTCCTGGAACAGTTTTCAAAAACACCCTTAGTTTGAATTGTATTAAATATTCTCTAAGTAGGGTATTGATGGTGAAATATTGACTAATCTTTTGTTTTGAATGACTGTCATATTTTATTGGAAATTGATTTCTGTACCTCAGTCACAGAGTAATTGAATTTGCCATTAGAGTCACTCTGTTGTGTAACTCAGATTATGCAACTCAGATTATGCAAGAATTATTTTGAATGGCAACAAAGATATGTCCAAAGATTTGGTGTATGGCTTCATTCTCATCTCTGTCTGTCTGTCTGTCTCTCTTGTCTTTCTCTCTGTCTCTCTCTCCCCTCCCTTCTCTGTCTTTATATTTTAAAGGATCAAAAAGATTTATTTGCTTTTCTTTAGTAAAAGAAAGAGGTGCAAACATGAATTATAACAGCCTTGATAGCCTGTTTCATAAGAATCTCAAACAAAAATTGGCTAAAACGCTGTCTTCTATTTAGAAAATTAGTAAGCCTTTGTCATTATTCCTAATACTTAGCAAGTACACACACACACACACACACACACACACACACACACACGGAAGGCTTTTCAAAACCAAGATAGAATCTTTTTAATTCCCAAAGTGTCTATTTAAGAAATATAAACTGTGAAGATAAGCAAAAGCTATTTTCTCTAAAGGAAAGTACCTTCAAATGAACAGAACAAGCAAATGTGGGCTTAATTAGGTAGAGTAAGATGAGTATTAATTATTCACCTTTGCAAGGCGAAAGTGGCATTGTTGCTAAAGAAATGAAAGAAGGCATGATATTGGCCTCTTTCCCATTCTTCTGTTGAGTGTGCACTGGTCTAAGCTAACTAGCTACATGATAGCCCAAGAAGAGAAGGAAAATTCACTGTTGTCTTCACAGTTGGGGATAGATTATCTTAGGGAAGTGTAATATCTGCCATTGAAATAAAGTACTATTGAATATCTTGCATATATCTTCATATGCATATGTACATGATACACACTTCTGATGTTTAGAATGTACAAAAACTTCCTTGTTTTGTTCTTTTAAATATATTCAAAATAGCTAAATAACAGTTGTATTTACTCCCAGAGTGCTATATATTCCAGACTTGAGGACAGTAACCAATTATTATTCAAGTTGATAATAATCATGTATAGGTTAAGTTTGCTTATTATGGCACAGTCTTAAAAGTTATTTGTCACAAGGTAACTATGTAGGATGGATCTAGAATCTACCAGTGCAACATTCATAAGACCATCACAGTATAAGAGCAATAGTTCCAAGTAACAACTCAGAATCAACTCAGAAAAGAATGTAGAAAGATTTTGCTTCTGGCCCGGACATGGATAATAACAAATATTATCTGCTTCTCATTGCTAGTCAGTATAGTTTTAAGTATGTTCATGCTGATAGTGTGTGTGTGTGTGTGTGTGTGTGTGTGTGTGTGTGAGACAGGATGGGTTTTTATGGAATAAAGCAAAAAGAAATTGTTACAACCCCAAAACAGTGACGAAAAGCAAAATGACTCTCTTTTCATATTTACCCTTTAAGTATATCCCCATTCTACACACTTTTAATTCTTTAGGTAACATCATTTGTTCATTGCTTTTTATAAAAAGCTGAGAAAACCAATATTCATGACCTACATGGACAGTTTTGTTAAGTTGACTGAAACCACATTCAACAACTTCCGGATTTTTATGTAGTTCATGCTTTGTTCCTAAATGACTTTTCAAATCATGAGACTCTGAAAATAATTAATATTTTAAAATGGCACTTAATCCCTTAAGGTTATTTAAGTAGTTCTTTTAAAATGTCAAAATAACAGCCAGACCCTGGTGGCTCATGCCAATAATCCTAGCTACACAGGAGGCTGAGATTTGAGGATTAAGTTTTGAAGCCAGCTTGGGCAGACAAATCTGAGAAACTTCAATCTCTAATTAACCACTAAAATGCCAGAACTGGTGGTGTAGACCAAGTACCATTACTTAATGATACAAACAAAATGAGGAGCCCTGAGTCCAAGCCCCAAACATGTATACAGACACACACACAAAATGTCAAAATAACTATCCTATCCTAATACACCTATTATACATTGTGATCTAGCATAAAATATGATTTGTTTAGATGTTCATTAAATTATCATTTAAATCCACAATTATAATGAAAAATATTCATAAATAGAAATTAGTTATTTAAATGTTTGTAGATGGAGAGATAGGTAAAGAATAAAAGGAATCAACTTTTATACAACAGTTGCTTATGTAAAAATTTTCTTCGGTGAAGCAGAAAACTGCTCAAAAAATAGAAAAATATAGAGATGTAACAGGAGTTTATTAGATGAAGGTTTTCTTTAAAGATCTGTGAAAAAATATTGTGCTTTATAAGTACTCAACAATTCATTTCTAAAAAAATAATTTAGCTTTAAAATAAGAAGAATTCATATACCTCTGTAAATATTCATGTTTTCATACTTGTTGCTGGAAAGGTGAGTCAGATTCAAAATGAATGTTATGAGAAGACTATTTGTAGACAATTTGAAAGGAATAAATGAACCCCCAAATTAGTGCATTCTATTTTTCTCCCAAATCTTTGCTCACATTTTGTAACAGACTTTCTGCATATTATCACTCAGTTACACTGTGCTTTTATTTCCCCCTCTCATTGAAAAATCTCCTTTTCAAAAGGAATAGAGGTTAACCAACTTTTATGCCTTAATGAAACAATTTTTGCTTTTTTATTTTTATTTTTTTACAAATCACCAGAATTAAGCATTGCTATAAATTATCTTTAAATTACACATACATAAAGATGGACTGTTTGTTGGATACACCATTTTTTAAGACTATGAGTAGACATAGTCCGCATGAACATGGTCATAAATAATATAGTGGCTCCCAAGTGGAGTTAATATTAAAATCAGAGTTCTGTGGTGCATCTGAAATACTCATTTCCATAGTGCTACAGTTAAAAATTAAAAAACAAAAAAGTCATATAGTTTACCCCCTCAAATGTCGTCATATTCATCTATTTGATGTGACTTTTTTCTTCCTATAAAAATTACACTGTCACATCAAGTGCCTGTATCTGTCACTTTATCTGAATTGCATGTGAATTATACCTTGCAAAAATCCCCCCCCCAAAAAACAACAACAACAACAACAAAACAAAACCGGAGAGCCGAAAATGATCCCCTTCTGAATATTTTAGACTTGTATGAGTTCTCTAATATTTTTGTTTTTGTGCAAGGCCGCTTGTAAGGTTGCCTGGAGCCTTGAATGCTGACAGCCTTCATTAGCATTAATGCGGGTCCCTTATCTCCCCTTGCTCTCCTCCGCTCTCCCCCTCCCCCCTTTCTTGTCTGATGGTTCACTGACACCGTTGACAAGGCTGACACCACCAATCAGCTTCGGCTCAGCAAGGTCACTGTTCAGACTTGACTCGTGATTGGCTGTTGCGCTTCAGCGTGTTATTACTGTCTGATTTGATCGGAGGCAGGGGGTGGTCTCCAATCAAACAGAGAAAAGGTCCTAGAGAAGGTAATTAAATCCTGTCAGAGGCAATTATCGGTTCCAGGGCCATGACTCTGGCCCTGAATGCAGATGATCTGAAACTATATTCTTGGAGAAATTCAAGAGGGCTGCTAGCATGGTTCAGTTAGGCATGAAAGCTGCAGCAGGCTTCCTGCAAACAATGCAGCTCTGTATTTTAAACCTTTCTGCCTTTTTTTTCCCTCTCCCAACTACCCGTAGACTTCTGTTTTCACTGATCAAAAATATTTCTTTACAGGCCACATTCTAATTAATTTAATAGACAAGGTTTTCCTTTCTTGTACATAAATAATGACAAGTTTCACCAAAGAACTTCTGCCCCCTAACATGGCTCTTACAAGCAGCCTTTATACTGGCAAAAGAAAGCATTTATTGGAAGAACATCAATGTAATTCAGTCCAACGGAAAAGAAGAATTTAAAGTTTCTAAGGTGGCTGTTCTGCTGAAGGAAAATACCTAAACATACACGTGATAGAGTTCCATGCCTTTTTTGTTTGTTTGTTGTTTAGTACCAGTACTGGGACTTGAACTGAGGGCATGGGCACTTCCCTCCCCCCCCTCCAAGGTTGGTACTATACCACTTGAGCCACATCTCCACTGATGACTTTTGGGTTTTATTTAGAGATAACAATCTCAGAGACTTTCTTTCCCCTGGATAGTTTTAAACTCTGATCTTTTTTTTTTTTTTGCTTGTCCACAGATTTTTTTTCAGATGGACAAACGTTTAATTAGTTCACAGTAAGAAGAATATAATTTAAGCAATGCTGAGAGAACATTTGAGAGGTTAGCAAGATGACATACTGAGATATTCAGCACTTCTGATAAGGTGCAATAATAATGATTGCATCAATACTAATAGGAAGTATTAGTCATCAATGGCTAATATTAAAATTAACAAATAAATGACATAAAAATAAAAGATCAATAAAAAAATAAAAATTTTGGATAATCTTTAGATCTTCATCTAAATAAAACAGTCATGAAATACTTTTAAAACTTATTGCTTTAATTTTTAGCAGGTTGATTTTTTTTTTTTTGGTAAAGGTGATGTACAGAAGGGCTACAATTACATAAGGACAGAAATGAGTCAATTCTTGTCAAACATTGTTACCCCCTCTCTTATTTTCTCCTGCTTTCCTTCCTCTCTATTCCCCTTCCCCCTCCCCACAAAATTGTAAAGCTCATTTCCAACATAGTGTCTTGTGAGTATCACTGTTGCATTGGCTCACCCTTTGTCCTTTGTCTCACCATTTCTGTGATTCCCCTTCCCTTGCCCAAATCAGATCAACTTACATACAAGACAAAGGACACCAAAATAAAAAACAGTTACAACAAGGGGTAAACCAAAAGGTGGAAAATGAAAGAAAAAAGAAATAACTGCATACAGTACACACACAGACACAGACAGACACAGACACAGACACACACCACACACACCCTCTTGTTTCCATATCTTGTAGTTCATTTTGATTAATATCATTTTATAAGGTTATATGTACATAGCTATTGAGCTATTGTGATCCTCTGCTAGAACTATCCTAGACATATACTAGTTATTAAAAATGAGGAGGAAAACCATGTGGCCTATGCGTCTTTCGGTCTGGCTTGCTTCACTTACAATGATTTTTTTCCAAGTCTTTCCATTTCCTTATGGATGGGGTAATGCCAGTCTTTCTGATGGAGGAATAAAATTCCATTGTGTATATATATCACATTTTCTTAACCTATTGACCACTGAGAGAGGCATCTGGGTGGAATCCATATCTTGGCTGTGGTAAATAATACTGTAATGGACATTGTTGTGTTGGTAGCTTTAGTGTAGCCTTGTTTGTGGTCATTTGGAAAAATGCCCAGGATCTTTTGATCTCATCTTTCTGAGTATCTAAGATTACAGATGTGAGCCACTTGTGTTCAACTTGCTATTGGTAATCTCAAAGTTTCTCCAAGGCAATCTAGTGGTGGCAGTATGCATTTAAATGCTATTTTTCTTCTATTAAAAAAACAACCAAACAACAAACAGAGAAAGGCTTTAGCAGATGATATGAATATTTAAGGAAACTACCACCTTCAAAATATTTCAGGGAATTAACACTTTAAAACTGAGACCAGGGAAAAGAAGCCAGAAAAGAGTGCTGAATTTTTTCAGAAGAGAAAGCAAAGACAACCCACTTACTTTTATAAAAATATAAGACTTCAGTTGCATTTCCTATGTGATTTTTCTTCAATTGCTATTACATAAGCTTTATGATGTAGCTTTTGTTCAAGAGTTTAGGTCTAGAAATCAAATATCTCTATTGATCCTGAATAATATTTACTGTTCTAAATAGCATTGGTCCATGTGTTGTAAGAAATACTTGATCCAGTATAAAGGCATACTAGCTTATATATCCCATGCTAAGTTTATATATCAGTAAATATCCTCACATGATTGGCCTTAACAGACTTTATGGAAATATTGTACTCCATATGTCAGTCCTCCAAATGGATAGCCTGGATTTCAACTTGTGTGTTTTCTGAGCATGGGTATTATTTTTGCATGAATAAGATGTTCGAAACACCATTAAAACAATTTCTGTACTGTTGCTGATGAAACAGTTTAACCATTAGGGTTTCTCCCCAGGGAGCAGTTAACTTGCCTCTAATCTTGGTTGTTTTCTTTGTTTCTAAAGCACTATATAAAGCACAGTAATCCTTAATATGCCTGACTATTTGTTTTGTTGAAACATAAACAGATACTCTAACCCAAACATCATTTTTTCCCTTTAAAAGTAGTCCATTAATCAGAATGAGGTATCAGGCTCAGAAAGAAAAGGGAGGGAGATGTTAATAATAATGAAAAATGCTGTGGACACTAGTTGGCTGGAATAAAAAAAACCCTCAAATCCTAATCTTCACATATGACTGTGAAAATAATGTCTGATTCATTCCATATTGCATTTTTGGAACATCAAAATCTTCATCAATTTCTCTAATAAGGAAAAGTAGATACACAGGATGAAGCAATTGCTCACAAATCTGGCAGTATATTTTACATCGTCTAAATGAATGTCCATTGCTATACTTGAAAAATTTCTATTTTTCTCAATTGGAGTGATAACTCTGAGTTTTGAGCAAGAATATTTTTATTTAGTCAATTGTGTGTTATTGTGTAGACAAATTATTTTGTTGTTGTTTCAGTAGCTGTTTTAGTATAGACATTTCTCTACCAACAACAACAACAACAAAATAAAACCAGTTCTTGGAACTAAAGCAAACAAAAAACTCCGTTGAAATATTTCTTCCAATAATTTAGATCAGCGTTTCTAATAGAAGGAGAAGAGGAAGCAAAGAGGATCACATTTCCTGTGCCTGGTTTTCTGAAGGGGCCCTACAATCTCAGAAGCATTCTCAGCTACATACACCACTCTGTCTTGCTGTGCTGGGAGCTGTTGGAGGGTCAGGCTAGTACATTACTCCATTTGGTATGCCCATGAAACCATTTAATGGGAGCCAGCAAGAGCTGGAGCTCTTGTATGAACATCTATGAAAGGATCACCCCAAGATAAAACTCTGGAGAATACCACCAACATCACATAGAAGCATTTTGTAACATATAAGAATTAGGTTGTCTTATTTGGACAGGGGTCTGACTACTGTTAACTATTCAAAGTGTCTAATTTTAGTTCTAATAAAAAATAGAAGCTTCTTTTTGTTATTGCTTAAGTCTTTGATTGCTCTAGCCCTGACCACCAAGCCTGAATAAAAATATCTGGAGTCATTAGGATGATAAAGATAGACCAAGTGGATGATGTGCTTTAAATGGTTTGTCAAGAGAATTCCCCAGGGGACATTATATTGTGTTCCATAGTAAAATGTATTTTTAAAATTTATGATGCTTATGCAAAACATGGGGAATAATTCACATTTATCTCCTTATGTTTGGTTGCTTTGGTCAGCATTATTGGAATGGAAAGAGAGGATTCGTCTTTTAATTAGTCTTTTCCAGATTCCTGGTGAGATTCCTAGCACTATCAACTACAGGAATACATAGCCCAAACAAAGCCCATTGGGGTACATTTTCAGGATGGTACATCTGGGAGCAATAATTTATGAATAGTAATAAGAGCTGGGTATGCAATTCCCTGCCCAGCACCAGGATAAGTGTACCCCACTGATTACTGACTGCATTGAAAATACTTAAGTAAATAAGATAAAAGCCATCCACAGTTCTTATTTGTAAGTTGGAATTCCTCAAAAGCAACTGAAAAAAAAGGTGACATGCAAATCACTATTAAGCAATATGTGGTAAGAATCAAATATATATATTTTAAAGAGCGGGGGGGGGTGGTGGTGTGGGGTGGGACTAGCAGTGAAAAATTATCTGGGTCTTGCCACATAGGGGATGGAAGAAATTAACTTTCCCCGCTCTGTGATGTTGCTTTGTAGATTTGCTTTGTTGCAAGCTGGTATTCACCCCTCAAGGGATCAGAGAACTTATCAGATTTTATTAATTTATTGGCTCTGCACTGAAGTATATTGTAAACCCAATTTTAAGTACTTCATTTTGGTATTTATTCACTGCTCACAAAAAAAAAAAAGCAACGGCCTTTCCAACAAACCCAGAGGGTTTCCATAATCAGCCTGAGAGTGGAAGTCTAAACATGTTTAAATATTTTATTTGATAGTTCTTAATGAGTGCCACCTTCATTCCAATTTACAAAATTAGGGATAGCTTTTCTTTTTCTTTTTTCTTTTAGTAGTAGTATAGAGTTGTGGCATTATGGATGCGATTGAAGAAGTGTTCCCCAGCTCTATTTATATAGTGCATAGTAATTTTATTCCTCTTTGACAGATGAAAATCTGGTTGGCTATGTAGAAAGGATAATTTCATAGTGAACTGGAAGTTGACTAGTCCATTTAGAGAATGGATCATAGGATCTGAAGGCTAAGAAATTTGAAGGAACAAAAGCTGAAAGTAATGAAAGAGATATCCCTGGGAAAGGCATAGGGGTGGGAAATAATGAATAGAGAAATAAGTAGAGGAAGAGAAAACAGAGATACTGGACTAAAAGTCAACTTTGAGACATGGTTTCACCTAACTGACCAACAGGAAAGTTACCTATGAGCAGCTCCATTGCACATCTCTGCATTTTCTATTTTTTTTCTACCTTGGAATTGTGAGATAAAAAATGCAGTTAAAAAGAATGTCAGACAGAGCAGGGAAGGTGGTTCAGTGCTAGAGTGCTTGTCTTGCATGCATGAGGCACCACATAAGTAGAAAAAGCCGGAAGTAGCGCTGTGGCTCAAATGGTAGAGCACTAGCCTTGAGCTGAAGAGCTGAGGGACAAAGCCCAGACCCAGAGTTCAGGTCCCACGACTGACAAAAAAAAAAAAAAAAAAGAATATCAGACAACAGATGTTTTTGTAGAATTACAGGAGACATACTTATACTAAAAAGTTACTTCAGGTTTAAATGACATTGAACATTATCAGTTATTCTGTTTTCTTGGTTAAATCAGGCAACTCTACGCACTCACTTGTGATGACTCCTGCAGTCCAGTGCTCAGATTCTTCAGTGGTGTAAGTACCAAAATAGCCTCTCAATCATATTTCTGCTTTAGAAATTTCAGGTGAGTTAATTTCTGACCTCTTATTCCCTGTCTTCTTCATATACCTCAGCAAGTATGTTCTTTTGTATCCTAATGCCTGAAAACTCTGTTCATTTGCTGCTTCACAATTAATCATCCCCTTATCTCTTATCTCCCAATTTCTTATATAGTGTTCCCAAGGGATTCACAATCCATTATTCATAAAAATCCTCTTTATCTGCTTGAGTTTCCTCTTTTCCTAATAGAAGGGTTACTTATTGGGGAAAAGTTTTCTTTGAGCTGTCTTGAAAGGAGGCCACAACCTTATGAGCTACTCGAACAAATTCCAAGGCAGAATAGCAAGAATAAAATTTTCACTATGACTTCCAGATCTTATACAATCACTTTCTATTGTTTGAAAAAGGCCATTCTGTCCATCTTGTCCTTTTACAGTCTTTTAAGATATTTGAATTTTTGAAAATATTTGAAATATAAATTATTATTTTCCATCAATTATTATTATAAACATTACAATAATAATTCAGAGGGCACTCTTCCATGGCATCTTATCACCTGTTTGCTTTCCACACCAGATAAAACATTGTTACCTGTCTCACATCCTTCCATACATATGGTTCTTCTATAGTTATCCACTATAGATAGCATCCACACGTGGATGCTACCTACAATCTTTTTTGTCCTGTTGTGGCAGATCACAAACAGCACAGATGTCTTTGTAGCTCCTTTGGTCAAAAATTATGGTTTAGATATCCATTTTGAATCTGGACTGGTTTTCCTTTAAATATATGAATTTGATCATTTTCTTTAAGAACTTAAGCATCCATATAGACATTATACTGACTTCCTTGCATAATCTGGTTTTCTTCGAAGAAGTCCACTTTCATCTGAAAACAAAAACAACTCCACACAACTAACACTGATGGTTAAGATGCAGGAAAAAAGGCAGAAAAAGCTAAAGGAGAACAAGACCAACTCTCAGGGTTGTGGTTATAAAGAAATTATTTGTAGAATATCAGCAGAACTGAAAACAGACATGTAGGAAACTTGTTTATGAGTAATCAATGATTTGAGATGAGACAATTAAAAACTTTTCTCTCTAAACTTAACAAAAATATCTTCTCCCCTAATTGACTATGAGCCATTCCTTTCTTGAATGAATACTTGAAAGAAAAAATTGAGACATAATGGTCAGGGTTTCAAACATTTTATTATAATAAAAAAGGTCTTCAGTTCTAGAGCTGCAAATAATATAACAATTATATGATAAAATATGAATTCTTTTTTTAATAAATGTTTGGTACATTGAAATCTGAAGTGGGGAGATGCCAGCAGATTTATTACAGTATTTTTAGATATTGGTGTGGGAGTAATAAATCCAAAGTGAAGTATAAAAAGTAGGAAACAGTATTATGGTATCAGAAAGTGAAGGTAATTTGAGCGTAGTGCATCTGCTAGAGAACTAACATTTGTAGTCATGGGAGGGAGTGTGTGTGTTAAAGGAGAATGATCACTAGTGAGTTTCATTATTCTCAGGAAACAGTAGTCTCCAGTGTCTGCATCCTGCTTTATCTCTCTTGTAAAAATATCAATGAATTGGACTAAGGCTAGGACAGCAAATTCCTGACATACTTACATGACTTCCTTTCCATGGGCCAAGTCAGAATCCAGTAATCTATTATAGGCCAATGTAATTGCTCAGCATGGATATGGCTTATGAATCATAGTTTAGCTAGCCAAACAACTCAATCAACACATCACAAATGACATCTGAGATGAAATCTTGTTCTTCTACTCTAGACTAGATTACCTCAAGCAACATTTCCAATATTAAAACTTTGTCATACTTACTGTAAGGAAATTTCAATTTGTCTTTCTATATCCACTTAAAGAGATGATAAACAGTATGGCATATTTTAACCTGATCATTCACATCAAATAATTTAAAGTTCCAGAATAAAAAGAATCAATATGGGTAGTTGCTCTCTTCAATCTACTTTTCACAAATTTAAATAGAGAAAACTGTAAAAGACATTTAAGTTTAATTTTATCACGATAAAGGGGAATATTGATTTTTGACATGCCTAAACCACTCTATTACCAGATATATAGATTTCAAAGGACTAACATTCAATTTTGTGAGCCTTTCTCTTTTCCATATATGTCATGTGGTAAATCTATTTTGAAGATACAATGACAGGGCTTAAAAATAGATTTCATTGGATTTTTCTTAAAGCAGAACTCAAAAGTAGTTTTAAAAGCAAAACAAAAGTCTCCTCAAAAATAGAAGACCAATCCTTTTTTTAAGGATATTCTACATTTTGTATCTGGGTTCTTACAGGAAATGGCACTTCTCAAATTACCCATCAGAATGGAAAATTGTAGAGCAGAGTAGGCCCCAGATTTTTTAAAAGAAAGCTTGTTAACATGTTCTGAATAATCTTGCTCCCAGCCACCAATGACACCGAAGGTTGCACAAGTATAGAGTCAAGTTACATTTTAATTTAACATCATCGAACATTTTTATTGAATTAAATGAAAAGTCATATACAAAATTTATACTTTTAAAATATATTTTCCTCTTTACCAAATACAGAAAATATTAATGGGCCTTCTACTGTATCCATCATACTTGCATAATTTAAAAAAAAATTTCTTTCTACTTCTATTTTTCTTTCTCTTCTCTTTTCATACTTTCCCCCTTCTTTTCTCCTTTCTATCTTTCTGGCATCATGATGCATCTATTATTTTGTTTTAGCACAGTATCAAACTATGATATATACACAAAAATATTCATTTCTTCTTAATTTTTATTGAGGTTTTAAAGTGAACTGGACCATACTGTTTGATGAGATTCATAAATATCTCTAACATTCTAATACAGATATAGAATGGTTACACATTCCAATTAATTACCAACACTAGCCCCAAGATAAACAATGCTTAGTTTTGTCTGCTCCTGAATTTAAATACAATAATAGAATGTATAGTTTGGGGATTTGTCTTCTTTGAACAACACAATGTCTGTGAGATTTGTTCATGTTGTTGTACAAGTTTAACATTTCTTATTGCCAAGTATAATTTCATTTTATTAGTATACTATAATTTGGTTATGGGATATCTTCTTTTCTTTTGATGAACATTTGAATTATTTACTGTTGTTTACTATTTTGAGTAAAGCTACAAGTTATTATAAAGAAATATACATGATTGTCAGTATACATGGTTTTCATGGTTGCATGGTATATCACCAACTTATGTACTAGATGTACTTGATACAATTCTTATTGTTAGTCAGGAAATTATCTCTTGTTTTGACTGTTACAAACAAATACCACACTGTTAAATTTTGTAAATTTTTATTCCTTCTTTTTATTGGGTTGAAATATGTATATATACTATATATAAATAACATAAAATTTCTAATTTTAACTATATTAGGTGTTGCATTGAGTAACACCAGGAACACGAGATTTCCATTATGCAACCATCACTACTATCTTCATTATCTTTGCATCTATCCCTAACAGAAATCTCCTCTAACACTGACTCCTCCTTCACAGCTCATACTGTCCTTGGTTATTACTAATTTGCTTTCTTGTGACTGAAGTTCTCTATTCTAGGTACTTTCATGGTTGTAGCATATATCAGAATGTATTTCATGTGTGTGTGTGAAAGAGAGAGACAGAAACATAGAGAGCTATATAGTAGAGGTTAAATTCAGAGCCTTGATACACTCTTAACCTTTTCACTTTACTTTTTTCTTACAGTTATTTTCCAAATAAGGTCTTGTGTTTTTCCTGAACTTCATTCATCATACACTGAAACTATTATAAGTTAGGAATGCATTTAATACATCTAGGCTACAGAACAATCTAGCTTAGCAATACAAACACTTCAGAGTTGTTTGTTTGCTTTGTGGCTGTGTCAGTCATTAGGAAATGTGGTTCCTTGATTCTACTGCTCAGGATCAAGGGACTATCACTGTATATGAAAAGACAAAATTCAATGCACAGCTTTAACTTAGAAATCAAACTACATGGAAAGCATCCAAAGTACCCATTTCTTCATTGCCTTATTAGCCCTTTTGATTTTGTGTGCATTTCAAATAATGGCCATCCTAGTGGGTATTTAAATGGAATCTCAGTTTTTATTTTGACGTCTGTTTCTTTTTTTTAATTTTTTATTTTTATTTTATTTGTGAACATACTGTACAGAGGGGTTACAATTACATGGGCAGGATAATGCGTACATTTCTTACAAAGCATTGCAGCCTCCTCCTTTGTTTACCCTTCACATCCCTTCCCAGCCTCCCCCCTCCCTTGACATCTGTTTCTATACTTAACTTTGAATATAACTTTGATGATAAGTTATGTGAAGTCTCTAGAGATGTTCACGTATCTGAGGTTGTGTCAGTGCTGAAGTCACCCAATATACATAGCCTCATTTCACTCCAAAATGATTTATTCAATCAGCATTGACATTCATCTTTTCTTTCTTCAGACCAGTTTTCCCTTTCTTGTAGACAAGCAAATTACCTGAAACTATTCTCTCAATGTTTCCCTAATATCTCTGCATTGTGCCTTCCTTGGGGCCACTATCTAGTTATCTATAAATACCATCACAGTTTGCATACCAGTCATCCTGATGTTTGAGTTCATGGCCACGATTGCACTATCATCCACTAATAACTTGAAATTCAGCATCAGTTCACTATCATTGATTATTTGTTTGTAAATTGTACCTATCTTGCCCTCCTGCTCTTTAGGCAGCAGTTTTTCTTCTTAAAAGATCTTGTGATGTTTATATCCCCCCATCCTAAGTTCATAGGATCTGTTTACACCTCTTCCCAAGGTAATGCTATTAGGAGGTGGGAAATCTATGGAATGATTAAATTTGTAGCAAGAAGTCATCCTCACCAGACACAGAATCTATCAGCCTTTTATTCTTGTCCTTCCCAGTCTCTAGAAGCATGAGAAGTACATTTATGTTGTTTAAAAGCTGCCTAGTCTATACTATTTTGTTATAGCAACCTGAAGAAACTACAACAAATCAGCACACCTTTCTGGAGTGATATGTGGCTAAGCATATAAGATGACTTCAGAATTGACCCAATGTCAGATACATGAATGATTCTAGAAACTTCACTTGCCACATAATCAGGAATATATTCAAAAGTACTACTAATTATTCCTTGTATTTTAAAGCACAATTTAAACTACACACACACACATACACACACAATCTTCCTATAGTCTTATAACAACCATTCCAGGTTGACAAGACATATACTGTTATTCTCATTAATTGGGGTAAAGAAACAAATGTAGAAGTTCAATGGTTATAGGATATTAAGTTTGTTAGTGGCAGAGATGGGGATACAGGCTGACACAGTTCCTACTCAGAGCTCTTTCTTGGAACCTATACAACCTTCCAAAATATATAAAAGAAATCTGTCTTCAAAACACCATATGCATAACATTTAACATAAAAGAAGTGAACTCAAATAGAATGTGCCACTTTACCAGGCTCAACACACATAAATTTGATGTGATGCCAGGATCTAATGAGCATAGGCATATAATTTCATCATTACCCCTGAAAATAGACATTTTGGAGCAAGCACAGTGGGCAAATTAGCTCATCATTGGCAGATGAGAACTGTTATTTTCAATTACTTCATGAGTACTTTTCTCAATAATGTATGGTTGCAACTGTCTACTGGTATTTGGTGTCCAGTAAGACATGGTCTCTAGGAGTGAACATCAACAAAATTCTATGTAATGCTTTCTTCCACATGAAAATCTTAGTACATAAGGTACTATGTTTTAAAAATTAAAATGTGAGAACTTCATGCCATCAAAGCATGAGCAAAAGGCAAGAGTTTTATAAACTCTAAGTCTAGCTGTTAAAATTTATAAAGGAATGATATTCCCGCATAGCTGCCGGCTGACCATTTTGGCTTTGACCTTAAAAATCCAGTAGAGGTAAAGAAATTCCTAGATCGTGGCTGCCAAACTTATTAAATCATTCTGAAAAAAATAATTTTTGGTGGAATTCCAATATGTGAGCTAGGGAAGGATAGAACAGTCAAAGAGGAAAAAGGGGTGAGAAGCCGAATCCTTATGCACCTCAAGATTTTTGTTCATTCTTTTGTAGTTTATCACTGAACTGTTGCTATGCTTAGTGATGAGGATTCAAAGAAGGACAAAAGAAATCAGGTCCTTGCTCTCAGGGAGTCAATATTCTAGCAGAGGAGAAAGAGAATTAGATTATTATGACACCAAACATAAACTGTAGCTCAAACTCTGATGCACAGAAGATGTGCACAAGAATTTACAATGAGAAACATGGTCTAGAGGAAGAAGTCAGGAAAGTCAGCCCATTGAAGTGGTGCCTGAGCTTAATCTAGATGATGCATTGAAATATTCTAATGAAGAAAGTTAAGCTGGGAAGAGGACAATATGTATGCAAAGGTGTGCAAATATAATTGAAAAAATAAAAAAAATGGTCTGTACTAGTGTCATGAGAGGAACTACAGACAGGAAGGAAGCTTTAGGCAGAGGGAGGGGAGGGGGATGGGTAGAGGTTGAACCATGTAAGAGGATGTGTTAAGAACCATGATAAGCAATTTTGTCTTTGTCATAAAAAAAATGGAATGCCACTGTGAAGTGATATGACTTGATGGTCATTTTCAGATCACTTAGCATTTGGGAAGTGGTCTAGAAGTAAAAGAAGGGAGACAAGTCAATAGACAAATGCTGTGAGCCCAGCAAAACAAGACATGAGGAGTTGCAGAGTTGCAGAGGACTGGAACTAGTAGGGAGATGTATGAGGGGGAAAGAGCTACTTGATGTAGGTTTCTGGCTAGCCTCATAGGTAATGCAGCTGGTAAGAGGGACATTCCTTTGGAGTAAGGATAAGCAAACTTTAGTATGTGAGACAAATTCTACCTGCTGCCTGGTTTTGAAATAATGTTTTATTGGAGCATAGCCATATTCATTTGCTTGTATATTGTAAGTATAGCTGCTTTTATACTATAAAGGTGGAGTTGAGAGATTGTGACAGAAAATGACTTATAAAGCCTTAAAAATGTATTATCTGAGGCATCACATAAAAATAATTTGATCACCCTGGTCTTAGATGAAATAATATGTAAAAACATATATGCATAATCCTATGGATTTGATAGTTTATATATCCCATAAATATTCATGAGTTGGAAGTTTCCTTTCCAGTGTGTAATGATGTAGAAAAGTGGTAGGAAATTTAAGAGGGGGGACCAAGTGGAGGCCATTACAGACAACTTCCTGAGTTCTGGAATCCATGAGATCTCTTCCTTTCCAAGGAGTTGCCACTGAAATGCCATGCTATGAGGTAATGCATGCAGGGGACCCTCACAAGAGCTGGTACTATGTTCTTTGAATGTTCACACTCCAAAATATGACCTAAATAAACCTCTTCTTTTATAAACTACCTAGCCTCAAGTATTTGGCTACCGTAACAGAAAATGAATGCATACACACACTATCTATCTATCTATCTATCTATCTATCTATCATCTATCATCTGTCTATTTTTGGAATTATAAAATTTTGAGGAAAGTAATGAGGTGAGTTTTATTTTGCTATATATGTGTTCCAAGAGAGGAAGTCAAATAAGAAGCTGCAATCAGGACTTCAGAAGTATTACAAATGTAGGGGTCAATTCTGGGGAGTTTGTAATAGAAGAAATAGGTAGGGATGGGCTATCTAGAGAAATCGCTGTGAGGAAAAGATGATATTTAGACAGAAGCTAGAGAAATTCTCACCATTTAAGGTCCAGGTAGAACCATTACCAGAGGGAGTCTGAGTCCTTTCAATGGGATGGCACAGATACCATGTTATTAGTTTCCTATGGCTGCAGCAATGGACTATCATAACTGAAAGGTTTTCCAGAGAAACTTATTCTGTCACAGTTCAAAAGGCCAGAAGTCTCAAATCAACCTCTACACTTTGGAAAGTCAGACAGAATATCAGTTCTTTGCCTATTTTTGAGCTTCTTGCATTCCCCAGAAATCATGGCATTCTTTGACTGGTAGATGCATCACTCCGGTCTCTGCCCCATTTGTCAGATTGTTATTTCCATTCATCTGGGTCTCTGTCTCTTCTCCAAAAATTCTCATTGCAATCTTTTTCATGTATTTTTGTTATTGTATAGGTAAGGTAGAGAAGAGTTACAGTTATATAGAGCAGATAAAGAGTATATTTCTTTTTGAACAATGTCACCCCTTCCCGTGCTCTCTCCCAGTCTTTCTGTCCAGTCTCTACCCACAAGTTGTATAGTATATTTTCAACAGTGTCTAGTGAGTATCACTGCTGCATTTGTTTACCCTTTGCCCACCATTTCTGTGCCCCCTCTCACCTTGCCAACAGATAAACCACCACATCCACGTTCACTGAAGCATTATTTACCAAAGTCGAGTGGAATCAGCCCAGATGCCCTTCAATGAACAAATGTATCAAGAAATGTGGTATACATACACAATGGAATTCTACTCGTCCATCAGAAAAAGGACTTTTGAGTCACTCATAAGGAAATGGAAAGACTTGGAAAAATTACATTAAGCAAAGTAAGCCAGACCCAGAGAAACATAGGTTTCATGTTTCCCCTCATTTAGTAGATAATATATCTAAAAATATATCTACAAATGAACACACTGGATGGTAATGCAAACACACACACACACACACACACACATGGGCATGATAAATTATACAAAATTCTAGGTATTCACACAACAGTGAGATCAAAGGATGATATTCTTAGGAGAGGAACACAAAGGCATAATACCTAAGTACATCTGATCATATAAAATAATATTTATCCAAATGATCTCCAGTAAATTGAAACAAGAGGATTTTTTCCTTTGTTGCTGTGTTTTTCTTTTCTTTTCTTTTTCCTTCTTCATTTATCTCATTGCTTACTTATTGGTCTTTATTGGAGTATGAACTCATCTACTCTGGTAATGACTCTTGTGTACCAAGAGGATCACATTCTAAAGGCTCCCAAAAGAACATGAACTTTGGCTGGGAAATTGGTCTAGTGGTAGAGTGCTTGCCTAGCATGCATGAAGCCCTGGGTTTGATTCCTTAGTACCACATAAACAGAAAAAGCCAGAAGTGGCACTATGGCTCAAGTGGTAGAGTGCTAGTCTTGAGCAAAAGAAACTCAGGGACAGTGCCCAGGCCCAGAGTTAAAGCCCCAGGACTGGCACACACATACAAATAAAAAGAACATGAACTTTGAGGAGACTGGATAGGTCCAATAAACTAGAAGTAAAGATAAATTCCAAAAGGATGCAGCATTCAATATTATCTGGTGCTGCTGAGATGCCCAGAAAATGGCTTCAAGCTTATGCTAGCTTATTGAAAAGTAGAATTTCATGAACAGAATTTAAGTACATTAT
The DNA here is from genome assembly GCF_000151885.1 of Dipodomys ordii. Lineage (NCBI taxonomy): Eukaryota > Metazoa > Chordata > Mammalia > Rodentia > Heteromyidae > Dipodomys > Dipodomys ordii. The sequence continues at coordinate 9,285,881 of NW_012267262.1, forward strand.
GTTTGACTCTGAGTATGCAGACTGTCTTCTTATTTCCAGTCATTCTGAAGTCTTATTAATGACCATACCATCTAGTCTGTCTGTATTTTTGAGAGATAGCCCTGTTGGTATCCCTCTTGTGGCACAAGGGTCCTGGCTCTGGAGCTCTGTTAGAGTAACAGTGCCACCTTTGGAATTTCGCTTTTTGATCTCTGCAACCACTTGATTTCCCTCAGAGATCTTTCCTTAAGTAATATCCAAGCTTGCTCCTATTTAGAGTGCATGGGGGCTAATGGGATCAGTAGCTGAGGTGAAATGGTTGCAGATGGTAATGTGAAGACTAATTTATTTTCAGAGGCTTTTAGGAATTCATGTGCTTTTAATGATAGCTTACTATAACCACAAATCCCTCATTTTCATTCGTTCAGGGGAGAGGCTATTGCCCATTATTAACAACAGAGGAAGACAGAGTAGGTAGCTAATTGACCCAGTGAAGCTGACACAATTGTGGTGGGGTTATGAAAGCTGAAGAGCTTTACTATGCTCCTAGGACTTTTGTCTCATTTTTTTTAATATCGAATTCTTTAACCTCTCTGCAAGCCATTTGTACCTGGATGTCTCTCTTCCTCAGCCAAGCTTCCATCCAGCAGGCCCATGGTGAGATTTTCTGTGCAGTGTTTCCTATGGTCCTTTTTATTTTGTTCATGATGAATCTTATATTGCTCATGCTGTACCAATGGAATTGTAGCTTTTACATGGAGAGGGGAAAAAATGGGTGGGATTACCTCCTGTTAGTCATTCATCTCTTATCTGCTGTCTCTTAAACCAGGGGGTGAGGATGACATGTTGGCTGACACCAGCCTAGTAGACAGGAGAGAAACTGGGGTAATGGGAATGGAAGAATCAATTTCCTTTCAGTCTTGACATAAAAAGAGAGAAAAAGAAAAGTCTTCCAGAGCCAGAAATCATTAAGTCATCTGTTGCAAGGGGAAAATAATGTTAGCTTCTTCCCTGGCCATTTAAGACAGATGGAATTGTTGATACCACATGTCTATAAATTCATAAAGCGGAAGTGGCATTGAGATAGTGGCCAGCAAGGTTGGAGTCCTCATTTGTGGTCATCTTCTACTCTTCTACAATCTCCATTGCTCCTAGACTCATGGTCCTATTGCCCTGATTTATTTTTTGCCTCTGATGAATTATAGGTTTTTTTTCCCAAATTCTTTATTGTGATTAAGTGACTACATAATTTCCCAAATTTCACAGTATTGTGGGATAGTGATGCTTAGTTAAAGTCACAAACACATTCTAACTTTCATGGGGCAAATTGTTTATCATAGTCTATAACATTTATGAGTTCTATGCAATATGCTTTGCAATACAGTTATTTCTTCCACATTGGCTGATATGTACATTTCTTTTGTTTTGCATAGCATCAGCTGTTCCCTCTTTCCCACTTGTTTCCTCCCTCCCATTGCTGCCATTGTGTTGCTTAGTTCATTTTGATCAATGTCCAGTGCAGCTGTTGGGTCCTGCTGTTGTATGTTTTTCCCTGATTCCCTCTAGTTCTCTGTCGTCCTCCTGGTTTCCCTTCAGTATGCACATATATACCATACATGTGATCAGTAGCATGGGGTTAATTAGTAGTAATTAGGCCAGATGAGTGGAAGTCCTTTGTTTTTTAAGTCCTGTTAATTTTGTCATATCACCTAACATTTTGGATTTAATATACACTTATCAGGGAGACCATGTGCCATTTGTCTCTTTGCTCTTGGCTTACCTCGCTCAACATGATTTCTTCTAGCTCCATCCATTTCCCTGCAAATACCATTATTTTGTCTTTCTAATGGCTGCATAATATTCCATCATTACAGGTTTTTTTGTTGTTGTTTTGTTTTTCGGTTGTGAGGCCTGAACTCTGGGCCTGGGCACTGTCCCTCAGCTCTTCGGCTGAAGGCTAGTGCTCTACCACTTGAGCCACAGTACCACTTCTGGCTTTTTCTGCTTGTGTGGTACAGAGGAATTGAACCCAGGGCCTCATGCATGTCAGGCAAGCACTCTACCACTGAGCCACCTTCGCAGCCCCAAATTACAGGTTTATACTTAGTCTTGAAAGGTCTTAAAGCTTAGATTTTTTCTGAAGGGTTTTCACAAGAGTTGCTCTTCTGGTTGTCAGAAGCACCAGCTCAGTTATGTGCTGTTCTGCCTTTCACTCCACCCATGCTAGCATGAAACCCCTAGAGTTTTAGAGCATAAGATAACAGTCTGGGCCTGAGATTTTCAGGAGATCTTCATGGTTAAGGAACTGGCACATAATCTGTCACGTTGGGAAAAGTGTGGGTTTGAAATGAGGCTTATCTAGGAATAAATCTCAGGTTCCCACCTCTTTTATTCCTATGATATGAAAAAAAATCTACTAACTACATCCTAAAAACAAGATAATAATAATATGTAAACAATCATTGTAGTGATTGGTAATATGCCCAGGTGAATATAGGGACTTGATAGTACTAGATAGTGAATGAAAGGGATTTTTTTAGGTTTTTGAAAAACCTGGTGTTCTTTAGAAAATGTTGACATTGTGAAAGCTCTGGTGGTTCATTTTGCTATTCTATTTTTCTACTCTGAGTTTTTATTTTCACAAACTTCCTTGTTATTTTTATTTTCATGTATGAATCATTAATCATAGTTGCTGCTATTTTTCCTGTGGGTTATATTTTCCATATTACTTTGAAGTTATTTATATATTCTGATATCAATTCCTGGTTCTGTGGCTTACTATTACTTTTTTGGTTCTGGAGTATTTCTATCTTATTCTAGTGTCAAAATTTCTAGTATAATATTAAGCAGAAGTTAAGACAAAGTACGTCCTTGCTTCATTCTAGAGTTCTTTTAATCCAATTCCTAGAAGTTCCTTTTTTTCTAGTTTGCTTCAAATACATTTTTGGATTGAACATGTCTATTATCTTAACAATGCTTATCGTTTGAACTACTACTCCTTTACACCAGTCAGATAACTGGTCTACCTTTCATTTAACCATTGTTTTCACTATGGGAACAGATTTACTGAAGTAAATCTAAAGTCATGAGACCCAGACTTGAAAGTTAGATACCACTCTTATTCCAGTGGGAAGAAATTAGTCATGGGGCTTTACAGAACTACTAAGGAGGCCAAAAATGGCAGTGAGCAACAGTTTCTGTACAAACTATATCTTCTATTTCTAGTTATTTAATAATATGATTGCTTAGAACAACAACAAAAAAAGTGTTTCTGAAACCAAATGTATGACTATTGTTTCCCCTATAGCAAGTAATTTATCCAGTGCTCACTCACTGGCTTTATTTTAATTCAATTCAATTCAGTTCAACTCTGACTCTGTCTAGGATGAATTGCAACAGATACCATAGGTTAAAGGCTCTGTCTGGTGAGACTGACCCCTACTTCAAATGTAGTCACAAGCAATAGGTTGTGACTTGTGCTTCTGACCATCAAATCATTTTCTAACAATTTCATCATCAGGCTCAATTAATTTGTCAAGTACAATAGGGAACTCGATGATATATTTTGCTTATGTTTCCTTATTTATTCATGAAATAAATGGCAAATGATACAGATCAACAGCCAAATGAACATAAGATAAGGTCTATCTAAAAGGTTCCAAAATATAGAAACATTACTAACACATGGGTGATGTTCTTCAACCTGGAAGCCCACCTAATGCTGTGGTTAGAGAAATTTATGGAGGCTTCACTGTATTACTGCCAGATTGATTACTAAGTCCATTTCTAGCCTTTTGCCTTTCTCTTAAGATTGAGCATGGATAGAGCATGAACACTCCAAGCTTACCATAGTTGGTCTTATCAGTTGGTCTTATCTTATTGGTGATTAGTCATCATCCAGGAGCCCATCTAGAGTCATTTCATTAGAACAAAAGAACTTCTGGTTACCCAGGAAACTCCAAGGGATTTAGGAGTTCTGTGTCACTTAGGAAATTGCAAAGGTGTTCATAGTTCTGTGCTAAGGATCAAAGACCAAGTATTAGAACAAAACATTTTTTCTAGTACCCTTGTCTTTAAGAGCATTAGAAATTGTCTCACAAACTAGAGCAAAGACCAATATTAGAATGGAAGATTTCTCCTACCACTGTTATTATTCAGTAAATTAACAAAGTTTCAGGAGCTCTGTGCCAAAGACTGGGGAAAGAAGCAAGCAAGGAAACAGACAAATATATATGTATAGCACATTATTATATATATTGTTATTTATCACATTATTATATATACTATTATTACTGTGTTGTTTCATTCTTGATCAATTGCTGAAAGTTTTTTCTATTATTTTTCCATGAGAAAACCCTGTTATGATTTAATGAAAAACAAGCAAACCCTGAATTACCAATGAAGTGTAGATTTTAGTTAATATACCAATGCTGATTTCTTGCTTTTGAAGACCATGCAAAAATCTCAAGTAGCGAAAACCCAGTGACAGATATAGGACTATATAATCTCTGTGATGTTTTACTGAAGCTAAAATTGTTTCAAAATAGAATTATGTTTTTAAAAATGATTTTTGTTTTATTGATCATACTACTGTTTTTTTCTTTTGCTTTGCTTTTGTTTTCATTGATCTGTACCTCTAATGCTATCTTTGCCTGCATCCTAATTGGTTTACATTTAATCTGATTTTCCAACTTCTGGGTTGAATGGAATTGTGTCATTTTGCCTAAAAGCTGGTATGCTGGTCACGTGAACCCTGTCAATTGGCTCCATGTCTTTTTACTTATTACTTATTCTTTCTATGTTGGGGTGTATATACATATAGAAACATATGCTTCCTTCTCAAGTGAATACAAAAGTTAAATGAAAGCATATATGTAAACACTTGGTACATAGTAACCACTTAATAAATGATGGTTGCAATCATCATCATCATCATCATCATCACCATCATCATAATTATCATTGCTGTTGTTACAGATGGCATCTTCCTCATTGAGGAGAGCATTCAGTCTGTGGCCAAAGTATTTTAGATACAACAATTTTGATGGGATTATTTTGTTGATAACATTACATTACTGCATGAATACATTTTTCTGATTTTATTCACAAGTTCTACATTCTAATGTCATAAAACCTCTTAGCATGGCAATCAAAATGGATGATGAGTTATCTGTAAATGTACAGAAATGGGCATGCACAGATAAAAGTAGCTACAGAAATTATATTTGCTTTTGCTCTTGTGGTTGTGTTAGATTGTCTCCACTTGTCTTTTTATAACCAGGTCCTAACCTTTAACACTTCTAACTACTGTTCTTCTTTTTAGGTGGCTGAATGATACCAGCAGAGTCATTTGGGTTCTCCTGGCCTTTCCTGAACAAAGGGACAGTGCTAATAGAAAATTAAAGGTGAGAATAGGTAACATTCAGAGTTCTCTGTACATCTCTATTGAATACCACAGATCTTGTTCAGTAGTTCTCTCTACAATTATATCTATAGGGATTCCCAGGTTCAGATAATTTATTCATCCTCAATTTCACCCCATTATTCCTTCAGGACTATGGGTAGTAATGGTTCCTACATACTGCTAGCATTGTACTATTTTACCCCTCCTTACAGAGTTCTCTTAATTTTGCCAACACCTTTATAGTCTCTTCATTAAAGTCTTCTCAACCTGCTTAAGTGTGTCATCATTTTCACCAATGAACGTGTATTTCACCAATTACAATTCAATTTTCACCATAGCTGAATTATGAACAATGGTATTTAAAGTGGAACCCAAGATTTAGATGAAATTAACTCAGTTTTCTTATCTTCAATAATAAATGTTCAATAATAAATTTTGGTTGGTCATGGGCTTGAACAGCCTGGACACTGTCCCTCAGCTCTTCAGCTAGCACTCTACCACTTGAGCCACAGTGCCACTTGACAGTTTTCAGAGTGGTTTATTGGAGGTAAGAGTCTCATGGATTGGCTTTGAACCACGAGCCTCAGATCTCAGCCTCTTGAGTAGGTAGGATTAAAGGCATGAGCTACCAGCACAGGTCATATTGTAATTTTAAATTCTTTTAAATATTAAAGATGCTGTACAGAGGGGTTACAGTTACATGAGTAAGGTAATGAGTACATTTCTTGTCGAGCATTGTTACTTCCTCCTTTTTCTCCTAGTATCCCTTCCCCGACCTCTCCCACTCCCCTGTATTTCATTTCTAAGTGTCTTGTGAGTTTCATGGTTGCAATGGGTCATCCTGTATTTTCTTGAATTAACTATTTCAGTGCCCATAAGAATTTTACAAGGTACTTGAAGATGTTATAAAAGTATTCAACCTTTGTAGATTTTACTCTGTGCTTAACAAACTTCTAAGCTGTTTTGATCTTTAAAATATCAGTACTACACATTTTGTTTTATAGATGAAAGAGCTAAGATGTGGAAAGTTGAATTTCCTTCAAGATCACATGGTAGATAAGTGATCAAAATCCAAGCTCATCCCAAACATTTAGACTTCTCCTATCAATAGATGGAAACATTCTGCTGTAGTTAACCCTGCAGTGTAGTTATGAGATAACTTTGCTGTCAAGTTCAGATGGAGAATGCATTTGTCACAGTTCTGGTAAACAGATATCATCTTCAAACTTGCTAATTATGGAGCACAGTATATGTTATGGGGTTGAAGGAAAACAAAAAGAATGATATAATGTCCCAGGGCTCAGAATTGTTTTTACCACTAAGCCTACAAGGATGAGCAGAGATCTTGGTTCCCAGAATCTGAAATAGTTACTAGTGATAGTTTTGGCTGTACAATAGGACTGCCAAGTAAAAACAATGGCATTTAATTGAGGAATATAGTTAATATGCTACAATCATGTACTGTGAGCGCCAGAAGAAGAAATCCTTCCTTCCTGTTTCCCTCCCATTTACCCATCTCCTGCTTATCTCTATTTAGGGTATGTATCTACAACAAAATGCCCAAAGCTAGGTACTTTAAAAAGAAAACAGATTTATTTATCTCTCAGTTTTGAAGGTTTAAGATCATGGTATTTGTTTAGCTCCGGTCAGAGTTTCACAGCTGATGTCATCATAATGACAGAGCATATGGAAGAAATCATGTGGAAAGACAGGGAAAAGGGAGTTTCAAAGCAAGTTCCAGGTTTGCTATGACAGCTCACTTTTGTGGGAATTTCATAGAGGGACAGACTGCAGCCCTTACAGAAAAGCATAAAGGCAATTTATATACTTAATCATATTGCCTAGCTCCTATCTCTCTACTGCTCATTATCATAATATTGAGGTTTCAAACCATATCTAAGCCATAGTATCTCACTTGTTAGCCAAACCCAGTTAAAACCTAGAAAACCAAGAGACCATTAGATCACTTTAAAGCTTTGCTTCATATGCGTCTTCACTGAGATGGTGAGTATCTTGGGGGTTGGGACAGGAGGCAGGGATTATCTAGTAGAAAAAAATTCAAATTAAAGAAGTAATTTTGTTCCTGGAATAATTTTATACAAAAATTGAAATCTGAAGTAAAATTAACATACCCCAAAAGAGGCTTTTAAAACATTTTTTTATTCTGTTGTTCAGAAAGTTTGAACTTTATATAGTCTTGTTTGTTAATTCTTGCTCTTTTTTTTTTTCTAGATAAAGTCTTGAGGCCTTGGGATAATTAGACTTAATCAGAAAAGTTTTCTAGGACTGAAGCAATAGGATGGATGTTTTAGATTTTGTAGTCCTATAGTTTGGAAATAAAATGTCTCCTTAAAGGCTTGTATTTAAGGCTTGGTCCATAGCTAGTGGTACTGTTTTGTGAGTTAGTGCAAACTTTAAAAGGTGAGCCAAACTGGAGGATCCAGTATCTTCTCACATGCTATATATTGTCCCAGGAGTCTGTATATACCTTTCCCTCTCCTACCTATTTCCATTCCATTTCTATTCTTTCCCCTCTGTCCTTCATGCTCTGTTGTGCAACCTCCCCATGGGTCCAGAATCAGCACATTTGTAGAAGACATTCCTTTTAGTTGTTTTCTCAAGTATCTGTCACAGTATCAAGAAAAATCCATATGGTTTAACCTCTCACTCACTGAAGGAATCCACAGTTCTAAAAGATTATTTTCCATTCTATGAATCAATTTTCCAATCCATGAGTCTATGAATCAAGGAAGTATAATTCTCTGGGACTCTATAATACTACTATTAAGAAACTCCAGCTTCTCTTTATAGAGGTTGGAAACATGGCTCAGTTGATAGAATGCTAACCAATGAACAAAAATTTCAGGTACTGAGTTCAAGTCCCAATCTTACACCTAAAGAAAATATCAAAGTTTTCTTTATAAAAACATAATTTGTCCACTGACATATTTTCTTTAAAAAATCACAGGTATAGAGTAAATTACAAGAAAACTTAGGATTTAATTGAAGAAAGTGGAAGTTGAAGGAAAATTTTCATGCTCTAAAATGAGTGCTGGACAATGAAAGATGTGTTGAAATCTGGAAGCCTCTTTTTCATTATAGTTAAAATTGGTATGAAAACTATGGGTTAATAGTATTCATCAGTACATCAGGCAATACATTTTTAAGCAGCTCAACCAGCTCTTGAAAGATGCCACTGGGAAGCCTTCTTGCACCTCTTAGTTTCAGTGGATGACTCATAGCCTAGCCATTGGCTCATGGGCCTTCTTCTTTATGTCAAATAATTCAAGTTGATGGAGAGAGGAGAAAACCTTTTGAACATCAGAGTCTTTCTTCTGCTCTGATTTGAGAGGTGTGGACACAAAGAAGTATCTTTTTTGCATAAGAAGTCTCCATATTATTCTTCTCATACCCAGTCCCTTCCAAATTCAGGTCCTTCTTTACACACTCAGGAATTTCCCACCAAGATAATTTTCAATGGATGCTCAGTGATTACAAAGAACTTCCTTGGAGAATCACTGTAGGAGAGAATGGGGGTAAGAACCAGAGTGTAAAATGAGATGGGCAGAGGATATGGGATCTAGGCAGTCTATTCCAGAGCACTAGAGGATAGATCAGGTTCAACTACAGTTCTGCCATTCATTGGCCATGTGACTTTGGGCACATTACTTAACCTGTATAAGCTTCAGCCTCTCTGTAAATCTGGGGAAAATAGTCTCATTTACATCATGGAGTGGGTGAGCAAAGTAAATGCAATGATGGGAGTAAAAGTATACAACCCATATTAAGCAGTCAATAAACATATGGTGTTATCCTTACCCACTATGCTCCTTCCCCTGCTTTAACTCCTTCTTGATAGTTACACACAGATACTCTAGTTGTATTGGACTAATTAGTTAGCACCTCTGAAAGTACTTTTCTTCTTTGGTTCATGTTGCTTTTCCTTTTCTTTGGGGCATCTTAAAGTGTCATCTTTCTAAATCTATCAAAAATGTCTACAACATTCACTTTTCAGTATGAAGTGTATTCTCACAATGGCTGAAGCAGGCTCATAGCCAAGATCCAGTCCCAAACTCCAATATAGAAAAAAAAAAAACCAAAAACATAATTGCTCTATTCTAATTACAAAAGTCATGTTCTCCGATGTCTCAGTCCTCAATAAATACAGTAGTTGTCACAAACTCACTTCTGGCCAACAGAGGATGAGGCAGGTTGTCTGCAAGATATTATAGGGAAACTTTCACTTTCCTGATAAAAAGAGTAGTATCGTTGACTGAGTGCTTGACTTCTCTTACTTCCTTTCTGCTTTCTTTCTTTGAATAAGTGTCCAAACAAGAGCAGCCATTTGATAGTAAATTATAAACACTAGGGACAAGTTCATATTTTATAAGGAAATACACCTTTATTTTTAAGGCATTTAAAGTAAAATACTTGCAGATACATTTATTTCTAGCTGGAGAAAATAATTGTTTCTCAAAAGCTTACATTTTAGATATTTCTTAATAAATGTATCTATTGATTGAAGAAAATTTGAGCACAATAAATTTGTCTGTGATAGATGACTTATCTAAATATTTGGGGTTTCTCCTTGTAAAAAGCATGTAGTCCTCAAGGGAACATGTGGTATGGCTGTGTAGCTTGCTTAGACAATTGAAATAGGAAAGAAGGGATAGTTGCTGCTTTCAAGAAAAAGCCCTTTTCCTAGTTCTGTCATGAGACTACAATGTCCCAATGGGAGGGCTGTCTTTTGGGCATGGAGAAGAGGGAGGAGCAGAAGTGGTCCTGGACAAAACTGAAAGACCCGATCTGAAAAATAAACTGAATAAACTTCTTTGTTGAATGACCACTCCTTTGTACAACTGACCTAAATATAATTTTTTAAAAAGTGAAAAACAACAATAAAAAGGGCTGGGGTTGTGACTCAGGTGGTAGAGTACTGGCCTTCCATGTCCAAGACTTTAAGATCAATTCCCAGGACATTCCCCAAAAAGTTACTGCTCAGAATTTTCTCTATGTATTTTCAATTTACCTATACCTAACCACATATGGATATGAGGATGAGAAAAGACTGATTTGGGGAATGATTTCTCCTAATGCATAATGAAATCTAAGCTGACAAATTTAGAACAGGAGGATCAGGAGAAGGGGAAAAAAGAAAGTTTGTAATTCTACAAGCAGACAGAAACGACAGTCATTTTCTTCATTAAAAATCACTACTAGTAAGGCCCAGGCAGGGTGGTATATATTTGTAATGAGAGGATTGAGATATAAGGCCAACCCAGGTAAAAGACCTATCGAAATCCTATTCCCAAAAAACAATTCAGCATGATGACACATATGAGTGATCCCAGCTACATTGGATGTGAATCCAGGAGGACTGCGGTCCAACGCCAGCCCTGGGAAAAAACTGTGAGAGAATATCTAAAAGGGTAACCTAAAAAATTAAATAAAAAAGACTTTGTTTTTATGGCACAAATGGAAGAAGTATTGCTTTCTAAGACCCCAAGTTTAAACGTCAGTACCAAACAAACAATTACTGCTAGTATATTTTAACTATTTGAAATATATTCCATTTTCATTCTCAAAATCTCACTAGTATAATCATTTGCCCCCTGTTATGATAAATGTATAGGTTTGCAAAGGCACAGGTGGTTTACATCTATACGCCTAGCTACTGAGGAGGCTACAGTCTGAGAATTGAGGCTTGGAACGAGCCCAGGGAAACACATCCACAAGACTTTAATCTCCAATTCACTAGCAAAAAGACAGATTAACTGACAAAAAGCCAGAACTGGAGGCATGGCTCAAGTTATAAAGTGAGCAAAAAGGCCAAAGTGAGCGCAATAGTGGGAGGATCTTTAAGAAAGGATCCATAGGTTTTTGTTGTTTTGTTTTCTGCTTTGTTTGCATGCTTGCTTTTGAAACGAGGCCTTGTTATATTTCCTGGCAGACTGAATCTCTGGACTCCAGTGATCCTGATGCTTTCATCTTCTGAGTAGCCAGCACTACAATCAAAGACCATACTGCCTGGCTTTTAGAATTAAAAAAAAACAAACAATTATCTAATGCCCTTTGCTCAGTAATATACATTTTAAAAATATTTTTTCTGGAAGTACTGGAATTTAAACTCAGGGCCTCACACTCATTCAGCTTGCTAGCTCACAGGGCCTCACACTCATTCAGCTTGCTAGCTCACTCAGTTGAGAAATGCCTCCATCTGACTTTTGCTAATGGACTCTCACATGACTTCGGACTGAGGTGCACAGGATTTCCTGAGTAGTTAGATTTATAAATATAAGCCACTGAAGCCCACCTCAAAAGAGATAGATAGGTAGATAGATAGATAGATGGATACATACATACATACACATATATAATATGTTGTATATTATATAATATTTTTATATATTATGAATCATGAAGAAATCATTACCATTCTTATTATTTGTGTTAAAACACAGAATCTCTCTTTAGAATTTCTTATATTATTTATATAGCCAAGTTAGTGTCTTGTTCATATGGTCTCAAAAATTTATTGTTCAAGACAAAAAAGAGAAGAAAATGGATAAACTACTGTGACTACAGTAATATTGTACCAATAGGAGTAGATACAATGGGAGGCATGAAAAAATGTTAGCAGTATAAGCCATGTCTTCTCCCATTCATGGTTTCATTTTGGAGTTAGTCTTTCATAGCTTCTTTGTCTCTCTTCCTATGATATCCCATCTTTCAAATCTTATTGATATCATCAAGAGCCCTGCTGAGAGCCATGCTTAAAGGAGAATTCTTTTTCAGCTGGTCACTAATTACCTAATCCATTCAGGTCTTTTTTCCATATAATTGCATTGAATAGATAGATTAGGAATAAACCACAGTGACCCCATCAGACAAGATTGCAACCTTATGGAACCTTGTCTTCAGCTGACAAATGAAGGGGAGGCAGAAAATAAAGAAGACACAAATGTCTAATTTTCGTATTTTAATATAATAGTAGAGAAGTAAATGTCTAATTTTGTGCAAAGAAGTACTAAGAAGAAGATAAAATGGTGGGTCATTAGAGTAAATGGAAAATAGATAGTTTTAGCTTGGGTGAGGAGGTAAGTTCTCTTTGGGGAAACAGTGCTGAGTTTTTGCTTGAAGAACAGATGATGTCTTAGCCATGTGATGATAAGAGGGCTGAGTGTGACTAACAGAGTGTAGATGGCAAGCTCCTAAAGAAAGAATGACATACTTGAAGCAAAGAAAGAAGAACAGTGTATTAAGTGAGGAAGAGAGCAGGGGAAACTGACCTGAGAGGGCCCAACTGCACCCAGATTATCTGGAGGGTTTTTTTGTCTTTTTGCCGGTGATGGGACCTGAACTCTGGGCCTGAGCACTGTCCCTGGACTCGTCAGCTCAAGGCTAGCACTCTACCACTTGGGCCACAGGGCCACTTCCGGCTTTTTCTGCTTAATGTGGTGCTGAAGAATCGAACCCAGGGCCTCATGCATGCAAGGCAAGCACTGTACCCCTGAGCCCATGGAGTTTTAAGGACCACAATAAAGACTTTCTATTTAGTTTCAGAGGGATAGAGAAACAAATAAAAGCTATTGGCATTGGAACAAAATCACAGCGATGTCTAAAATATACACTCGGCTGCTATGTACAACATTGTTTATTGGAGTTAGGTATGGAAGCAGTAGAACCAGTAGGACTTGCTTAGTAGATTATACATCTTTTGGGTCATCTTTTTTAATTTGTATAGTGTTGATGGCTGTGGTCACATAGATAGCAGTTGATGCATTCTATTCATTATAATTAGGACTTTGCAACTTGTAATATATTTAGACAGAAGTGAGTGCCCCGTTAGCCACATGACTGGGAGAAGGCAGTAAAAAGAGGATGTGAAAGAAGTAATGCAAGAAGTTTGTCTGAAGAGACTCTCGGCTCTCAGACTTCTGTGACTTGGTTCTCCACCAAATGAATGGAGACAGATCCTCCTTCAGCAATGATAAATCAGTGCAGGATGCTGGATGTTTTTGGTGTTTCCTACAAAGATCCCCTTTTTGTTGTTGTTGCTATGGTACATTATTCATCTGCAATAAAATAGGAAATAATATGGAAATTAAAGTGCTAATTTCAGCAGGTTACAGTATAGAGATTAAGAAAGAAAAGAATGACCAAAAAATACAGTATGATTCCAGTTAGGTTGTTTGAAGAATAGGGTATTTGTTTGTTTTGTTTTTTGTTTTTTTGGTGTTGTGTTTTTTTTTTTTTCTAGTGCCAGCCTTGGGGCTTGAACTCAACACCGGAACACTGTTCCTGAGCTTCTTTTGCTCAAGGCTAACACTCTACTAGTTGGAGCCATAGCTCCATTGCTGGCTTTTTTTTTTTTTTTTTTAATAAAGGCAGTAGTTTGCTGGAGGGAAGAGTCTCACAGACTTTCCTGCTTGGGCTGGCTTTAAGTCACAATCCTCTGATCTCAGTCTCCTGAGTAGCTAAGATTACAGACACGAGCCACCAATTCGCAGCTGGAACCTAGAACTTTTTATGAATAATTTTCCCACATTTGATTAGGCAGATTATCTCTTAATGGTAGAGTTCTGGTTAAGAGAAAAGTTTGGTGGTGTGCACAATAATTTGTGGTTCTGTACATGATTTTCTTGCTGGTACACTACAATAATGTTGAAGTCAAGCTGTATACTCTGCAGTCAGTTTTAACATTAGATTTTTAGTTACTAATTGTAAATAACTAACCAAGTACATGACATTGTGCCAGGTTTCCAACATCTTATTTATTTCTTACTAAAACTCATTGTAAGTGTTGTTGCCTTCACTACAGAGAAGATAAAACCAAGGCCTAACAAGTTAAGTACCTGGCATAAAGTTAGGCACAATAAGTAGTAAATCTGGGATTTGAACTCAGATCGATCTCTACAATCTCTGTTTTTAATTGCTATTTTTATACCAATAATCTTGTTGAAATAATCTATCCTGTCATTTAAAGACAAGCAAACAGAGGAATGATATCCCGAGATAGTGGGTTCATGTATGTCATAGTTTCTTCTTCAAATGACTGTTTTAATTCCTACTGGTCATGAACTTGACAATTTGACATTTAGTTTATTTTAGAGAGAAATAATGCCAGGGAAAATATAGAATTCTTCCTTATTTCACCCAAGGAAAAGTTTAATAACATTGCTTTCTCCTAGATAAACTCTTTCAGGTCTCAGAGCCTTACTCTCCATCACCATGGTAGCCCCTTACTATATCTGTCAACAGACAGGAAACACACACTAGACTCTGGAGACAAGAATGACAAAACAAAAAGTGCAAAACATCTCAGCCATCATTTTCATTGAATTAAATAGATTTAATTTTATTTGCACTTGTTTTCCTTTTTAAAAAAAATATGACTCAAAGACTTTTAGGTTGTACTTTTAGCTTATTTTTCTGCCTAATGACATTTTTTATGGTCTTAGAGTTCTATATTCCTGTATTTATTTCCATACACATTTGAGAGGCTAATGGGGGAGTGATGCATGTCCTCAGAGACATAAAAAGTGGTTCTAGAACCTTGACAAGTTACCTCTGTGGGTTACTTCCTGTTCTCTGGCCACACCTGTGCTATTATCTACAAATGTCCTGATTGTTGTTTGTGCTCAGTCTGACTGAATCCGGCCCAGTCCGGCTCAGTCCGGTTCGATCCGGCTCAGTCTTGATCCGGCTAAATCTGGCTCGATCCAGCTCAGTATGGTTGCATCCGGCTTGGTCCGGCTCAGTCCGGCTCGGCCCACCTGGACCGAAATATTCATGTAATTTTTACTGAAGGTAAATGTGAAAAAAAATCGTAACGTAGGGTAGGGAAGGCATTGTGTGCCTGCAAAGCAGATAGACCTGGTTTGAACTGGATTGAATGGGACTGAACCGGATCGAGATGGTTTGAAATGGCTGGAACCGGATTGAACCAGATTAAGCCAGATTGAACCAACTTGAACCGGATTGAGCTGGATCAAGCCAGTTTGAACCGGTTTGAGCTGGTGAGCTGGTGCCAACCAGTTCAAACCAGATTTAGCCTGATCGAACTGGCTTGAATCTCACCAAGTCAGTCCGAACCGGCTTGAGCTGGATTGAACCATTTTGAACCGGACTGAGCTAGATCAAGCCAGTTTGAACCATTTTGAACTGGATCCAACCGGTTCAAACCAGTTTAAACTGGATTGAGCCGGGTCGAGCCTCTTTGAACTGGATTGAGCCAGATCAAACTGGTTTGAGCTGAATGGAGCCAGATAGAACTATATCGAGCCAGAGGGAACCAGATTGAACTGGATTGATTCAGTGTGGGAAAAACTGGACTATTCCTAAAAGTAGAGGAATAGGACTATATGCAAAGGAATGTGGATGCTAGAGCATGCAAGAAAATGTATCTTCCCTGGAACCTCTGAAAAGGCGTGTAGCTCTGCTCATGCCATAACGTGCCCATTGAGATCCACTTTGGACTTTTGACCTCCATATGCTTAAAATGCTGAAATAAGGACACAGGTTGACCCAATGTAACAATGAGATGTACTATGTTGAAAAATGCACCTTACAACTTGGGGTTAGAGGGAGTTAGAGAGGGGGAAGGGATGGTATGGAAAAAAATTAAGAGAATAAATTTTACTAGTATTTGGTCATTAAATGATATGTTTTTATTGCTTCTACCTCATGCTGTCTGGGGACAGTGACTTCCTTTTTCAGCCAATTCTCAAGAATATTTTCATTTTGGGTATTTCACTGGAATTTCATTACTGTCAATATTCAGCTAACAGCTTCTCTCCTCTCCTCTCCTCTCCTCTCCTCTCCTCTGCTCTTCTCTTCTCTTCTCTTCTCTTCTCTTCTCTTCTCTTCTCTTCTCTTCTCTTCTCTTCTCTTCTCTTCTCTTCTCTTCTCTTCTCTTCTCCTCTCTTCTCCTCTCTTGTCTTCTCTTTCTCTCTCTTTCTCTCTGAATGTGTGTGTGTGTGTGTGTGTGTGTAAAACGGATTTGCACTCAGGGATTAGGGCTTGATAGTAGACACTCTGCATCTAAGCCATGCCTCTAATCAAACATTTGCATGTTTGAGCACTTTTTTATGCTCAGTGAAGTGTTAGGCAGAGAAGATGGAGACACGGTTAATTTACTTAGTCAAATAAAGGAAAATATAGTTTTGCTGACTTAATGCATACAAAGGCAAGACATGTTAGCAATTATCAAGTGATATAGAGCTATTTATCTCACCCTTTCCCCTATACTCTAAGAATTTATAGCTCTTAATAAAATTATAAACCACTTATGTACTGTAAGATATAACTGCAATATCTGCATAGCATTTACATTTTTATAGAGTTGTCTCTCACCAAATGTGTAATGTATCATTATCACCCTTTGAGTTTTACAATGAAGGAAAACTGAACCTCAAGGAATAAGGACTTTAATTCAAATCGTTTGACATTTGGAGTTGAAGCTAAGTCTCTTAACAGAAAATCTGTTGATTATTTTACCATCCACTTTACTATATATATATGTGTGTGTGTGTGGTGTGTGTGTATATATATATACACATATATATATATATACACCAGATTATGAAATACATGTGAATTTCATTAAGCATTATAGTTTTTTCATAAGCTATTAAAATCTATGTAGTTCACTCAGAACCCATATGTGTTTAGTAGCAGTTTTATATAGACTGGTGTATTAGAATTAGTTTTAATACAAAAGAATTCACCTTTTTACATTTAATTGACAACAGATGCTCTCTTTCATGGGAAAGAAGGCCTTTCACAGTCTTGCAGTGTAAAATCTTCTGTAAAACAGAAATGTGGATTATACCTAGTCAGAGAATAAATTCCGAGTCTATCATAAAAAGAAAATGTAAAAGCTGCTGATAATATGGAGCCTTGGAACAATAAGAAAAAAAATGTGCTTGAAACTTTTGCTTAAGGTTAGCTGATAATTTTGCAACACAAATAATACCTCAGGTAAATGTAAAATATTTTTTAATTTTATTTGTGAACATACTGTACAGAGGGGTTACAATTACATGGGCAGAATAATGCGTACATTTCTTACCAAGCATTGCAGCCTCCTCCTTTGTTTACCATTCACATCCCTTCACAGCCTCCCCCCTCCCAATCCCAATCCCAATCTCAATTCCAATCCTTCCCCTCTGCCCCCTCCCCACCCACCGACGTTGTAAAGCTCGTTTTGGACATGACAACTTGTACTTCTCATTGTTGCAACAGGTCCACCTGTATCCTTAAACGACTTGTTTTTCCCCATCTCCTCCAAAAGTTATACTGACATCAAATACAGTGAAAGCAGGGGTTATACTGTG
>NW_012267262.1:9308935-9372904 GCF_000151885.1 Dipodomys ordii
TGGTTTCTTAAGTCAGTTTGTTCGAACAGGCAGAAAAATGTTCTGCTTTACCCAGGATTTGTCGATCCTCCTCCCAGGCTAGTTCATTGGGAGGCAGATCTGCTTTGAGTATCACAAAAGAGGGGGATGCAGTGATGAGGCTAGGTTCTGCGTAGAGTTTAGGCCTTTCAACAGACAGTAGCTTTTCCGGGGCTAGTTTGTGAAAACCTCACAGAGACCCACCTGTAGTCATTCTCAGGGTTTCTGTTTACTGATTTTCAATTGCTTGTCGAGGCTGCTAGAGGGAGGGGCAGCCTCTGGCTTGGTTACCCAGTGGAGAAAGCCACTCCAAGGGCTGGCGCCCAATCTGGGTGACTTTTCCCTGGGTGGAGCTGAGTCTGGCAGGTCACACCGCTGTTAAGTTCTTGTGACCTGCTAAATAACTCGTTTTATTCCAAGGCCTGAGTTGGAGCTGGCAGCTCCTCTGAGCTTTGTCGGTATCCAAGATGGAGATCTCTGGTGCTGGGTGGTGGGGGAGGGGTGGTCTTCCCTCCTCTGCTCCCTGAGAAGGAGTGTGGATGTCAGGCTTCTACTCACGCCGAGTCTTGGTTCCTGGGTCATCTCTGGTGTGTGAACTGCAGGATGAAGATGTCCGCTCCTTGTCAGTTCTTGCTGGTGTTGACTAGAATCCGCTCGCCCGCTGCATCTGGCTCCTTCGTCCTGGACTCTCTGTGGCTCAGGGAGGCTCCTGTGCTCGACCGCTCGCTGCTGCTGCTGCCGTGGTGGCTCCTGGCAAGCACTCAGAAGTGTCTCCTTGCCTGGGTTTCCCTCTTTGGCCTATCTGTCTCTCCTGTGATGGCACACTTGGTGTAAAACTGCTTTCTATGCGAGAGCTTACTTAGGCTCCAGCTTCTCCTCCACCATCTTCCCCGAACCTCTCCTAGATGTAAAAATTTTAAGTACATAAGTCATATAATTTATTTATACCAAGATGAGCTTTGACCATTTGTTACTGTCAGGTAGCCTTAATCTTCCTTACGGACATGCTCTTGCCTCTATAATGTTTTACTCCCTGAAGGAGTCCAAAAGAACCCCAACTGTCCATTTCTAGATCTGAGTCCTAGTGTAGTCTCAGCCCCAAAGCAGTCATATGATCACCAATGAATTAGTTAATATGTCTGGGACTCTGTTTCAGCTCAACTTCATTAAGCATTTATATGACTGTGTTCTTACACCTACTAGAATATCATAAATGCTTTTGATATATTGTCCCTTTGATTTTTCACAAAAACTCCAGGAGTCAGAGACTATTATGTACAAATGTGAAAGCAGAGACCCAGGGAGATGAAGTCACTTGCTCAGGCTCACACAACTTAATAATAAAATGACACAACAAACCTTAAACCTAACAAGTTCAGTTTCAGCATCTTGCAGTTAACCATTCCATTCTATATCCTATAGGGTGTGTACGGCCAGTATTCATTGTCTTATATGGGAGAGGTCTCCAAGGTTGATGGTTCCATGATGTCATCAAGGACACAGTTTATCCTTCATTTTTTTCATTGTTGTTTCTACTTTCTTCAGAAGTTGACTATTGCCCTTCAGGCTTCATGCCTTAGAGTCATGAGGTAGAGAACTGCTGAAACTGTAGCATCATATCCTCATTTTTTATCACAGGGGAAATCTTTCCCAGAAGGCCATAGCAGACTGGTCAAATTAGATCAGAAACCCAGTTTTAAACCAATCACTAGCAAAGAGGAAAAACAATCAATTGTTGCCTTTAGATCATCAGTGTTACACTTTTGCAGCTTCGGGAGGCACCTACCTTCACTGAATGATTTTCTCTGAGGATTTTATGAGCAAGAAAGAGGTACAGTGTTTGGCTATTGGATAGGCAAGGAACAATTATTGTCTCAGTGACTAACAAAACAATCTCTGTTTTCATGAGACTTATATTCCTCTCTATTTGCCTCTTTGATGTCTTGCATTCAACCATCATCAAGTCCTCATCACACTATCTTACAGACTTGTACATATTTTACAGCTCTTCACTGACTAAAAAATTCAAATATAATTTTCTTAAGAACACAGAAGTTCCATGTTGAGTTTATTTTTCCTTTACTTGGACAATAGCAAAAGTCTCAACTCACCTATTTCACATATACATCTTAGATTTACAGATTCGTATTCTTCTTTTCCCTTGGACCATCTCTTTCTCCTGATTCCCAGAAGAGCTACTACCAAGATAACATTGTATGTATAATTTAATGGGAGACAGAAGCTGAGAAGAGGAGAATCTGTGTGGGAGACAATTTAATATAGTCTTAAGTGAGATGTAGGGTGGCAGCAGAGGACTCAAAAATATACATGAAAAAGAATTTTCTGGGGGAAAAAATCTGACAAGTAGAAGCAAAGTGTCAGATTTAAGAGCTGTGTGAAAGCATGTAAAGCTCAAGAGAGAAATTTGGCCTAATGATTTAGTCAAATTACCAAGTCATTTTTTTGATTTTTTTCTAATCCTTACTTCCACTCCTGGCTAGGAAGTATCTATGCATTAGTCCATGGAAATAGCTGTGTCTCTTTCCAGAAGTAAGGGCCAAAAATTCCTTAGAACAGAAACAAGACTAATACAAGAACATGGCAAAAATTGGACGGGAGAGATCAAGTGCAAAGTAATCTATAATAACTAGCAAAAGTCTGAAATACACACTCAAAGCTAAAGCATACAATAAAATGAACATTACAATTCTGAAAAATACAAAATACTAAAGAAAGAAAGTTTTATAACATCAAGCAGAGGTGGTCTCAAAGACCATTGGATTGAAGACAGAGCTGGAATCAGTGTGAAGACTGACATTCTTGTGAATGGGTGAGTGTGCCAAGATTATTTAAAAATCATGTCTAAGATGGACAAATGAGCAAAGACAAGTCTTAAGTCATTCTTTAAAAGTAAATAGAATACAAAGAGAAAAAGAATATATAAACTCAATCTACATTATACTTATAAGGAACAGAATAAAAGTCACACAGTATCCTAACAGTAACGATTGAAAAAAACTGATGGAACGGAAGGATAAGATTTAGAAATTTTATGAATATTAAGTTAGTGTAATCTTGGAGATAAACGGAATGAAACTACTAGAATTGACAGTATCAATGTTCTCTTTTATGACTGAAATTTTATGATTCTTGCCTAGAAAGAGTTTAGAAAAAGGATCATGCCTCATCGTATCTATTTACTAATAGTCAATTATCAGCAATGGACTTTTTAGTTCAGCAAGTTTTCAAAGATCATAGTCTTTTCTGAAACCAAGAAGAATAAACAATGGCAGGTAATGTTGAGCTCTTAATGTAAAGATAAACAATATAATCCTCAAAATCAGTGTTTTCCTCTTTTCTAGTGAGGGATGAATCAGCTGTGTCTTTGCTAGTGATGGTGAAGTATCAGAAGGGACTTTAGGTAGTAGTTTCAGATTGCTCATTTGTTTTTTCTGTAGTAAGGGAATCAATGACATCTGTCTCAGAGAGCATCTGGTGACAGTATAAATGCATTGGCATGGGGAAGAACCCATCTTCTGAATATCCATGGATTGAGGAGCCTTCCTCACAAGCCCTAAGAGTCTAGAATAAGCTTAGGAGATTTTTCTTTATGAGGTTGAACATCAAGCAAGTTTGTATGAATTAGGGGAAAAAAAATCTCAGTGCCTTTAAAACCTTTCTTTTACATCCTGTTTTGTTTTGTCACATACCATTTCTTATTGAATGAATTCCAATTCCTTGAAGAGTAAAATAAGAGAGAGAATGTCAAAAAATTTGGAAAAGACATCCATGTTTCCTTTCTGGGAAGGCAGTGTTATGATTTATGTGCATGCTATGATTTTCTGCCTGCATGGGCCCCTTCCTCTTTGAAAATAATAAGTATAGCATTCCTCCCTTATCTGAGGATGATAAATTCCAAGACCTGAAGTAGATGCCTGAAACTGCAGATAGCAAGAACCTAGCACATACTATTTTTTTTCCTATGATAAACTTTCACCTCTTTACTTAAAACACTTATGCCTTCTCTTTGTCATATCTAAATTGCCAACATCACCACTCTTGTACTTCCGGGTTGTGGTTAAGTAAAATAAGTGCTACTTGACAACAAGCACTGCCTTACTGTGGTAGATCATCTGTTATCCTAGGTAACTAAGTGGTTAACAGATGGTTAGTGTATACAGTGTGGATATGCCAACACTAAGATCATTCCTGTACAAGGTAGAGGGAGGTGGCACAAGCATTCACTACATTACTCAGAGTGGCACACACTTTAAAACTTCAGAATCCTTTTACTTCTAGAATTTTACACTTAATATTATTGGCTCATGGTTGGCCAGAGATAATTGAATCATAGAACAAGCCATATTGTATGAGGGGAAGATAATTACCATATGAAAAAAATATAGGATGGGTTGATTGCTCTATATCCATTGCTACTGGTTTCCGTTGTTGTTGTTGGTGGTGGTGGTGGTGGTCATGGTGGTGGTAATGGTGGTTGTAGGGCTTGAACTTTTGGCCTGGGTGCTGTCCCTCAGCTCTTCAGCCCAAGGAGAGAGCTCTACCACTTGAGCCACAGTGCCACTTCCAGTTTTCTGGTGGTTAGAGATGAGTCTCAGGAACTTTCCTGCCTGGGCTGGCTTTGAACCACAATCCTCAGATCTCAGCCTCTAGAGTAGCTAGGATTACAGGTGTGAGCAACTGATGCCCAGCTTGGTTTCCTTTTATCTTTCTCTGAAAGGAATGAAGATGATAAGATTTTAGTGGATCTTTACAAGGATAATGGACCCTTAGCCCCCTGTCCTTTCTGTGTCTCCTGGCTGTTAACCCTGCTGTGGGAAATACTTCCTGCTTTGGGTGATGGTGATCTAAATCCACTGCTGTTGTCTGTCTGTGAGCTTTTTACTACTACCTTTACCTATGTGGTTTATTAATCCCATTAGATTTCCCTGCCTGAAGGCAGGGGCCACGCTGTGGTGTCAATGTGGCATGTATGTATGTATATGTGCTGGCATTTTTATCATAAAGCAATAATGTGTGAGACTGGGGCCCAATAAGAGTGAATTCAGTCATGAATGCTCTCGTGATTGGGTTAATGCCATTATGGATTAATTATCAGAAGTGTGGGCTTATAATAAAAGAGCAAATTTGGCCCACTCCTGTTCTCTCTCTGTGTCTCTCTCTGTCTCTCTGTCTCTGTCTCTCTGTCTCTCCTTCCCTCACTCTCTTTCTCCCTCCCTCCCTCTTACCTCATCCTCACTATTTTTTTTCCTTTTTCCTTCTGCCTTCCACCATAGGGTAACAGAGCACAAAGACTTTGGGCAAATGCTGATGCCATAGTCATGCTCTTTTCAGCCCCAGAACAATGGGATGTTAATTTCTGTTCTTTTTTTTAAAAAAATAAGTTTTTTATTTTGAAAATACTGTTACAGTTACATGAGCAAGGTAATGATTACATTTCTTATCAAGCATAGTTGCCTCCTCCTTTGTTTTTCCCCTACCATCCCTTCCCTCCCACCTCCACAACTACACTCCCCCCTCACTGCTCCCCACTTAAATTGTAAAGTTTGTTTTTCAACACAGTGTCTTGTACATCTCATTGTTAGTTACAATGGGTCAACTTGTATCCTTATTTAAACATTTTGTCTTTTCCCCTCTCCTCCCCAAATTATACCAACAACAAATACAGTGAAAACAGGGGTTATACCATGGAGAAGGAGCATGCAAAGCAACCAAAAAAATCACATGGTACCTTATAAATACATTAGGAACAATAGCAAGAAAGGACAAACCACTTGTGTCCCTATCTTGGGGTTCATTTCACTTAATTTCATCTTATCTAGTCATATGTACATAGCTTTTGACCTTTACTTCTTGTCCCAGACATATACTAGTTATTCAGAACATCATAAGGGAATGCTTCTCAAAACTTTATGCTCATAAGTTTGAGAATCTGGAAGAAATGGACAATTTCCTAGCAAATATCAACATGCCAAAACTAAACCAAGATTAGTTAAACTAACTTAACAGACCCATATCAAGCATTGAAATAGAGACCTCCCATCTAAGAAAAGCCCGGGACCAGATGGATTTACAGCAGAATTCTACAAGGCCTTCAAAGCAGAACTCATACCAACATTCTTCCAACTCTTCAATGAAATTGAAAGAGAAAGTTGACTGCCAAACTCTTTCTATGAAGCCATCATAACCCTCATCCCAAAGCTAGGCAGGAACTCATCAAAGAAAGAGAACTATAGACCCATTTCTTTGATGAACATCAATGCAAAACTTCTCAACAAAATTTTGGCAAATCAACTTCAACAATTCATCCAAAACACCATGATCAAACAGGATTCATTTCAGGGATGCAAATCTGGTTCAATATATGCAAATCAATTAATATAATTCATCACATCAACAGGAGCAAGGATAAGAACCACATGGTTATCTCAATAGATGCAGAAAAAGCATTTGACAAGAGCCAACATCCCTTTATGATGAAGACTCTGAAAAAATTTCTGTTCTTTATAAATTACCTTTCTCACATATTTTGGTATGGGACCAAAAAATAAACCAAGACAAACGTGTCTTTATTCCCCTCAGCACTTTTCATAGTCATTGATAGCTATCATTTGATGAGCATATACTGTATACTATATTCATATACTGTATACTATAAACCTAGTATAGTTATATCTTTATATTTTTAGATGAGGAAAATAAAGCTTACAGAAGGAAAGCAACTTCCTGCTCATCTTCTATCCACATTAAGAATATCAATCTAAGTTTCTCTGGTCTAGAGGCATATTTCTACTAAGTAATCTCCATATATGGATAATGATGGTGAAGATGAATCAGAAGAGCAAGACAAAAAGGATAGGAAATGAAATCAAAGTCAAACTCAGTAAACACCTAATTCTCTCTTTGAAAACAAAATTATCTGTTTCATAGCTTCCTTAAAATCTTTATACAAAGGATTTGATGAGAAGAGATATAAACTCACCATAATGACAACAAAGAAATGGGCATTTTCTGGTATCACAAAGGATTTTCTCACTTTGCATATTAAGAATACACGGTCTTGACTTACTTTTTATTTTTTAATAAAATTGACCAGAAGAGAAAATAAGTTCTTTTCAAGGACAAAATGGTCAGGAACAAATTCTTCCTTTAATTTGTCATAATTACATCCATACGTCAGTCAATTCGGGGCAATATCATTTGGAATTAATGATGTCTATTCAATTGATTTCAACCTTGGAGCAATATTCATCTTCTATGGATAAATCGTATGGATAAATCAAACAAGAATGTATGCATATCTAGTATGCTTAGATCACATTTCAGAGTGAGGTCAATAATCTTACCTTTTGTCATGATGTCCATAGAGTAGCTATCAAATGTTTACACAACATGTATTTCTCCTATCCAAGTACTAACCAGGCCTGACCCTGCTTAGCTTCTGAGATCAGACGAGATCAGGAGCGTTCAGGGTGGTATGGCCGTAGACCAACATGTATTTCTTAGCTGTTTCCATGCCTACAGTCTCAAGTAGGAATAGATCACACCTATATGCTACAATTTTTCAGTTTGAAACTTTACTAAGCCAAAAATGTGAGAAACCTAGGAGAGTAAATGGATATATATCTTTATCTATCCATCCATATAATAAATTTTGTGTCATAGAAAGTTTATGATCCTCGGATCCAATTAAGCACCGATGATCTTGGCTTCTTTCTCTACTACTTAAAGCTTGTGTGGCCTCAGGAGAGTTACTTCGGTTTGTTCACCTATTCATTGATAACAAAGCACTTCTCTTTACAGGCTATTTTTGAAGCTAGAGTATTTAAAGAGAACTTAGCAGAGTACCTAGCACATAGTAGGTAGTTCATAAATAGTAGTTATTAATATTATTATTGCCAACTCTAAATGGTACTGGGGGTATCAGTTATGAAAGTTAAGATAAAAATAGGTGTGATTTAGTTCACTTGGGTCCTGAGATCAAATGGGCCTCATACAAGGAAATATAAATTGTTAAATTAGCCAGGAAAATACAAGTATAAAGTCACAATAAAACATTTTATGCAGAAAAAATAATTTAGTTTTGCCCATTTATTTTTCCAGAAATCATTATGCCATAGTCAGACCCTTGGAACCAGAAACATCATGTGGAAATTGGAGGTTTACGAGTAATAATTTAGTGTTTTGAGGCAGAGACACTACCAATAACCCAGCCCAGTTTCTACTCTGCAACCTAAAGCCTGCTTCAACACACTGTGTAATATAGTACCTAAAGCCTTACTGTTTCAACAAACTGTGTAATATAGTATTCTAATTCTGAATTGAAACTCAAAATTTAAGTAAACTGTCTTCCTATTGAGCTTTGTCAAGTGCCCTAAATATATTTTTTAAAAAGAAAAGAAAAATAATATATAATAAAACAATATAAAATGCTTGGGCACCATTATACTGGAAACTAAGTGAAGTTGTGCCCCAAAATAGACTCACCTTGACTGTGATAACTACAAATAGAGATTGATAGAGGTGGCTAGATTAGCAAGTCTGACATCAAGAATCCTTACTGCATCATTGATATTACTTTCTGAAATGGTGAATGAATTTGATAAATCTGCAAACAGAGCAAGGTATAATCTTTCCCTGTGTTACACACTAAGTGTATTTCTAGAAAATCTGTTGTATATTCAAACTGCCCAAAAGTACTTTGTATTACATATATTAAGTGTCAGGCTCTATGCCTAATATTGTTACAACACAGTGCTTGTAAAAGGATGTTACAAACTTGCCCAAACTTGGGATAATTTTTCATTTTGTCCTGGCCATTGCAGAGCATCAAGCATCCCTGCCCTTTAATCATTTCTACACTAAGATCAATCACAGAGATCAAGAAAAGAAATCTTGTTAAAAATTCAATATATCACCTAAGGGACAGGCCTGCTCTCATTGGGAATACTGCTGTAGTCATACTAAGAAGTTGTAATTCTTTGAGCAGCGAGCCTTTGCTTCTTCTCATTTCTCTGCATGGGATGACCTTCTGTTTAGCCTTGCTATTATCTACTTACCACTAGTGACTCACCTCAGATGTTCATGAAGCTAAATGTAAAATGCCAATTGCTTTTCCTTGCCTTCTGTAAGACCCTCAGCCTGACTCTCATGACTTCGATTGTATTATATTACCAGCTTCCCAATATTATTTTAAGAGATCTAGAGGACAGAATCAGTCTTTCTGTTTATATTTATACTAATATCAACTTACTTTTATCTCCTTAAGTTTAAATTTATCTCTTTATCCTACTGCCTGGCCCAAGTTTGTCAAGACAGGAAAGGTATTTGAAAAGATCAATAGATGACAATTTTAGGCCAAGTATTTATGAAGTATTCACTCTTTTGAGGTATTGTAACTAGCTCTAAGAGAGATAAATTACAAATAGATCCTGATATTAAGTTCTTTGGAGCCAAAGAGCCAACTTACCTCCATGACTGACCGTTGTCATTAAAAAAAAATGTATA
The DNA here is from genome assembly GCF_000151885.1 of Dipodomys ordii. Lineage (NCBI taxonomy): Eukaryota > Metazoa > Chordata > Mammalia > Rodentia > Heteromyidae > Dipodomys > Dipodomys ordii. The sequence continues at coordinate 9,318,479 of NW_012267262.1, forward strand.
AGCAAGAGCATGTTCATTAGATATGGGTTGTAAGTACTCTGCATGGTGCCATGTGTTTTATTTGGAATTGGTGGAGAAAATAGGCTTTTGTAAAACCCCTAGTTCAGAAATCATTAGTGTTTGTTCAGGTGGGTTAGGTAGGTTATTCTTATGTGGTGCAGAACAGCACAAAATTGTTTTTAAATAGCAGTTTTCATACTTGGGGTATTTTAAAGTACTTTCAAGTGCTTTACAAAGTAATGAGTTAAACACTAGTAGTGAGAAACTATGCGTGCTAATGGAGAAAGCCATTAGGCTCTTGACAGTAGCTCAAACGGGAGAGTGGAAATTAGAAGCAGTTTTATTGATATTGGCCAGGATTTGGGACTAATCCTTGCTCCTTTTGAAAATTGTCATGGGATCTTTAAATTGCACTTGGATGGCTAATGTGTTTAATAAGATTGTTTTTTGGACCTGAAAGTCAACCAAAAAGTTGGGGGTTTTTGTATTTTTTTTTCCACAGACGTCCCACAAACAAAGCACATTTGGAGATAGTAATTTATTTTTTCCATAATGAATATGGATAATGAAAGATTTTTGTAGATGAAAAGCAGTGAACACAAAAGAAAAATGAAAAAAAAAATCCCCATGACCCACCTCTAGCTTTTAGCCATAATTTCATTGGAGACTATGAAATATTCACATAAATATGTTCCAATTTCGCCTTTGTTCATCAGGATTCTGGCTAGGATTAAAGTGAAAGTGCCAAAAATCGAATAAGAAAGCCTGTTTATGAAAAGTTCCATACCACTTTTAACAGATTTCCAAGGTAAAGGGGTTCTGACTAAAGATACAGACTTTATGATATCCATTGGAATCATTTCTTATGCTTTTAGCCCTTTTAACATTTTGTATGAAATTTCATCCAAATTCTATCCCTGTATAACTGACAATTCAGTTAGAAAGCATGAAGCAATTTGATGCCTAATATTTATTTGAATAATTATATCATCATGAAGCTAATATGCAATAAGCTGTTAATGCTGTTATTAGTATGCCTGAGAAATACACATCATAAGCTTACAATGAAGACTATTACATAAGTGGGAAATATTAAAACTAATCATTTACTAAAATTCTCTATTAGATTTTTTTTGAATTTAAGTGATGAATGTCATGTAACTGACCATTCAGTCAATTGAATATGACCATTAAGCCACGAAGGAATGTCAAGAAAGAAACTGAGATAAAAACCAAGAAAGTAAACATTTTTCTCTGAGTCCAACTTTTAGAGTTAGCAGTAATGACACAGCCCTGGAATTGAAATTAATATTTGAACTGTCAGCTTTTAATTATGAGCTCTTTCCTTTAATTTTCTACAGAGGTTAAATATGCCAAAATCTCCACTTCCAAACCTTTAGAGTCCATGCAGAACACATCAACCAAGCCAACTTTAAAGGCAAAACAAGAAGGAACTATGTATCAATATCCATATCACTTGCCCCTCTTAATTTTTTTAAAAAGTACATTTTTATTTATAAAAGATGTGTAGATTTGATCATAGGAGAGCTTTCCTTATTCAGCGTAAGCAAAAGGTCAAGACTGAGAGATCATAAGGGTTCCATTAGTTTATTCCCATGTGGATTTTAGAAGATGGTCCAAAAGCAAATGTCAACATTTCGATATAACCTCAAAACTTTCCAAGAGGAGAAAAAAAGGTAAAGAATTCTAAAGGATTGAAAATTGTATCATAACTTAGGAAAAGTTTGAAAGTTGAGTCTTGTTACTTTTAGGATACAATATTTAAACATTTCACTCACAAAATTATTTTTTAGAATTTCTTCATAAAATTCAGTGTAGACTAGTATGGCTATATTCTAGTAAAACATAATTTGAAGTTGTTCCTGTTGTCCTCACTCTCAAACAATTTACTAGTATGTCATTTTCAGTCACTGGGAATCTTCACATTAAGTGAAACTAAAGCAAAAGCTGAATACTACAATGGCTAGTACTCTTACTATGAACAAGACCATACTATCTTATTTACCATTGCATTACCAATACCTAGTACATTAAGATAGGTTTGTCTTAAATACTCTTTGAATGACTAAAATTGATTTGGGTTATAACTTCTGTCTTGGACTCAGCCTTTTCTTTTGTAAAATAGATTAGGCGAAATGGCTTCATAGTCCCTTTCCAGTCCAGGATAGTGTTTCTAAACTACGAGTCCTTATTACCAATACAGATTTCAGACCAATACACAGCCAAAGTCCCTGGGGATGAGGCTTTGACAATTACTCTCTTAATGTTTCACATTATAATGAATTTGTTATAGTCCATATAGGTATCTCAAAATGTGTTTGGAAAAGGGAACTTTGACCATACCAAGGCATTTGAATACAGAGGGCAAATGGAGAGTGAAAGTAATATGCCAAGGCTTCAGTTTTCTAATTCTCTCTGATACTTTATTTTAGTTTATTTCTTATTTTTTGTTGAGATAAGGTGATAACATAAATTTCACATATTTCACAGTATTGTATTGTATTTGTGGATTCTAAGAGCTTTGAGAATACAACTATTTCTTCCACATCAGGTGATATTTACATTTCTTTCCTTTTGCTTAGTGTAAGCTGTTTCCTCTTTCCCTCTCATTCCTTCCCTCCCATTGCTGCCATTTTCATCTATGCACATATATAGTATATATATATATATATATATATATATATATATATATACTATATATGTGGTCAAGAACATGGAGTGATTGAAAAATGAGTGGAAGTCCTTTATTTCTCAAGTCGTTTACTTTGTCATATCTCCTTGCATTTTGGCTTTAACATCCACATATCAGGGAGACCATGTGCCATTTGTCTCTGCTCTTGGCTTACCTCACTCAAAATGATTTGCTCTAGCTCCATCCATTTCCCTGCAAATGCCATTATTTTGTCCCTTCTAATGGCTGCATAATATTCCATTGTATATAGGTACCACAATTTTTGGATCCACTCATCAGTAGTGGGACATCAGGGTTGTTTCCATATCCTGGCTATTGTGAACAGTGCTGCAATGAACATGGAGGTGCATGTGTTCTTGTATCCTGGTTCCTGTTGCTCAGGGTAGATGCCTAGGAGTGGTATGGCTGGGTCATAGAGGAGGTCTATATTTAGCTGTCTGAGTTACCTCCAGACTGCTTTCCAAAGTGGTTGTATTAGTGTACATTCCTCTTTCTCTGTATCCCCTCCAGCAATTGTCGTTGGCTGAATTTAGGATGCAGGCCATTCTGACTGGGGTAAGGTGGTATCTCAGTGTTATTTTTATTTGCATTTCCTTTACAGCCAGGAATGATGAACATTTCTTCATGTGTTTCTTTGCCATTTTTATCTCTTCTTCTGAGAAATTTCTCTTTAGCTCCCTTGCCCATTTAATGATTGGTTTGTTAAGTTTGGAAGGGGTTAGTTTCTTGAGTTTCGTGTATATAATGGATATTAGGCCCTTGTCTCATATATTGCAGGTAAATATTTTTTCCCAATTAGTTGTCTGTCTTTCTAATTTGGTTGCTATTTCTTTAGCTGTGCAAAAACTTTTTATTTTAAAATAGTGCCATTTATCAAGTCTCTGTCCAATTTGTTGTGACCCTTCTTTCTGACATTTTAAATTTAGAGAGTATGAGTATTTTTTATGACTTTTTCTCTCATAGAGTTTCCTCTATTCCTGATGGAAGTGCACATGGATATAGTATTTTCAGATTTGGCTTAGGAGCCATACCATTTAAACAAAACCATTTGCTTGTTCCTTATGGAGATGTAATTTTAAAGTTATTAATCTTTCCATAGATAGTTATACATGAAACCAGACTTTGAACAATTATACACAGAAAAAGCACGGAAAAAAATCTTTTAAATGAGCACCCTGAAATATAATTTGCTTCCTAATATCCCAACAAATCAATCTTTTTGAAGGTTTATTAGCATGTTCTTCCCTGGATAAGTATATTCTTTCTTATTAAAAGTATAATTTAAGATAAAACCTTGTGTCTAAAAGTGTTGGCATAGGTAAGTAGAAATTCTTCATATTGACAGTAGAAAAGACAACTCCTTTCACTCAAATTCCTATGAACCACAGAAAATACCAATGAAACCCGATTAAGCAAACAACGGTAAGCCCCTTGTTGATGTTCCCAAAGGCTAAAATTAACAGCTGGGCTGAGGATGCTCAATCGCTTCTTTGTTCTTCCAAACATCATACTCTTGATGAGGTGTAGATTGAGATGACTCAAGAGAAGCCAAACCAAAGCTATTTGGTTTATGTATCTGAACTGTAGTCAAAGTCAAATAGGTAGACTTCTAAGGTAGACCCAAGAGCCAGATTTGCAGACATCACTCAAGCAGAACTCATGCTGGGCTCCCTCTCATTTGGGTAAGTTGTCCAAACCAAACACAGCCAGTTATTTCCAGTTTTGTTTTTCCATCAGTGTGCATAGTTTCCAACTACGGAAATGAAGAGACAATTTGCTTGACTTCATGTCAGATGTCAGGCCTGCTGACCTTCAAGTAAAGTTGAGCTTGACAATGGCAAATACTGCCCAGAGTATACAAAACTATGGTCTGGTTTAAAATATTTGTTCATTTGCCAGAAATACAGATGGAAGTAACATAAGAACATTTCAGAGTTTTAAGTTTAGCCAGTTTTAAGATTAGCTTAAAGAGCACATTATACTCAAGTTGATTTTTTCTTTAATTTAGAGCCATTATGTGTTAAATTATAGGAGCAGAGAGTATTCAAAAAAAGCTGATTGAGAAGATATGACATTTTCCCCCTCAGCTTTTCATACACATTGTTGATTTCCGGGACATATTGTTTCATTAAAAAGGAATATGATGAGGATTCTATAGAAGATTATCCTTCAAATAAGAATGAAAAGTATTTGAGAAAAACATATATATTTGTATTTAGTTGTGCAGAAGAGTTGCAGAAAGAATGAAGGGAAAACTTAAGAAATTTGATTCCTAATGGGGATGATAAAAAGGGTATGGAAACAATCATGGGATCAAGCAGGTTAGCAGGGATAAGGAGTGGATGGCATTTGTCTAAGTAGATATAGAGAGCTCTTAGAACCACAGTAATGTCTCATATATCCTTCAGATACACAGAATAATAGTCAACAAGGCAGTATGTGTGGGGAATTCATAGTATATATATATATATATATATATATATATATCGTATATCCTTCAGATACACAGAATAATAGTCAACAAGGCAGTATGTGTAATAGATAGTATGTAATAGTATGTGTAATAGTATAGTAATAGCATCCCAATGTAAGGATGTTCTCAGAGAAAAAGGATGTGAGACAAGATCAAAGTTGTAAAAATACATGAATATCCTGACACAATAAAATACTCTCAGAGGGACATAATGCAATATAATGTCTATGGCATTCCATATAAAAAATTTTGCCTACTGAAGGTACCAAACATGTTTGATTATTCATATACATAATAATGATTACCACATACATAATGATTACTACAATCAATTAAATTAGCTTATCTATTACTTCCCATAATTACTTGGTTATTATTTGGTGGCACAAGCACCTAAAATCTATCCAATACCCAACCAATAGAATATTTTTTTCAATGCAATATAATGAGGATATGATCCTCAGAAAATTAGATTGCTATCTTTATCTTATATAACTTTATTTTTGCCCCTGAAATTACATGTAATTTTTCTACCACTTCCCATTCTGTATTTGTTTTTAGATTCCACATATAAATGAAAGAATGTAGTACTTTCCTTTTCCTCTCTTTTCCAATTTATTTCATTTAGCTTAATGAAACACACACACTCACAGTATGGATTCACACAGCACAGGTTTACATTTTTTTTTATAAACTTTCATACTATTTTCCATGATGATAGTACTTGCAACATTCTTACCAAGAATGCATAACTAACTTCTTCACTCCAATCATAAGAAAATATCAAGCTTGTATTGAGACACATGTGACAAAATATCTCATCAATATTCTTTGGGATTTCAAGGGCATGACAGGAAAGATGAATCGAAGACTTCTCCCAGACTGCAGGAGATGAAAAACTAAAAATTGAATGCAATGGCGGTATCTTGAATAGATCATGGAAAACAAGGTGAATGACGAAAAACATTGTTGAAATTCACATAGACCTGCTGGTTAATCAGGAGCTTATGTCAGTGTCAATTTCCTAGTTCGAGTGACTGTGCTATGTTAGGTCAGATGTTGATAGCAGGAGCTAGGTGTGAGTGTTAGGTGGAAACTTGTTCAGCTCTTGTTGCAAGTTTGCAAAAGTTTGCAAAAGTTTTCCAAAGAGCACAGTTTAAAAGTGAAATATAATGTGCTGTGTGGAGATTATTTTAAAGACAGCTTTCGGATATGTCTTCCTTTTTCAGGCTTTTAAAGTGTTTATATAATCCAGATTTTTTTTTTGCCAGACCTTCAAAGCTTTATAGCATCTGGCTCACTCTTACCTCTTCTATGTCACCTTCAATTCTGTGTCACCAATGCTAGTTTTGTGTTCTTTGAGCATACCAAATGAAATCTGAGCTACACACACACACACACACACACACACACACACACACACACACACACACACGTCTTCCTCTAGTTTTCTCCAAATTGGCTCCCTCTCAGTGTTCAGCAGTATATATTAGCTATCTTTTTAACCAGCTCATACTGTGTGTGACCAAAAAAGTTCATTTTATGTATGCCATGTGGCTCATACATTAAGCTATAGGTCAGCTATACATCAGCAACTCAGGCATTCTTTTTTTTTTTTTTTTTTTGTCGGTCGTGGGGCTTGAACTCTGGGCCTGGGCGCTGTCCCTCAGCTCTTCAGCTCAAGGCGAGCACTCTACCACTTGAGCTACAGCACCACTTCCGGTTTTCTGGTGGTTTATTGGAGATAGGAGTCTCACGGTCTTTCCTGCCCAGGCTGGCTTTGAACCGTGATCCTCAGATCTCAGCCTCCTGAGTAGCTAGGATTACAGACGTGAGCCACCAGCGCCTGGCAACTCAGGCATTCTTGACTCCAGAATCCAGGCAAGAAGACAAAACATGACAGTGGGAAGAAAACAAGCAATTGATCTGGAGAAAGCAACCCCTGGTACTCAGAGCTTCTATGTGAATTGGCTTACCGCTGCTCAGGCTACATTTCATTGGTCAAAACATATCATATTGCCAAGCCTGATATTAATGTGATGGTGGAGAAAACTTGCCCTATAGAACACATTTGAAGGTCACATGGTAGGGATGTATAAGAACAGGAAGGAGAGCAAGAATTTGGAACAATAAATAATCTACAAAATTGAACTCTGTAAAGCTTTCCCAAAGGAACCTTCTGGTATCACCTGCACCTGAAGTCATCCATCTTCCCTGGATTACCTAACATTCTAGTGTTTTGTTTTATTTTCCCATCATGTTCTGAAATTGCCTTACTTTGCAAAATTTTTCTTTTCTGCTTAGTCCTTCCTATTCTAGTGTGAATTTGGTGAGGATAAAAAAAATTATCTAAGTCACTTATGACTTGATTCAAAAGACTTTGCCTATTTTTAAGTGGATAACGAAGTGTTCAGCATGGTATTCCTGCATTTCCATATTCTTCTAAAGTTTGTATCTCATTCCTAGCAAACACAGATAAAATGCTTCCTAAATAAATGAGTTAATGTGTGTTTATGTTGAATGAAATTAAAGAAAATATATTTATACATGGTTTCAATAACTATCTCTGCTACATGGAAGAAGAATATCCTTATCAAGAGGAACATTTTTATGTACTGAATTTTTCACCAAGTATACTTGGAAGAGGTAGATGAGATTTGATTTTTCTCATTTAGGTCCAGCTAATCTGTGATTAATCTATGACTAAGGATTCAATGTGATAAATGCAGAACAAGTGTGCAGATCAGACAAATTAACAATTTTTCTTGGAAATGGAGCAACAAGCAGTAAGATGAGAGGCTGGAGAGGCTGGACTAGACCCCACGGAGACAACCTAGTGTCCCAAGTGTTCCTTCCTTCCTTCAGCTGGTAGGAGTTACTTTCAGTAGATCAATTTTGTAAATGGCATTTTTTGACACATTTTCTATCCATCTTGCCTTTCCATAAGATCCATGAAAGTTACTTATTATTCCCCATTTGAGTTCCCACTTCTCTTAGAAAAGGGAAAAATTACCATGTGTTTGTCAGCCTTTTAAAAAAATTGCTTTAACAGAATATTTGAGATAAACTATTTCAAAGGACAAGGATTTGTTTTTGTTCATAGTTCTGGAGATTTCAATCCATACTTGTCTGGTTCCATTGCCTGGGGCTTTAGGCTAGGCAGAACATCATGTTGGAAGTCAAAATTGAGCAGAGCTGCTCACCTATGTCAGTCAGGAAGCAGACAGAGAGACAGAAAGGCACACCCTTAGTGAACTGCCACCTTCACCTAGGCTCTGCCTCCTAAAATAATCTACCACTTCCCAAAACAGCAGTAGCCTTCACAAACAAATTGTCAACACTTGGCACATGGGAGACATTTCATATTCAAAGCATAACATATCATCTAGTTTCTTTAAATGGATATGACCCTTTAAAGGTTATTCTTTAGCATGACTGATGCAGAAGATCCACAGACATGATCATACTTAGACCTATCTTTAGAAGGAGCCAATGCTATGATTGCAGAGGTTCCTGGGTAGGCCTTGCTTTCTCTGGTCATAGACACTTGCCATTAGGAGTTCATTCATGTGGTTTTAAACCAGATGGCCCACAATAGGAAGGTTACTTGCTATCATAAATGTGAAAAAGGTTAATGTGAAAATTATTTTGATTTTTGTTAAGAAAATTTTAATTGGTTCCAGGAAAAAATTATGAGAGAACAATATAGCTAGAGTTAGCTTTGACCTTGGTAAATTACCTATGGTTGCACCCATAAGCCTGAAATCTGTCATTGCGTAGACTGAATTAAGATGAGGTCTGAAATGAACTCTGTTTAAAGAGGTTCAGTTAAGGGAAGTTATCAATGAACCATTATTCCAGTGGTCTTTCAGGGCTATCCTTCCCTCACATAAGGACCATTAGAGGTGAATTTTTAGAGTATTTACTACCTTTTCAGTATTTATAAAATGAAGTTTAGTAATTCCAGACTGTAAATAATCTTTGCAATATTTCAGATGAATTATAAATCTTGGCAATGAGATATTCTGAGATTTAACCTTTAATTTACAAGTTATCAGCTTCCTGTTATTGGGAAAAATACTTAAGCTATCCAAGTCTTGGTTTCTTCCTCTGGAAATGGGTACACTAATAGTCTCAATCTCAAGGCATGTTTATAAGAATTAAGTGAAAACATTTATGTACACTGTCAGAATATCATCAGTCATATGCCATAAAAGAATTCAAATCAAATTAAATCCAACAAAAAGAGAATTATTTACATGAATTGGGGGAATGGAAGCTCCAAGCTAGCTCTCAGCATGGTTGGATGAAGGACGTTTCAGCAAGAGTACTGAAATCTGCCTCTTCTTCAACTTGGTTCTGCTTCCTGTAAGTTAGTTTCATTCTCCAGTATTTTCTCTTCATGGGGTAGCAAAGATGATAGCCAGAAGTTAGCTCTAACGTTTTCATCCTACTACATTAGCAACTATAGTGAAAAGGAGTATTTCCTGTTCCATAGTTCCAGCAGAAGTTCCAGGAGTCAGTCTTACTTAGGTTCCTGGGTCATGTGCTCCAAACTGAGGCCAAGGAAAAGTTTTCAAATTGGTCTTTCCCTGGAGGTGGTAACTATAGAAGTAACTATAGAAGCTCCTGTCACCCAAACAAGGGATACCTCATTATTACAAGAAAAATGGAATACAGGAAACATCAGGTGTTTACTACATTATTTACTATATTCTAGTTGCTGATGTAGACCAAACCATCCATAAGTGTTTAGTGTTATTAATGTTATCAATTTCCTGACAGAGGAAATAGTTGGTGACCTCAGGGAGATCACTGGAGGAGATCTGGATGACTAAAATTCAAGGATATAATTATAAGAGCATGAACAATTCTTTTGGAACTTTCCATTTCCAGGACCCAGAACACAAATTGGCACATAACAGGTGCTCATAAATGCTTGTCAAGTAAACAAATCTGTGCCAGGAATTATGTGTTGTATGCATTTCCTTCCCAACAGCCATTATGACAGCAGCATAAATAAGCTGTATCTTGGTTTATTGTTCCAAAAGACTCTTCTGATAGGCTTGTTGTAGGTTGCAAAACCACTTGAAATCTCACGTGAATAACCAGGACATTTTGGTTACAGAGATCATTCCATGAGACTGAGTTAGGCCCATGATTTCACATTTCTAACAAACACCCCAGAGGTGGCATTTTTGGTGGTTTGTAGGCCACCCTTTGAATAGGACCTTAGTTTACTCTGGTTGCTGTTACAAAATACCAGTCTGAGTAGTTTAGAAACGCTGGAAATATATTTCTTTCATAGAGTTCTTCAGGTTGAGAAGGCCAGGACTAAGGCATTGATGAATCTGGCATCTGAAGAGGGCTGACACTTTCCTGTATCCTCCTATGGTAAGAAAAGGAAAAGGGATCCTCTCAAGACTCTTGAGTAAAGGCACTAATTGCATTTGGGAGATCTCTACCCTCATGACAAAATCAGCTCCCCTAAAGCAAGAATATCACTTGGAGGCTAGGATTTCAACGTATTTTTTGTAAGAGTATACTACTACAATAACAGATAGATAGACTCTAAAGTTCCAAAGTATATCTGGGTAGCTGGCTTGTGGTTTTACTAAAGGTCACTCAATTTCAGTGGTGAATAGAGATCTTGCTTTACGGTTCTTCTGCTATATCATTTCTTTCGTGGGTAAGGAGGCAAAAGGAAAGAGTGGAGAATTTGAGGAAAGAATAGACTCCCTTTCTCCAAAGAAAAGTCTGTGAACCTGCAGGTTCCATGTAATGGAAGAGGCATAGTGAATCAGTTTCTAGCTTTGAAGTTTGTTCACTGTTCATTGAGCAAATAGCTGCACTTATTGAACATAAACTCTGTACCTGGTATAGTGCTTTGCTTGTATTATTGAATGTAGTCTCACAACACCTCTGTGACACTGGAAATAATGTCACCAGTTTACAGGTTTAGAATATTGGTCTCAGAGAAGTTAAAGTCACTCAGCTTTGGCATGGGATTAATCACGAGCTCTCTTAATCAATATATTTTTATTTATTATGTAGGATAAGTTAAGAATGCTAGAAAACAAACCCATGGCTTTGTGTTCACTTGTTTTCTTTTTCTTTTTTAGTCTGGGCTAGCTTTAAATTCACAATCTTCTTGCTATGGCCTCCCAAGTGCTGGAATTACAGGCGTGGTTACCATGCCCAACTCCCTTGCTATTATTAAAATGAGGTACCACCGCAATCCCCAGCTGTTATTTTAAATGATGGCCTTTTTCTCAAGTGTTTGAACCTGATAGTGAGACAGGTTCTCTGCTCATGTGCTGCTAACGATTACAAACATGTGGCTTCTCCCAAGGGGAAGACAGAATTCAGGTTACTCCTACACATAGGCAAGAAAATGGGTTTGCAGAGCATCTAGCCAGTTTTGCTGAGTAATTAAAATTTCAACAACAATTACCCTAATCTGACCACTACATAAGATTTCAGGACTTTATGTTTGAAATAGCCTTGAATTTTTAAGGTGAAAACTATGTAGTTTCTCTTATAAAATGTTTTGCTACAGAACATTAATTCTCTCTCTCTCTCTCTTTCTCTCTTTCTCTTACACACACACACACACACACACGCGCACGCGCGCGCTCTCGAGTGCCCCAGAGAGACAGAGAGAGAAAAAGGAGCCAGTGATTTTAACCATAAACACTTCTTTTCTGGCCCTCACTAATTAACAAGACTAAAGTATATCGGTTTGTGTTTGTAACTGGTTCTATGCTCTTACACAGTGTCTAAAATGTGATCAAGTTTTACCTTTTTTTCCCCTTTCTTCCTTTTTGTGCTAGTACTTGGGTTTAAACTCAGGAGTTGATGTCACTCACAGCTGGCATGCTTCTACTTGAGCCATGCCTCTAATTCCAGCTTTTTGCTAGTTAATTGGAGCTAAGTGTCTCTCAGATATGTCTACCTGGGCTAGCTTTAAACCTTGATCCTCAGATCTCAGCCTCCTGAGTAGCTAGAATTATAGGTGTGAGCCACCAGTGCCTGGCTAACGTAGGAAAATTAGACTATTGTCTTACTGCATGGAATGAAGCCAGATAGACAATCAGTAGGTAAAATATCAAGTAAATATTTCCGTGAAGAGAAAATTCAAATATATGTCAAAACAATTTTTGTGATTGGTCACTAATATATAGAAAAAAATAACCTTATGGTAGACACACTAATACAATCTATTTTTTTTTTTGTCGGTTATAGGGCTTGAACTCTGGGCCTGGGCGCTGTCCCTTAGCTCAAGGTGAGCTCTCTACCACTTGAGCCACAGAGCCATTTCTTGTTTGCTGGTGGTTTATTGGAGATAAGAGTCTCACAGGCTTTCTTGCCCTGGCTGACTTTAAAAGATGATCCTCAGATTTCAGTTTCCTGAGTAGTTAGGATTACAGGTGTGAGCCACCAGCACCTGGCTAATACAATCTTTCTAACAAAGAAAGCAGGAGCACAGGAGCAAGAGAAGAGAGATCATTAAAGATTTTTGCATACAGCAACATGAGAAACCCTTTTTCCCCCTTAGACACATAAGATTGCAAGTGGGAATCTTGTGCTTATTTCTGTGGTACCTATATATGCTATTACTTGAGGCTCAAAAGCACTAGTCTCTTAATTCCTTTTGAGTTTAGGATGTTTATGCAAATACAGGACAACTTAGCCAGGAAAGCACAGGAAGTGAAGAAGCTGTTCACTGAAAGCAGTCTAGCCTCAGAAATTCCACAAGAATAGATTAACATTACCTGCCCCTACAACCCTTCAAAGAAGACCATAATTGTGCCTTTTATATCTTACCCTGTTCTCCAATTCTACAGAATTCCTCAACTCCCAGGAGGAGCCTCACAGAGACGCAGTGCTGTTTGATTTGGCACTCTTCACAACCTTGGCAGATGATCAAATAGAGGGCCAGAAGTTCAGGAAAAGCCTTAAGAAACTGTCTTCACTGTTGTCATTACTGCCTGCAGGAACTGAAATCTCAATAGTAAGCATAAAGAAGCTATAGATATAGACCAACTATTCAGAGCTCCAATGTTGATACTTAGTACACAGTAGCTTGGAGAAAGCATGGCAATTTACAGCTTAATATGCTTTACCTGATGTTGTATTTGTATCAACTTTCTAATATTCTGTTTTAAAATAAATATTTTTGGTCTGAAACTTGTGACTTAAGTATGTAGCTATAATGTAATGGGGGAGTCTTGGCTTTGAACTGAAATGCTAGAACCCAGGTTCTAGCTCTAAGGTAATAACTTCTTAGTTGTTTAATCTTGAACAAATTGCTTAACCCTGCTCAGGCTTGGTTCTTGCATCTATTACATAAATCCTGCGAGAATATTTTACTGATTTTCTGCCAGAAGTAATTGATAAAGTTAAGATTGTGTAAAATAATGTAGAGAAAATAACTGGTCAATGCAAAGAGTGCTGTTATTAAAGATCAGATGTGTTAAGCAGTCTATTTTACAGTGAGGAATGTAATCTAAAGGACAGCCTAATATGATGGATTTTAGAATGTAAATGTAGAGAAAGCCTTTACTTCTTCCAGAGAAACCAGAAGAAAAGGCATGCAAAATTGAAAAACATGCCAACTCTGAAAATAATTAGCAAGATAGTGAAATTTCTAAGCCAGGAAATTAATAAAACTAGATCAATTACAGAAGATCTTTTTGACATAGCCTTGGTGATCTCTAGATGATTCCTCCTAGCTTTTGTTAATAAAAGGTAAATTCTTTGGGTTGTACATCCTAATTTACTCTAAGGGGAGACAGTCAGTGCTTATTAAGTATTTTTGCTCTGAATGAATTGATGAATTAATATGATGATAAACTCAGACTTTTCTGTGCTATTGGTTCTGGTAGCTGGCAGAGGTGAAAGAACTCTATATAAACACTTCCTGTTCTCTGACAGCCCCTCGACATGGTGATAAAAACAGATACATAAACATGTACTAAAATAATAGATGGATCCATAATCCTATACTTACAGATTCTGTTTGCAAAATAATCACATGTGAATTTAAATTGCTCCTGCAATTTCTTTTTCTTTTTTTTTTTTTGGTGCAGTCTAGGAACTTGAACTCAGGGCTTAGGTGTTTTCCGTGAGGTTTTTGCTTAAGGGTAGCACTCTACCGCTTGAACCACAGCTCTATTTCTGCCTTTTTTTGGGGAGGAGTGGAAGAATAGATTGGAGATAAAAGTCTCACAGACTTTTTTTTACTTAGGCTGGCTTTAAACTGTAAACCTCAGATTTAAGACCCCTGAGTAGTTAGGATTACAGGTATGAGCCACTGGTGCCTGGCAAATTCTTTTTTTTTTAAAGATTATTCTTTTTTTTATTATCCTTAAATAGTTGTACAAAGGGATTTCAATACAACATATCAATTTATGATTACCCTGCCTTGATCAGTATCGTCCCTTTCATTATTCTTTAAAACTGTTTCTCCTAAATCCCATTCATTTTTCTCTTTAAAAATTGCAATATTCATATATGGTTAAAGTACTTTAATGCTTTCCTCACTGTTGGTCCCTTCATCCTTTTCCCACAATTATATTGCCACAATGCTTTGTATTTCTTCCAGAGATGGGGCATGCCAGAAGTGGAGCCATAGCTCAGGTGGTAGAGTGCTAGCCTTGAGCAAAAGAAGCTCAAATACAGCACCCAGGACCTGAGTTCAAGCTCCAGGATCAACACACACATATACACACAAATGTTGCATCAATGTCCATGAAAGGGTTATTGTTGTGTGGTGGCTCCCCTCCCCTCATTGATATAATATGACTTTATCATGGCTTATCTAAATTCTTCTGTATTGATAAATATATAGGTTGGTTCCAGTTTTTCAGTATTACCCACTAAATGTGAACTATAATAACTAGAATGTCCAAAGGAGCCTAATGAAATAATTATTAAACCTTATTAATATTAATTTATAATTTTATTACAATTATATAAATATATAATCATATAATTATTATGTGTGATTATGGTTTGATTATGATTATGATTATAATTGTTTGTAATCACACCAGTAATTATTATTAATTAATAATATATTATTAAATCTATTAAAATCTTAGACTTGTGACCAGAAATTTTTTCCTGAACTTTTATGTTATCTAAGTGTGTCCACACAGTAGCAGAAGTATTAAAAACAAAAAACAAATTAGTCTTTAGAGACATTGGAAAGGATGAGTACACCCTCATTTACTGTTCAAACACAGACACTTAAAAAATTAAATCTCTTTCTCTGTTTATTTAAATAGGCACAAAACACAGAAATTAAACTTTTAAGTCAGTCCTTGCCTCAAATTTATTTGATTTACTGTGGGAATCTGAAGATGTAATATGCATGGGCCATTTGAAGCAAGCTGGGTCATTATGTGTTTCTGAATGGCAACATTTCTTTTCCTCAACTGATAACTTTATGACAAGTTACATTCATATTGAACTGCTTTGACATTGTATTCTTATAGCCTCATATAGCTTGATGTTTTGGGTTGATAGATGTTTCCTACAGAATGTCTTTGATCTCTTTTTTGTGCATAATGCTTTTGAATATTGAGTGTTGTTTATATTCAGATATAGTCACATAAACATGTTGACACACCTAGGGCTGGAAAGTTGGCTCAGTGATAGAGTGCTTGCCTCGCATGCATGAAGCCCTGGATTTGATTCCTCAGCACCACATAAGCAGAAAAAAGCTGGAAGTGGCACTGTGGCTCAAATGGTAGGGCACTAGCCTTGAGCTGAAGAGCTGAGGGACATGCCCAAGCCCAGAGTTCAGGCCCCATGACCGAGAACAAACAAACAAAACAACAACAACAACAACAAACCCATGTTGACACACCTGAGGTACCATGCATTTCTTAGGTGACAGTTCAGGGACCAGATCTATCTGATGCTAAGAATAACCTTTAAGAAGTGCAAACCCTTCAGGGACACTGACTAATGAGAAGCACTTAACAAAATCACAAAGCATTAGTCTTAGTATTTCTACACAAGGATTTGATACACAAGAGCCTTCTTGTCATCATCTTGGCCATGATTTGTAGTATTGATTCTGGCCTTTAGCTGAGACTTGAACTAAGTACCTACAGGTCCCAGCACCTTGACCTCCAATGGACTGTTTATGACAGAAGGAGCTGGCTTTGTGTGTTTGAGGGATGTTTGGGGCATAAAGGCTGGGAGAAAAGACAGTTGTATTAAGAGCAATAGAAGCCAGGCTTGAGGGTTAAAGGACACAATTGCAAAGGACATGAGGCAGCCTCCCTTAGGGGGCTTGATAAGCGGACTTCGGTTTTAGTATAGGTTTTGATAGGTTAGTTTGGTGGTGGATTCTGAGGCTATAAGTGAGTTCTCTCACAGTGGCCTTGCCAGAACCCCCTGAGGCTGGTACCGTGGCACGGGCAGTGGGCTACATTGCCTTGGCAGAGACAAAAGACTCTTTCCTGGGTTTAGGTTGTGACATGGTTCATAGAATTCAACTTGTTCCTCTAGTTGGAATTGTTGAATTTCCAAAGAGATTATCCAGCTGAGCTCCTTCACGCAGATTAGGGAACCCACCTCCACAAATGGAAAATGGCTTCTGGGACTCGGCCATCCAGTAAGCCAGTGATTCTACTAGTTGACTTCCCCCTTAGTAATGTCAAGAGTCTTACTGTTCTTCCCCCTCCTCTTCTTCCTACTAAGACCATCATTAGCAGCATATTCCTTGAACAACCTCTTCATCTCCTCCTCCTCCTCCTCTTCTTCTTCCTCTTCTTCTTCCTCCTCTTCTTCCTTCTTCTTCTTCCTCCTCCTCCTCCTCCTCCTCTTCCTCCTCCTCCTCCTCTTCTTCTTCCTCTTCTTCTTCTTCCTCCTCTTCCTTCTTCTTCTTCCTCCTCCTCCTCCTCCTCCTCTTCCTCCTCCTCCGCCTCCTCCTCCTCCTCTTCTTTTTGCCAGTTGTGGGGCCTGAACTCTGGGCCTGGGCACTGTCCGTCAGCTCTTCAGCTCAAGGCTAGTGCTCTACCACTTGAGCCACAGCACCATGCCTTTTCCATTTATGTGGTACTGAGGAATGGAACCCAGGGCCTCATGCACGCTAGGCAAGCACTCTTCCACTGAGCACCCTTCCCAGCCCCCATCTCTTCTTTTTATATCTACAGTTTCATCTACAGTATTCAATGGGAAAGGCTAACCAGCCCTTGCCCACATGGTATCATGAAAATAGTTCCATATTTGAATGCAGACACACTTTGATTCTGAAACAGACTCAGCTCCTTTACTTTCTTCCTAGTGACCTTGAAGGTCATTTTATCCCTCTGAATATTTTTCCTTTGTCTGCAAGATGAAGACTTATCTGATTTAGAGTTTTTGTTCCGAGAGCATGGTAGGTCTGCAGTAAAGTATATAGAGATCACATACTATGTTTTGTGCCAGTACTGGGGCTTGAACTCAGGGCCAGGACACTATCCTTATGCTTTTTCACTCAAGGCTGGTGCTCTACCGCTTGCGCTAGAGCTCCACTTCTGGATTTTTGCTGACTAATTGGAAACAAGAGCCTCATGGATTTCCCTGCCTGAGTTAGCTTCAAACTGAGATTCTCAGATCTCAGCCTCCCGAGCAGCTAGGATTACAAACCTGAGTTTCTGGTGCCCGGCGAGATCACTCTTACTATTGCCATTATTTCCAGGAAATTTGAGCCTTCATTTCATCATTTAAGCTTACACAGTCAGTTCTTTTCTGAGAATCTCATTTGAATCTAAGAAGTTGCATATAGGTCTTTTTAAGCTCAATGCAAACATTCATTCTCCATGTCACAGGATTCTCCATGTCACAGGATGCAGTGGTTTTGGTTCTCATTCTAAGCAGGTGGGGATCACAAACTCACAGATTCTTTTACCATAGCCTTGGTGGAGGACCAAGAATCTGCATTTTTAATATTTCCTTACAACAGGTTGCACATATTTTCAACACAAACAAATGGTAGATGTCTCAGGAGATAGGTATGTTTACCACAATTTAAAGATCATACAATGACATATTCATTTTATTGTATTGTAAAGGTGATGTAGAGAGGGGTTATAGTTACATAAGTCAGGTAATGAATACATTTCTTTTTGAACAGTGTTACTCACTCCTTTGTTGTTTCCTATTTTCCTTCCTCCTCATACAATGACTTTTGGAAACAGCAGGTAATTTGTTTCAGCAGCAATAGGAAACCACTACACTAGGTGACTTGAATCTGAATTTTTAAGGTAGATTGCAAACCCTGGCTTTTTCTTGCCATAACTGAGACGAGCAGTAATTCCTACATGGTAGGCAAATGGTGAGGAATGAATGAAATAATGTCTTTCAAGAACTTAGCATATTGCTTAATAAATTTTAGCTGCTTTTCTTCACTTAATCACTTTGGGTGGCACATATTTTTAGTTGGTAAGACTTTGCCATTAGGAAATGACACACATGCACATATTTGAAATTGGGAAAAGTTTAGCTTCTCTTGAAAGCTCAAAAGACCTAGCAGCAGCAAGCCTGTAACAGTTTGTAGAATCCATGTTTAGACATAAACTGTTCCTTTAGAGGTAAATTTTCTATTTGAAGTAGTCCCCCCTGAATCTGATTTAAAATATTGTACATTTAAATCTTGCATCACTCCTGATGCATTTGGGCTTTGCCTCTCTATGCAGAGTTTTAGAAGAGCTAAGATTATTCTGTTTTAGTGTTATTCCAGCTATTCTTGAACAACAGACAGCTGTCCATGGGCAGCATACAACCCCAGTCAGCTCCTACTTCGCTTAGCCGAAGTGATGGAGAGAGTAGCTCGCCTTTGTATCTTTTTATGATTCAGTGGCATAATTTAGGATGAGTTCCAAGGGGATAGCATTGTGAGTCTACCGAAATACTTTGCCAGGGAACCTAACCCAAGCTGAGCTGTTGCCCAACAGAATCAAAGCAGGGTTTAAAGTCAGCTGCTGCCTTTATTTCACATTTAAAACTTGGCAAAGGAAATTCTTTGGGCTGGGACCACATGAAAGAAAGCAAGTCAGGTGAAGGGTGGTTGAAGAGAACAGATGGACTTGAGTGTCTTAAACCAGCAGAGCAGTGCCACAGCTTCCAAAGATACCTGCTTAAATGTTCTGAAAATAATCATCTTTGTATTTTTTGTCCCTCCAAATACAGGTGTTACACATAAGAAAAATATGAGGCAAGAAAAGACTTTCTGCAAAAGTATCAAGGCCACATTTGTCAAGTCTGGAATCCCACGCAGATTTGGGAACTATGTTTCAAGCAGAGCACAAAACTTTCAACTCTCAAAAGTACTACTTACCCCCAAGTAAAAGGCAATTTTCCACCTCAAAGAAAGGCAGTACTGCAAAGTTCAAGAAAAAAGGTCAGAAGACTCCTTGTACATCAATCAGCTCCCAGAAAACAACATGTCAATGAGTTAAGTGAACACGAATCAGGCACATATGGATTGAATTTCCCTTGAAATACTCCTGGGGTCCAAGTTTTAAGGGGTGGAGTGGAAGAAGGGTGAAAATTCTTGGGAAAATTTGCAGCCCCTGAAGTCTCAAAAACATTTGCAAAATGTTGACTGGCCACGCTACAAGTCCAGCTGACCTGGATCAATGTTGAGTCCAGCTGATCTTTGCTTTTCTCTAGATGAGAATAGATGTAAGGACTAGATGACAGCCAAGGACTTTCCAGCCTTGATCTCAACTTCATGCCATGTCAGTGTAGATAAGAAAATCTGGTAGGTGGTGTCTTTGATGTCACAAGGAAAGAGAAGCAGATTTATTTTGGAGAAAAAACAAACTGCAAGAAGCATTCAAGGTAACCAGATACTATTTTCAAGAGTCTGTTTTTATGTAAGTAAATCAGTCCTTACATATTTCCCTCCTTAGTAAAAATTGCAAGAAAAGCAACCTGAAAATTCCACAGATGCGAGAGAGAAAAGCAAGTACAAGAGAATTTTTTCCAGGACAATTCCCAAAGGATGTGCTTGTGCACACATGCGCGTGCACACACACACATATGTAGGTTTTATAAAATACCAACAAAAATTATTCCAGATTATCATATTGTTATTATTAGTCCAGATCTATTCCAACACAAACCATGAAACAATAAATGTATTAGGAAAAAAATACATCCATTGTAAGGCTCATTGGTGTTGAGACTACTAAATGTGATTTCAGGAAGAGTTCAATGTCAAGGATTAGATAATTTAGTAATATCTAATATCTACATAGAACCTAAAATTGACTAATTTCAAGATCTTTCACAGGAAGCATTAGAAACTTCTAGCAAAAAAAACAAACAAACAATAAACTGAGAAATATATTTCAAACTCTCTAAAAGCTAACCTGTTGAGAAACAATAAGATATGTTTAATCTTTTGCTTAGAGGGCATTTTTATAGTTAAACTGTAATTTCTCTTTAGGAAAACTACCAAACTAGAAGCTTCTTGGTAGCAGAGGAAGTATAATCATCATCTCCCCTCCATATTTTTTTTTGTAAAGCAGGAGCTAATCAGAGATAAATGTTAATGGGCTTTTTTTTTAACAAATGATGCACTGTCAAGAGAAAATTTTTTCACAATTGTCAAATTGTATAGATGGTGTTCAAATGGCTCATTCATTATTAGCAGCACCACCAAGTTGAAAAACATACTTTTTCTAGTCTGTAGTTGATTGATGTACATTACTCACATCAGGCTAATGGCACTTTATTTTCCAACAGTAGCAAGTAATGAGTGACCTTCAGTGCATATTGTTTTCCTGAAAGGGTTTGTTGCTCTGCTTCCTTCATAAGCACCCCAAGGAAACAAGGCTCCTGTATTGGTGTTTTGCAGCAAACCTCATTTCTTTCATGGCTTTCTGTAAAAGAATTTGATACAGGGATAGAAGCTAACCTCAGTGAGTAAATGAAATATTGATCCATGCTACTCTGGCCTTGCCTTCACCTTGTCCCAGGGCGGTGAGTTACTGACTTTTCCGTTTTGGCTGTAATAGGAATTATTACAACAGGCCTGTGCAAGTAATTACTTGGCATGGTAAAAAAAAAAAGGAGGGTCCATCATATATTTCTGTGGAGACGTTAGTTTCCATCAGCCCAGCAGTCTGCTTTTTTGGCTCTGTCTTTCCTACTCTTGATTCAATTCTTTTAACCATCATTAATCACACTCCTTGTCAGCAGAAGTTTATCAAAAGTATTAAGTGAGCAAGGTTGCCTGGCCTCCTTAAAAAAAAAGTCAGCCAACATGGGGCAGTAAATTTCAAAATATGGAAGGTTGGTTCTGTGATATATATGAGTGTCTCTTCAGCTAGAATGAGCCGTTTGTTTTAGTGATAGATATTGTAGTTTGAGCCGTGATAGAATCCTTCTCAAGTTTATATGTCGTGGGCTATCGTTTATGAGAGACCATGTGTTTCTAAATGGTGAAGGTCATGGCTGATGGCAAAAGTAAAAGCAGTGGTGATTCATTAAAAATAGTTAATAGGGCTTGTGCCTGACAGGGATAAATAGGAACATGTGGCTTGCCAACACACCAGCACCTGAGTTGACATTGTGTTTCTTGAGCTTCCACTCACTACTTCCAGTTGCCAAGCAGCTGTGAGCTGACAGATAGACAGGAGGTAAGATCACCTCTTTCACACTAGGAGGAGATTCTGAAACAAGAAAAGATTACATAAGTCACTTCCCTCAAGTTTGTCTTGAGTAGTATTTATTTTAAAATTTTACCCATGTTTGTCGTACTCATCAATACGTTGGTAAAATGAAACTCAAAGATGATCAAAACACATAATGCAGAAAAATGAAAAACTGAAATGTTTGATTTCTTTTACACAGTGGCGTGAAACCAAATGTGATATAATGTTAAGTTTTTGATAAATCTTAGATGGTTTGTGACTTCTCTTCTGTCAGTCTATAGTCTCTGGTTGTTTGAAAGAGTTCACAACCAAAACTTTTTTGCCATTTTCATAACCCCCAAGAAGTCCCCCAATAGAACTCATTCCCCCAGAGAGAATCCATTCTGCCACTTGGAATAGCTGTATATGTTCCCTAGATTGCCTTTCTTTATTGAAAGATGCATATTCAAATAAAAATTTGTGGCATATCTGATAAAGACAAAGAAAATAATCTATATAATAATATTCAATACCAATTCAGATAGAGATCATGTTATAATACTGATTCTCAACTTGCTTTAAAACATTCTAATATTCAAATGTAAATATTTGATTAAACTCATGGACTCATTCATTCAGAAAGCTACTTAGAGAAAAAAATCTAGGCATCACTGGAAGGGAGTATAGGACCAGAGGCTTGCTTCTCATTCTCATTCAGAATCTATCTAATAATAACTATGTCCCCAGGTCCCCCGAGAATAAACCTCTCCCTGGAATGCTTCCTGGATAATATGGAGACTCCTAAGATCTAGGAAGCAAGAAAGGATTTTTGCTGATTAAGATCAATAGAGTTTGATTATTCATTTAAGAGCTGTAAATTAACAAAGGAATAATATTCGAAAGTGGCTGCAGCCCTTGGGCAATTTCCAAATGAGCAAGTATGGATTTTCTATACCTTACTTCTAATGAAGTTTTTAAAAACAAAACAGTTGTGAATTTATCTTTTCTCATATGTTCTCTCTCTCGCTCTTTCTCTCTCTCATTTTAACTTTAGAGGTCAGTGATATTTGAAAAAAAAGACTAGGATATAAGCATCATCACTTTTTACATTGGGTTCTTCTTTACCCAAATTAAAAAATTGTTTAAGATAGTAAAAGATAGATTGTTTTAGAAAAATTATTGCCAGACACTGGTGGCTTATGCCTGTAATCCTACCTACTCAGAAGGCTGGCATCTGAGGATGGCAATTCAAAGCCAGCCCAGAGAGAAAAGATACTCTTACCTCTAATGCACTACTCAAAAAAGCTGGAAGTGGTGCTGTGGCTCAAGTAGTAGAGCACTAGCCTTGAGTACAAAGAGGCTCAGAGACAGCACCCAGGCCCTGAGCTCAAGTTCCAGAACTAGCAAAAAACAAAAACAAAAACAAAAAACAAAAACCTCAAAGTATATTATTTAAGATAGAGAAAGATAGTAACCACATTGCATTGTTAGTTGAATTAATTGTTGAATTCACCCAAACCAAAGAAAAAAATCATGAAATTCTTTTCCTTTTCTTTCTTTTCTTCCTTCCCTCCCTCCCTCCCTCCCTCTCTCCCTCCCTCCCTTCCCATCTTTTTTTTCTTTCTTTCTTTCTTCTTTCTTTCTTTCTTTCCTTCCTTCCTTCCTTCCTTCATTCATTCATTCTTCCTTCTTTTTTATTTGTTAGTTATGAGGCTTGAACTCAGGGCCTGGGTGCTGTCCCTAAGCAATTTTGTTCAAGGCTAGCACTCTACCATTTTGAGCCACAGCTCCACTTCTGGCTTTCTGGCGGTTAATTGGAGATAAGAGTCTCATAGCCTTTCCTGCCTGAACTGGCTTTTAACCACAATCCTCAGATTTCAGCCTCCTGAGTAGCTAGGGTTGTAGGTGTGAGCTACCAGTGTGTGGCTATAAAATTTCATATAAAGATGTAATATAAAAGGCAGAGTAAGTAGAAAAAGAAGCAGTAGCTGATATTTGTCTGTCCCACTTGAAACTAGAACATTTATCTGTCCTGCTGTGGACTTTTTGAGTTGGTAACTCTGAGCAGCTCCCATTCTGTTTGCAGCTGAAGAGCAATACTACTGGGGACCTTAGTTTCACAGAAAGAAACATGCCTTGTTATAATCTGAAAATGCACAAGTAATCCCACTGTCCAACGAGGTTTGGGTTTTGCACAGTAAGTCCCCCAAGTTAAACTTGAGTTTCTTTATTTGTTGGTAATTTCTGTTTTCAGGGCTACCATTGTTACAATAAAACTGCCTGTACAACTACAATGCATTTGGCAAAGTATTCAACAAGAAGACAGAACAACACTATAAATTAACATGCTTTCAGGGAAAAGCACTTAGCTTTCCTTTACTTAGAAATGATAAGAGAAATGTGTTGTGTTTCCTCAAGGCCACATGGCTATGAGCACCAAGGACATTTTTGGATACCATCATCCTGAAGAAGATATTCATAATGGTTACAAATTGACTTTTTATGGAGAAACTAAGGCTGTTTCTCACCGATTGCACAGATATTATATTTAGTTAATATTTTATGAAAGGAAGTTTTCCCATTGGAGGTGACAAATTGGCCTATAATTATAGCAGTTTACAGAACTGTCTGTCTACTTCATTTTATGGAAAAAGCACAAAAATGCAGTGTGCTTTTCCCATATAACTTTTTTTTTTGCAGAGTTCCATGGCAGGTGACTCACTCTACCACATTTTTTTTCATTTCAAATATTAGTTTAATTTGATCAGGAAATTGCTTTACATGCTTTGTATGTAGTAGTGAAATACTGTTGTAGAAATTTCAATGAAGCAAGCCTGGGCCATACTGGGGAGCAGCAGTCAACCCCAGCTGCTGATATTCCTATACCTTTCCCTTCTTCTAAACTCAAAAGTCTAAGTGCATGCCACGCTGTAGTGACTGTGACCCTTTGATGTAATGTCTATTTGGTAATAATAACTAGAATGAGTTGATGGGCAGAACAACATCTGATTTTTGTCAGAAAGATCTAGCAGAAATGAAGACTAGGTTATTTTCTCCTCCTCTTATTCCTCCTTCTCCTTTTTCTTCCTACAGTACTAAGAGGTTAAAACACTTAGGGCCTCATGCATGTGAAACAAAAGTTCCCACAGTTGAGCTATGCCTCTCTCCCTCCACTTTGTTTGTGAGACAAACACTTGCTACCTTTTTCTGGAGTAGCCTTGACCTCACTATCCTCTTGCTTTTATTTCCGAAGTAGCTGAGGCTATAAACATCCCCCCTCTTTTCTCTTCTTACCTTTCTCCGTCTTCAAGAAGAAACCACAGAGCTATATTCCTAGCAATGGAACAACATGCTTTAGTTCTGTTTGTATTTCTGAGAAGATCACATAGGTGACACCAAATAAAGGTTGCCAGGAAAAAGCCTTCCACTGATTGTGTCGAAGTTTTTAGTACCCTGACATGCCCTGTTAGACACCACTGCAGCTGACTGAGGTGTGTGTCATCTACTGTGGGGATTTTTCTTACCAGGCTCTACTCATACAGGGGTCTAGCTAGGATTGCCTGGGGAAATTCACATATAAATACCAGCTTTTCACTAATGATGAATGTCCCCTGATGTATATTTTACAGACTTCTGAAAACCCCCAGTGAGATTGAATAAACATTACCCACAGAATCATCTGCTTGGTGAATATTCTTTGTTATGATCACCTTTCCTTCCTTGTCACTCTTCTAGGAATCATTTGCCAAATAAAGTACTTGTTGTCAATCATTATTAGGTCAGGCTTCTGACCTAAGATAATGACTGCTACTATTCCAACCTAAGATGTGCTGTTATCCTAGAATATTAGGATAAACTATAGATAAGAATTGATGGAAAGTCTTCTATGGTCTAATCCTGTGCAGTATACTATAAGGATTAAGTATCCTTATAGTATAAGATGTCGTATAGTATAAGAGATTTATGATATTTGTATTTACACTGTTTAGAATCCCCTGTAACTAGCTTGGAAGGGAAGACATATGTATTAAAAACAATCACTGTAATAGATAGCAGGATACAGAGATATAATAATGTCTGAAGTATGTGTTATTACACATAATAATTAGAGAAAAGGGAAAAGGAGCAAGGTTCTAGATGTGCAGAATGGACAAAATACATAAATGGTGGGGGTAGTAGAATTCTTCAGAGAAGATGGTGCCTAGGACAGGTAGGTCTCCAAACAATCATGTTTTGCAAGCACTAGGGCTCAATAAATAGCCTGTGGGTAAAAGAAATAGACATGCAAATGAATATGCAGATGAGGTAGGCTCTCTATCTACTAAACTTTCAGTTTGAACACATGTATAAAGTACAATTATCTCTGCATATTGAAGTAGTATTTTAAGTATTTGCCTTCCCACTTTTCATCTTTTTCCATATTCCACCTACTTCAATGTGTATCTATTTCGGAATAGCTATGACTAAGTAACTGCATGACCTAAAGCAGGTTATTTAATCCCTTTAGTTTTAGATTCATTACCTGTAAAATGTTCAGAGATTTACTAGAAATGTAGGGTATGGTTTATTTGGCCAGTGCCTATCTCCCTCTAGAAAAAAAGACCAAATCCTCTTTATTTTCTTCTTCCCAATCAGCTTTTATGTATACATTTCTATTATTGATCTTCTGAATATATTGAGGTGTATCTTCCTAGGATGACTTATAAAATTCTTCTAAAAACAATAGTGAAATGTATTGAAATAAGCAAGTGGATTTGGACCTAAGACTGTGTGATTTTAAAGAAATTACTTGGTCTGACAATTTCCATTTTTCAAAAATGAGGCTGTTGCTTTTGCACTGTGTGCTAATTATGTAGAGAATATCATTCCATTAATGTTAGGACAATTGTATACTTTTCCACTAACTGAACTGAAATGTAATTTGCATATAATAAATGCATTTTAGGTACATGGTCTGATGAGTTTTGAAAAATATACATACCATGTGATCCCTGAAATCAACCTATGAAACATCTCTACCACTCTGAAAGGCTGTTTTGTCTTTCTTTGTAGCCAGCTTACCCCTTCCCCCATGGCTCAGGGCAAGCCCTGATCTGCTTTCTGTCACTGTAGATTAGATGTGTCTTTTTCTAGAGTTCTATATAAATAGAATTATACAACATGTGCTCTTTTGCATCTGGCTTCTGTCCCTCAGCATGTCTTCAAGATCCATTCACGTTTTTTGTATGTATCTGTGTTTTGTTTCTTTGTAATAAATGGTAGTTCTTATTTTGCCAATCTAGCAAAATTTAAAACAAAGAATGTTCTCTCTTTCTAGAGAGAGCTTTCAGCATTATATCTTTCAGATATAACTATGGGTGAATTATAAAAATTTAAACGATAACTACCATACTTAAGTACTTTTCTAAGGAATTTACCACAAATAATAGTTAATATTGATTACATACTTTGTAGTAGACACAGGACAAAAAATAAGGAGCATATTTGTTTTGCTATAAACAAACTATCCCAAATTTAATAGCTTCATAAATATTATTGCAAAATATCTATGTATTAAGAACCTAGCACTAGCTTAGTTAAATATTCCAGTCAAATTCTCTTATAAATTTGCAGTTACGATGTTGGATTGGAGCTGCTGTCATCTGAAATTCAGAACTGGGGGATCAACTTAGGTAGCTAGCTCAATGATGGTACTCAAGAGCTGTTGGTAATTTCCAGTTCCTTTCAACATGGACCTTTCCATGGGACTGCTTGAGTGTCTTCTCAACATGAGTTTGTTTCTCCCAGAGTGAAAGAACCACAAAACTAGTCTCTGAAATGCCCTTGATAGTTGACCTCAAAAATTGTATACTATCATTTCTCTATACCCTATTGGCTACCCAGGTTAGTCTGATCCACTATTGAGAAGGGACAGTATGGATTGAGTTTGACCTTGATGAAGATACATTGAAATGCGATCATGAATACCCATGAATGTGATCGTATTTGGAAACACTCTATGCAGATACAATCTAGTTAAGATGATGATAGGAAATGGTAAGCCTTCAGTCTGATGACAAGTATACTTATAAGGAGATTTGAGGTTGGACAGGATAACATATGCTTGTAACTACATCACTCAGGGATCTGAGCACAGAAGTGTGAGTTTAAGCCTAGTCTGGGTTCCATAGACAGATCTTATCTCAAAAAGACCAGGGAACGAGGAGGAAGAAGAGAAAGAGGAAGAAGAGGAGGGCAAGCAGAAGTAAAGGAGGAGAAGAAGGAAAAGGAAGAGGAAGAGGAAGATGAATATGAGAAAGGGAAGGGAAGGGTACAAAGAAAATGGAGGAGTAGAAAGAGGAGAAGGAAAAGGAGGAGAAGAAGAGAAAGGAAAGGAAAGGATTAGAGACTGACAGCTATGCATCGATAAGCCAGAGTGACAGGATTGTGGACAACCCACTAGAATCCCATCGAACCGAAGAAGGAATTTTCCCCAGAGGCTTTGGAGAGATGGGGTCTTGCCAACACCTTTATTGACACTATTCAACCCCTTCCAGAATGGGAAGAGAATACATTTCTGTTGTTCCAGCTATCTGGTTTGTAGTAACTTGTGGCAGTCTTAGGAGACAACTAGAGGAATTATATCCAGGATGAATACCAGAGGCAGGCATCAGTGAGGACCATCTTGGAAACTAACTACCACAGGCTGAGAGAACCTACTTTCATAGAAAGATTAGAGATAAATTGGGGATGCTACCTGAATGATGAGAGAAAAACAGTGATAGGAAGAGTAGGTAGCTGAGTATCTGAAGCCATCCAAATGCTGGGAGAGCGCTTTATGTGGAGAAATGTCTTCGTGTGTATAAGGCATGGCAGGGTCAAACTCTGCTGTTCTCTAGTGAGGGAAGAGAGAGACATAAAATGGAGTGTTCACCAGAGGCTAAATCTTTCCCATGGGTTTGCACACACTAGAAGTTTAGATGATATTTAGAGGACAGCAGGAGGTGTTGAAATGAGGGGAAAGTTCTTTTTCCTGATTTTAGAAGATGACTCTGAATACTGCATTAACAAGACTGAAGAGAAACAAGAGCGAAGTCAAAAGACCATTTCTGATGACTTCAGAAATCCAAGCAAGACAGGACTTGCCTGGACTTAGGATGGGAGAATGAAGATGAAAGGAAAAAAGGACATTGCTAGAATATATATATAAAGAGAATACATTCTCTCTCTATATATATTCTCTATATATTCTACACATATGGAATAAAATAATATTCCATATATAGAGAATATATATATATATATATATGAACCCAAATTATGGGATTTATTCATTGTATGCAATGAGTGAAGTAAGGAAAAAGGATATTGTATACTGAGTTCAAAATATTTCTCAATTAATTGGAACTTCTCCTAAA
The DNA here is from genome assembly GCF_000151885.1 of Dipodomys ordii. Lineage (NCBI taxonomy): Eukaryota > Metazoa > Chordata > Mammalia > Rodentia > Heteromyidae > Dipodomys > Dipodomys ordii. Next base: position 9,347,705 of record NW_012267262.1, read on the forward strand.
TTTAGATGAGTTTTTATCAATTGTGGGCTCTTCAGGCTTAGACTTATTTTCCATTCCTTACTACCTGTAGGATAAAGGCCATAGTGTTTGAGCATGGCACAAAGCCAAACTCCATCAGTCTCTTGCCTAAGAGCCCCTTATTTCTTTATCTGCATCCAGCTACTTTAAAATGTTTACCCTTCCTTCTGCCTGGAATCTCCTCTTAGCTTACCTACACAAAGGTACTGCACACACAAGGTGTTTTATTACCCTCCCAATTTGCCCAACAGCATCCTGCTTCCACTTTTTCTTTCCTTTCCTTTACAGTACTAGGGCCTAATCTCACATAAGCCACTCCCTGAGCCATTTTTGATTTTTAATTAACTTTCAGATAAGTTCACTTGTATTTTGCTTGAACCCACCTTACATCCTTCTGCCTCTACCTCTCATGTAGCTGGGATTATAGGAGTGAATCATCATGCTTATTTTTTGAAATAAGATCTTGCTAATGATTTGCCCAGGATAGCCTTGACGATGATCCTCCTGTCTATACTTCCCAGCTAACTAAAGTTACAAGTATATATTACTGCCCCTGATCTGGACTATTTGCCGCCAGCATGATCTAGGGCAGGTCCCCTCATCAGGCCTAGTCTTTGCAGCCAGTAATTCTAATTCATGCAGATACTTTACCTAAATGCCTAGTGCCTGACCCAGAGCAAGTTTCTAGCCACACTGGCTATTTTCATTACTACCATGATTATTTCCATGTCCACAACATCTCTGCTTTCAACTTTGTGACAAACAAAAGTGCCCTAAACCTTCTTTACAAGTTCCCTGCTAGTGCTCTGCTTATCAATTTTAATTACCTGATCCGACTCTACATAATTTAAGGCTGTAAACATGCCTGTTAATTTGAGGTAGGAGATGGGTAGCAATTCTTTTTCTGTATCCTATGAAGTAACCTTGCCTCCTGGGTATTTACATAAGAACGGGAATTTATTTGTCAAAAACTGCAGGAACAAATTGCCTTTAACTCTTTTCCTACAATTATGTGTTATGAATTGCTATCATTTGTACTTATCTCTTTGCTAGGTGATTTCTTTGTTTTCAGAAAGTGGAACCTTTACATCTTGACTAATGGGATCATGAACTCTGCTGAAAAATGTTATTATTTCTGCTATGAAAATTGCTCTATTTATTGGATTTTCATTTAAATACATTTTTAAAGCAAAACAAACAAAGTAAAAAAACAGGGGGTGGGACTTCCATTTATTTCCTGACAGTACAACTAGAGCACAGAGAAATTCTGAAGTCTTTCCTTCTATTTGCTTCTATTTTCTTGTCATTGGGGCAAGGTATGGTGGTGGTGAAGGGAGAGCAGTACTGGGGCTTGAACAGCAGGCCTTGCATTCTTACTTGGCTTTATTTCTCAAGGCTGGCACTCTACCACTTGAGCCTTACCGGCACTCTACCACTTGAGCCTTACCTCCACTTCTGGTTTTTTGGTCATTAATTGCGTCTCACAGATTTTACTGCTAGCTTCAAACCATGATCCTCAGAGCGCAGTCTCTTGAGTAGCTGCAGTTATATGTATGAGCTACCAGTGACTGGTTGTTCCCTTGTCTATTTTTAGTGGATTAGGATTATGGAATATTCAAGATGTTACCCTACAGCAAACTACAGCAGGGACTATAATTTTATTTGCAAAAGATTACCCTGAGTTTATTTCAAAACTTGCTTTTCTATATACGGAAATGACAGCCCAGTTGGTACTTTTCTTATTGGACCATACATACATATCACAAATTATCACATACATTGGGTAAGTGCTCATCAAAGACAAAAATAACCATGGAAGAGAGATAAGTTTTTCACTATTCCTTTGATGTAAATCTTAAACCAAATTGAAGTCAGTTATATTGGCTAAAAGCTTCCCAAATCTGCTGCAATAAAAATTGTTTGCCAACATAGGATGCAAAAAGCTCCAGAATGGAGTCAAGTACAGAAAATAAAGAGATACATGGTAGAAAAAAGAATATTCCCCTACCCCCATTCATTCACAGGACAAAGGTGATATCTTAGTTTAAACAGGGCCCATGTGATCTCAAACCAACCACTTAATATCTTGAATTTTTTTTTCTTATTTCATGAAGGAGGAGCAATACTCTTGTCCAGTTCTCCTATTTGTGTTATGGTGACAGTCCAGGTGATGAAATTTATGGAAGGATTTTTGGAAATGATAAAAGTGTAATTCACACACTCATGGAAGTTAAGTTGTGGCTACTTAAGTACCTCAATTTGTTTTCACGTTTAGAAGAGATTTTCAGTGGGACATAGAAGTTGACTCAGGGTCTTTTTCTTTTGTCCACATGAAGAGAAATAAGTAACAGTTGTTAGGGAAATAAAAGTGCTTTCATTCTTACATCACAGAAAAAAATAAGATCTCCTCCCCTTGAAGGTTATGACCTAATCTGGCTTTGCTGTGTTTCTTTTGTTCCATAGTGGACATTCTTATCTGACTATCAGACATTAGGGTCACAAGGGGAGACTGCACTGTTTTATCTTCCACCTCTTGGACAATCAGCTTAGTGCAATCAGCATCAGGCCTGCCTATCTGCCCTCTCAAATATTTTCTGTTAATCACCAGATAATTCAATCAAGACAGTGATTATGTCTTAAAAATAACTGGATGTCTACAGTTTCCTTTTTGATGTATTAATATCCACACGATAAATTTTTATCATTTTTGTATATGTCTCTCCATGACCTTTTAGAAATTGCCCGAAGCTCTAGAGACATTGTTTAAACATCATTTCCACATAAATCAGCTGAATCAAGACTGTAATAAAATACATATTATTCTCTAATTTTAAACAAAAGATTAATTTTATAAAAGCTTTTCATACATGCGCTCAGTCTGGGATCAGCCGTGGTCAGGAATGCTTCTTTAAAAAAAGTGTTGGAATGTTTGGAAATTTGAATTTATGTTCACTGCTGTCATCAGTTACATTTATGGTTAAATATCTCTGGTTAATATCCAGGACTTTCTGCCCCTGGGGGGCATGTTACATTCAGAATTTGGCTTTAGAAGGAGTATAGCCTGAGTTCTTATCACTGAGCCAAAGGAAGATCTAGCCAGAGAAACCTCACAGACCAGTACCACAACGATGTTTTGTCAGAGACATTTGCATATACTTTTAGCTCTGTGGCTACTATACTGGCAGACAGTGTGTGTGTGTGTGTGTGTGTGTGTGTGTGTGTGTGTGTGTGGTAATAGGACCCACATGTAGTGCAGGATGCATAGTCAAAATCACCATATATGATCTACCAATGAATCAGAACACACTTGCTCCTTTCAAGAATAGAACCCTGTATGTAAAAATCACTAAGTACACACTGCTGGCTGTATTCGATGTCTTATTCATTATTCTGTAGGGCAGGCGGGAGAGGTAGAAGGATACAAAGGGTTATTGTTCACATTTCCATGTGATTTGACTCAGGCATGTTTAAAGGTCTGTTCTCTGGCAAAGAAGATGAAGATTTGATCCTGCATTTTTTTCTCCCAAAGTAAATATTTTTATTTAATTTAATCTCAATGAACACTGGGCTCTATCTACCATTATCTTTTTCTCCTGGTGTCTTCTCTTCTCATTAAAATCTCTGATGCTGCTTTGTCATAGTTTCCACAGACAACTGAGTTTCATGCTCATTATGTGCTGGCTGTGAGAGTTAGGACAAAGGTCATGTAAAGAAGAAACAATCATGTGAAATAAAACTTTGGAAAAAATTTGAATATGGCAACAACCATAAATCTGTTAAAAATATAATGAGTTTGACTACTCTTCTTTTAAAGAAAAATTCAAGGCACTAAATGAATTTCTATAACTATTAAATGTTACCTTTATAAGACACTTTTAATTTACTGATATATTTTCTTTTGGAAATGTAAATGATTTTTATAACATATATTGATGCCTGATGAAGCGACAAGCTACTCATATCTCTTTCCAAACAGATTTCATTTTATGGAGAGATAGGGATGGCAATATGCAGAGGAAGATGTCAATCAAATTTAAAATTCACCAGGAAAACAAAATAAGGGCAATTTAAACAAGCAATCACTTTTCAGTGACATAGTTAAAAAAATTAAAATCTAGGTGAGTTTTATCTTTGGCAAAATCCAATATAAAAAATCTGACCACAATAATGAGAGAGATGTTAACAATAAAAATGTGGAGATATTGTCATTTATTGAACAATAAATGACATTCCTAGCTTTCCCTGCATGAGATATATGTGACAAAGCTGGTCCTTATCTTACACATGGATGCACACAGAGATAAATTCATTTTAGATGAATCTGGTAACTTTAGAGCTTTCCATTTGATTTCCCTTTTCTAGCATGTGAACACTTACATTATCTGCAGTGACAAAGACTGACATGGCTTCTTGGTAATCCTCAGAGTACTGAAAGGATGGGGTTGAGGGACGGGGAATTACTACACAACACCTTTTCTGTTTTAAAGTTGAATCTTCAGTTCTTTCCCCAGAATTTCTGGCTTAGGATCCTTGGAAATGTCCTATTTTAGACCCCATAATTTTGTGGCTTCATGATCTTTGTTCTACTGTGTTTTGTTGCTTTATTTTTGCATTAAACTACGTTACTTAGGTAGCTATCAGTGACTCACACCTGTAATTCTAGCTAGGTGTGAGGCTAAGAACAGAAGAATCATAGTTTGAGGCCACACTGGCAGAAAAGTGTGCAGGACCCATTCTCAACTCACAGCTGAATACATTCCTATGCATTGAACATCCTAAGCTATGTGGGAGGCTGGCCTGAGAGAAAAGTCTCTGGGACCCCTTTTTTCTGGAAGGAATCTGGACACTGTGATTAGATCTGTTAATTCATCAACTATGGGAAATCTAAAGTATGTGGATTGTGGCTCCGTTGAGTATCCAAATGAGAAGTGGGACCCTGTCTAAAAATGACCAGTAAAAAATAAGGCTGGAGGTATGGCTTCCCTTCTAGGCTGGTATCACACCAGCCTTCAATGTGCAAGATCCTGATAACCAAGTGTACAACACAGCAAGTGCAAAACCCCAGTACCAACAAGAAAGAGAAAAGAATAGGAAAGGGAAAAAGAATGGAAAAAGGAAAGAACCTAAGTTGCTTAAACATTGTGTCATGTGTTCTGTAAGAGCAGTAATTTTATGACTATGATGCAGAACAGCTGTAGATAACTTAACTAGAGGCAAAAATGGTCAACTTATAAGGCACTGAAGGTAATACCTTGCTAAAGTTGTATAATGCTAATCAATACTGACTACTTAGAAATTGTGTCCCCTGGTATGGGAATTGGTATTGCTATTGCATGAATGTGAGTCAATGTTAAAATTTAGGAGCAGGTAAAACTTCACTTTTGAAATTGATAAGACTTCTTTTATTTCCTTTTTATTTATTCTAATTATATTTCAATTACCTTTTAGTGGCTGTACAAAAGAATTCCATGCTAGTTTCTGATAATTAACACTTTGAGATCATTTTCAGACACAAACGCTATAAGGTGAGTGTCATTTCCCTCATTTTACTATGAGAAATTAACTATAAATAAGTTTTATGATTTTCCCAGAGTTGTAATATGGGTAAGCAGTAAAATTATGGCCAAATTTAATTCTGTCTGACTCCACAAGCTAGTTTTTTGCTGCTCTTGTTATTATGGGATGGATATTTGTCTAATAAATCACTTATCAAGTAAAAGTTTATAAACATGTTTTGATAACTATGCCATTGTTTACAATATTTTTAGGACTTGTCATTTTGTTGTACATGTGGAAGCTATAAATAATGCTTCAGCATTTCACAGTCATCTTTGAAGACCTCCTGCCCATCTATCTTGTTGACAAGAGCTTTCACTGACTATAACTTGCAAATGTTCTCAAAGGACCAAGACACTGAAAGCTGGAGAGAGAGAGAGAGAGAGAGAAAGAGAGAGTGAGAGAGAGAGAGAGAGAGAGAGAGAAAGGGAGGGAGAAAGGGAGGGAGAAAGGGAGAAAGAATGAAAGCTGGAGGCCCCTAGTACAAAATCTAAAGATTCTAAAAATGGATTGAATAATGATAATGCTAATGCTTCCCAATTAAAAGGCCAACAGACTTTGTTTTAGATGTTTAAGTTCTATATATTCACTAAAAATACTTTTGTTGAGCATACGCTCAAGGATCTTAGATTTTGGAGACAATAACTCAGAAAAGATAACACAGGAAAGTTAGAAGAATCTTATTTTGCCAGAAACTTCTCCTAAAGGAATAACTTCCTCAATAGAGAATGGAACAATATGTGTACCAAAGGACTAGATATAGATATGCCAACCTAGAACTCTCTCTGACCAATTAAATCATCATTTAAATATGACCCAGACCCTCCCTTTTTGGCAGAAAAATGGTGGTAGGTAGGGAGTAGAAGTTGAAAGCAGCAAGATTCAAGCAGAAAATGGCTGTGCAATGCACGCACCACTGAAAGCCCTGTTAGATAATGTGTAGAAAGATTTGCAAGGGAGTTCCTGAGATCATGCCAGTCACAAATCTCTCCTATGATGCATGATGAGTTCTTTAGGGACAGGAATCACAGGCTTTTATTCAGGCAAAACTCTCTCATAAGGTAAGCACACATGGGTAATAATTTCCTTTAGTAAAATGTTTGCTCTCAAGCTATCTTTGAAATAGTCCCCATGTTTGTGTTTAATTAGTGATTTACCAGCAGTTAATTCATAAATAATTTTAAAGAACCTCTATAGCATAGAACAAAGTGACGTGGGCTTTTCTGAATTTCCCTGGGGTGTCCAGGGACCTTGGACCTTGAACCTTCTACTGGAGGTACGTATTGATCAGTAAATGTTAGCCTTCTATCATTTTTCCCCAGATGTTTATCCTAAGAAATGTGGTAGGTTGTGTATTACAAATATTTTTTTTTCAGGTAAGGGGTGGGTTTATTCATCGATCTGGCTGGCACCAGGACATGTTGGCCCTCCACGTGGCTGGGAAAGGCCTGGGAAAGAGAACTGGAAAAGAGAGAGGAAAGAGCTAGAAAAGAGAGAAAAGAGCTAGAGAAGAGCTAGAAAAGAGAGTGTCTGGGAAAGAGGTGGAAAAGAGAGAGCTAGGAAAGAGAAGAGAGCTGGGAAAGAGAAGAGAAGGAGAAAAGAGCTAGAAAAGAGCAGAGAGAGAGCTAGAAAAGAGAAGGGAGCTGGGAAAGAGAGAAGAAGGAAAGAGCTGAGAAAGAGCCAGAAAAGAGCAGAGAGAGCCAAATATTTCTTATAGATTAAAAAAATCCAGACATATAAATCTTAATAAAGCTCTCAACTATAAGATAAAAATGTTTAAGGTATAAAAAGAGAAGCTCATGAAAAATTTTAATGAAATAAAAGTTGAAAGACATGCTAAAATTTTTTTTCAAGGAATCGAAAAGCAGATCATTATTTTTACGCTTCATCCAGTTTCTGAGTGCCTTAAAATTAAAATTTCAAAATACATGGAGAAAAAGAAAGACACACTAGCATAAAAATGTTTCCCTAGAAACTGGTAAGTAAAATATCGATCAATAATTCTATAGAAAATTTGAACAGCACAATCAATAACATTGATCTAATTGAAATACAATCTTAGGCTCAAGAAAGAATGTGTATAATTACAGGCAGTTTGCCTATATAAAAATTCATTGGACAACTATGTTTTTGCAACATTATTTACCATAGCTAAGATATGGAACCAACTCAGATGCCCCTCAGTAGATGAATGGGTCAAGAAAATGTGGTATATATACACAATGGAATTCTATGCCTCCATCAGAAAGAATGACATTGACCCATTGGTTAGGAAATGGAAAGACTTGGAAAAAATCATATTAAGTGAAGTAAGCCAGGCCCAAAGAAACATAGGTCCCATGATTTCCCTTATTTGCAATAACTAGTATATGTCTGAGTCAAGCAGAAACGGTCAGATAAGTTGATGTTAGGCGAAATGAACCCCAAGATAAGGACTCAAATTTTTTTCTTTCTTGCTATTGTTTCTAACATATTTATAAGATTATTTCTTTGTTGCTTTTTATGTCCCTCCCCCATGGTATAACCCCTGTTTTCACTGTATTTTATGTTGGTATACTTTGTGGAGGGGAAGGGAAAAATCAAATCGTTTAAATAGGGATACAGGTGGACCCATTACAACAATCAGATGTACAAGATGTTATGTCGAAAAATGAACTTTACAACTTTGGCGGGGCGAGGGGAGGGGGAGAATTGAAAGGGATGGGAAGGGGAAACAAAGGAGGAGGCAACAATGCTTGATAAGAAATGTTCTTATTACCTTGCTCACGTAATTGTAACCCCTCGTACAGTATTTTCACAATAAAAAAATCTTAAAATAAAATAAAAATTCATTGGTATCCTTGGAAAAATAAACTCAACAAATACTGAAAAATCATTGTTCTACACTCTGAATCTTATGATTCAATAAAATCAGAAGTCAATGCTAAAATAAAGGGAAATCCCAAATAACTTAATACCAAAAGACAAGCTTGTAAATAATTCAGAGGTGGATGCAGAAATCTTAAGAGAATTTGAGAACTACTTAGAAATGAGAGACAGTGATATATAGCTGGATTGTTATGATTCAAGGAAGGAGACATTTAAAAGTAGGTTTATAAACCTGAAGATATAAATGTTGAAATTAAAAGGTTGAAAATGAGCAAGTCAAGCAGCTACACAAGGTAAAAGAAACAAATGTGTACACCTGAGCAGATGGAAAAAAATTGAAAAATAATAACAAAGAAAACAAAAATAAAGAGGAAATCTAAATGCTAAGATCTAGGTCTCTGGTGGTGCTGGGATTTGAAACAGGGCCCTTACTTTACTTGGCAGGTGCTCTACCACTTGAGCCATACACTCAGCTAAAAGCTTATCTGTGTAGTTTCTTCAAATTCTATTGTATTAGGCAAGCTGAAAAAATTGGTTATGGGAAAAGCAAGTGGCTGGGAAGGTGGCTCAGTGGTAGAGTACTTGCCTTGCATGCGTGAGACCCTGGGTTCAATTCCCCAGCACCACATAAGCAGAAAAAGCCAGAAGTGACACTGTGGCTCAAGTGGTAGAGTGCTAGCCTTGAGCTGAAGAGCTGAGGGGCAGTGCCCAGACCCAGAATTCAGACCCCACAACCAAAAAAAAAAAAAAGAATAAAAGAAAGAAGAGGATAACTTTAGACACTGAAAATAGTAAAAGTCTAAGAATATATCATGAATACATTTATTCTAGTACTATTGAAATTTTACATAAAGCAAGTAATTTACTGGAAGAAAAATAAGAATCACCAAAATTAAATCAAGAAGAAATAGAATATTGTAATAAGTATGTACTCATTGAAGAAAGGAAGTTAATAACACAAAATTTATTCATCAAGCATAAACATTTCAGATCCAGATAGAAGCTTTTGACACTGACTTGTAAGTTATCACTTTATATGAATGAGTACAAAGCTGAGAAAAAGAAGAAAAGAGGCTTATCTATTGTTACAGGCCTTTGCAAGCTAGACAAAAAATTGCATTTAGTGAGAAGATTATAGATCAATCTCCCTAAGGACAGTGCTTAAATAATGGCTAGAACACACACACACACACACACACAATATATATATATATATATATATATGTATATATATATATAAAATACATGATAACCAGATAGGATTTATTTTAAATATACAAAAATGATTATTATTGAAACTATCAGTTTGACACATGCTTATGTTTAAGCCACAGGGAAGTTGTTCAAAATGGCTTAAACAAATAGGCATTCATTTTACTCATCAGTTGCTGTTATTGGGCCAGTGCTTCATCAATATCAGGAATGCAGGGTGTGTGTGAGAGAGAGAGAGAGACAGAAAGACAGAGAGTCAGAGTCAGAGACAGAGACAGAGACAGAGAGTCTCACTATGTAGTCAGGACAGCTCCACACTTGAAATTTTCCTGCCTTTACCTCACAAGGGCTGGGACTCACAGGAAAGCATGTGCCACCCGGCCCGGCTTGCCTTTTACGCATGCAAAGGCTCTTGCTAACTGCAGCATTGGGCCAAGTTCAAGGAGGAAGGAGGGAAAGTGAAGGGTCCCACTTTCTATGTTTCTTCTTCAACAGAATTCTACTTTCAGCCCATCAGTAGACAGGATGCCACCTATAACTGAAAGAAAAGACATCAACAAGGAAGAATATAATTATAATGAACTTCTATCATTTCTGCCCTAAACAAAATCAGGGATTTGCTATCAAGAAAAATAAGCTTTTACTCAACAGAGAGTGCCTGGTCTTATTAGCCTAACAAATACACCCAACTAAGGTCCATATTAAAGGATTGAAAAGGAACATTTAAATGATTTTTAAAATTTTATTAAAATAGTAATTAATAAAATAGCAAGATGTATTAGCAATCTAGAACTTTCAGGAAATTCCCTTAACACAATGAAAAGGATATGTCAAAACTTTCCAGCAAGTATCATCCTTAGTCTTGAAGCTTTAGAAACAGTATCTTTAAAGTGAGCATAAAGCCAAAGATACACATAATCTCTAATAAATATAAAATAAACAATAATATATGTGCTTGTATTTAACACATAAATTATTTTAGATTCGTTGTTCAGTGAAATACTATTCACCAATTAAAACAGAAGTACTAACTAGATCATTAACTATCAATACAGACATATCTCTGGCATGGATGAAGATGCTGAGTAGCCAAAAGATATGCACAGTATAATACCATCGGTATAAAATTTGAAAACTGGAATTTATGAATACTTGCACTTTGCAGTGGGAGCCCTACACCACTTATTGGAAGAAGGAGATAAGTAAGGTCCATAAGAAAGTTTTTAACTGTTGGGAAATTTTCTTTCAAGAAAGATCTAAAGCAAACATGTCATACTGCCCAAATTTGTTAAATCTGGGCACAATGTTGCTTATCTTATGTTCTTTCCTGTACATTTCAGAATGTCTTGCCTATTTCATGAGGATTAAGATTTCAAGAATGTCTTCTGTCCTTGGGGTCCCCAATCAGACAAGGGCTAGAGTGCCCAGAGTATTTTAGTGGTTTGTCTAATGCCTTGTATGAGACAGCTACAGAGGATTGACCTCACTTGCTCTGCTCTGCAGATAGCCTGAACTCTTTGCCTTTCACCTCCCATCCTCCACTAGAACCTTGCTAAAACCCAAAAATTGGAAGCCAATAGTTAGTCCTGATCCTTGATGCTTTTACAGAGCCCTGTAATAGTCTTCCTAGGTGGAAGGAAGATTCTCACCTTGAAAATGGATTCCCAGAGGAGCAACTTATAGCAAAACCTAATTGCTTCAGGCCCCAGGTGTTTTAGCATTGTACTATGCAATATACAGATTTACCTTTCTCCCTTCCTGCTCCCAGACACACTGCAATTTTCTCTAAGACTGGATCACATTTCCCAGGTGGTCGAAGTGGGAGATGTTTCATTAGCAATATATTGTGCCTGAAACCATCCTCAGCTTACTGCCTACCATGAGTCCAGATCCCCTCTCTTACTGTAGGCAAGTGTGTATTGATTTTGCTCTGTTTCTTAGTATTCCTAGAGGCTGGGGCTCCACAACTTAGATTGTTATTACTACCTTCTATCAAGGATGTGATGGAAGACATGTAATAGAAACAAAATGTGTCCTGGAATAATTTGGAGTTGACAGTTCCGGGCACATGATTTATGGGATCTAGTATAAAGTAAAAATGTAGCACTTACCGTCTACAAACCAATTGTGACCACACAGATCACACAACCATGAAGCTGACTGGCATGTGTCAACGTCTTCAGCTGCGATACCCTTTTACTTTCTTTCAAATACTGGTCAGGTTTGATCAGATGGACTTGCTCCTTCTTCATTCACAAAGTCACTTCACAGGTGGATGACTGGGAATGGAAACATTATCATCATTGCTCCCAACACTCATCACAGTCAGAAAATGGTCTAAAGCTGGAATATTCCCAAAAGACTATGTTAGTCATCACATGTTGACCATTTATGCACATCTCATTTAATCCTTATAAAACCTTTATTTAGCTATTTTTAAAATTATTCTAAGAGAAAAGTTAAAATTACACAACCAATAATTTTTGTACCACAGTGCTGCATTACCTCGATTCCTATTGTCCTATTTGTAAAATATCCAAATAGGATCAGAAGGTTAGCTCCAGACACTATAGAATAAAATTCCAGACAATATAGAAAAAAGAATATAAAGAATATAGAATAGGAAGAGCCATCAAAATTAAAAATTTAAAGAAGCTTGTGAATCTCTTGGGGAAATGGGACTTATAAATACAAACATCAACAAACAATCCTGTGCCATTTCTTCTAGCACATGGTAGAACTGCCTTGGCCTACCTGTTTATGGCCATGTGGCTTTCTTTTGCCAATGAATTGTCAATCAGAAGGAATGTGTGTTACTTGTGAGAAGAGAAGATAGTGAGGATTTGGAGATCACTTATTATTTCAGCTTAACTTAATCCATCCTGATTGAATATGAAGAATGGTTTTGTCACTTATTGCAACTGAAAATAAACTAGCTTCAAAATAGAGCAGATTGACTTATCTTTTAATTCCCAACCTAAATGTGAAAAAGCATGGTAAAACATGCACACAAGACTTACGAGGGGCCACTGTTCAAAATGCTTGATAAATTTTAACTCATTTAGCTCTTACAACAACCCCACAAAGTAGGTATTTTTATGTTCATTTTACAGAAGAGAAAGCTAAGCAGAGAGAGATCAAATAATTGGCCTGGATCACATGACTAATAAAGAGAAATGGGATTTGAACCTTTAGAGTATGATTCTAAAACACATTGACGTCAAAGTTCCATTTCCTTTGTGTAATTCGGAATTTAAATCAAGTCAGAGGGCATAGCATCTGCTTCAGAATCTGCAGCACCTAGATAGCTTATCTCACCTGACTAAGTTTTCCACTCCAGCTTGTTTACATAAAACATTTAGCTCTGTGATTCCATTGTTAGTTGACCTATCCTAAAGAGGCATCTGAATTGCCTTTTATCAGCCAGTCTATTCCTATTGTGGATTGGACTGGGGATTACAGTCAGTGTGGGAAGTTAGCTGGTGTTTCTGGAGTAGGGAAAACTTCATTCTCTACCATTGTAATTGGCAGAATGTGAGTAGGAGCCTTGATCTGTAGCCATCTCAAAACTCTGAGGAACAAGACTGACTGAAACTCACAAAGGCTGAGATTGAACCAACCCACAGGAAGCAAAGCCAAGAGCCAGATGCTATTGTCATAGTGTGAGCCCCGAATCAAGGCACACCTGAAGGCAGCTGTACCTCTGGTCCTTTGAGTCCCACAAACCAATTAATTCTTCTTTTCACTTTAGTCCATTTTGACTTGTTTTTTTCCTGTCACTTGCAGCGAAATGATTCATGACTCGAACAAAGGTAGACAAAATGAACAATAACAACAATAAAAACACAGTAATCACTTGCTGCTCAAGGGGTGGCGGTCAATCTGAATTATTAAAATGGTCACATTTATCATTATAAACAGCAAGAGTAATAACAAACAGCAACTCTATTTTATTAACTTTTGGACAATCTCTGACAGTGCATTCAACTTCAAAAGGAGGTAACCTATGGATCTTAAATAACTGGTTCTATTTATTTTTTTTTAGGCAAATTGCTAAGAATCATTTCCAAATAGCATCTTTAGTGATTGTCAGTCATTGTTAGGATACAAGGGGCACTGTACCAGGGCTGTTTTTATTTTTAACAGTTTTTATTGGATTTACTTCTTAGGGTAGCTAAAATATCTTTTGCTATGTCATTAAGTATCTTTTATAAAAAATGTAATTCTGGGGACTCTTTTCCTGGTAGAAGTTGCATTTATTATTTGTTTGTTGAATAACTCAAAGCTCCCACCAATGTAATAAAGCTTTTAAGTCATTTTGTGGTGTGCACCATCATAGCACTGATGTGCATTTGGAAGCTAATCACAGATGGTTGTTCAGGCTCAGCTCACAACAATGCCTGTCTTACATATGATTTCTCAGATCCATTAAATATCTTCATAGTATTTCCTTCCTACTATTTCTTCCTAAATTTTCCAACTTGTCAAGTTGGTGTGGTCTACAATAGGGGTCGACAAACTTTTCCTCTAACGGGCTAGACAGTCCATATTTTAGGCTCCATGGGTCATGTCCAACTACACAGTTCTGTTGGTGTAGCATGTCAACAACCTCAGATAACACAGAAATGAATGAGCATGGCTGTGTGCCAAGAAACTTTTATTTACAAAACAGATGGCTGCCTGAGTTTGGCTCATAGGCCTTAGTATGTCTGTACCTTATCTTTAATAATGACATTTTACTGTTTTAGTTCTGTTCAACAGACATTTAAAGCCCACAAGTAGTTTTCTTCCCTGAGTTTGAATGTTTTATATGGAAAGATCGTTGGATTTAGGGGGAACAGCAACTATCCTGAATTATCTGTCTTATTTCTTCCACCTGTCATTAACTATAATTGCTCATTGTTGTCAGATGAAGACAGTATGAAATAGTATCTTAATAAGAAGCAATATGTTCCAGGCACTATTCTATCTGCTTTAGGTTATAGTTTCCTTTTCACTAAAACTCTGGGAAAGATAAATGTTTGGGGAGAGAAAAGGCTACAGGGAAAGAGAAAATGTAAGTGCAAAGCAATGAGGATAATGGAAAGAACATTTAGCTTTGAGGACAGAGAGACTTGATTTCAAGTCCTAGATTCGGCACTACATTCCATGTGACCTCAGCCAGATTTTACACTTGTCTTAACTTTAGTTTCTTCACATATAATTGAAAATAGAAGATTGTATGATAAAGTTATATTGAAATGATTAGTGATCATATCACCTACATGTGAGAAACATTGTGAGGGTTTATTAAAGTGAACAAAATGTATGCGTTATCTTGAATGTGGTAAGTAAGCACTTATTGTAAGTGTGAGTCACTCCACATTTTTTTTTAAATTTTATTTTATTTGTGAACATGCTGTACAGAGGAGTTACAATTACATGGGCAGGATAATACGTACATTTCTTACCAAGCATTGCAGCCTCCTCCTTTGTTTACCCTTCACATCCCTTCCCAGCCTCCCCCCTCCCTCCCAATCCCAATCCTTCTCCCCTCCCCCCCCCCACCCCCCGCACCGACGTTGTAAAGCTCGTTTTGGACATGACAACTTGTACTTCTCATTGTTGCAACAGGTCCACCTGTATCCTTAAACAACTGGTTTTTCCCCATCTCCTCCACAAGTTATACTGACATCAAATATAGTGAAAGCAGGGGTTATACTGTGGGGGAGGGACATACAAAGCAACAAAGAGATAATCTTATAAATGCGTTAGAAACACATGCATGAAAGAAAAAAACATTAAAATACATATCTAAGGGTTCATTTTCTTAACATCACATTATCTGACCTTTTCTGCTTGACTCATACGTATACTAGATATTACAAATAAGGGAAACCATGGGACCTATGTTTCTTTGGGCCTGGCTTACTTCACTTAATATAATTTTTTCCAAGTTTTTCCATTTCCTAACAAATGGGGCAATGTCATTCTTTCTGATGGAGGCATAGAATTCCATTGTGTATATATACCACATTTTCTTGATCCATTCATCTACTGAGGGGCATCTGGGTTGGTTCCAGATCTTAGCTATGGTAAATAATGCTGCAATAAACATAGTTGTGCTGGTAGCTTTAGTGTGGTCTTGTTTGTAAACATTTGGGTAAATGCCCAAAAGTGGGATTGCTGGGTCATAGGGGAGCTCTATGTGAAGTCTTTTGAGGAACCTCCATACTGCTTTCCAAAATGGTTGAACAAGTTTACATTCCCACCAACAATGAAGTAAGGTTCCTTTCTGTCCACATCCCCTCCAGCATCTGTTGTTGTTAGAGTTCTTGATTAGTCACTCCACATTTTACATCCCATGATGAAGTGTCTTGTGTTGAAGGTGCCATCATTGTATGAGATGGTACTATCATTTTTACCCCAGCTTGATAGACTTCAAAGCCGTGAACTGTCCACTGCACTGTACTGCACTGCCTCTTGGCTAGGACACGAGGCAGTAGTATTCAACTCATGCATGGAAACGACTCAACTTATTAAAATAGGAAGTTTCAAAGCTAGTCCCCTTTGGTAAGCTACCAATGTTGATCCATGGAAGCCAGAAACATGTTTTGGGAAGTAAACATGACGTGTCCAGTATATCTCCGGGTATTCAGTTGATTACATCCTACAACATAATACCTGATTTGTCTTTCCTCTGTGTACAGACATTATGGGAAATACACTTGACCTTCTACTCTAGTTGGAATTCTCTTGCTGCCAAATTCCAAAACAGCCATGAAATGTGACCTACACTCTTAGCCTCTTAAGATTCTCTGTTACCTCAGAGAATCTGGCCACAAGCAGGACACAGGGTGGAAATCAGCCCAACTCCTCTACTGCTGCTTGTTTGAATGCAGCAGCTCAGGCCAACAGTTCTCAACTATGGCTCATGAGGTGTCTGATTATGCTAAGGACATTCTCAACTAAGATAAGACACATCTAATTTATGAACTTTAGAGTTGGAGATGAGTGGAAAGAACATGTAAAAACTCATGCTTATTTTACAAATTTGACAATAGAGCCCAGGGAAGTTCAATGACAAGCTCAAATGACATACCCAACCCATCTCAAGTCCAGTTCTTGACCCTTTCTTAAGTGTACGGAGAAGAAGAGGATGGAGACCTTAATATAAGTTAGGGTTGTCTGATTTAGCAAATAAGAACATGAGATTCCAAATTAACTCTTCATTTAAATAGAAATATATCCCCTGCAGTATGGAGGACATGATTGCAACATATTTAAGTTAATAATTATTCATCTGAAATTCAGACTTACTGAGCAATCTGCATTTGATCTTACAAACATAAGCTAAGTCAAATAAGCAATACTACAATTACCAAAAAAAAAGGGAAAAGTTGGAATTATGACTTCTGTGGTTAAAAAGTTAAGAAGACAAGAACTTAAAATCACTTAATGAGTCCAGTGAAGTTGAAAACAGTTACTAGGAAACAACTAATAAGATAGAAGGAAAAGATCTTTTAAGATGTGGAAATCTCTCTTTTAGTATATAAACTCTCCAGAATAATATTCATCTCTTTATCAACTATGCCAATCATGACTGTTCTTCCCTCCATACATACTCTCCTTCCTACTTCCCTGATAAAATAGATTCAAGTTTTAATTTTTAAATCCATGCTATGCAGTTAGATGATTTAAAACTCAACAAGTTTTTAGAAAATTTATAAGGAGAAGCTCTGGTCCTAAATTTTGTATATATCTTAATGTGACCAATTGTCTCTCTTTGACCAGAATAAGAAGTTTCTTGGATTGATGGACTTAGATTTGGACACTGGGCAATTTCTAACAGGCCACTCATTAGTTACTCCATTTCTTATGTTAGAGATATTTTCATCTCTCTAAATGATTCCTAATTTTGCTTAATTTATCAATTTGAGTCATTATGTATTGATTTCCTACTTTGAGAAATGACCATTGGTTTTGGATGTTTTCATATTTTCAAAGAGTTGGTTCTACACCATATCTATACATCAACTTGGATGGAAAGGCTTCAGAGACAACCTTGAGAGGAAAACAGGAATCTTAGTAGGTGTCAAGGTACTATTTTATTTTCCCATTGAAATAATTTTCCCCACCCAGGATTCTTTTTAAATATTCTCAACTCTAATTGCCTTGTCCCTCCACCCCCAGGAAAAAGTCAATTTAAATTAAGCAAAATTCATCATTGCGGCAATTTTTTTTAATGAGTAAAGATAATGTACTGTATAGGAATCAAAATGAAGTGTTCCCAGGATCATTTGCACAGTCTTGAAAAGTTCTCCTAAGAGTCAGCTGAAATTAATGAATCTCAGAGTCTCATGACCATCACTATAACTGAGGACTGTGTTCAATAAAAAAAACCCACCAAAATAATAATAGTTAAAATTTCTAATTGAGCAACTAGCTTCATTAATTCTGAAGTCCTGGGGAATTTTATAAACATTAATTAAGCTCACAGGTGTGATGCTGTCATGAATCATCTGTCAAGTAAAGTATGTAAATTTTTTACCCTGGGGGGGGGTGGGGAGAAACAAGTTAAATGCAGGGTTGTGATTCTACTTTAGAATCCCAGACTTTAAAAAGTAGTTGCCTCTCCAATTCCCCATCTCCTTGTTGGATCTCTGATGGCCATCAAGGGCTCTGAATATGCACAGAACTGTTTAATGGAGCTAAACTCAAAGGAGGCATAAATTAACATTGCAGGCACTTCCGTCTTGGGATGGAGCCCCCAGGGTTTAGGGGAAGGTCAGGAGAGGAGATGTGCTCTTTAGTTCAGACTTCTTGAAGTAACTCTGATTTCAATATGTAAGGAAGATGGTTTGATGCTTCCCTAATCTCCATTGCCCTGGTTCCCTCCTCCAGATTTTTTTAAATATATAGATTTTACTATCTTTAACTAATTGTACAAAGAGTTTGCCATTCACCAAAATAGTTTATGAGCACAGAGCATCTTGGTCAATTTCACCCACCTCAACATTCTCACGCACCTCTCACAAACCGCCCTTCCCTTATGTACTTGAATTTTTAGGCTTTGTATTGAATTTTAAGCCTCTCTCTAGTGCTTTGTTCTCATTATGCCATCAGATAGATGTCAAAGATGGACTTAATTTGTGAAAAGGATCACCTTTCATTTAACAAAAGAAGCTACAATATTTTGTGACTCACTTCTAGTGAGATTTTGGGGTTGGTGGAGACAGTCGTGGTATAAAATAACAATCTAAGGCTTGCAAATTACTTAAGCTTTTCGTGGTTCTACAGCTAAGTTAGGAAGCAGGGTGTTACTCCAATATTGCTACCATACATGAGCAATACGTTGCCTTGATCAATTTCTTTGTGCTTAGAAGGCAAATGGTTGATGTTGAAAATAAGGTCCCAACAATCTTTTTTTTTTAATTAAGTTCAAAGGAAATATCTGTTTCCCACTCTGTGGATGGAAGGGTTAGATTATCATGGGTAAAGCAAGGATAAGAACAAAGTGGTATTCCATTGCTTTGTTTTAGCTTACTCTTCAGCAAATAATTGGATAGCGGAATTGGAAAGGCCATTCTTCTTAAAGTCTAGGATTCTAAAGTAGAACTAGAACCTTGGATTTAATTTGATTTTTGCCAAGGTCAAAAAATTCACACACTTTTCTTGACAAATGATATATTGGAGACCTAGAGAATGAGCAACTTAAACTAGAAAGCCAGTTTGTGGTAGAACCAGGACGGGACCCTGTACTTTTTAAAAAATTATCTGTTCCTTGAACTTCAGATCCACAACCTCAGGAACACGTTGGCTGTTCTCTTCTAATGTATTAGCTAAAGGCATTTTCTAGAAATGAGAGGTCAGATTTGTTGATCAGACAAACATGAAACAGGACACATAATGCAGCTTCCTTGGAGGGTAATGATAGGTTTTAAAAACTGACCTATTAGAGATGTAGAGTAATAGTGGAAGGCAGCCAAAGATGCTGAATATTCCAGAAGGAAAATAGTTCACCTTTGAGACATTGTGAAGTTACTATGATTCATAATATCTAACCAAAGATTTAACATGATATTTCAGTTCCCATTTGTTTATCTAACACAAAGTCCTCGAAAACTAGTCAGGCAGAAAAATCAGGTAAGAGATTATGATGATATTTAGTGAAACATTAGGGTCATCATAGGAGAAATATGGAAATGATGAAGATCTTTGAATAAGTTGTGTTTGGATCTGAAAACTCCTCAGCAGAAATTTCACACATTACTCCTTAAGAAATGATCATACAGGGCTAGCAGAAATTTCATATATTACTCCATAAGAAATGATCATGCAGGGCTAGGAAAAAGATCAGTGGTAAAGTATTTGCTTAGCACATGCAAAGTTTTGGGTTCAGTCTCCAATATCCAATATCCAAACACAAAAGACAAAATAAAGTTTAAAGAAAGAAGAAATAGACCAAAAAATGGATTAAAGTAAAGAAGAAATAGCCACCCAACTTCTCATCAACTCCATTGGAATACCAAGCTCTCCAATTTACATGTCAAGCCTTTCATGGTTTGACAATTTAGATCACTGGAATGTTGCATTTCCTTGGCCCAAGATTCTGCTATTATGTCTGTGCTGTTTCATAAGACCAGTCAGACATATGTTAGAGGTCAGTTATCTTTCCAAGTTGTTCTCAGTTTTCTCTATTCAGTGCTCTTCCTGCACAATGTCCAAGATGCTTATGTGCCCTAGTGCAGGCCCTGGGAAGCAGATCTGTATGGGATTTTCTTGCTAGTGGATTCCCATTTGAGTTTGGTCAAGAGGGATGACCAAAGGGAACTTGAAGGTCAAAAGCTAGAAGAAGATAAGATTTCTTTCTTGCTTTTTTCTGATTTTTCATATTTTAGGTTTGCTACAGTTTTTGACTAATAAGAAATTTTAACCTGGTCCACAGTTCTATAAGCAGACTTGTCATTAAAGTTTCTTGAACTGAGTAAACTAGATTCTGTTTCCCATTAGGATTTGCATTGATTGGCTCCTTATAGACTTATTTTGTGTTTATTGGAACTTCTCCATAATGAGTATGATTTTCTGATGTTTGTTTTGGTTGCTTTAATTGACACACATTCTAGTTAGTCAAATATTTTTTAAATAGGTTCACTTATACTGGGTCAGAATTAATAAATTAGTGTGTTGCCTTAACCTCCTTGAAAATGACATCTCTTTTCAGCTAATTCGTGTTGCATTTCTTCTCTTCTCCTCTCCTTTCCTCCCCTCCCCTCCCTTTTCCTTTCCTTCTCCCTCTTCCTCTCCCTTCCCTTCTTAATTCCCTCCCTTATTCTCCCTTCCTTCCCTTTCATTCCTTCTTCCAGCTATTTCGTACTGTTACCTTACTTTCTGCTTTCATTCAATTCAGCTCCTACATTTTTTCCTTGTGATTTTTCTGTTAAGCCAAGTATCACTCATATATTTTACTCTTTGTCAGGAGACTGAAAATTTTAAAGGCCTGGCCTTGGTATCAACATGCTGGTGTGAATGGTGACAAAGCACAGGGCATGTTATTTTTAAAACACTTTTAGAAAAGAAAATTTTCATTTATCTTGTCCTAGACTCTATTTACTCACAGAGACTGTGTATAAAACTTTCATGAGCATTAACTTTCTTTCGCTTCCATTGTCTAGTCTGTCTTGGGCTCAAAGTGCCTTTCTTTGATTGTCTTAGTTTTTAACTGCTTTTCATTTCTCATCTCCTTTAGTTTAAGTTTGTCACTGCTTTCTTGCTAAATGAAGAACACACTATGGAGGGCCCTCTCCATGCTGGTCACTTTGTTGTCATTATTCATAAAAACCATGGATGTATTTGTATTAGCATTTGAACAATGAGACCTATATATACTTGACCTATATATACTAAAGACTCTAAGCAAGGAGAGTTTTAACTCATGGAGGTAAGCAGCACCATGTAGACAGTGATCTCTGAGGACAACTTGACCTGGGTGAGTATAGGCTATCTGCTCACATTACTGTGTACCAATAAGATAAATCTGAAACATACACATTGTAACAATTGATATACCACACCCTCTTAAGAGGACAACAAGATATCTAATCATAATTACTGACCAGCATTATCATATTGTATTTGTCCAAATAATAGTAAGTTATATTGGGAACTAAGTATCTTTCTCATCTTTCCCAAGAATAGATAATTAAATATTACAGGGTGGAAATACTTGTTAAACATTGTTAAAGAAAGATGCAATGGAGCTTTGAGTGGTGGTATGCTCCTGTGAACCCAGCACTAAGGAAGCTCTGGGGGAGGCTCATGAGTTTAAGGCCAGTTTAGGCTACATAGCAAGACCCTGTCTCAAACTATTCTGAGAGAGAGAAAGAAAGAGAGAGAGAGAGACAGAAAGACAGAGACAGAGACAGAGAGACAGAAAGACAGAGACAGAGACAGAGAGACAGAGAGAGACAGAGACAGAGACCAAGACAGAGATAGAGAGACAGGGACAGAGAGACAGATACAGGGACAGAGACAGAGAGAGGGAGAGAGAAAGAAGGAGAAGGAAGAAAGAAAGGAAGGGAGGGAGGGAGGGGGGAGGGAGGGAGGGAGAGGGAGGGAGGGAGGGAGAGAGGAAGGAAGGAAAGAAAGAAAGGAGGAAGAGAAAAAGAAAGGGAAGAAAGGACTGAGGGAGGAAGAGAGGAAGAAAGGAAGGAAGGAAGGGAGGGAGGAAGGGAGGGAGAGAAAGAGGAAGAGAGAGAGAAAAAGTAAGGAAAGAAATAAAAAATACAGCATCATTGCAGGAGTTACTGCTAGTATGTAGATTAATAGAAAACACTGCCCTTTAAATGTAGAATTAATATATTATCTATAAAAGCTAAGGTACTTATTATACTCTTGTACTCAAATTGAGTGTAAGAACAAAAATCAAATTTTTGTCATAAATGCATATAAGTAAATTTAAGAAACTATTTTCCAATTGCCAAGAAATGCCAGCTATTGATTGATAGTGTTGTAATACATAATAGAAATATAATATCTATTTATAATACCTATTAAAAGTTGGCAAGTAATAGAGAAGCTCCAAGATTTCAGTGTATCTTGACAAGTAAACTGGGGAGTACAATGCTCAGTGTGTGCATACGCATACACGTGCGCATGCACACGCGCACACACACACACACACACACACACTAAAACATACTATGCCAAGCTCACACTGTAATTTATCAACTGGGAAGGAAATTGGCATGTCTTTTCCTGCTGATTTATTGGTTAATTCCAACAATTCACTGTAGAAAAGGCCAACAATGAATTACAATGTGGGGGGAAAAATTAAGCAGAGCATTTAGAAAGGTGTTTCAGTATCCAGCCTTTAGAAACAACGTATATTGCTATTTTACAGCCAGCCTCAAAAGAAATTGGTGCATGTGAAAGGCAGTATGCTGTCCAGGAAACACACCAGAAAATGTCACATGTTCCAGTTTCCATTTTTAGAAGATGCCATGCTATGGGAAGTGTGGACATCTCCTTTATTTTTGAACTAGAACCAGAGAACATTATCTCTCACTTACATTTATTTTAAGAATGAGGTTGGAAGGGCAATAACAAAGGTGAACTTAATGACCTCATAGTAACCTTCATGGTGGAAACTCCACTTTAATGATGGAGACATTCATCTTTTATCCAAAAGGAAGAAACAGTCCTGAATTCTTAGAATGCAGCAATCTCTACCATGGATCCTGTGTCCCATCCCTAACCCAGAAGACCAGAAGAATCAGAGAGAAGAATTTTCCAATTATTTCTAATTTCTAATTGTCATTTCTAATTTCTAAGTTCTAATTTCTCTAATCTGCCTTAACCAGCCAATTGCACTGTTATCAAAATGGGTCTTTTTGACATGGCTTAAAATATACATTATGACTAATTGTGGATATCCACTTACCTGGAATATAGTATCCACATAATTGACCAAATATTACTCTAGATAGTTTTATGAGGCTAATTTGTTGTTGTTGATTTTTGTTTATTTTGTTTGTTTATTTTTGCCAGTACTGGGGCTTGCACTCATGGTCTGGGCCCTGTCGTTTAACATCTGTGTGCTCAAGGCTAGTGCTCTACACGAGTTACAGTGCCATTTTCAGCTTTTTTGACTAGTTGATCGGAGATCAGAGTCTCACAGGGACTTTACTGCCCAGGCTGGCTTCGAACTATGATCCTAGATCTCAGCCTCCTGAGTTGCTAGGATTACATATGTGAGCCACTGGCACCTGGTTTGTTAGTTTACTTTATTGTTCTTTAATTTTCTTTGATGAAATCTCCATTCATATTGTGAGAATTGAACCTATGGATAGCATTGAATCAAGCTCCTTCTATCATGTTCTTTTATGTAATATGATAGTTTTTGCTAGGAGCACAGTTATAGTCTGAAGTTCTTGCTAAGTGGGAAGTACCACTTTTTAATGGTTATTATGCACAAACAGGCTGTTCTCCATAATGCAGATAGGCCTAATCTGTGCAGCTGGTGGCTCAAATAGAGTACAGACAGTCCTCTTTTGAGTACAAGGGATTCTTTGGCCAATGGCCTTCAGCTTTCAGCTGAAACATCAGCTCTTCTTGAGTGTCAAACCTGACAGTCTTCACATGTGAACATTAACGTTGGCTCTTCTTTCTATCACCAAGGCTAGCTTTCCCTTTATACTTTGCACTTTCCAGCTTCCAAATCTCACAAGTCAATTCTCTAAAATAAATACCCCTATGTAAATACACGCATTCTACTCTCTCCAGAGAAGCAGATCCTAAAACAATGCATAAAGTAAATTGAATCATAAAACTGTAGAGGACACCTTAGATGTGACATCAAGTGTTCATGTTGAAACACAAAAATAATACTTCCCCAGGCCTCTTTATCCTTATGGTGCAGGGGGAAAGAAGGTAAGGAACAGATACATAATGTATGCTCACCCCATGACAAACCTTATTTCTTATTTGTTTGTTTAGGTTTCTAAGCACTATTGACCATGCAATACTTCTATCAATGAGACGAAAACCAGGGATCTAGGGTGGTTGATCCACCTTCTACAAGTCACACAGCCAACATGGAAAGTCGCTCGAGCTGTATGAATCCACAGTTCATATTAATATGCTTATTGAGTCAATATCTTTCTACTCTTCTGTGATGCTTTCTCATGTGATGGTAGATTCTGGTTGAAACATAACCACGTGCCAACGTGAAAGGAAACTACTAGTTTGGGGCACTAGTACTCTTGCACTGGGAGCTGGGCTGAGTTTTTTGTTCCTGTATCACCCCTAATGTTCATTTTAGCTGTGTTAGCTAAGTACTAATATTTCCATTTAACACCCAGGAAAACTGAGGTATAGAGAAGGCAGTCTGCAGTCCCAGGTTAAACAACTAATTTTTTTTTTATTTGGTGAACATTTCTTTTTTTATTTATTTTATTTTTTATTGTGAAAATACTGTACAGAGGGGTTAAAATTACATGGGAAAGATAATGAGTACATTTCTTATCAAGCATTGTAGCCTCCTCCTTTGTTTCCCCTTCCCATCCC
>NW_012267262.1:9375064-9418378 GCF_000151885.1 Dipodomys ordii
GGTGATATATAAGGATCTAGCTTTAGTTTTCTACAAGTAGTTAACCAATTTTGCCAGCACCATTTACTGAAGAGGCTGTCTTTCTTCCATTCTATTCTTTTAAAGAACACTGCTGGAGGAATATCAATACCAAATTTCAAACTCTACTATAAAGCCATAGTAATCAAAACAGCTTGGTATTGGCATAAGAACAGACCTCAAGACCAATGGAATAGAATTGAAAACCCAGAAATGAACCTACAGACCTATAGCCATCTAATCTTCAGTAAAGTTCATTTTGGACATAACGACTTGTACTTCTCAGTGTTGGAATGGGTCCACCTGTATCCCTATTTCAACGACTTGTTTTGTTAGGGAAATGAACCCTAAGATATGTATTCAAATGTTATTTTTTTTTCTTTCATGCGATTGTTTCTAATGCATTCATAAGATAATTACTTTGTTGCTTTGTATGTCCCTCTCCCACAGTGTAACCCATGCTTTCACTGTATTTGATGTCGGTAAAATTTGTGGAGGGGAAGGGGATAAACAACTAACTTAAGGTTCATGTTTATGTTAGTCTGACTCCACAATCAACCCTCTGACATCATTCCTGTGCTAAACCTCACACTCATTTCCTAGCAATTCTAAGTCAATGCATTGCCACAAAGCATTCTGGTTCTCAGGGGGAAAAAAGAGCTTGAATGTCGCCCAGTTCTCTGCTCACTAGCTGCAGAGAATGGCAGATGGATTGCCCTACTGCCACATGCTGTTTCATGGGTGGAAAAGATGAAAAACTAAAGTGTTCCCCAAAGAAACTAAAGAGTTAAGCGTATAGATATTGCCCCTCCCCCGGCCTTTTCTGTTTATGTGGTACTGAGGAATCAAACCCAGGACTTCATGCATGCTAGCCAAGCACTCTACCACTAAGCCATATTCCCAGCCCCAAATGTACAGATCTTAACATGGTTTTTAGAAGTCTAGAACTGGCTCAGGACTGCACCTTGCCTTATGTTACAATGGTAGATTTCCATCAGTCTCCCTGGTCTCTTCCTTCAATGAGATCTGAACATACTGTCCTTTCTTTCTGCTGCCCCTCTGAGTGGTATCTACCTGCAAATAAAAACACAAAATCAGCAAAGGTAGGTATCTGATTCCCTTCTATGGGTTTCTACCAGCTTACACTGCTTTCAACTCATCCCCAGATATCCTAGCCCAAGGCCACACCCATGTCTGCAAAGAGAAATGGAACTAAACTTCCAGAAAACAAACACACCAAGGATGTTGACAGGAAAGGGAACACTTGTGAACAAATGCCTCCTCTGGATGTTTGTAAATGTGCAGAGAAGCCCATATTGTCTCGGAAGCTCAAGAGCAACGATGTGCTTCTTGATGTATATGCCTCTATAGACTTCAGGAAGGTGAGCCCATTTGTTACTGAGCAAGAGTGACAGAAATCTATCAACCTGGCTTATCATCCTACAATTTCAGCAATTTATAGTGTACTTCTTGCAAGGTCACCCACACCTGCAACCAAACAAAAGCAGTCTCCTGCCTTTGTTTCGAAGCAACCTCCTGTACTTACAGCAACGCAGGCTATCCAGGATATTTTTCAATTAATTTGCAACTACTTAGACTGAACATCGCACAAGCCTGGAATATAGCACATTTTTCATTGGCTGGAAACCCTGGCGTATCCCAAACCCCACCCCCCATGTTTCAGAACTGTTTTCCCTTTTTCTTCTAAATTCACTTCCTTCAGCTTTTTTTTTTCCTTCAGCTTTTTATTTTCTCTTGAGATAAAGAACTGACAGTGGGGTAAAAAGAAATCGTTTTGTGATTTCAAGAAAGAGCTCTCTGTTTGGATAAGCTAAATATTTTTTTTCTATCACTGCTTGAAATTATCAAAGGCAATTAAAAGGTTGGCTAATTCTTCTGGAAGTAAAAAGAAATCTTGAAAGCTCTGAAGTTAGAAGGAGATTTGCCTGGGACAGAGATTAATGCCAGGATCAAGTCTTCAGTGGTCAGTAACTGTTTGCATGGGAATACACAGAGGTGAGGGCTGAAAATGTTTCCGTCAAAAATGTGCCCCTGACATTTACTGTAAGAGGAGAGGCTAGGTTGCATTGTTGCTAGGCTTTCTCTTGCCATCATCTGTCTTCAGTGTTTTATATAACACAAAAATCTCTATTTCTGACAGCTGCAGTGCCCATCCTGTCTCCCAGGGCCCCCCACTCCAGCTGCACAGACTTTGAGCTCTGTTCTACCAAGCTGAGCACTGGCTACTCATTTTCCATGTCACATGTAGGTGCTCAGAGACTCTCAAATCCATCATGTTGCTCCCCTTCAGATACGTGAAGTGTCTTTAGACATCTCCTAGAGGGCAAATTTTCCCCTCAAACTTTCTACCAACTTGAACCATCAGGAAAGGTTTTTTTTAAATTCTCTTTTCCAGACTCTCCTTGCTCTCCCGCTGATCCACAGGCCCCCTGTCCTCTAGCCCATTTCAGCTTGCATTGCTTACTCTGTGATTTTTTTTCTGTCACCTTCTCACAGCACTTTTGAAAGAAGTCTGACTGAGGAGTTCAAACTCAGCACTGCCCCTGATGTTGGAGCTGATCTGTACTCAGCCTTCTCCATTGTGGTCGTCACTACTTCCTATTACAGGTGTACACATTTTGAAATAGTGGCCTTGCATATTTTTAACGAATATAAGTGGTAAAGGACCTTTTCTTCTAGTTACTTTTGTCTTCTGTTGTTGTTGCTGTTGTTTAATTTTTCTTTTGTGAAATCATGGCTGTACACCTGTGAGTTACAATGCAATCATTCCCACCAGAAGAATGAATACTAAAACATCTGTCAAACAATATACTGGTACAATGAAGAGATTTTACAATGGAGAAGACTCATGCCCATGGATATTGCTCTTAATGTCTCCTTTCTCCCAGGATAACAGAAGGGGGAAGTGAGAATGGTACAGGTGGTCTTAGAGCGGCTGGAAGAAGCATGTGAGCTTTTTGTGTGAAATGTAACTCGTGCTTCCGACTGGGAATGTAATGAGTCAAGTCCAAGGGCCTAGAGATAATAAATCCAAGAACCCAGCCGTGCCAGCAGGGATGGAGGATGGGGGATGCTTGAGGAGGTAAATGAGTGAAGAACCGATGAACAAAATGGAGATCTGATTCCAGGGAAGAAGTTGCTTGCTCTCCTTCATTTTTTTTCCCTCCGGGTTTTGGACACTATTGGCTCCATATAGGATCGAAATCACCAGAAGCTCTATGTTTTTACAAGCATATGAAGATGTGCAGATAACCTGACAAGCTGATTAGATTCCCACAGAAATCTTATAGTTAACTTTTAAGTTAACTGTGGACATGAGGTTAGGTACTCCTTCTTATTCTCACGTCATTGCTTCTTTATCAATGAAAAAATTGATTTCAGGCATTTTGTCACAGTGATAAGAAGTAAATTCACTCATGTCTCTTGATGGAAACTCTCTCTTTAAATAAGGTTTTGTGGGGTTTTTTGGTAGATGAAGGCATTAGGTTTGTAAGGTAAAATAGCCTTCCAGGTTTATACATGCAGTGGATCCGAGGCTTGGCTGGAACTGGATACAGATCTCCTGGCTCCTGGCCCAGGAGCACATCCTTCTCACTGCTGTTCCCACTCCCAGCTTCTTTCCTCCTTCCATATCGATGGTTTGGAGCAGTGGGAGGTCCAGCCATAGATTCGCTTCCCTCCATAATGCAGAATAACCAGCTAGGGAAGCACAGTGCACACAGTCTAAATGACAAGAATGCTAGCCTTAGAAATTATCTTTAAGTCTGCAAATGCTGCCTCTCATTAAGGCCTCTTTTTTTTTTTAAAAAAAAAAGAAGAAATTCTACCCTAAATCACTCCTTGAGTTTAGCAAGCAAAGATTCTCATTGTAGCATCAGGCATGACTTTCTCTCCTTCTTGATTGATTGATTAATTAGTTATGTGTACTTGGGTCCAGCAGGGAGCCCAGTGACAGCTGTGACATGAAAATTACTGGAAAGTTACAAAAATATGTAGCAGTGTTGACTTGTGAAGTGTAGTACCAGGCATTGATTAGAAACAGACACGTATAACGATCACATCTTGAAATTACCTGTCACTGCTGAGGCCTTGAGAAGAATCCTCTTGTTTAGGAGGAATTAATTCAGTTCCAGGCTAATCACCTGCTAACGAAACTAGTGAATATTCTCTATTCTTATTTCACTCTTTATTTTTCTGGTCCAGAATCCTGGAGCTTAGAAAAACCCTTCTAGTAGAAACATAAGTCTTTGGAACATGCTCCAACCTAATCAGATCATTCTTTGCTTAAAAATCTGCCTGTGGTTTACCATTGTGCTTAGAGATAAAACAAACTGCTGATTACGGCCTCTAAGATGCCCAACCAGACTGGCCTTGACCTCATCCTCCTCTCTTGCAGCCATATTATCCTTAACCCCCTCTCTAGGCTAGGCAAATCTGTCTGCTCTGCCTATATCCCCCTCTTACCACATGGCCTTGGCCCCCACTCTTTCTTTATTCCAAAATCCTTTTCCTGTCCAACTCTTTCTTATTCTTTAGGTCTGCCAAGATACCTTCCCCGATCTCCTGACTATATAGAATTTCCCTATCTGGATACCATGCAACTTCGTTTGTTGTTTTTGTCACAATTATTATTGTACTCAATGTGTGTGAGTTTGTGTGTGTGTGTGTGTGTGTAATTATAGAACTAAATTTTCTATCCCCCAGTTAGTGAAACTCTTATCAGAACTGTGACAATGTTTTCCTCAGAAGATTATTCTGGCACAGAGTAGGCCCTCAACTTATACTAGGTGAGTAAATTAATCAATAGCTAATTGACTCAGAAATACAAGCTGGTATATAATGTAATGGAAATCACAACCATTTTTTTCTTACTTGTTTTGAACTGAAGGAAGAGAAAAGCCAGAAAGAATCTTAACAAAACCCAAAGCTTAATATGATTTAGCAATAGCAGATACCCTATTGCACAAATAAAGCAGTAACTACAAAATTCTATCCTCCAGATTTTACCACTGTGATTCTCTGATGGTTTAGCAAACCCGGGGCATTCATAATTCAAAAGAATCTGAAAGTTGTCTGGTGCCTTGCATGCCCAATAAAATGATCACCTTTATGCTCGACAATCTCTTCTGACTGCAATACTGCTATGAGCAAAAGGACACATATATTAATAATGTTCAGCGGTGTCAGTCGAGGTCCCAGTAGGAAGCACTTGGCTTACTCAGAAGGGATAAACTGAAATGTATTAAATGAAGAGATGGTTTACAGAGATGTGGTAGCATTAACACTGCATGGTGAGACACTAGGACTAGTCACAATTGGGAGCTGTTACTATGCCCAGGGCAGAGGAAGGGCATGGGGAAGGCTAATGACATAGGTACCCTGGAGGAGAGGCTGTACAAGAACTAGCCACTAGCCACTCCAGGGAGGGTGGCTTCCAAGAGGACCGATGTCTACAACATCTCTCTCCTGCCCCTCAGCTCCTGGTAAACTCCACTAGGGCTCACTGATGAGTTTGTGCCATGTGTTCTCTGAGCCCAGAACAATGCAAAAGGCATGAGAAGGAATATTTGAGGGGCTAGGAAGAGCAAGCACAGAATGGGCAGCCATGGTGGCTTTTATTCACAGAGCTTTGTCTCATTGTATTTACAAAATAAAACATAAACGTAATCTAGGAAATAGTTGTTTATGCATTCATTAATTTTATTTTTTATCTTTCAGTGGTACGCCAAGGCATTGCCATTGAACGAAGAAGTATATGAATACAATGAATCTTGATCCATGTCACTCCTTTCATCGTTCCTCCCCCAGCCTCCCAACCTCAACCCTTCCCTCCATTTTCTTAATATTTTAGAAGATGCTTTGAATTTTATGACTGCATTCTGCCCCATTGTGGCCTCGGTTTTAAGGTCTATGTGTATTCCCTGTCAATCTTATGAGTAAAGTGTTAATAATTCTTCCTGTTACAAAGAAAGAAAAAGAAGTACCCAGAGGTTAATTAACATGTCCAAAGCCACACCGTGTGCTTGTTGGTGATGGAACTAAAATTCAAACTCAAGCATAGGACAAAAAAAAAAAAAAAACCCAAAGCAGAAAGCTTTCCCAGCAATGGAATAAGCAGTAACGTTTTAAAAACTATCTTAAAATGAAACATATGGAATGCTCTATATCCTAATAAATATCAGAAATATTAACATCTTAATATTAATTATTAATGCATCTTAAAATCCAGTTAAAATGTCCATTCTTAGCTCTTATTTTCAAAGGACTCTAAAATTTAAAAAAATAGATCAGAATTATTTTCTGCTAGGGGGAAAAAAACCCATTTGGAATAGTACCTGTTCTAAAGTATAGCTGATTTAAAAAAAAATAAGCAGATCTCTTTGTTTCATTTGCAATAGCTAGTTATGCTGCATTAGAAAAAGAGCTCACAGACTTAGGAAACTATAGAAAGAATGTGTACATTTCCTTTTGAACAGTGTCACCCTCTTCTCCATTGTCTTCCCATTTCCCCTCTCTGGACTTCCCTCCACCCCAGGTTGTACTATTCATTTCCAACATAGTGTCTTGTGAAGAATATCACTGCTGAATTGGTGATACTGTTCAAAAGGAAATGCACTGATTACCTGACCTTTGTACCTGTAACCTTTCTGTATATCACTTTTACAATAAAATTTTAAAAATCTAAAAAAACAACAAAGAATGTGTCCTGTGCCATGTACTATCTATAATCCTAAAAGTATTTTTAGATGCCTGAACAGTTCAGTCTTAAGAGCAGAGGACTTTGATCTTTCCTGCTAATTCAGCATGAAAAGAAATTATAAAACTCATTCTTTTATGATAATAGAATTAAATCTAAGCAAATGTGCTTGCAGAATTCGAGTTAACCCAGCACTCTAAATAACAGTGAGATAATCAGGGTGGCAGGGAAAGATTTCTCAATTGAAGGGGAAGACATCCAATTACAGAGGCAGAGGGTACTTCCTTGTTTAAGAGGAAGACATCCAATTACAGAGGCAGAGGGTACTTCCTTGTTTTAGTACCTGTCCCTCCTGCAGCCTGCTTCAGGTTTCTTGTTTGCCAAAACTAGCTCAAGCTTTAGGCTACTAATTGTTACATTTAATGTCATTTTTTCCTTTCAAAGACTTTTTAAAAAGCTTTAAGCAGTGCCTTGCTAGTGTATGCACTATTTGCTATTTATGAGGATAGTGTCTTAGTTTCAAGGCAAAGGAACCAATAAAACCTACTGTGGGACAGCCATTGTACAGGTGATTTTCTTGAGCTAAATAATAGGAGGCAGAATGCACCATGCATACCACATAGTGACATGCTTAGGGAGCACACCTTATTGTAATATAATGTCATGATAGTTGTTGTTGTTGTTGTTAATTTGGATATTTGAAATTCAGTCCTCATTCTTCCTAGTTTACTTTAAATGGAGTCCCCTTTGAACGTGGTTTACTGGTTTACTGGGAAGGAAGTTCTCATTTTCTCCCACTGTGGAAGTCTAGGTTATGTTTCTTTTCAGGCTCCTTGGTATAGCTAAGAAACAGTCATGTGACCAAAGAATCACTCAAATGCTTATTCTTCGAACTTTGACTTATTAGTGACTCAGAGCGAAGGAACATGGAGAGGTTGTGTTCACCAGAGCTGTAGGTGTGGCTTGGGAACCAGGCATTTCCTACAATAAAACACAGAGTTTCCTCTCTGGTCCCTGGAGCCCCTTCATTGGCTCATTTTCTAAAACTCTAGAGACTTTTTCACTGTGAATTTGCCTTTCCTTCAATAAATTATTTTTGTGTGAAGTAGCCAGGATTGGTTTGTATGGTTTGCAACCAAGACTCTCCCTGGAGATAGGAGAGTTTTTCTTTTTGTTTGATTTTTGCTTTTTTTGGTTTTTTTGTTTTTGTTTTTTGCTTTTTTTTCTGAGAGGAGTCGGGGACAGAAAATAACCAAGAGCCTCTACATGGTTTCTAGGTTTCAAGGGGACCCCCTGGGATTACTTCTGGAGATGAACAGCAATATATCCATTTAGATCAATACGATATAGACATATTATCAAGGTCAAGTATGTTATGAGTGATTACCTTCACCTTTTAGCACATCACAACTGTCTCCAATGGCCACTTGAGTTTTACAGCTGAAAAGGACCCTGGTGACCAGCTAGAGTACAGTCAGTCCTCATTTCCCTTTTATGGGGTGGCTTCTTCACTGGCTCTGAGAAGGGTATCACATGCTCTTTACCCTTTGGTCTTCAGTTTTCTCAGTGTCACTTCCAAGCCTTCTATTGTCCCTTTTGAACATTAGCCCAAAGTGATTAAGCTTAATGTGTAGTTGCTAAATGCACCAGGAATGGGATAAGGGTCATGAGGGAAATCTATTCTTCCCATTTACTCCCATTTCCTGGGCCCTTTAATTTTAAGTGATCTTCCTGCTAGGTCTGAGGAGCTCTATTTAAACCAATAATAATAAAAAAAGAAGAGACATATCATCAAGAAAAAAAACCTAAAATGCAGTCTGCAAATCATTCATGGTTTAAAATAGCAAAAAGATAACTAAATTAAAACGAAAACACAAGGAAAAAGAGCAGTTCATAATTCTACTAGGCAACACAGAGCAGCCTAAAATATGGATCATAATATGCTACAGAGGTTAATACTCTTGGGGATACCTTATTTGGAATTTGCTATGAGAGGGTTATAAATTCCAGGTAATCCGCCCTTTGGTGTCTGCATACTTCCCAATGGGTATATACTCGGGAGGAAGGCACGCTGGCAGCAGGAAGACCAAAATTTCTGTATGCACCAGGAGATGCTGGCTGAGTTTGGCAGCCACTGCCCATAAAACTGCCTGTGCTGTTTGAAACATAATGTACAGAAGATGCTGGGTGATACTTAGAGGCAGTCAAGGAACTATTTGAGGGACGAGAGTTGAAATTTTCAGGCAGGCAATTGTAACTGTCAATGAAGGCAGAATTCTTTTCTGATTCTTGAGATTTAACAGAATATAGAGAGATTCCAATCCCAGGTTCAGCTTCAAAGCAAGAGTAAGTCAGCAAGCTATCAGGGGACCCAGACAGTCAAATTAGAACCAGGGGGGTTCACATCCCATCTTTGCCACTGATTAGGTGACAGACTTCTGTATTACTTAGTCCTTTTAGACATGGCTGTCCTCATCTGGAAAATGGTAATAGTACTTCCTGAAGTTGTGATGAGGATTTAAATGAAATAATGCATTTAGGGTATTGAGCACATTATGTTTTAAGAAATGGTAACCATGTTAGTGGGAAAGACTATGGAAATGGTCATAACTGTAGATGCCTAAGGAGAAACATTATAACTCAGGCTCTGAAGAAGTCTTCAGTTATCTCTGGCATGACAGCTAGTGAGCCTTGTTGACCATATAATCTAATTCCACAGCTTCAGGCTTCATTCACTTCTGACTTTACTTTTAAATAATCCAGAAACCAAAGCCTGAGAGTGCTACTCAGTCCTGCTGGGGAAAGATGACAGATACTGGTGTGCAAAAGAATGAAAGTTTTCCATTTGATTTGTTGACTAAACTAGGTGAACTTGATCAGGCAATTTGTTAGGAGGGCTGAAATACAGTCAAGAAGACTCTCTCGGCTGAGAGTTTGCATTTGTTTTGTTTTATCATGTCCCCAGCCATAAATTTGTGATGGAAAGCGAGTACCCAGTGATGAAGGAGGCCAGAGACAAGAGTGCTCTGACTGCTGTGCATCCATCCTCCAATCTAGCCACAGAGATTACAAATCATACCACACAAATTAAAAGTCTCAGTTTCCAGGGAGGAAACTCATTTCAGAGCTCTCAGGACTCTGTTCCACCAAAACACAGATCGGCATGAATGGAATCTACTCCGAGTGACAAGAGTATCATGAGTTGGGAATCAGTGAGGAATAATGGGATGTATGACCAATTCTATTGATGTGGCTGTGTGGAAATGATAACATTAGGAATCAAAATCCTGGTTTTTATTCTGTTTTTATCAAGTCTGGCCATTGTAATCTTTAAATTGACATTTAAAGAACACATGATGCTTTGATTTAAATCTACTTATTTGGCTAATCTCAGATTGATTTTCTTTTACCTCTTGTTTCTTGACTTCTTTTAGATTATGCCAACATTTATGTTCTGTGCATTGGAACTTGGTAGTTATACATTCTTTGCTATCATTTTTAATAAAATGTAATCTCAATTTATTATAGCATAAAATGCAAGTATTGGTAGTATGTCATGGATAACATAAAAACATTATAAATGGAAAATCCATTTTATTCACTTCTGACTATTAAATTTGTTATTTTGCACTCTAACTCTATGTATTTTAGCCCCTAATGGCATGATGACTATTTTCTGGTTTTATTTGTTTGGCATTTTCTTTTTTCTTTTCTTTTTTGAGACAGCCAGGTCTAGGTAGCTCAGATTAGCCTCAAACTTGAAATCCTCCCACTTTAGCCTCATGAATGATGAGAGTGTCAGGCAGGCAACACTGGCAAACCTCTTTGCATTTCAATATCTATGTGTTTAACCTTTCCTCTGCTCTTCACTCCTTCTTGTATTCCTACCTTCTCTTGGTATTTATTTTAGTATAGGTCACATGAAGATGCATTTGCTTAGTTTTATTTATCCATAAACATCTTTATTTGACTTTTAGTTTTTAGAAATATTTTAATGAATGTAAAATTCTACATTGATGCTTTTTCTTCAGTACTTTAAAAGCATTTGTCTTCTAACTTTCATCATTTCTGTTACAAAAGTCAGCTGTTTTACTGTTGCTGCTTTAAAAGCAATACATGTGTGTATGCACATATGTGTTTGCGTGTTTATTAAAATATAGACAAAGGTGGAAATATAAGCATATATATGTATGTATGTATGTATTCTCTGGAAGCTTCACTGACTTCAGAAACTTTATCTTTCAACTTACTATGAGGCACTTTGGGAATTTTTTTTTATTTCTTGTGGTTTTGAGTGTTTTTTTTTTCATTTTCATGCTACTTTTTTTTCTTCTTTTGATAAATTGTTCAGGCAAACAAATCCTATATCTCTCTTTTTTTGTAACAATACTGTTCAGAGGGGTTACAATTACATGAGCAAGGTAATGAGTCCATTTCTTATCAAGCATTGTTGAGGGTTTTTTTTTTTTAATTAAGTGTGAGGGGGATTGCTTGGTTGGCCTGTATACATCTCAGTGTTTATAAGGCTTCTTGTGGCTGATAGATCCTGTCAGTTTGGGGATATTTTTCCTACTATTCCTTCCAATATCCCACCTGAGCCTGAGCTTTAGAGATTTCTTTCCAAGTTTTACATATATGAATAGAAAAGCCCTCTTGGAATGTGATCCTCCCCCTCTCAGTTCTTCTGTTTTCTAGCTATGGAGGGATCCTAGCTTAAGGCATCAGCCATTAAGAAGCAGGATAAATAGGATACCTAAGTTGATCTAACAGAGAAGAAGCAGTAGTCACCTCCTGCAATTTAGTCTTTTTTCCATGCTTGAAGAAAGGACAGACCAAACGTAAGGAACAGAATGGAACTGGGAGAATGTAAGTATGGAACTCTTTCTTTTCTTTCCTTTTTTTTTGGGGAGGGGCCCAGTCGTGGGGCCTGAACTCTGGGCCTGGGCACTGTCTCTCAGCTCTTTAGCTCAAGGCTAGTGCTCTACCACTTGAGCCACAGCACCACTTCCGGCTTTTTTCTTTTTGTTTATGTGGTGCTGAGGAATCAAACTCAGGGCCTCAGGCATGCAAGGCAAGCGCTCTACCACTGAGCCACCTTCCCAGCCCCCATGGAAATCTTTCATGGTCATGTCTGGTTGAATATTATAAACTAGAGAACATGAGGTTTCTTGGTGTCCTTATTATGCCAGCTTACCACTCTCTCTCTCTTCAGATCAGCACTTTACTAGGACATATACTCTGTGAATTACTCAGATGTTCAGCATTCTCTCCCTTTAGTCTCTATCTAAGCCAATGAAATATATACCATTTTGGTTACATTGCTTCAGGACTGAACTCTCTGCTTCCTCACTGTTAAATTTATCATGAGTTAGGGAAATCTATGAATCATAGGGTCTTCAGATAAAATAAAAAACGATCCAGTCTAACTTCCACCCCAAAGCAGACATCCCCTTCCTTGAGAGGATTTTTTCCTACCAGTTTATTTCTCTTGTCAAATTTGCATTAGAGATTTCAAGAAAATACAGCCAGTTAGCAAGGGATGTCATAAGAGTGATTTAATAATGTCTATTGTGTGAAAGAAGTATTAAGAGACAAAGAAGAATATAACACAATCATTAACCTCAGGAGCATTATAGTTTGTCAGGAAATAGACATACAACTTACAATCCTATAATATTAGAAGAGATAATTATATAAACATCAAAAGGAGGAAATGATTCTAGTTACTTATATGAAAATGCTGTGGATATGTGCGATAGGCAAAGCCATATCTTAGCTAAGATTTTCCCCTCAGTTGGTGTGTTCCCTAATTCTTCCACATTCTAATTACCTTATGTGGGAATTACTCAGTTTTTTAGTAAACTGGGAGTCATAGTTTCCTAATATTATTTTAAAAGTGTACAAGTTCAAGGGATAGTCACATCCCTTGACTTGAATGTGAAATCTTTATGAGAACCAAGATTCCATCAGTAATGTTTATTTAAGCCAGGATGTGGTATTGAGTCCATATCTAACTTGAAGTACATTAAAGTGTCTACAATCCTTTTCATATGTGTTATTTTAAAATCAGGTTTTCGTGCTCTTTGTATTTTCCACTCTGCATTCAAAACAGCATGAATCGCCCATGTGAGTCCAATGCTTCTTCCTGTGGAGGCTCTTGGCAAGGAGGCAGCAGGGTGGAGAGATCTGATCCCAAATGCTAACAAATGACTTCACTTTTCTAGGTCTCTGTCTGCTGCAAATAAAAGGAGCGAACCTTGTATGTATTCCTCCAAAGTGATTAAAATTGTTGACCAAGACAGAGTCATGTAATCCAGGTTTGGACAATAGTATTGTAATGGACTTCTCTACGAAGTGATCTATTTGCGTTTATACAGTGCCCTTAAAAGAAATGGCACCTTTACTCAAGGAAACAATGTAGACCATAGAAATCTTACTAATATTTATAGGAATATAATGACATCATTAAAGACCACTTTGGGAGATACTAATTAGCCATGAGGTCCCTTTGTGATCCCTTTTTTGTTTTTAAAATTATTTTTGTTTACTTTTTTCATGCATTTTTATTGTTATTATATGTGATTTTTTTTGTTTCTTTTGTATGTTCTTCCTCCATGGTACAACCCCTGTTTGCACTGTGTTTGATTCCAGTGCCCTGCATCTTTTATATACATTTTTCTAATTTGGAGAGGGGAAGTGAAATAACAAAATGCTGAAACAAGTATACAGGTTGACCCATTGTAACACTGAGATGTACAAGACACTATGTTGAAAATGAATTTTGCAACTTGGGGGCATGGGAGGGAGGAGTTGGGGAGGTGGGAAGGGAAGGAATGGTAGGGGAAAAACAAAGGAGGGGGTAACAATATTCCATAAGAAATGTTCCCATTATTACTCATGTAACTGTAACCCCTCTTTACAATATCTGTTTTAAAAGTTTTTTATTGTGAAAATACTGTACAGAGGGGTTACAGTTACATGAGTACATTTCTTATCAAGCATTGTTGCCTCCTCCTTTGTTTTTCCCCTATTATCCCTTCCCTCCCACCTCCACAACTACACTGCTCCCACAAATTGTAAAGGTCATTTTTCAACATAGTGTCTTGTATACCTATCTCATTGTTTCAAGGGGTCAACCTGTATCCCTATTTAAACATTTTGTTTTTTCCCTTCCCCTCCCCAAATTATACCAACATCAAATACGGTGAAAACACACAGGTTATACCGTGGAGGATCACATGGTACCTTATAAATATGTTAGAGATGATATTTTTTAAAAAGGTGATGGACAGAGGGGTTATAGTGAAAGTCAGATAGAGCACATTTCTTTTTAAACAAGGTCACCCTTTCCCTTGTTTTCTATGATTTTTACATGAAAAAAATGAGGCACATAATTTTTTATTGTCAAAGTGACAAAAAAATTATCTGTTATAGACAATAAATATTCCATTTCACATAACTTTGTTCTATAAAAATAAATTCCATAGGGGCTGGGAATGTGGCTTAGTGGTCAAGTGCTTGCCTAACACACATGAAGTCCTGGGTTTGATTCCTCAGTACCATATAAATGGAAAAAGCCAGAAGTGGTGCTATAGCTCAAGTGGTAGAGTGCTATCCTTGAGCAAAAGCAGCTCAGGAATAGTGCCCAAGCCCTGAGTTCAAGCCCCAGGACTGGCAAAATAAAAAATTAAAATAAAAAAATAATTTCCATAAACTTTACTATAATTTTAGATGTTTACTTTAGAAGTCATGCCTTACAATATAAATCATACGTTCATTCAAGTATGCATCTTGTATATATAAAATACATATGTTAAAATATTTTTTTAAAATTGGGACAGCCTTCCATTCAGTTTAAGTTATCTCCTTCATCCTCAAACTTGCCTGCATTATGAAATTACCTGAAGCATATAAAAAATACAGATACCTCAGTATGCTATAGATACAAAGTGGTTTAGCCTGAGTTTGGGGAGTGTAAGATGCTTCCTCAAGTAATTATGACTCATAGACAAAGTGGGAAAACATTGCTTTGCCCAACAGTGTCAATCTAGACAAAAAGCATGAGCTTAGAGCTCTAGGTAGAATAGATCCTTAACAGGTGACAGTTCTATGAGTTGGACAGAAGTTTTAATTTATTATTTATAAAAGTATTTATTATTTAATTTATTATTTATCAAATCTGAGTTAATTGTGACCTACAAAGTGAGGTTTGGATTAAAAGAGAAAAATGTATAAAATAACCAGTACATAAATAAAGGAACTAGTGAATGTCATTTCTTTCTTCTTTCTTTCCAAAAGTCCCCTAAGTTTGATCTATAGAGCAAGGTCAGTCAGGGCAGATGTGACACTTGAGCCCTCATTCCTGCCATTTCTTCAAAGATCAGATAGCCTCACCTTGGTGACCTGTGGGTGAACTCTTCTGTCTCATAGGATGATTTGTATGTCGTTTAAAATGCACAAGTGTGGCTTAGCTGAGAAATAAAACATATCATTGACTTTAAATTGCCAAATAGAAAAGAAATGTTTCACTTTTTAAAAGTTGTAGCCATGGAAGAACATGCACTCTCCAAGATTTATCCACGAGCTTTAAGAATGTACCAGCTTATTCTCAGTTTCTCATGTAAGACAAACTTTCCATGAACACGCGGCCTATTTTCTTTTCCTGCCTTTCTTCTTTCCTTCCCTCTTACCTTCCTCCCTCTTTCCTCTTTCTTTTCTCCTTCTTTTCTTCATTCCTCTTTCCTTCCCTTCCTCTCTACCCTCGCTCCTTCTAGGTAATACTATCTTAGTTATTCCTTTTGGAAAATCCTAATGAAAATACTAGAATAACAAATTTTAAGATATAAAGCATTAAATAGATTTTTTAAAATATTTTATTTATTTTTACTGGACATGGGGCCTGAACTGTGGGTTTGGGCGCTGTCCCCCAGCTCTTCAGCTCAAGGCTAGCACTCTACCACTTGTGCCACAGCGCCACTTCCAGCTTTTTCTGCTTATGTGGTGTTGAGGAATCGAACCCAGGGCCTCATGCATGCAAGGCAAGAACTCTGCCACTGAGCCACCTTCCCAGACCTTAAATAGATTTTTAAAAGAAATGCCTTCTTTCTCTCCTTTCTTCCCTTTTCCTTCCTTCCTTCTTTCTTCCCTCCCTCCCTCCCTCCCTCCCTTCCTTCCTTCCTTCCTTCCTTCCTTCCTTCCTTCCTTCCTTCCTTCCTTCCTTCCTTGCCTCCTTCTCCTTCCTTCCCTCCTTTCCTCCTTCTTCCTCCCTCCCTCCCTCCCTCCTTTCCTTCTTTCCTTCCTTCCTTCCTTCCTCTTCCTTCCTTCCTTCCTTTCTTTTTTCTTTCTTTCTTCCTTCCTTTCTTTTTTTATTGGTTAGAGAGAATCTTGCTTTCAGGAATGGCCCATATATTTGGGGCTTTTCATTGTAACTAGGATGACAAGTGTTTATACCACAGCCAGTATTTTTATATTGAAGTATAGTTTTAAAACCTTTTCTCCTTCACACCACAATATTTCATTTTTCAGCCCACCTACAATTATAGGTGTGAGCCACTGGTACCAGCTCAAAAAAAGCTCTTAAATGAGATGATACACTATTTAATAAATATTCACGTTTTCTAGTGAGAAAATTGTACACAGAAACCATAATATAGAAAGTTTGTTAAAATTTAAATGAAACCAACATCCTGTCTATAACACAAATAGATGCATATTTTTTTCAAACAGTATGAGTAAATTAACTCAACTTAATGTCATCTTCCTGTTTTCTCCTTTCTTGTATTCTCATCTCTTTTACTTTATCCTGAAAACATCAGTTAAGATCCTAGTGTCCATTAGGATGAGGGATATACATGGTCCCAGGTGACTTCAAAGATCTCCCATTCTAGTGTAAAAATTAATTAAAATCCAGCACAGTTGGTAAAACTGATTAAGGGATGTGTAGCCTAATCGAAAGTATTATATCAATGCCTGTTTTCTAGTTTGGGTACTGTACTACAGTCACCTAAGATACAAAGGAATGATACTCTGTTGTTCAGGTCTTATATTTCTTTTCTAATTTCAAGAAAACAATAGCAATCAGTTTCTCTACTCACTACCTGAGTTTACCACTTGGGCCAGTTTCCTTTTCTGTATAAGGAGGGAGATAAGAGCAATGGTGTCTGGTTTTGAATGTTACTGAAACCTAGTATCTGCTGACAGAATGTTAGCTTAAACAGAAAGAAACAAAACAATCCCTTCTTCCCATCTCCAAATCTCCTATTCTTCATGTCCATGTAACATGGGCCTGTCAGTTCCTTCTGCTGCACACTTCTGCTGGCCTTACCACCCTGTCTTGTATGTCTACCCATTATCCTTTCTCTCCCTTTCACACAACAAATGAACCATCTCTGTGTTGTTTTGTGTGTGTGTGTGTGTGTGTGTGTGCGCGCGCGCGCGTGTGTTTGCACGCACGCACCAGTCCTAGGGCTTGAACTTAGAGCCTGGGTGTTTTCCCCAAGCATTTTTGGTCAAGGCAAGTACTCTATCACTTGAGCCACAACTCCACTTCTAGCTTTTTCAGTGCTTAATTGGAGATAGGAGTCTCAGAGACTTTCCTGTTGGGCTGGCTTCAAAATGCAATTCTCAGATCTCAGCCTCTTGAGTAGCTAGGATTACAGGTGTGAGCCACCAATGCCAGGCATTGTCTCTGCACTTTACTAATGCCACGCCCTTCATGTGTACTGGATCTCATTCTCTTTCTTCTATTGCTACAATTATTCCCATCTTCTTTCTGTTGTATGGCAGCTTTTCCTCTGTTTACTAAATATCCCACAGTAGAAAAGCATTCTGTAACCTCTACCATCTTAAAAGTCCTTTCTGGTGCCTTAGTTCTCATTTCTCTGGTTTGCAACAGTTTTACTCAAGGTTCATTGTTCCATGCTTACAGGTGAATTCTGAGACTTCTTTCATTAAACATCATCAAACCACTACTCTTCTAGCCTTCTAGATATCATTTGATGTCTTAGTTAGCTTGAGCTGGCAAAACATATACCATATGCTGAATGGCCTAAGCTACAGAAATCTATTTTCTCACACTACTGGAGGATGAAAAGTTTGAGATTAAAGTATTGGCTAATGCTCTACCTGGTGAGAGCTTTCTTCCTCGTGGCAGATGACCACTTTCTCATTGTGCCCTCACACAGCCTTTTCTTCATGCACCTACATCAAGAAAGAAGGAGCTCCCTCTCCTTTCTCCTTCTAGTAGCAACACTATTAAAGTAGATTCCTACTCATATGACCTCACTTAGCCTTCATGACTACTCACCAAGGTCCTTTCTCCAACTATGGTCACATTAAGGGTTGGAGCATTAGTACGGAAAAAACTGTAGAGAGGACAGAGCTCAGCTCAAAGCATGTGCCTTCTAAAATATCATACATTTCTCCCTTTTTCTTGCTATAGGAATTTCTGTTCACCTTCTCAAAGGAGGCTTTCCTGGGTACTTCATCTCAAATAGCTTCTGTTTTTCTGTGACATTGCTCTCTTTTCTATTCTATAGTTATGTATTGGGTTTTAAAGCCTGGACTTTGGAGCCAACTGTTCTCATTTAAATATGGGTTCTCTTACTTTGAACCTTATGACCTTCACAAAAAAGACTTAACTTCTAGAGCTGTGGTGTCCTGAACTATAAAGTGGAATTAATGATCAAACATCCCATGTGACTTAGAATGAAGTAAAGATGCAAAAAAGAAAAAACCTGAGAAGCTTTTCTCAAAGAATTTGTTTTCAAATAAGTTTGACTATTATTATTTTCCTCACACTGGTTTATTTTCCTCATTAGAAAAAGAAAACCCCAAGAGTACAATGATGCCCTGCCTTTCTAAACTAGTGGTACCATGGTGCCTAGAACCTGATTTAGGCCTAACAGTTCCTCTATATACATGTGTTGAAAGTCATGAAACCATGGCTTCTTAGAAGAGTTCAGGAAGTATGGCCCATAGTCCCAAATCCTTCAGCTAACTCAGCAGAATAGGATTTAAGTCATTTTTTTCAATCAGAAGATCATTGATGATATGAGTAGCAATAAGAGCCATAGTTTATTGAGGCATCTTTCTAAGTGTGCTAATCTACACAATGACCTTATAAGGAAGCCATTATTGTCACCATTTTATAGATGACAGGGCATGTCAGTGGTGCTGTCGGAACAAACTGCAAAGGATGGAAAGATGAAGTAGAATCAAAGATTCGAGTCAACGCTGTTGATGGAAGCTCATTTAAATGATTTCCTTATATGGCATGAAATGAAACCAACTTGCCACATGTACAAAGTTATTTTTTTAAAGACACAGGTACCATTAAAGCAAAGAGCATGAGGAAAATGTAAAA
The DNA here is from genome assembly GCF_000151885.1 of Dipodomys ordii. NCBI lineage: Eukaryota > Metazoa > Chordata > Mammalia > Rodentia > Heteromyidae > Dipodomys > Dipodomys ordii. The sequence goes on from NW_012267262.1 coordinate 9,394,165, forward strand.
TGAATCAAACTGTTCAACTTTATATAAACAATTGTTTACCTTTTGGGTCATTTCCAGTACTTTGTTGACAATTGGTATCTACTTAATTTATTCTTTCCTCTGATATATGTAGATGATATATAAAATCACTATGTTATCTCCCCGTGAGAAGAAATTTCCAATAATAAATAAAAGTACTAAAGAAATTCCAACTGAATTTGGAATCCAAGTCAGCTCAACCTTCTGAATAATTTCAGAAGAGAGGCCCTAAAATATTTAGGAATTACAGTCTTGAATCTCAGCAAAGACTGTCAGATCCTTCAATTGGTGAGGGAAATGTGGAAGAAAATCATGTGTGTATGCCTACCAAAACATGTTTTTGAATAGTGTCAGACAATCCTGAGCTATGTATGTTTCAGTGAGCTCTAACTGGGATTTGAGTGTTTGTACTGCTCTTTCTTCAATAATTAAAGTCTGAGATACCTGAATTAAAGAATTTGCCTTCTTCTACCTTCCTTTATTGGATGCTATGACCTGGACAACTCTGTATATCCATCCTTCCTGTCACTTTTCAAAACTAAGGAAGCGGCAGACAATAAGGTCAATAGTGGCCTTAGAAACAGAATATTTAAAAGTTTTGCCTTTTGTTTAAAATGGAAGGAAGAAAGGAATACGAGGGAGTACTGTGAGCAGTACTTCAGTAGTGAAGTTGGATGCTGGTCTTGAAAGGTGAAGGCACCAAGATATGCTCATCAGGGTCTATTTATTTATCTGTGTTTAGTCTTCCTAAGCTATGTCCTTGCAGCCCTGTCTCCCTGCCTTGTATGTCAGTAGCTCTTTACAATTTTTAATTTTCTTATTCTTTAGTCTTGTCTGTTTGCCTGCTGATAAAGATGCCTGCTAAGACTTGACAGGGGCCAATGAGTGGCTAGATAATCTGGTTTGCCAAAATAAAAATGAGAATTTCATTGTGCGTTTCTCACTCGGAATACTGAAAAAATAATAAAGCAATCTTTAGCACTTTTTTTTTCTTCTTTTTAATTTAAACCTTCTGTATTGCTAGGTTGATCTTTCTTGTTCTGTCCTGAGCTAACATCACTAGGTGAATTTTAAGTCCTCCCTGCCCAGTGGCTATGTGAGTTCTGTAGCAGAGCCAAGACTTTTCTGAACCGTTTACTGTTTATCTCTGTTCCGGGTGGCAAAGGGTTAACAGTCTCCAGTGCCTACTGAGTTGTTAAAGGAACTGCTGAAGCTGATCAATGACCACTGTTAAGACCTGGAAACCAATTATAAACCTGAAATTTGTGATGAACAAAGCCCCGAAACACTGGGATGAAAACTACTGAATTAGTCCAGTTCATTAAAATCATTAATAGTCATGAAATGAAAACCACCAGAGTCCAAAAAGGCTTAATGCTCTATCCATATTAATTAGATGGGAGCAAATCTGAACTGAAAAGCAGCACATGCTCTGTAGAATTAGCAATGGGTCTCCACAGACTACACAGATCTCTATTAAAATTCAGTTTAATTAAAATTGATCACGTTAAGAAACTGATGTGGTTAATTAACTGAATTCCTGGACTTCTTTTCATACGTTTCACAGACGCCTTGTACACTGCATTTGTGGGTGACACTTTTGTGTTGCACAGAGCAAATCTGATTGCAAAGGTTAACTCTGTGTGTTCCTGGAGATGATACCACGCACAAAGGAGGGGCTGTTGGGGGAGGCAGGGGGGAACAGGCAGAGAGGAAGCCAAGCTTTATTGAGAGTTAAGCCCAGGCTAAACTCCAGGAAACTAATTTGAAAAATTCTGCACCATTCGTGGTGTATCCAGGACTGTGTATCTGCTGATGACAAAGGGGTTCTCTCTTCCCAGCTGTCACCTCTGGAGTTGCTAAGAAATAATGCCAAAATAAATAAATAAATAAGAGTCACTTTAATGTCAAAAAAAGAAAGACAGCAAAGAGAGAGTGTGTGTGTGTGTGTGTGTGTGAGTGTGTGTGTGTGTGTGTGCGTGGCGGGGGGAGGGGAAGGGAGTGTGGTTAATGAAATGCTGTGCCATTCTCACTGTGGGCATCTTTTTGTCCTTGTCTGTACACCTTATCCTGTTTAGCTCAGAAGTCACATTGCATTTTCTTCTTCTTTTTTTCTTTTTCTGTTTTTTGCATCTGCAGCATGGGGATAATGACACTTTTAGATTTTTGCTAGAGTGTGATTGGCATTAAAATTATGGCAATGATCTCTCTATCTTTTTTTTTTTGTCGGTCATGGGTCCTGATCTCTGGACCTAGGCACTGTCCCTCAGCTCTTCAGCTCAAGGCTAGCGCTCTACCACTGAGCCACAGTGCCACTTCTGGCTTTTTATGCTTATGTGGTGCTGAGGAATCGAACTCAGGGCCTCATGCATGCAAGGCAAGTGCTCTACCACTGAGCCACCTTCCCAGCCCAATGATCTCTCTGTCTTGAAGCTGTACTGCTGCTCTTGGCCAAGTCTACTGCTCCCTACCCAAGTCCACTGAACACATGGTTGCTAACATAGCTTTCCCAAGACTGCTTGCTTATGTCACTGGCTTGCTTAAAATTGCGCTAACGATTTTTGCATCATCTGTAAGATGAATTCCAATCTCTCCATCATGTGGTTCCACAGATGCTAATTTCTTTGCCTCTTAGCTCCCTAGGAGATTCACCCTAGTTTCACCAACTGGCTAATTCACAAAGTCTCTTTTCCTCTTAGCAATTTATTTCTATTCAGCTTTTCTTCAGCATTCAACCGGAACCCATCTCCCTAAAGTTCTTCCATCTCCAGCCAACGAAAATGAATCTCTCCTTCCACTTCCCTTCTGTTGTAGGTATCGCAATTACCCTCAGACTCCCATTCTCCAGAGTTTGTAATAATTATTCATTTGAATAGCAACTCCTGAAAATTTTGCTTTTTGTTTTATTTTTCTTGGAAGGCAGGGATCATATCTAATGTTTCACTGAATCTGAACAAGCTCAGACATAACAACTGCTCCAGAAATGTTTGTTATAATGAGGATCGTGATTATCCTTTGATGGTTCATAGCAATTATTTTTCAGGGAGGAAGTCAGAGCTATCTCTGTCTTCAAGGGAACTGGTAGAAGTATGTGAATGTGAGAAACTAACAAGAAGAAGAATAGTGATGATGGTAGATGACATGTATTAAACTCATATGTCAAGCATTGTGCTTATATTTCACCAAAAAAAATCACCTTGTCCTCTCTATTGGCTGCCAGAAAGTTATTCAAGTGATCTTTCAGCATCATTTTGGTCTTTCAAACCTATAGTATATCTCATTTTCAATTCTTAAATATTTTTCCCTCTTTTTCATAATATGATCATGCTTTCAGTTTTTGGTGATTTTTCCCCCCTAAGGTCTTTTCAAACAATAAGCATTTATTATTCTTTTATTTATTCCTTTTTAGCTTTTTAAAAATTAGTTTCCATTTAATATTTTTCATAGACTTATGGCTAGCTTTCTTTTAATGCCTTAGTAACAGTAAATTAAAAGCTTATTCACATATATTCAATAATACATATACTCTCCTCACTGCTAGGACCCCTTATCTGAATTATCTTCCATGCCTGAATTATTATTAGTACATCTGAAGAATATATTCTGACTCCTTACATGAATATAATTTTTGTTTTGCTGAGGCTGATTTCCTGTGATACTCTTTAGAATGGGAAAGCACAAAAGCTCTATCTACCTATGTGACAAGTCCTGTATCTGATGCCCAGGAGTCAGTATCTGATGGATGCTCACCAAGAAAAGAGAAAGAAGAACCCTCAACCCTCACTGAAATGCTTTTCTGTGCAGGTGTCATCCTTCCTCTTAGGATGGTGTAGATTTCCAACACTCAGGGATTTTTTCCTCCCTGAGATCATGGTACACTATTTGTTTGTTTGTTTTTTACCCCAAACTCCTTTACAATTACAAACTCCACCCAAGAACAAAAGAAAAAGTCTGCCCCCAATTTTTCTACCTATATCAAAAGCCAAAGACAGCCTCTTATCCTAAGGGATATGTTTGTGCCTGGAATAGACTCAGCAGGAAGCTAGGAGATGGACATTGAAATTTGAGAACAGTCAGAGCACATTCAGGGGTCATATCCCCAACATTCCTCTAAATACATTTTAAATAGTGTAGAGTGTGAAATATAACACTCATACAGAAATGTGCATAAATCATCAGTGTCAGGATAACAAATGACCATCAAATGAACCTTTATGTAACTTCTACTGAAGTCAAGAAATAGAATATTAACAACAGCCTAGAAGATTCAAATATCTTCCTTTGTTTTTTTAATCTTTTAAAAATTTTAAACATACTGTATAGAAGGATTACAGTTACATGAGCAAGGTAATGAGTACATTTCCTGTGGAGCATTGTTATCTCCTTTGTTTTTCCCCTACTGTCTCTTCCCTCCCCACCTCCTCAACTCCTCCCTCTCCCCACCCCAAGTTGTAAAGTTCGTTTTCTACATAGTGTCTTGTACGTCTCATTGTTACAGTGGGTCAACCTGTATCCTTGTTTCAGCATTTTGTTATTTCCCTTCCCCATCCCCAAATTAGAAAAATGTATATACAAGATGCAGGGCACCGGAATCAAATACAGCGACAATGGGGGTTATACCATGGAGGAAGAACATACCAAAGAAACAAAAAAATCACATAGTACATTAAAAACAACAATGACAGAGAAACAAAAACCTCTTGTGTCCGTATCTTGGGGTTCATTTCGCTTAATATCATCTTATATGGTCATATGTACATAACTTTCTTTAACAGAATACCTCCTCTATGTCTCTATAGGTGTATCTGCCCCATCTTTTGTAGTAGCTACTTCTCTTGTCTAATAAACAACTTTATATTTCCACATATATGCCTAAAAATATAGCTTAACTTATTCTGAACTTTATATAACAGAATTACATTGTGTGAATTCTATTGTGTTTCACTCCTTTTGTGTTTGCTGATGGCATTCATTTATATATATGTAGCTCATTCTTTTCCATTTACTGTGGATTATTCCATTGAATGGATATGCCTCAATTCTTTGATTGTTTCACATCACTGGCCATTTTGTTTATCTTTATGCTTGGTGTTATTTTAAATCTTGCTGCTAAAAACAATTTCCACACATGCTATGAACAGCACATCCATAAGATTCTTTAGAACATAAAGATAGAGATAGATCAATGTGGTTACTTGTAAGGCAACATGTCTGACTTTTTAGTTATTACTAAGCTGTTTCTGAACATCTTGTTCATGTTCTAACACCCAGAAGTTTATTAGCATCACATTGCTTTATGCCCTTATCAGACTGGTGGGCATGTAATGCTCTCTCATTTTGGTTTTAATTCATGTTGACTTGATTAGAGACAAGGCAACATTTCTCACATTAAAAAAATAAATGAACACGAAGGAGTTACTTTAAAGCTAAGAGAGTGGAAGCAACACAGCTGTACTGTTTCAGAATAGTAACCTTAATAATGACACTAAGATAGGCACTATACTATTTGTACCTCATTTCAAAGAAGGGAAGTAGCGATTTAGTGACAAAATATAGCTGCTCAGTAGAGAGCTCAGATGTCAGTCAAACTCCAGTTTGTCCTCAACATTTGGGGGCCTGTGCTTTAAAAAGCTACATAGAGATAGATGGATAGTAGTATAAAAATGGTAGTTAACTAATGTTAGTAAGAGAAGACAGGAGGTTGTAACACTTGTCAAAAAATTTCACAGTTAGCCCAGTGCTGGTGGCTCACACCTGTAATTCTAGCTATTCAGGAGGCTGAGATCTGAGGATCGCAGTTCGAAGCCAGCCCGGGCAGGAAAGTCTGTGAGACTCTTATCTCCAATAAACCACTAGAAAACTGGAAGTGGTACTGTGGCTCAAGCAGTAGAGCACTCGCCTTGAGCTGAAGAGCTGAGGGACATGCCCAAGCCCAGAGTTCAAGCCCACGACCGACCAAAAAAAAAACCAAATACACAGTGAAGCACACAGGTACAACTTAAAAAGCTTGTTAACTAAGGCCTAAGGAAAAGAAAGCAAAATGTCATATAAACTGAGATTTAGTCTTTACTCTGACAATGAAGTCTTGCAAGTTTGTGGCATTCAAATGAGAAAGTTTTTTCCTTTTAATTTTATAAGCCAAAGTTACTTTTAAATAAATCTGATTTTTCTAATATTAAAACATTTATGTGTTTTATTGCCAGACTTTTGGAAAATTCAGAAAGTTGCATGGATAAACTTCACTCAAACTCACTACCAAGAGATAGTCACTGTTAATATTCTATTATATTCTTCCAGCATTTTTGCCTATACATATGTCCATTATCTTTAAATAAATTTGAGATCAGACTATATATGTTATGTGGTAGCCTATTTCCATAAACATGAAGAACAAGTTGCTTCTCATTCTTTTTGCACATGATTTTGAGCAAGAGTCTAAAGTTGTACTGATTTTTAAAAATATTTCACTCTGGGCATCAGTGACACATGCCTATAAACCTAACTACTCCAGAGGCTGAGATTTGAGAATAGTGTTTTGAAGCCAGCCCAGGCAGACAAATCTGCAATTAGCTACTTCTAATTAACTAGAAAAAAAGCAGGAACTGGAAGTATGTCCCAACCATGAGTGAAATGTTGAATGAGAGCATGAGGCCCTGAGTTGAAGCCCCAGTATTCTTACACACATGTGTGCACACACATGTGCTCACGCACACACCCACATTCAAGTAACTAACTCAGCGGTGAATGTAAGTAAAGCTTGACTACATAACTGATTATTATTTGTTTAAACAGTATTTCTAGAAATGACCATGATTACAGATCATAGTCTACAGTCAGGCTTGGAAAACATAAACCACCTATATGTTGTTTTCTGCTTTTTGGCTTTTGGGTTTTTTTGATAAATTTAAACCTGATCCATAGTTTATCTCTGACTGGTGGTATCAGATTTTCTCTTAGGATTTTAGAAAAAAGACACATTAGCTCTAAGCCACTATGGTTCATACAGACAACAACACTAGGCAACTCTCTGCTGTCCCTTGAAGGAGATAACCTACTACTTCTGTACAATCCTTGGGACAGGAACGCTTCCAATTACAAGAGCCCTGGCACCCAGATCACTACACTTAGCTAACTGAGGTTTTGCCACCATCTTGGATGCTGTCAGTGAGAGAATATGGGCTCCATTGCTCTCTTTCCTACCTTGGAAGAGGAAAATTCTATGTTCATCTTTTCACGCTCTTCAAAGCTTTCGGATAGTTAGCATCCACAACTTTCATCTAGCATTATGACTTAATTCTAAGTATTCTGTGCCTTGCATTGCATAGCTAACTGTTCCTGAGGCAAAAAGAATGTTAAGGTGTGTGTCTGGAAATGAATAAGAGAAAATAAAGAAGAGGAAATAACACAAGGGAACACCAGTCGTATTTCCTTTGACTTCCATCTCTCTGTGTTCCTTGCACTATCTAAAGCTCGGGCCAAGATGATTTCTCTCCAGTGTAACAGATAGAACACATACAATTGGAGCACAGGGTGAAGGGAAAGATGCCATGTGAAAGGCCACTGAAACAATCCTAATTAAAAGACCTCACGCCTCAGCTCATGGGAAGGAAATCAAAGGTTAAGAATGAGTGGGATTGGACATCTTAGGCAGAGAGGACAGAGGAGTGAACAAGGGCAAAGTAGTTGGGAAATTTGAAAAGTATTTGATACCTTGCTATTCAATGTCTTGCCCATCATCCAACAGCATTGACTTGAGCTAGGAGCTTGGTATAAAGGTAGAATCTCAGGTCTTCTTCTAGAATCAACAAAATGTTTTAGGGGCAATCTGGGTTTGAGAAGCCTGCTTGTGGAGTAGTGGTTCTCCCAGTGTGGTGCTAGACCAGCAGTATTGTTCTACAGCAACATGTAAGAAAGACAAGTTGTTTGACCTACCTTAGACCTAATAACGACAAGAAGCAGCTCAGACCTACCTCAGGCCTAAATGAGAACTTCCGGTGGTGATCCAGCAACCTGTTATGTTCCAAGCCTTAGAATTAACTTGAGAACTATTACTCTCCAGAGCAAAGTGGAAGACATCTTTATGGGAAAGGGACAGATATTAAATACACTAGGCAAACTTAGTAGGCAATAAGATCTTCATCACAACTATCGGCTCTTCCCTCTGGCAAGAAAATACCAAAGGCAATATTGTAAGTGAGTGTAGTTATTTCATTACACTTCAATGACACCTCATTTATAAACCAGCAGATGTTTGGATTTAACCACTGGGTTATACCTGCCTTCCCTTTAGCTAGAGACTAGGCGTTCACATTAGTCACTTGGAGAGCTATATAAATCTTGATACTGTTCCCCACTCTAATTAATTAACAGTGACTCTGTGGTAGGCGAAGAATCAATATTTTTCTTAAAATCTCTTCAAATAATTCAAATGCAGAGCTAAGGAAGAAACCAGCTGTGTGGGGATGGAATAGCAGGCCCAAGAAACAACCTGAGAAGATCACAGAGATGAAGTAGTGAGGGAAGCTGGGAGCCTAAATGTGAAGTCCTTTCAAAGGAGATAGTCCTCAAATGCCACAATCACCTGGGAATTTGAATATGCCTAGGAGTCAGGGTGCAGATTTTCATGTTCCTCTTAACCACATGTTACTGCATTTAAGCAATCGTATTAAAAATGAGAAACATCTCAACAAGGAATAGGCCAAATGACTTTTAATTCCCCAACAGCAAAAGCCTGTTAAAACCTTGCCCTGTGTCAGCAAAATAATTGTGGTTCAAGTGAATATAAAACACTTCCATTCAATCTTCTCCCTCCTCCCTGAGGCAAATGCTTTCTTATCATGGAGAAACAGTACTCCTCAAGCTGTCAGACTGCATCAGGGGAGTTGAGTGAGAATTATAAAGCTAGGCGAAATCAAGGCCTCAGCTTTGGGTGGGGGTGGGGGGTAAAATTTTCCAGCAGGTAAGCTTTCCCCAGCTAGCCCCTTTCCTGACACAATCCTTCACTGATGCTACTGAGGAAATGCTGGAGAGATGAGGCCAAGTCTTTTACAGGAAGATGAATTAAGTGTCTTTGGTTGGAAATAGCAGAAACTGTTGCTAGCTAAATCAAGTGGGGGAAAAAGTCAGCTGAAAAGATCTATGTATCCCATGAAATAAAAAAAGCAAACCCGAAGAATTGGTCTTGGAAAGGATAGAGCCATGACATATCTAGGTCTTTGAAACAGGAGCTATGGAAGTTCTCTTTGTAAAGCTGGACAAAAAAATCTGGACAAAAGAACTTGGTTTGTTTTCTGCCCTAAATCATACTATCTATCCACAAGACTACTTTCACGAAGAAAACATTTCATTGGCCAAGCAGAGTCACCTGACCTTAAATTAGTAGTTCCATATTGATTGATACCTCCTCAAAGTCCAACTGGGATTCCATTATCACAAAAATGAAGAATAGATGCTAGGAAGATGAAAATAACCTCAAAGGTTCTAATGAATATATATTTTTAATGAATCTGAAGATTCTAACAGATTGTCACATGCTAATCACAGGGCTAGAGTACACAATTTATTACAATTCAAAAACAAAAAGATCTTACTTATACAATCAGAGGCACTGGGGCAAAAACATCTCAAAGATACAACTCCAGTGTTGCAAGGGGGAAGACTGAGAAATATTGAATAATTTCTTGAACCTATTCCTATTCATGTTTAATGTTATTCATGAAAAGCACACAATTAGACAAGAATCCAAGCTAGACTCTTAGATTATTCAGCCTGTGGCTGTGAAAGTGAGTGTTTTAATTTCCCTGAAGACCCCAAGCATGCATCACAGTTGCTCTTTTAAAAATATTGGAAAAATAACAGTATTTCACATTTGTCCCGTGGTTGTTATTAAAAAGTACCAATCCTTTAAAAAGTGCCTAATCCTTCAGAGGTTCTGCTTCAAGAAGTCTGGATTAATGCACAGAGTGCTATTGTTTCAGACAAGCACCTATATGCTGTTGGTCTGTATTTCAGCAACATAGTTCACATCCAAAGGTCTACAGAGACCAGGAGGTGGTGTGAGCAAAATAGATAGGGTGTAAGTCAGTAAGAAGAGACAAGCATGGTGAATTGGCATTGTGTGTATGCCTTTCAAGATCACTTCAACTCAATCTCTTTCTAGGTATTCTGCAGACTAAATAGAAGCTACTTGCAAGACCAATTCTGCTCTCACTGATTCTATAGGGTTGTAAGTAATCATGTGTTTTCACGTGAATTTTTTTACTCAATGAAATTTGAAGGGTTTTACTTATTTTTCATGAATAAAAAAAATAAGAAGGGAGATTTAGAGCAGTTCATCTATGGCTTTATGGCACCTGGTGTATTTGAACGCATATCTGCTCACTATAAATAGAAGTATTTTAAAATTCACCAAAGGACTCTGCCCCCACCCAATGCTTTTAATCCCCCTTTGATGGATCTGTATAAACCATGCTCCTTTCAAAATATGATCATGTCTATTCAATAAAAAAAACTAGGAGGGAAAAACCTAGCCCATAGAATTTCAGATTATTGAAATTACTAAAGATTATTAAAATTACTACATGCCTCTTTGAGACTGACCTGGTTTGCATAGATTTCTTCATTTCACTCAATAAAGATAATATCTATTATTTTCATATCACAAGTTAATGATTTAGAAACAACATATACTGGACATGAATTCACAGTAAAACAAAAGATATTGATAATTGATCTTGGCCAAAGACTTGGAATGTTGTCATGACCCGGGTGAAAATAGCACTTTCCAGATAAGACGGCTACTTCACGGCACGCTTTGGAAGTTCTGGGCTGATTCCTTCTTTCAATAACTGGAAATTCTCAAGCTCTCTCGCTCAGATAGGTCAAATCTTGTAGCATCCCCATGCAATACTGGAGCTGGAAAAAGAGAATTAGGTAGAGGTTAAAGGTTAACCAGCTATGATCCATCCCTCACTGAATAAAGCTTGTTTCAGGACATATGCCTTGACTGCAATAACTTAAAATATTTGTGAAAATGAACGAAATTATATCAAAGTTTTATAGTACATGGAAGACCTTTTGTGGAAAGCAGAACTCATAAAGAAATATAGCTTTGGTTTTTTGAGGGTAGACTTATAGTTTTCATTAGAAAATGGTGAGAATAGTTACAAAAACATGTTAAGGTAGTATTATATATAAAAACTCTTACAGCAAGTGAGATAATCTACAATATGTGAAGAGCACTTTAAAATCATTTTAAAAAAATCTAAAAAAGCCAACTAAGTAAAAACATAGTAAAAGAATATTGACAGCTTGCAAAAGAAGAAATCAGGTGGTCAACCAACATGTGGAAACTTCTTGCTTTCAAACAGTAGCAAAATAAATGCGCATTAAAAATAAACAGGACAAAATGTTTCATCTGTAAAATAGGGGATTTGAGAATTATAGCAATGGTGGATGTGCAAACAAACAGGGATTCTGAAATAATGTATGTGCAAACAAAATTTGGCACAATGATTTTTCTACATGTTATTAGAGTATTTTGGTTATACAATGAGGTTTTATTGTAATATTTTCATACTCGTGTATAACATATCCCAGTCAAATTACAATCCTTTATCGCTCTCCTACCTCTATCACTTCCTTATTAAAACAACTTCAACAAGCTTCATTGTTCTATTCATTACTATCCTTTAGATCCATTACTGTGTTATTGTTGACTTTTTGAGATGTCAGGTTGCCTTACTTTCTAATATTCCTTATGTTGCTGTTTTGATGTGTCCATCTGAATTAAAGTCATTTGTTGAAGGATTTATTCACCTAAGTGTTTAAGTTGAATTATTCTATATTCTGGTGGGACAGGATATTGACTGGTTTGAAATGCCCTTTCTCACCACTGGCCTGGGGGTATAACTCAGAAATAACAAAATCACTAATTCAGTGCAAAACCAACTACTTACAAGAAGTAAAAATCATCAGTGACATTGTATGTACCACTAATAACAATGAGAAAGAGACTCACTGGAATATGGTACTGTAGGATTTTTTTTTCTTTTTTTATTGTCAAGATGAGGTACAGAGGGTTACAGTTACATGAATAGGGTAATAAGTACATTACCCTTTCCCACATTTTTCTCCATATGTAATTGAACTACATAATGTGAGGGTAATGATGGAAGGGGTGAAGTTGAGAAGAAAAATAGAAGTGGTGACTGTTAGGTTTTTAAAAAGAGGTAGCCGAGTAAGAACCACACCGTGCACGTGGTATTCAGGTAAGGGGTAGGTTTGTTCATCGTTCTGGCTGGCACCAGGCCCAGTTGGCACTCCACGCAGCTGGGAAAGGCCTGGGAAAGAGCTGGGAAAGAGAGATGGGAAAGAGAGATGGGAAAGAGCTAAGAGAGCTGGGAAAGAGCTGAGAAAGAGAGCATTTGGGCCTGGGCTAGGCCTTATCTAGGGTATGGGCAGAGAAAGGTGTGGCCACATCAAATTCAAATGTGACTTCAGGGGATGCAGATGTGACCTCTTCCAGGTGTGCCAGTTGCCTAGGGAATGCAGGTACTGGGTGGAGACTTTGCTGCGAGGAGGGTGGAGTCTGCTCGCCATCCAGGAGCGGACCTTACAGTGACATTGATCAAGAAGTATTATAGGGGGGGGGGGGGGGGGAGGCTGGGAAGGGATGCGAAGGGGAAACAAAGGAGGAGGCTACAATACTTGATAAGAAATGTACTCATTATCTTGCCCATGTAATTGTAACCCCTCCATACAGTATTTTCACAATAAAAAGTAAATAAAAATAAAAAAGAAATATTATATTCATAACCTGACACGGAATTGTAACCTCTTAATAACTAAAAAAATACTAAAAATAAATAAAATAATAATAATAATGAGGAATAATACTTAATCATTAAAAAAGAAAAGTGTTATTTGTGTAGAAGCAGAAAATTAGGTATTAGCAATAAGGGAATTTAGAGGAGAAATTAAGAAGGAAAAGGATTTAGAGAAAGAAGGTGCTGTATATGGCCTGAAGATAAACTTGATAATAGTGTGATGAATTTGGTTCAATTATTCTGGAGAAGGGTACAATAACAAAGCATTGTAAAGTTAAGGAAAAATTTAGAGGAGAAACAGAAGTAAAACAAACGAATAGAAAAATTAGTGGGAGAACAAGGGAAGGGTAAAAATGCTCGCCAAGAAATGTACTTATGGCCTTACTCATGTAACTGTAACCCCTCTGTACAGCATCTTTACAATGAAGTAAAATTAAAAAAAAAGAAAAATCCTAAAAGAGAAATCAAGGAAATTAAAGATCAATATTTCCTCTCCACTGAGGAGAATGTTTGTCTGCTGCGCTCTCTCAGTAGCATGGATGCTCTCTACGCTTTCTTTGCATTTCTTTGTGTTTATGCGCATTAACTGTCAAGGTGCAACCTGAGTATGGTTTCCCGTGGTCAGTTATGGCTGTGGACTAGAGGCAGCAACTGAAGTGAGTCAGGGAGTGTCCTGTGAAGCAGCAACAATTTCCAGAAGTTGGCTGCTCTGCTGAGTTCTGGTAAGGGTTTCAGGCATATGAAGTAGGGACTGAGATGGGTAAAGGGATCTCCGAATACAGCTAAAATGGGACAGGCTTCACTGCTGAGTGCTCCCACTGTTGAACCTTGAATCTTGCCCTTCACAGGAAATCCAATGGCAGCTTTGGTAGGTCCGTAGCAACCTTTTTCCTTTTCCACTTAAGCTTGCAGTTCAGTGTGTGTGTGTGTGTGTGTGTGTGTGTGTGTGTGTGTGTGTAAAATAAAATGCAAATAACTCTTGTCCTTTGTATAAACATATATACCATGGATGTGAGAGTGTGACTAGAGCTGTAGCCAGCTGGCTTGCTTGCATCATACATGCCCTTTGTTTTCGACCAGAGACCCAGTCAGAAGTAGCTTCACCAAACCACTAGACTAGAGCAAGGTGTGGGGAACTTTTGGTCAGCCAGCTTTGCCTAGCCTTTCATGGGCAGTTGAGTTTATGACTGCATGCTAGGATTAGCAGTGCCCTTAGAAATGTCCTCCTAGGTTGATTACCCCTGTCCAAGCTTTACCCCAGCTAGAAGAACACAGTGGCCAATTGGCTTCTGCCTGCTGGCTTGAGCAAGACACCCCAGCCTGTGTTTAGTCCTCTGTACAATCATTTTGTTCCCAGTGTGGAGCACATTGGTGGGTTTTGACAGAAACCAAAACAAACAAATAACAAAAAAAAACAAAACAAAACTGGATTGGGATGGGAAGGATAAAACAAATCTAGACCTGTTTCTGCAATAGTTGTTCTGGTCTCCAGTTAAGAGAAGTATCTGTTTCTTTTACAGACATACAATTTGGTAGTTTTTAATTTTCTCTAAGCATTATCTGTCTATTCTTTTATTGGTGCATAACTGAGATTTTAATTCTGGTTCATGGAAACATAAGAATGTGGTATAGTTCTGCAATCTACTATCTTCTTTCTTACAAACATAATAATTTCGTAAAGTAATTTGGTATTTATGAAAAAACAAACTTTTTACTTACTTTTAAGAGTACATTATAAAATTATCCTAAACATACACTAATTAAAACCATGGGGCCTATATTTTTTGGGGTCTGGCTTATTTCATTTAATATGATTTTCCAAGTCTTCCCATTCCCTAACAAATGGGGTGTTGTCATTTTTCCTGATGGAGGCATAATATATATATATATATATATATATATATATATATATATATATATATGCCACGTTTTCTTGATCCATTCATCTACTGAGGGGCATCTGGGTTGGTTACATATCTTAGCTATTGTAAATAATGTTGCAATAAACATAATTGTGTCAGTAGCTTTAGTATAGCCTTGTTTGTGATCATTTGGGTAAATGCCCAGAAGTGGGATTGCTGGGTCATAGGGGAGCTCTATGTGTAGTCTTTTGAGGAACCTCCATAATACTTCCAGAGTGGTTGAACAAGTTTACACTCCCACCAACAGTGCAGTAGGATTTCCTTTTGGCCATATCTCCTCCAGCAACTGTTGTTATTAGATTTCTTGATTATAGCCATTCTAATAGGCGTGAGGTGGAATTTCAATGTTGTTTTGATTTGCATTTCTTTTATGGCTAGAGAAGTTGAGCATTTCTTCATGTGTCTATTGGCCATTCTTATTTCCTCTTAAAGAGAAGTCTCTCTTTAAGTGTTTAGCTCACTTATTAATGGGGCAGTTGTTTCTTTGAGGATTTGTTTGGGGAGGATTTAATTTTTTGAGTTCTAATAATATTTTAGATATGACGTCCTTGTCTGTTGTATGGCTAGTGAAGATCTTCTCCCAATCCGTGGGCTTTCTATGATCTTGCTAGCTATGTCGTTTGCTATGCAGAAGCTCTGCAGTTTCAGGTAGTTCCATTTGTCCAACCTTTCTTTGATTTGTTGTATTTCTGGGTCTTTATTAAGAAAATTTTGGCATGTGCCAAGGAGCCCTAGAGTTTCTCCTATTCCTTCCTGTAATGTTTTCAGGGTGTCTGCTTTTACTTCAAGGTCCCAGATGAGCATAAAACTCAAAAGTTATGTACATATGACCATATAAGATGATGCTAAGCGAAATGAACCCCAAGATATGGACACCAGAGGTTTTTTCTTTGTTGTTGTTGTTTTTAATATACTATTTGATTCCTTTTGGTTCTTTTGTGTCTTCTTCCCCCTATGGTATATCCCCTGTTGTCACTGTATTTGATTTTGGTACCCTGCATCTTGTACATACATTTATCTAATTAGGGGAGGGGAAGGGGAATAACAAAACGCTGAAACAAGGACACAGGATGACCCATTGCAACAATGAGACCCACAAGACAGTATGCTAGAAATGAACTTTACAACTTTGGGGGTGGGGGAGAGGAGTGGGGGAGATGGAGGAGGGAAGGGATAGTAGGAAAAAAACAAAGGAGGGAGTAATAATGTTCGACAAGAAATGTAAAATGTAATAATTTTACTGTTACCTCTGTACAGCATTTTTATAATAAAATGAAATTATTTAAAAAGAGTATATTATAAATAAAGTATTATTTCTGAGTGTTGTGGAGCACACCTCTGATCCCTGCACTCATGGAGTGGAGAAGCAGGAAGCCAATGAGTTGAAGGCCAGCCTGAGATACATAGCAAGTTCCTGGGCTACATGGTGAAATATTTTCTTAAGAAAAACTACAAATATGCATAAAATATGCATATATATTGTATGCATGCATCTGATACATCTGCACACAAATGCAGGTCAGTTTCAATTTATAATAATATCAATTTGTTATAAATTTCATATAATATTTTTATAGAACATAGGTTACTCTTCAAATGAGAGCCAATTCAATAGAGGATAGGCTTAATAATTCAGCAAATCTGTTGGGAGATACCAGAAAAAATGTTTTTGTTCCTCTCTTTTATACCAACCAAGGAATTCTGATTGTAATTGTATCCGTGTGTATGGAAAGGAGTTCTGCACGCCAAAATCAATTCTCCATCATACACTAGTGGAATGTGCTGTTTCAGTTATCTTCTGACACCATCAACCTAGAACCTCATAACCCAAAGGCTCATGATTCATTCTTGCAAGACTGCTCCTCACATTGCAAACAGTAGGCTCTTACCTGTCCTTTCTGACTGACCAGCTATCTCTCTCCATGATTCCATAAACATCTTGAGTTTACAAACTCGGAGAAACACTTTATTTATATTTGTCTACTATTCTAAAGAACACAAGGCCAGGTAGAAGAGATTCATGGGGCAGGGCAGGCGAGGAAGGGTGGGCAATTGCTATAACCTGTCTAGGGGGACCACCCTCTACAATCCTCCATGGGTCCATCTGTCTCAAAGCTTATCTGAACACTGTCCTTTTAGGATTTTTACAAAGGCTTTGAATTTCATATGCACTTTTTATGATATCATTAGCCATTGGCGATCAATTTAACCTTCCCTGCCCCACACACTGGAAGGTAAGAGGTAGTACTGAAAAATCCTCTAATCATGCTTTGCTCTTTCCAGCAACCAGTCCTCATCCTGCAGCTAACTAAGACCCTCAGCTAGCAGCCCTGTCATTAGTATACAGATGGCATTCTCATTACTCTAGAGAGTCTAAAGATTTTAGAAGCCATATGTCAGGAAATGGGACTGGAAACCAAACACATACTTTATATTAAAAGGGCATATCCATTTGATGAAATATCAATTTTCTACTTCAAAGAATATTAAATCTTTTGGGGAAACTTCTAACGAGTAAAAAGAGATACAAAATTGTAGAGTCATAGATGATATATTATAGATAATCTCATATACAATTATACACACACATATATGTGTATGATTATATTATCCTATGTGGGATATCACCACAAAATGGTGGCACAAACAATAAAAATGTCTTTCTTGTAGTTCTGGAAGTTGGAAAGCCAAGATTAAGAAGCCAATGATGTGGAGTTGGGGTGAGGTACATCCAGCCTATCTCTGACTCTTGCGCTCACTCTCACACTCTCTCGCTCTTACTCTCTTTGCCGTCACATGATCTTTCCTTGGTGTGATTACAGTGCAGGTCTCTTCTTCTTGGCCTTAATTGCCTCTCTAAAGGTCACATTTCTAAATAAGATCTAAGGTCACATTGAAGTTAGGACTGAAACCCCAACTTGGTGGGGGGCACAATTCGGATCATAACAAGTTTTACACTCTCAAATATGTTTTGCAATGCCATACAGAACATCTAAGTTTGGATACTATATACAAAACAGGGAATTATTTCTTACAGGTCTGGGGGCTGTGAAGATCTAGATTAGGCTCTACTGGCAGGATTGTTTGACAAGAACTCAGTTTCTGCTTCTAAGATGGCACCCTAAATTCTACTTCCTTACATGATCTATTCAGGAGGAATATTTGTCAGTCAAGTGAAATAGGGCAAATTCATACCCCCACAGCCCTCTCTGTTACTCATGAAGGTACAGCCTATATGATCTAAGCATTTTCTATTAAATTCTACCTCCAGATAGTGTTGCTTAGGGGTTAGGTTCCCAGCACATGACCTGGACACTGAAACCATATTCATATAGGTAAGAATTCAATAGTTTTTGGGAAGGCATTACTGGTCCTTGAACTGCAGCCTCCATCCTTGCCAGCTTTTGTGGGGCTGTTTATTTTTTGACAGAGAGACTTGTTTGTTTCCAGGGTCTTCCAGGAACATGATCTTTCTGTTTGCACTTCTTGTCATACCTGGAAAGCCAGGCACTAACCACTGAACTCAGGTTTTCCTGAGATGGGGATATCATGAGCTTTTTGACATGGTCTGTTCTGGTAGTGAGATCATTCTGATCTCTGGCTCCTAAGTAGCGTGGATTATAGGTGTCAGGCAAGAGTGCCTTGCCAAAATGCAATATTATCTCTGAGTGATGAGAATATGGGTGGTAATTTTCTCTGTTTTTGTTTGTCTCCCCCCTCTACTCCTCTTCTAATTTGTTTACAGTTGTCATCTATCACAACAGGAGGAAAATATAAATAAATGTGGAAAATGAAGTGACACTCAATTTTACAGTGAAGGAGAGAAATCATAGAATTTAAAACTTACAAAAGTAGGAGTTGAATTCCATTACTTTTGGCCAAAAAGTATGTGACCTGACCTCTGAGCTTTCACAGGGTAATAAAGAGATGAAAAGATACTCGTTTCATGATATCAATGTGAGAAATAAGCTAACTAGCTAGTTAGTCTAGTTATATATACATATATATGTGTACATATATAATAAACATATACATGTATATAATATATATATGCATATGTAATATATGCACATATATTTTACTTTTGCTTAAGGTATGCAGGAAGAGAATAAGATCAGGAAGGAAGAAGCTATTTGAATAGAAATGTTATTCTATGTTTCCCACCCAAGGTTTTAAGGCACATTTGTGGCGTGTACCTCCAGTCAAGGGGAAATAGACATTTTAAACTAACATTTCTCTTTTTTTTTTCCAGAAGTCCTTATAACAGTGCAGCAGTTAGAATGCCACAGATATCAATGGCAGATAGAAAACCCCATAATCCCTGGACTATTTTTATTTCCCAAAGCCTTTACAGGGACACCTTGCTATAGGAACAGGTTAATGGCAGGCTATTCTCTGAAGGATAATTTTCTGCCTTATAAAAAAGTCTTTTTCTTTTTCTTTTTTTTAACATTACTATAGTTGCTTAAAATTCCATGTGTTAAAGACTTGTTTCTCATAGAAATGTTATTGGGCGTCCGAGGAACCCCCAAGAAATTGGGCCTAGTAGGAGGTTGGGGATTATTTCAGTGATTGTTCTCAAAGGGAATTGTGGGACTCCAGGCTCTCTTCCTCCTTCTTTTTGTTTTTCTGGCTGTGAAGTAAATCATTTTACTCTGCCATATGCTTTGCTACATGCTACCTTGTGACAGACCCCAAAGCCAATGAGCCACGGAGTCACAAATTGAGTCACAAAAATATAAGCCAAAATAAACCTTTCCTCATATCTCAGGTACTGTTACAGTGATAAAATTCTGATGAACCAAAGTATGGTATTGCTCCTGATTTTCTTGCCTTTGACATAGACTAGTCCAATAAACTAAAGAAACAGACACTTTCAAATATCTCCTGATAATGCTGGCTCCACAGAGGTTGTGAACAGGCTTCAACAAATCCTATTTTGTTCTAGACAGGATGAAGCCTTTCTTCTTTTCCTAGCAAAGTGAAGAAAGAAGCTACTGAAAAGACCTGGCAGAGTGTATAGTAGATCATAAAATGAATAAACACTAATCATCTCTATGAGCAATTGGGTCTTAAACTCTACAGTGGGGATGTGGGCAAAAGGGAGGTTTGGCACTTTTTCAGATTTCAATAAAGTCAAGAAACATCTCCCAAGGAGATATACATACACACACACATATATGTGTATATATGTGTGTGTGTGTGTATGTATGTATGTGTGTATATATATATATAGAGAGAGAGAGAGAGAGAGAGAGAGATGTCACAGCTCTCCATTTTATTTTGCAGGCTATCTCTGGCAGTTTCTTGTCTCTGAAGTCAATAAGGGTCTATGATCTGAATTGAAGGGTCTGGAAATGGACTTTGTACAAAAACAAAACCAGATTTCCTTATTAGAGGTGATGTTTCTTTTGCTGATTTACTTTCTTCTTTGTCATTCTTTATTTTCTCCTATTTCCTTGTATTTAACGCTTATCTCTTCTTCCTATGTCTCTGTAATAATTTGTCTATTGCTTCTTCTCTCTGCTTTTTCCTTAATGGTACTTTTGTTTTGAAACAACTTCAGAGGCAGCTAATGAATGAAAGAACAGTTGAAAGAATCATCAAATGCATTTCACTGGATGCTTTCAAATACTGTCCTACTGCCATTATATTCTGTCTCCATGAATAGAAATTTATTTTTCTGAGATACTTGAAACAAAAGTGGTGCATTTGATAGCTTTTGTCTCTAGAGCTACCCTTGTAAAATTAGTACATTCTGTTTTACAATCTCAGTAAAATTATCACAAACAGGAAATGAGCACTGATTTAACACTATAGTCTAATCTACAAATTTGACCAAGTTAAGATGTGCATTAAGTTTATTTTTTTCATTCAATATCCTATCCAAAATTGGACACTATACTTGGTTGTTCTATTATTTTAAACTATATTCATCTAGATTCTAAAATAATGGTATATTTATTCAACCTTTTTATTTTCCTCAATATCCCTAACAATTTGAAGAGTCCTAGTTATATTGCAAAATATCTCTAGGCTTGGGTTTGTCTCATGTTTCTTCATGATAAAATTCAGGTAAGGTCTTTGTAGCAAGAGTAACTTGAGGTGGATGTTGTGTCTTGTGTGTGTTGCATCAGAAGTCATACAAGGTCTGTTTGTCTTATTCTTGCGAAGCCAGAGTTTGACCCCTTGTTTAAAGTTGTGTCTGCTATAGTCTTCACTACAAGGCTTTCTCTTTGTAACTTACAAGCATCATATTGAGAGCTACTTTCAGACTATTTCTATCATCTCACTTTTACTCATTTTTTTTAGCCAGTACATCAAGTCGTCCCTGAATCAATTATTACTACAATAGTGGCCAAATGGTGATTTTGCTAATACCATCATTCATTCTAAATTGATCAGTTGGCATTCTATCATAAAAAGAGCATTTGCTTCATCTCTCTTCATGTATTAATTTATATCAGTATCGATTCATGGATTCTTATTTTATTCAATATTGTTTAATAGCTTCAAACCTACAATCATTATTTTGATATTCAAATGGTTCTGATTTCTTTCTCTTTTCATGCTTTGTCTTCTCCTACTTCTCTTACCCTCTTGCTGTTTGCTCCTTTTCACTTAGCTCGGCATTTTTTCTTTGTCCTCATTCTAAGCCAGTTTTCAATCCTTGTTCACTGGAGGATCTGAAATGCATGTAGTTTCTCTTTTTGTACAGTTTTTCTTTCTCAATTTCTGGCCCCAAACTGCCACTGCAGTGAGAGTGAATCTGGTAGTTTCAAAAAGGTAGTACTTCCCTTGATCTAATCGTAAAGATGCCAACTGCAGTTAAATGTCTCAGTATTTCTAAGGGTTTATAACTTAGCTATAAAAATTCACTTTAGGCTACAGCTTGACATATAATCTCTCAGTTCAGGAGTAAATTTCTTTAACCATTTTCTCTTTAATTTGAAACTACTTGATTCAAGGTAGCTTTCAAGAATATATGTGCATGAGTTGTTACTGCCTAGGACAAATCACATCCACTACTAAAGTAATTGCCAAGGGTAAACATGATAAAAGATACAACCTCACTGGTTCAGGGGTTATACAAAGAAGGTAATATTGATCTTCTGTTATGTTCTCTCTTCTATCCATTCTTCTACACACAAACTTTCATTCTATGAATCCAGAAGGATTTTTCTGATATTAAAGAGAAGATGGCATATACATGATCCTAGCACATGGAGGTGACTGATATTCAAGATTTTGCATAATCTAGCTTCAAAATAGGGGACATAACCTGATCAAAGGACTGGCCATCTAGTCTAGATTTTGATCGTCAGAACTTGTATATGGAAAATATTTAGAATTCTTATTTGCAAGAAATTATCTGTGCAGTAGTGGGGGGGCAAACTATAGGAGGAGAAACAAGATAGTCAAGAAAGGACTGAGGTTGAAAGTAGAATCTTTTAGTTTGAAAGCCACTAAAGATCTCAATCAGTCAAACCCTTCAACTTTCCTCTCATTCAATTTCCCTGTCTATAAATGTAAGCATTTTTTGGACATCATGACACATAAAGTCCTTTGTGATTTTATTATAGTTTTATGATCTTCAGATTTACAGAAATGCAATTGTTGGCTTTAGGATCTGCCACAAGATTTAACCAATGAGAGAGAGAGAGAGAGAGAGAGAGAGAGAGAGAGAGAGGGAGAAAGATAGAGAGAGAAAGAAGAAAGGAAGGAAGGAAAGAAGTAAAGAAGAAAGAAGGGAGGGATGGAGGAGGAAGGAAGGAAGGAAAGAAGAAATGAAATAGAGAAAAGAAAATGAAAGAATGAAAGTAAAAGGAAGGAAGAGAGGAGGGAAGGATGGAGGGAAGAAAAGAAGCTATGAAGAAAGAAAAAAGGGAGAAAGAAAGAAAGAAAGGGAAGAAAGAAAAAAGGAAGAAAGAAATAAAGAAAAAAGCAAGAAAGAAAGAAAAAGAAGGAAAAAAAGAAAAGAAAGAAAGAAAGGAAGGAAGGAAGAAAGAAAGAAAGTAAATAAAAGAATCTTTATCCCACTTATTTATTGGCCAGTTGTTTCTTTGAAGATTTGTTGTTGGGGGATTTAATATTTGAGTTCCAGGTATATTTTAGATATGAGACCCTTGTCTGTTGTAAGGTTAGTGAAGATCTTCTCCCAATTCGTGGGCTTTCTATTGATCTTGCTAGCTATGTCCTATGCTCTGCAATTTCATGCAATCCCATTTGTCCAACCTTTCTTTGATTTGTTGTGTTTCTGGGTCTCTATTAAGAAAATTTTGGCCTGTGACAACAAACCTAGGGTTTCTCCTACTCCGTCCTGTAATGTTTTCAGGGTGTCTGATTTGACTCCGAGGTCTTTGATCCATTTGGAGTTGATTCTGGTGCAGGGTGATATATAAGGATCTAGCTTTAGTTTTCTGCAAGTAGTTAACCAATTTTGACAGCACCATTTACTGAAGAGGCTGTCTCTCTTCCATTCTATCTTTTAGTTCCTTTATCGAAAATTAGATGGCTATAGGTCTATAGGTTCATTTCTGGGTTTTCAATTCTATTCCATTGGTCCTGAGGTCTATTCTTGTGCCAGTACCAAGCTGTTTTGATTACTATGGCTTTGTAGTAGAGTTTGAAATTTGGTATTGATATTCCTCCAGCACTGTTCTTTCTGTTGAGGATCGTTTTAGCTATTCGGAGTCTTTTATTGTTCCATCTGAATTTTTGGATTGCCTCTTCTATTTCCTTGAAGAATGAGGATGGAATATTGATAGGTATCACATTGAATTTGTAGATAGCCTTGGGAAGTATTGCCATTTTCATGATGTTGATCTTTCCAATCCAGGGATATGGGAGTGAGTTTTAAGACTTACAGAGAAACTTCTCTGAAGAGGAAAGAAGGATGGCCAATAGACATATGAAGAAATGCTCAACCTCCCTAGCCATAAAAGAAATGCAAATCAAAACAACATTGAGATACCACCTCATCCCAGTTAGAATGGCTATAATCAAGAACTCTAATAACAACAGATGCTGGAGGGGATGTAGACAGAAGGGAACCTTACTGCATTGTTGGTTAGAGTGTAAACTTGTTCAACCACTTTGGAAAGCAGTACAGAGGTTCCTCAAAAGACTCCACATAAAGCTCCCTTATGGCCCAGCAATCCCACTTTTGGGCATTTACCCAAATGATCACAAACAAGGCCACACTAAAGCTACTAGCACAACTATGTTTATTGCAGCATTATTTACCATAGCTAAGATATGGAACCAACCCAGATGTCCCGCAGTAGATGAATGGATCAAGAAAATGTGGTATATATACACAATGGACTTCTATGCCTCCATCAGAAAGAATGACATTGCCCCATTTGTTAGGAAATGGAAAGACTTGGAAAAAATTATAATAAGTGAAGTAAGCCAGGCCCAAAGAAACTTAGGTCCCATGGTTTC
>NW_012267262.1:9418618-9488648 GCF_000151885.1 Dipodomys ordii
GGGGGAGGATGGGAAGGGATGGGAAGGGGAAACAAAGGAGGAGGCTACAATGCTTGATAAGAAATGTACTCATTATCTTGCCCATGTAATTGTAATCCCTCTGTTCAGTATTTTCACAATTTTTTTTAAAAAAAGAAAAGAAAAGAACAAAAACACAAGCAAGCAAATGAAGTAGGACAATTTCAATGGGAAAAGTTGTTTACTGATTTACTTAGTTGCTTGTTTAAACTAATTTAATCCATTTGACCAAAGTGGTCTCCTGTGCATATCCAGTCTCAAAGGCAGCAAGAGGTAGAAGTATCTTTGAAACTGACTCTCTTCTGGTCCTTTATTATCATACATAACAGGAGGAAGGATGTTTTTCCTGGAGAGAGGAAAAGTGTTTAGAAACCGTATACACACAATCAACATTCATTGAATCTATGCTGTGACTTAGACTTAATGGACACTAAAAGGATTGATATTGAATTACATTGAATGTAAATAGGAAATTTTCTAATTCTTTGATAGTTTCTTTGTGTCTCTGTCACTGACTCCTTTTTGTTCCTCTGCCTCTTAAAACAAATGAATGTCTGCCTCAAACAAAAGTGTTCATATCACCCTATTCTGTGTTCTCTACCTAAATAGTTTTTGTCTTGTTTTCTGAACACGTTTAGTTCTCGAGTGCCAATGACTCCGACACCTTTATTTGGGCACTTAGCATCTCTTCTGATATACAGACTTGAACTTCTTTTCTGAGCACAGTCCCTGAGCTTCTTTTGCTCAAGGTTAGTGCCCTACCACTTTAAGCCACAGCTCCACTTCCTATTTTTTGATTGGTTAATTGGAGATGAGAGTGTTAGGGACTTTCCTACCCAATGGCTTCAGACTGCAATCCTCAGATCTGTCTCCTGACTAGCTATGATTACAGATGTGAGCAACCAGTGGCCAGCCCAGACTTAAGTTTTAAATATCATTTTCAGCCAGACGTCCAATAATGTTTAAACTCCAAACAATGTCAATGGAAATGCTCATTTTCAACAAAAAATATATTTGACTATGGTCAATATTAATATTCTCTAGTTTTCCCCATGGCATTTTGGCTTCAAACTGCAGTGACATCTCCAGATTGTCTCTTGAACTCTCATCTGTCAATCTTCTCAGACTGATGGGCTATTCATGTTGATCTCAATCATTTTCAATGTTCTTTATCTACATTCTTTAACACCTTTGCTTTAATTATACTTTATTTTCCTCTGTGGATCCCCAGATATCACTTCTTTTAGCATGTGTACCAATCTTCCTGCAGTATCTATCCTTAATTTCTAATGTGTTGCTTTCACTCAGAAGACTGGAAGGCCCCTTTTTGGGGCAGTGAACATGGGTCAGGCCCTTCGACATCAGCCATAAGACAGGGAGGAGATTCATGCTTGAAGGCCCAAGTTTGAAAATGGCAAATTTTCCCTCTGCCTGTGTTTTGATGCCCAGAGTTAATCACAGTGATTGAAAAGAGAGGCTAAGAACTTGTCATTTTTCTCTATGCCCAAGAGGGAAATGAAATAATGTAGAGAATACATGGCATTGTCTCTTCCCCCACAAAGCAATAGAGAGAGTGGTAATAGGAAGAGAAGGCTAAAAAGATAAAAAGACAGTTTCATTTCTTCCAGATGCATACTGGTACTTTAATGTCGTGTTTATCAAAGTTCAGTCATTCTAGTATTTTTTTAACTAATTTCTCTTACTTGATGTTTACTTTTTAATGGAATTTTAAGTCATTTCTATGAATAGAAAACCAGTATTTCTCTTATCAGTGTTAAAATAAATTATCAATAATAAAATAATTCATACATATCAGACCTAAAATATTTTGCATACCATGAAGACATTTGACATTTTGGAAAACAAGGCCTTACTATACCAGAAAATTCTTATGACCATCTTTGTAAGCAGTATTTATTGTTCAGCAAACGTTCAATGAGGAACACAAAATTTGTTTCCTTCTTAGAGAGGAAGATTTTTTTTGCCTCTTTTTCTTTCCTTTTTTCTCCTTCTGTTTCACTACCTCTCTCCCTCCTTTCTTCCTCCTTTTCATCTCTCTCTCTCTCTCTCTCTCTCTTTCCTTCCCTTCTTCCTTCCCTTTTCCTTTCTCCATCTTCAAATCTTTTGGTCAGATTGTAAAGAGACAGGACAAGATTTGGGAAGAAATGGCCTTTTGCTTGTCTCTGTACAAAACTTTCCTTGAGAATTGGTAGATTCTGGTCATGAATGAACATCCCCTAGAATTAAAAGCCCTATCCAATTAAGTGCCCTTTTAAAATCCAAGATGACCCTGCTACATCAGTCCTCATCTCCCCATGCCCATCTTCACTTCCCCCCATTCAGTTCCATCCTCAGCAAGCTGGACTTCTCCCCACGATTTATAAGCACTCCTTCAAACCAGGAAGCATGGTCCACTGTTTGTACTTGGGTCAGTGAACGTCAGCAGTCCAGAGTAGGCTGGGACCTTAGAGTAACAGAGGTCAACCAATCTTCTTCAACCTTGGCCCTAGGGTTGAAAATTAAGAGTTGCTATATTTACCTTCCTTCAATTATAATGAAACTAGGGGAAGCCTTCTAGCAAGTTCTGGACCCAGAACAGTGATCAAAAAAAAGTCCAATAGGAGTGCCTATGAAAATGGTTCATTTTCCTGTCAATGGAGTTTTACATCTACCCAGTAAATTTTATCTGCACCCTCTAACTATAGTAAAATAGCGCACAGTGCAATAAATTTTACTTTACAGGTTTTACAGTTTGAAAACGGCTCTAGGGCAGTCTGGCGACTGAGGGAGTCCAAGTGTAGCAGCCTTCAAGTGTTTGATTTGGGTCTGAGGGGAAAGTCTGGAGATGATCTCAGACCTTCTGGTGCTGACTTTGTGCAGATGAAGTTCCCTCCCAATTGAATATCATCTGAGGTGTGAAGTAAGTCCCATGTCAATACCTGGCAAGCTGTCTTTAAACAATGAGGAAAGTAAACTACCAAGGCATAGGGTGCTACTGTCCTACAACGTGAGCAAAGGAACTTCTTAAACACAGAGATTTAGTCATTGACTTATTATCATATAGCTGACTGCCCCAAAATGTCCCTAGGCCTTAAGAAAAATCCAAGTGGTTTTGAACTAGGAGTAAAACAAGTAACATTCCACCTCCTCCAGCCAAAAATGTTTTTTTATATGTGGTGAATTTCCCTGAGGCAGGCTTTCTTATTTTCCACTAGACTTTAATGGGCTGTTTCCCTTCCCTTTATAAGTTGTTGAGATATACGCAGTCCTGTAATATAACCAGGCTTGGTCACCATAGCAATTTGCTTCACATAGAACTTCCCACTACCCAGACTTCAACCATCAAATTCTGATCTCTATAGTTTTGTTTTTGCTTTTCAATCAGGATCCATATTGAGTGCTCAAAATGGATCCCAAGATGTAGAGCTTTATCCCCAGCCCTTCTATTGAAAGGTTCCAAGGCAAAGGTAGGTTCAGTAGTTTGCTCAGTCACAAAATGAGTTAATTGGAAAGTCAGATTGAACCCCACATGCCTTTTCTCAAGGCCTTACCTAAAGCAGTAACTTGTGGAAAGATCCTGAGTGAAGAACGCCATCTTAAAATACCCATCTGCATAATTTGATAAACATAAACATCTTTGTTTTCACCTGAGAAGCAAGTAGTTGGTTTTGAAGAGCCAAAGAGATGACTAAAGACTGAGGAAAAGGTCAGAAGAGGGAATAGGTTTATATAAATGCTTTGAACATCTTGGAATGGAAAGTGCAGGTGAAGCCATGAAGAGTCTTTGCTCATGAAAGACTAGAAGACCATGCTTTCGGAACATAGTTAAACTAAATCAGGGAGAGGAAAGACAAACACAAGATGATCAACTTGTCCTTCCAACCCCCTCCAGCCTTGAAAGAATCAGTAAACACTTGAAGAGTTTTGTCACATACATCATCTCAGTATAGTCTTCCAAGACTGTGTCAAGCATCATTCTTTCCATTATACAGATGAGAAAGCAAAGGTTCATGAACATTAACTAAATTACTTACCCCTGGTTCCTCTAAATGTGAAGAATGTGAGTTTGAAACCCTGTTTAGCTGTTTGTATAGATCACCTAATTTTCACTGTATCATGTTGGATAAAGTTTACCCCTGGGTTTCTTTCCCATCCATGAGATAGATGGAGGGGAAGAGACAACATGAGCATAAATCTCTCAGAAGAACAGCGGTAGTCTATCTTTTGTTTTGACAGTACTATGCAGGGCCAAAAATAAAATATAAAACACGGTGAAAACAAACATGGCCACAGTTTATGGCTTCGGTTTGTCAAATCACCACCAAAACAAAAGGAAGATCTCTTTGATGTAGGCAAGCTACAATGATATCTTCATGACCAGCTTATGATATAAAAATGCTTTCAACCTGCAGTTACACAAAACTGATGGTGAGCTTTTCTTGTTCACAATCTACGTAACTCTCAAGGTGCCAAAATTAGTAAAGGACAATCTCACTGAGAACAAGACTATATGGAATGTTCCAGGTCTTCTTTAGTGACACTAGAGCTTTTTGTTGTTTTATTTTTGGTTTGCTTTTTTATGGTGGTTGGCAGTTGTAAGAATTTTTTCATTTTCTTTGTCCTTGAAATTTCTTTGCAAACATCACCTTCTTCCTTTCACAGCTCCCAAGAGAATTCTAGCCTTGATTTTCCCAGGTGCAAAGGAAATCAATTGGTAGTCAATGGTTGTGACAAATCACTGTAATATCCCCAATTTGACTTCAACAATACAGAATGAAGTGACTGTTAAGATGAAAGGAAAAACCTCTACTATGAACATCTCAGAAAACAAAGTTGGGGGAAAAAAAAGTAAATCCTTATATGTCTTTTTAACAAATTCCATCAGAAATTATTGTTTGGAAAAAACCACTGCCAATTGTTAGGAAAGTGACACAAAACACAGAAGTTTTACACAAAAGGCTTTTTACAGCAACAATCCTATGGCAATGGGAAATTGGGGACAAGCAGAACACGCAATAAGATAAATAGGTATCTGAGTTATAGCTATATTCAGACAGGAAACATCATGTAATGAATGATTATAAAATAACTATAACATAAAGGATTGCTTATATTTTAATCGTATAGAAAGTATTGTGTAGCAATTAAAAGCTTTTAAAATAACATAATAACATAAAAGTTTTTCTGTTTTAAAGTGAAATGGGGACAAGTAGAAAACAAAAATAAATACTTGAATTTAGAACAGCTGTAAAATAGTTTTACAGCATGGAAGAAAGATCAGAGGAGATACAACAGAACATCATACAGAGTTATATGAGGAGAACAAAGGTTGATTTTTCTCTTTCCTATTGACCCATGTGAACTTTCTAGGTTTTTTTTATGTTTATTTTTGTTTTTGAAAGAAAAAAATACAAGATTCTTATGAAAAAGCAAATTTATATGAAATAATTTCTTCCTCTCTCCCTATTTTCCTTCCTTTTTATGGCAGTACTAGGGTTTAAACTCAGAGACTTGTACTTGGGAGGCAGGCACTGTACCAGTTGAGCCACAACCCCTGTCCTTGGATTGTCTCCCACTTTTGCCTTGGGCCAGCCCAAGGAAGATCATGATCCTCCAACTCCCATCCCCCAAGTAGCTAGAATGACACACCTCGCTTGTTTTTAGATATAAAATTTTGCACGTATGGCACTCCTTTCTCTGCCTCTCAATTAGTTTGGATTATAGGTATGAATCATAGTGCCCAGCTCGAGTAATTTATTATTTTTCCAATATGTTTTACTTATTACCTTTAAGTAGTTGTACAAAGGACTTGCCATTCAACAAGGCAGTTTATGAATTCAATGCATCTTGATCAACACTTTCCACATCCTTATCCATCGCTCCTAATACACCCTTTCTTTCATTTTTTAAAATTTGTGTAGTATATACATTGAATTCTTGACTGCATTCTGCCCCCACCCTTCTGCTATTTATTTATTTACCTTGCTCCCAGTGACTCTAACCTACTCCTCTTCAAACATACATTACCTGGTAGTTATTTTGTTGGGCTTTGGATTTGCCTTTCTAAGCAACTGTATTATTTGAGTTTGCCCTTGAATATTTCTGTAAACAAATTAGCCTATAAATCTATAAGTAATTTCTATTTTTTGGTGACTTTGGTTGCTTCGAGCTAAGAGCTAATCTACATGAGAAGAATCATCCAGCTTCTTCCAGAGCTTTAATTCCCATAGTGATCATTTTAAGACAGAGATTGTTATTATTTGGCTTTTCATATGATGAATTTAAAAATTCACACACTTATACACCTTTATATATGAACCTGTACCATTGTGATATATAATAAAAGTATTTAGTATGCATTTGGTCTCTAATTCTGGTTTCTGGCACAGCACTCCTAAATGTTCGGTAAATTCCTAAATAATATGGATGCTATGTATACCTTTTATCCTGGTATTTATCACTGACCCTAAGGACTAATCCTTTAAATTTCTCAGGTAATAGGAGAATCATTTGTATCAAGTAGGTGACTCTTGATCATGGAGGCTCACTGTCCATAAACCAAGCCTTGAGGAGAAGCTTGAAACTTTCAGCCCTATCTCCCACATCTTCCTCTGGTAAGAGAAAAGAAACTGCAAATTAGGGTAATAATCAATCATACCTGTATAAAAATCCCTGAAGTGTGGGGTCTGTAGAGCTTTTGTGAATACATCTGCATGCCAGGAAGATAGCACATCCAATTCTACAAAGCTTGCACCCTTGAACATTTCCATACCTCATCCTTCGTACATCTCCATCTGGCTGTATATATGTAGTATCCTTTAATATAAACATGTGTAGGTTTTCCCTGAGTCCTGTGAGTCCTTCTAGCTAATTAATAAAGCCCAGGAGATAATCATGAGAAACTCCAGTTTATAGCCAGGCCGAGAATATGATTGACATTTCAGGTGAGGGCAGTCTTGTGAGATTGAGCCCTTTCCCTGAGAGGTCTGAGTCTAGGTGGATAGTGTCAGAATTAAGTGACAGGATACCTAGTTGGTGTTCACTGGAGAATTAATTGGGATGTGAAGGAGAAACGCTTACCTGTCTGGTGTCAGCAGTGTTCTGTGTTCTGTTGAGAAAGTAGTAAGAAAAAAAACAAATGTTAGTTTGCTTTCCTACTATTAAGCAGATCTAAACCCCATCTATCTGATTCCAAATCCATTTGCCTGATGGGAGCTATAGACGATTCTCAAATTCACTATATGTTCTTCAGTTACTCAGCTCTGTGGCTATCCTTGAGACTTTGGGCACTAAGATGAACTTATGAAAGAGATAGCAAAAACAGCAACAGCAATAACAACAAAATCCTGAAATGGAACTTAAATGAAGTGGTGTTAATATGAAGTGGAATTTGACAGTATAAAACTGATTTTGAACATTTTTATTTTGTAAAAAGGTAGATAATGCAATTGCTTAACTTACATAATTGTCTAGACTTGGTTCACTAAGATTTTTAATTTCTACCATAAACTTCACACAAGAAAGTTTATTTGCAATGAATTAAAACTCAACTACCTAACCAGGAAATTATAGGCTCAATTAGGAGGTATATACTAATCAGATTCACTTATTAAATAAGGGTAGTATAGAGATTCTGTCTGTGAAAAAAGTAGTTAGTCCCCATACTAAAACCATTAGAAACTTCTACTATTTTTCAGTTATTATCAACCACAGTAAGAAGATTATTAAATTTTCTCATATGGGTCAAACATAAGGCACAGAAAGATAAGTACCTCATGCTGTCACTTATATAGAGAAACTAAAGTAGTTTACTTCGTGAAATTAAAGTGAAAATATACATAATAGGTGCTCAGTACTACAAAGGGAAAGGTAAGAAGAGGGATGGAAAGAAGTAGATGTGCAATTGGGTTGAAGGAATAATTACTCCTGTGTACTATCACAACAGGGTAAGTATGGCTGGCTACCATTAATTGTATATCTCCAAATACCTATTTGAGTGGACTGTGAAAATTCCTTCTGCAAACAAATGTCATGAGTTGGAAATGACAGGATGCCAGCTGCCCTGATATGTAGAGAGGATAATATTTCTCATTTTATGTGTAAAGCGCTAAGAAATAGTTCACGTCTTATGAGTAACATTCTTCTTCATCTCCGGCTCTTCACATATAACATGAGATAATGATAACAAATTTTTGTAAGAAGTACATGAATTCATGTATGTTAAGAGTATTGCACAGTGCCTGGGGTGTAAATTTTTTCAAATATGTTAATATTTATAGTCATTTTTGTTGGCACAATGAGAGAGTAAACTGCCCACCCAAATAACTTAAATCATTCAGATTAAATTATCTTAAAACAATCTCATTCATCATTGAAGATTTGGTCTTTTTCATTCTAGACTGTATGTATGACAGAATCCTTGTCCTCATCAAGGTTTTAATCAATGCTTTAAATACTCATATGCTATAACTTTATTAGGATCATAATTTAGTTGTTACAATGTCAAGAAAACAAATTTCAGTCAGTATTTAGTCTCTCACATGGGGCAGAAGAGTAGCAAAGCTATTTGCAAGTTTCAAATGGGAGGTAGTTGAATTGGTCACAAACATCATTTTATATTATATGATTCATAACTGCTTTCCTGGATTTTTCCCTACTCACTTTGCAATGAGTATAAGCTTTGATGATTCTTGTAACAAGCAACAGTAATACATTCTCTCAGTTGGCACATATAAAATATACAATTGTTTTAAATAAATGCCATGCATTGTTGGTTAAAGAAATTCTACAAATGTTATATAAAAAGATGCAATTTTTTTGTCTTTTACTGTCCATTGTGTTTGCTTGTAGATTTATAGGCACATTCTAATTACTACAAATGAGGCAAACCATGCAACATATGTTTCTTTGAGTCTGGCTTAATATAATTTTTCCAAGTCTTTTCATTCATAATAAGTTAAACAGGATTCTAAACTTTCACACAGTGAGACCAAAGGAGGGTATTCTTAGAAGAGGATCACAAAACCCAATATGTATGTGCATATGATCATATAAAATGGTACTTATCAAAATGAACTTCAAGAAATGGAAACAAGAAGCTTTTTATTTTACTTTTTGTATTTTTTCCTTTTGTCCATTTTCCTCCTTTTGTTGCTGTTTTATATTTCTGTACCTTTTGGTTTGTACTCAAGTTTATATGATTTAGGGAGGGGAAGGGGAAACACAAAAATGGTGGACAAAGAGTGAACTAATTCAGCAGTGATACTCACTGGGCATTCTGTTGAAAATGAACCATACAACTTGTGGGGGAGGAGGTCAGGAGGGAAAATCTGGGAGAAAATGAGGGAAGAGGTGACACTGTTGAAAAAGAAATGTACTCATTACCTGACTTACGTAACTAATCTCTCTGTATATCACCTTCACAATAAAAAAAAATTAAACTTAAGATGCAAGCATAGAATTCCATTGCATATATTTACATTTTCTTGATCCATTCATCTACTGATGGGCATCTGGGTTGGCACCATATCTTAGCTATGGTAAATAATGTTGCAATAAACATACTTTTGCTGGTAGCTTTAGTATGGTCTTGTTTGTGATCATTTGGATAAACGCCCAGAAGTGGGATTGCTAGATCATAGGGGAAACTCTATATGTAGTCTTTTGAGGAACTTCAATACTGTTTTCCAGAGTGGTTGAACAAGTTTATACTCCCACCAACAGTGCGGTAGGGTTCCCTTTTGGCCACATGGCCTCCAGCATCTGTTGTTATTAAATTTCTTAATTATAGCCATTCTAATAGGAGTCAGGTGGAATCTCAATATTGTTTTGATTTGCATTTCTTCCTTCTATGGTATATCCCTGTTATCACTGTATTTGATTTTGGTACCTTGCATCTGGTATATACATTTATCTAATTTGGGGAGTGTAAGAGGAATAAGAAAATGCTGGAACCAGGTCACAGGATGACCCATTTCAACAATGGTACTCACAAGACACTATGTTGGAAATGAACTTTACAGCTTTGACAAGGGGTGAGAGGAGATGGGGGAGGGGAGGGATACTAAGAGATAAACAAAAGAGGGAGTAACAATGCTAGACAAGAACTGTACTCATGGGCTGGGAAGGTGGCTCAGTGGTAGAGTGCTTGCCTTGCATGCCTGAGGCCCTGTGTTCGATTCCTCAGCACCACATAAGCAAAGAGAAAAAAATGCTGGAAGTGGTGCTGTGGCTCAAGTGGTAGAGCACTAGCCTTGAGCTGAAGAGCTGAGGGACAGTGCCCAGGCCCAGAGTTCAGGCCCCACGACCGGACCCAAAAAAAAAAAAAGAAATGTACTCATTACCTTACTCATTACTGTAACCCCGATGTACAGCATATTTACAAGAAAATAAAATTTAAAAAAATTATAAAGAAAGATGCAATATCCTCTCTAAGCAGTGGCTGCAAATTAGAATGTAGAGTTAGTAAACATAAGAGAATTAGACTAGGCACGACAGTACCTATCAGATATCAATAGCTATGCAAGAGATGGAGATGAGGATCTCAATTTCAGACCACACACACACACATGCAAAGAATAAAACCTTGTCCCACAACAAAATGGACCTCGTGTCATGTTCCTGTACCCCTAGCTGTATGGGAAGTGGAGACCAGAGGATAGTAGTGCAAGATCTGCCGTGTGGAAAAAGCACAAGACTTTCTGAAAAATATATTAAAGCAAACAGTGCTGAGAGTGTAGCTCAAGTAATAGAATCTGCCTAGCAAGTGCAATAGCCCTGAGTTCAAATCCCAGTACTGCCAAAACTAAACCAAACCAATCCAAGGGAATGAGGACCGTTGATAAGCCATAATATTTCATTTATGCCCTTCAGGATTGAAAGATATTTTTGAATATACCTTGAATGTTGTATTCGGTTTCAAATTTAGGTAAACATTTCATAGGATATAACACAGGTGCATCTATGGTTTTCTGCATTTTAGTGATCACCATTTTCTTTCAAAGATATTATATGTAATGCCAACATATATCCAAACACAAAAAAGTAGAACTATGATGGTAAGAAGTAGATAGGACCTCTTCCTTCCAATTGGCAGCTTCTAACCAAATTGTTCAAAGGCTCTGTCATTTTGAACCTTGGAATAATTCCGAGTCCTACCTAGATTATCCTAGATAATCTTACACAAAATCTCTGAAAAAAATGGAGTCCAGGGCTACAAAGAATATGGCCTGTAAACGTTGTGTTGAATAATGCTGAAGAGGCTTTTAGAATAAAAGGAACTATTCAACATAAATTACTCTAATGAGTAGCAGTCTCTCACCAGCTATAAGCCATTTTTAAAGGAAAAAGAGACTTTTTTTTTCCAGTTGTGGGGCCTGAACTCTGGGCCTAGGCATTGTCCCTCAGCTCTTCAGCTCAAGGCTGGGTGAGACTCAAATTTTATTCCTGACCCTCACTCAACAGCTGGCTATCCCTTGGAATCTCACTTAACCTTTGGCTTCTATCTACTTTAATTTGTTTATACCTGTAAAATGAAGAGCTTATAATGGCCATATTCTTGTTTCATTAGATTATCTAATGTATTATTCTAAACCTAAACACATATACAGGATATCCAGATTTGATGAGAAAGATAGAAATAACTATTGAATCTTGACCATCTCATATGGTTCAATATACCGGTACTTAGAGGAATCCAGTCACTACTAAATACAAACATAAATGCGCACACACCTATAACATTATAACACCTTAATGTGAGTGCAAAACAACTCAAGGAGAAGAAAAGGGAAAATCATAGCTTTTTTTGTGAACCTTTATGAATAACTTTTCAGGGAATAAAAGAAACCATTAGGATATACATTTGTCCAAGAAGTGACAGTCCCAAGTCATTTTCATCTTGTCTATGACAAGCCAAGAAATGGTAATAAGAGCCTGTGTTAATTCTGTCTGAAAGCACCATCTGGTTCTAAGAACTTATCTAGGCCATGGATGGAGTAGCCTAGATGCGGTCACTATGATATTCAAAGGTCAGACAGGGGTCTAATTACATGCCCCACTGCTTAAAGGGCAGAGTCACCAGAGCATGAACATAATCACTCAGGCCAAACAAGACCCATTTGTAATTTTAATTATCAGTGAATCAGACAACTCTATCAAATACCAATTATTTAGCTGTTGTTGAAAATAACTGTCTTGTCTCGTTAGTCTCTAGAATAACCCCTTGAGGGATGTTGAAATGTTTCCCTTAATGTAAATATTTATTAAAATCTATCAAGCAGAATCAGATTCATTCAATGATGCTCAGTATTATTGCGTTATTTTATTTATTGTTATATAGGAAGAATGTTGCAGAGAGAGTATTAGCATCCTGAAGCTTCACTCTTAAAGCTTTCACCATGCTTTAATTTAAGGCAACAGTTCATCTCACAGGTGATTTGGGGTCTTATTCATAATAATAATCCAGTGGCAAGCACCTTTTATGTCTATACACCTAAGATGCAAAATTAAAAAATATAGGAGCCCTCTCTTCAGTTTACAGCCTCTGTATTTCCACAGTCAAAGGACTTATTAACACATCCTAAAGAAAACTAGCATCAGGCTAGGCAGGATTTTTTTAAATTCCCATGTTATGTTTTGCATAAAGAACTCAAGAAATAGTTCACAAATTGTTCATCTTAACACTATATAGTAGAAACTCTGAGCATTTTATTAAATGACCCATATGAAATTCATTTAGGAAGTTCAATAACATGAATATCAGTGATCTTGGAGTGCTTAATTTCAGAGCATCTGGGAAGGGGAAAATATCCAGATTGTTCAATTTTTTTAAAAAAAATTCAGCTTTCTTCAGAATAAATTGTTATTTTTCATCCAGGCCCAGGGCTGTCCCTTTGTGATCTGCCCTCTTGTGAGTGGCTTTCAAAGACAAGTATGAGATTCACTTTCTGCTGTCATTATTTCTTCCCTCTCCTTTTTACCTACAGCAATTAAGACATAAGTAATATGTTCCTGCACAGCTTTGATATTTCCATTTCATTTGCAACTTCAGCGCTCCTCAGTCATGTTTGACACTCTTATAATTTTTATCTGCAATTATGCTTTCATTATCTTCCTTCCTGATATTTTAGATGTCCAATAAGCCTCTCACAATTTCCTTAATTACCAAGTAACCTTCCTTCTTCATGCCCAGGGATATTTTTATTCCTACAATATTTATTGCTAATTGGCAAGCACACCCTTTTATACTTACAATAATTTTTTTCTGGTCTGCCCTTTATTTACCCTCTGTTTCTCTCTTCTGGAAACGTTTCATCCTATTTGATCACACTTGCTATTTGTTCTTTGTGGGTGTAGCAGTATGCTGTCAACTTTCCTGTCTGTATTTACTAATGACAACTTTGTGCTTCTTCACTAGTTGCCTTCAGACTGTCTGGCTCCTCCCCGACTCCCTCCTTCTCCCCTTCCTTCTCTCCCTTCTTTTCTTTCTTTCAAGAAGTAGCATTATCAAACCAACCACAGATCCTATAGACAGAACTTGAGGCTCTTTCTATGTTCTCCTACTTGTTTTTTCTTTTCTTTCACGCTCAAAAATTTTGCACGTTTAGGCTGTGAAACAAAGAAATGGCTTTAGATGAACAGTTGATGCTATTTCCTTGTACATTCAGAGCACATCTGAGAAATCTGGTTTCAATTCCAAGTTCATATTGTCAATCACTTCTTCCTATGAGTAGAAATTGGACTTTTCCTTAGTACCTTTTTATCATTAAAATTCTTATGGAATTAGTAGGTTGATATGACTCACCAGAATGTATACTTACTTAAAAAAAACTACTGTTAAAATCTTTTATCTCCTAAACTACTTTTAAAATGTTACTTTAATTAAGAAATAAATATTAATTGCAGATACAGATGCAATAATGACCTAAATAAGCACTCAGAACCACATGGTGCTTTCAGACACAATTAACACAGGCTCCTATTACCATTCCTTTGCTTGTCATAGACAATATGAAAATGGCTTAGGACTGTCACTTTTTGGATAGATTATACTATTATATCCTAGAGGTTACTTTTATTCCTGAAAAAGTTATTTTGTCTGTTTCATAAATGCCCTTCCTTTCTATTTGCTATCTACTTTAGTCGAAGCATCTGTATCACTCCTGCTCATAGTGAACTGCAAAGGCATATTCCTTATGATGATTTTAAATAACCTTAGCTTTCACTAATCAAGAAAACTTCCCTATCTCTGCTTTTTTGTATTACAATACTATATTTTTCTGTCCTGGAGTAGGGTTTATTATTTCCTCAAGGGTGAATGGTATGTTTATGTTTTTCCTTTCATTCAAGAAGTCTAGTGTTCAGTGTCACTTTTCCTTAAGAACATCTGCCAGCGGAGCACCAGCCAGGAAACTGTAATCCTAGATATGCAGCAGGCTGAGATCTGAGGGCACTGTGGCTCAAGAGGCAGCGCACTAACCTTGAGAAAAAAGATCTCAGGGATAGCGCCCAGATCATGAGTTCAAGTTCCAGGACTGGCATGGAAAAAAAAAAACACAACACAAAAACCTGTCTTTGGGGCTGGGAAGGTGGCTCAGTGGTAGAGCGCTTGTCTTGTATGCATGAGACCCTGGGTTCTATTCCTCAGCACCACATAAGCAGAAAAGGCTAGAAGTGGTGATGTGGCTTAAATGGTAGAGCACTAGCCTTGAGCTGAAGAGCTGAGGGACAGTGCCCAGGCCCAGAGTTCAGGCCCCACGACCACCACCACCACCAATATATATATATATATATATATATATATATATATATATATATATATAAAGTTAAAAAACCTGTCTTCTGATATGTTTTAAATATCCACTTTGCTTTTAAGTAAATGAGATTATCTCTTGGCATTTCCTCCTTGATGCTATACTGCACGATATACTATTAGGGATTTAACTTTCCCTATAGTCTAGATGAAAGTTTCGTCTTCACATTTAGAATAGAAGGCCATTAAGTCAGAGATTAAAAACCAACTCTTGTGCTTGGGAGAGAATGAAGGAGAACCAGTGATTCTGATGAGATATCTGGCCTGCAAGTCAAGTGTTAGTTTCCGAGGCTGTATGATTAGAAAATCTAGTGGGCATGATTCCAGTAAAAGGACATTTGAACTAAATGTGTATTATCCTAAAGTGCACATTTTATTTAATTCAGGGTAAAGCAGAATGAATCATAATAGGTCAATAATAATGACTTATGGCTTCCTTCATATGGCACATTTACAATAAATGGTAATTTACCATTAAAGAAAGACATATTTCTTTTTTGTATGTAAGAAAAATCAGCATTAGTTATACTGGGAAAGAACAGGTTTTCTATTCCTACATTTAGGATTTGTATTCAGCTATTCAACCCCAGACTATTATATGCAAACCACTCTCTCCTAGATTTCCTCCTCCCCTTTCCCATTTAGAAAGTACAGGAAGGATTAAAGTGTAGCCATTTATGACCTTATTCCAACTGTATGATGATAGACTACAGATCCATCAGTACAGCCATTTGAGGAATATAACATGTTCTAGTCCTTAGACTTGGTAAACGAGTTCAAACCTGGAATTGTATGGATAGAGAAAGAAAATGGTAG
Organism: Dipodomys ordii; assembly: GCF_000151885.1. Lineage (NCBI taxonomy): Eukaryota > Metazoa > Chordata > Mammalia > Rodentia > Heteromyidae > Dipodomys > Dipodomys ordii. Next base: position 9,434,265 of record NW_012267262.1, read on the forward strand.
TATCTGTAGGTGACAGTACATAACTGGAGGAAATGTGTGCAGATCATTCAGGTTCCTATCATCTTGATGTTGGGTTTGTTCTGGGCTTAGATTCCTTGTCTCTTCCCCTCTTTGCTTTCTACATAAAGTACGTGGATGCTTTTTTGAGGCCTTGACCCTATTTGTTGACAAAATCATAGGATATTGTTTTCACCAAGAAATAAGGCTCTCATGCCTGTATATTTTTTTTGCTAAAAAACTATTGATTCTATTTCATTTGATATATAATCCCATCTTTGTGCAGCAGGTTTTAAAAAATATGAATACAAAATAGTCAACAAAATACAATACTACAGGTTCCATCTTTTGATTCTCCTTTTGAATATTTGGCCAACACTTTTCTCTGGCTCAGAAAGATGCCAGATTAAATTAGAGGCACCATCCTAACACTTTAAAACCTGCATATTCTATTTCTGTGGTCTATAGACTAGCTCACAATAACTTGATTAGAGAAAAGTCTTGAGTAATTGGATGAAGTCAGGCTCAGAAGATTCGTACAATAATCAATAAAATCTACTGCTCCAAGCCCGGCTGGTTCCACACTGCTTTTCTATCTGTCCAAATGGACTTTTTCAAAACTGAAGCTTCAGAGAAAGAATATCAAACCCTCAAAACAAAGCTAATTTCATAAGCTTTTTGAAAGTAGATTGGATTTAACAGGGCTGTGCTTTTGGAAATGAATGGTTGATATAAATCAGAGGTAGTGGAAAGGTAACGTTTATCTGATTTGATTTAGCAGCAATCTGGTCCAGATGGCAACGTGGAATTTAAAGATATTGAAATATATGGTTGCAGCTGGAGACTGTATAAGCCTAAATATAAATAATTCAGATGTGCTTATGCATTTAACAATGTCAGTTTTAAATATAGATAAGAACCAAGACTTTAGGCTAGCAATTGAAAACAAGATGACTAAATGCAGGTGCTCTTACATATGTGACCATATTTTAATGCCTAATTTAGCCCCAATCTAAAAAGGAAAGTAGGATTTGTTAGATGTACCTGTCTAGCCTAAGAAAGTGAAACACAAATTAGTACAGGACTAAATTTAGCATAACAGAAGCAACAGTTTTGATTTTTTAATAAGCACTCAAATAAACCCAATTGTGACTTGGAAATCCATGCCAGGATTCCAGATATTTGGTGAGAGAGAGAGCGGGGGCGGGGAGCACATTTGGAGGACTTGAGACAGCAGATACTTGATTTCATTCTGAAAGAAGATGGGAAACTGAATCTCAGGCATCAGAATGTTGAGAAGAGTTTCCAGAGTTTGGTACATGGCTTCTTCTACCAATCAGAAAGAATCATGAGTTTAAAGGCCTGAGTTCATATTCTGCCTGTTGCTCAAAAGCACCAAAGTTATGGACCAATTATATCAGAAGATAATAACGCAGGCCAGGTGCTGGTGGCTCACACCTGTAATCCTAGCTACTCAGGAGGCTGAGATCTGAGGATCATGGTTCAAAACCAGCCTGGGCAGGAATTTCTGTGAGACTCTTATCTCCAATAAACCACTAGAAGTGGTGCTGTGGCTCAAGTGGTAGAGTGCTCGCCTTGAGCTGAAATGCGCAGGGACAGGGTCCAAGCCCAGACTTCAAGCCCCATGACCAACAACAACAAAAAAGATAATAATCCATGTGCCCTCTGGAATCAAGGACTAGAAAATCCTGATCCTCAAACACTTCTTAATTTCTTTTCCTAATTTTATCATTTTTTAAAGCTCCTCTCATTCTTTTTTCAATATATTATCACACTGGAGCTGAGTCAGATAACCAAGACTTTGGACTCAATGGGGCACTCCTGAAGACTCAGAAAGATAGAGACTTTGACCAACTGCACCAACACCAAAAACTGCTGTCACAATCCTTCACAACCATATTTCTTCAAGGGCATCCTTATCATGTCACTTTGGGCTGTATTTCTTATTCCTTGTCCTTACCCAGGTACTTCTTGATATGGCCCTCAAAGAATGGCTTCATACTTGATCTTCAACTACAAGGCATAGAAAAAGAAATAGATGGCAATTATATTATAGATTAGAAAATTAAGGAAGTTGTTTCAAGATGCCTGGAGAAGGGTGGTTAAAAGGCAATGCCATACCAATGATTACAGGACAAGCTGATTACATTTGGTCTGATAAAACACTACCAAGAATCAAAGACCTTGCTTGATAATACAGAACTTGCTTGGGAGATTAAGTAACTTGTCAAAGGCCACAGAGCTAATTATAGTTTGGCTTTGAGCAAAGGTCTCCTGGATCCCAATATAGAATTTTCTCATTACATCTTCACAGATAATATTTGATGAAGAAATTCACTAAAGTGCAAAAAGACAATAAGATTGATCTACTAGCTGGGTGCTGGTGGCTCATGCCTGTAATCCTAGCTAGGAGGCTGAGATCTGAGGATCAAGGTTCAAAGCCAGCCCGGGCAGAAAAGACCATGAGACTCCTATCTCCAATAAACCACCAGAAAACCAGAAGTGGCGCTGTAGCTCAAGTGGTAGAGCGCTCGCCTTGAGCTGAAGAGCTGAGGGACAGCGCCCAGGCCCAGAGTTCAAGCCCCACGACCGACAAAAAAAAAAAACAAAACAAAGATTGATCTGCTAGATATTCATAATGAAAAGCAAGTCTATGGTAGAACGATAAATCTTGGCTATCTTTCTAAAGTAGATCAATGTCAATGTCATTTATCCTGGAGTTTACTTTAGGAGGAGTAACAGGAAAGAAACCTGTTCATTGTGGTGGGAGGGTGGAGTGGGGGGACAGAACGTGGAGATCAAGGAAGACTTGACAAGAGAGTTAATAATCCCAACACACCTACTATTATCTCATATGGTTGAAATCACTTGTGAAATAATTTCCCCCTAGCTACAGGTAATTTCACCTTATTAGGAATATTCCTGCAGTGTCAACCTTTATCTCATCTGGTTCTTTCCATAAAGAAAGTCTGATACTAGAAGTAACTAAAGAAAAAAACTGCTCATTTCTTTAATACATGTCATAGGGCAATGATGGTGTGTCTGACCTTTGTATCAGTCACCTCTCACCACGCATTTTGGAGGTTCTTCTCTGCACTTCCCTTACAATTCAGTGGGACCTACCCACTTACCCACCAGGCTTTCCCACTGCATTATGAGTAAGAGACAGAAGGAATGCTATTTTCCATCTCTGTTTCTCCAGCTAGGAACAAGTCACACTATATATGCTACTTTGCCATATTCTGATAGCTACTTATATCTACATTGCAATTCAGTTAGCCATTCCATCAAATATGGATTGAGACTGTTTTGTGTGACCTATTATAGGGTTTATGATACAGTCCCCATCCTTGGGGACCTTATATAACCTAGTCATTCAGACAGTTAGTTTAAAGGCAATTGCAATAAAATGTAAAATCCACATAGTGACAGGGCTTAGGATAAAATTCACAGACCACATGCTGAAATGTGGAATGCACTCAGCTTGATTCTCAGTACTCACACAAAGTGACAATGGAATCACAGGACTCTTCTTGGAGGACCTGGAAAGGCTTTCTGCTCAGCCTCAGAGACAAAGATGTACTCACTGAAAAAGTAATGATAATAATAATAATCTGAAACTACAATGACAGAAAGAAAGGAGGAAAAGTGTCTAGAGATTAGTGTTAATATTGTGGAAATACACTACATGTAAAGTTAGCAGGGAAAGAGAACATGATGTCTTGGCACTGAAGGGTCCCTCTCATTTTCAGAAGGGCTTTCCTTGTTTCCCACATTCACTCTTCACAGTGGATGGTGTTTGGGGCACAAGGCTGGCTTCATTATGCTGTCTACTGATATGTGAGGAAAAGAAGACCCAGACTTAGTAAGTTTAAGAAATTAATGCAGAATCACACTTGCCAGGGGTTTCTGACTTAAAGTCTCAATTCTCACTCTGCCCTATCACAGTAAAAAACAACTATCTAGATCTTGCTTGATCCCTGTGGTCTATGTGTATGTGATCCAAGCTAGGGCTGCAGGTGGCCCTGGCCTACAAGTGCAAGTTATCTTCATGCTTGGGATAGCAATGGCCTTGCTCATCTCAATGGTCAATGGTCTCTGCCTAAGCACACAGATGCCCAGAGGCTTTAACTTCAAAGACATACCAATCTTCAGAGGCTCTAGCTCCCTGTGGCTTCTTCTTCTGGAATCCACAGTTCTTGTGCCAGGAACTTGAACTGCCAGCTGAGGAACAACTTGCTCCTGAGCCTGTTCTACTGTGCTTTGGGTAAAGGCCCCTGGGAAACTAAGAGTAACTAGATAAGTTCTCTATGCTGAGCTGACCTCTAGCCCATCAGGGACACAAAGGACACCAAAGACCCTGTTGTTGTGGGCTGAAACTGGTCACCAGACTCACTTTCAGTTCTTCCCTCTCTCTCATCCTCTGCTCCAACCAGCCCCTGTGTCGAGATGAATATTCCTGCAGGGCATGAAGATCCTATAGAATTTATTGCCTACCCACTGGTAACTCAAAGCACCACCAAAAGACTGCAGGACATTTATTGAGTACTTACTATGGGGTGGCACTGCTCTACTGACTCTCTTCGGATGAACTTGTTTCATTTTCACAACCTCACAAGAAAGATCATATTACTATTCTTGTTTTACCTGACCAGGGAAAGAAGTCAGAGACAGGTTGGGTAGTACATAAAACAATCAAATGATGAAACTCAACAGTGAACTTCAAAGGACACACTATAATCAGCTATCCTAGATGTCATGGCATGGGCTGAGTAAGGAAAGAAGAGGAGATGGAGACTGCAGGTGACTCTGACCTCCCTGAGAGTGCCCATGGTCTCCTCTCTGCCTGTGATACCTTTCATTTTGTTTAACCATCTTTCTATTCTCTCCTTCGTATTCAGAAAATGAAATTCAAGTTGGTACCTAGTGAGGAGTAAATCTAATCTCCCTTTAGTCTCTCTAACATCCCCAAATGAGTCTAAACTCATTTGTTCTTACTCTGTTTCCATAGCTACAAAGCAGTGATTTTTATACGATGGAAGATATAGTTCTAATGGTATCACTTGTCTAGTTACAGGGACATGGGTTCAATCTCAATCCCTTATACCAAAAAATGAAAATAAAAAAAGAAGGAAAGGAGAGAAAGGAAAGGAAAGGAGAAGACTGAGAAGGGAAGGGAAAGGAAAAAGCACTGGAATATTTCTTCTGTGCTGAGGGGATGGAGCTCAGGGGTAGTGTGCTTGCTTAGAACATGTATTTGAGCTGTTGGCTCTATTGCCAACACTGGGGATAGAAAGCATCTGACTTCACAGACTTCATGAGGCACTCTTGTTTTAAGGGTAAGGAGAGTAAAAGTATACTCACTTTACAACTCTACAACATAGGGCAAAGCCTAACATAGGCTGAGAACCTCCCGTATGTTAAGTTGTTCAAATGGGAAAAAATACAAATGCTGTGATCAATGAAGGGTTTATAACCACAGCCCAACCCAAGCTTCTAGAGAAAAGCAAGTGAGGCCTTTCTCAAGTCATAATTACCACACATCCCTCTTTTCTCCCCCTTTCCCCCCACACCACTTTTTTTACATATAAACCTCCATTTCATCCCAAGTACCTGCTGATCTATGTGGAGTAGAAGGATGGGACTAGGGAAAGTTCATCAAAAAATGCTGCAAATCTTCCCCTGAATGACAGCAAAAGTAACCTTATTCATATTCATATGCTGTACCCATATAAAACTAGACTCTATGGAAAAATTCATTTGGAGAGTAAAGGCCAGTTGCTGATTTTAAGAAGTCTAAATACAACCTTTCATGACTGCAACAGGACTTAAGACCACACTGACTGCAGCCCAGCATGGCCTGTATTGGCTCAGTACAGCCTTTTGTCATGTGGGTTTCTCAACTTTCCCTCCAAGTAGGCCGCAAGTTCCTATCTCTATGTGTGTTGCAGGGTGTTGGGAATCTTTCCATCCGTTTCTCACTTGGGTGAAATGTTCTTGTCTTTAAAGACTTAGCTTGATTTTCATCCTCTGTGAAGTTTCTTGTAAGCCTGCCATCCTTATCACCGGCTTTGCATACCCTCACTTTGGTATGTTCCTTCTAAACCACTCATATCGCCAGTACCTCTCATACCTGCTATTGCTCAGTAGGTACTAAATAAATACTTTCCTAATTGATTCATATGCTTGAAGAGATGCGAAAATCAGGCTAACTCTTCTGAAGCAAACACTAAAGTAAAATTGTATGCCCACAGCTTGCTGTCCAATTCCAAATTTGTTCTAAATAGTGATGGCCTTGAATTCCTTGCCTGAAATTCATGACTGTGACACCATAACAGGAAAGAGATATTAGGCAGAAATCTAGGAATAGTTCTAGATAGGGAGAGTTTACAGATTCTAGCCTTATTCATTCATGTTATAGATGGCTTGAATCATATTTGGTTTGTGGCTATCTACAAAATCAAAGGAAATGAGATACTGTGTGTCCCTATGACTTTGTAATGGGCTAGGGAAATGATCAAAGATTTCATCTTGAGCTTCTTCCAATTCCAGGAGGCCATATCATATCCAAATATTCCCAGGCTTGGGGAAAAAAAGAGTCAGTGCCAATTCTTACCAGAGGGCACAAGAATAATTTGATAACAGTTCAGCCAAATATTCAAGGGCTGTGAGCTGTATTTACTCTTATAGAATATGTACTTGCCTTAAGCCAGTAGATTAGATTAGAAAAGCATGTAAGGTCATCTAGTAAAATTTCATTTCATTTCAGCTCAGGAAGGATGTTTTAATTGTGCAAATCCAACAGGCACCGAGAATGACCACACCTGTGTTTGTGGAGTCCAAGAAGAAAGATTTAATTGTGTCTCCCCAAAACTACTCTATGTCTGAATTTCTAGTGGTTAATACTTTGATGTTACAGTATCAGGGTTTCTAAGAGTCAGAAATACAAGGAACTGTGTTTCAGAAACCAAGCCTGAAGCATTTTTTTAAAAAAGATCTCACCTTCTTCTTCTTCTACAGTGGCTGAAAGACAAGAATAATGGGATCTTGGATTAATTGAAAGCTTTTGTAGCTAGTCTCCAGAATGGCCCCATATGATGCCTGTCTTCTGGGATTTGCACATTTGAGTATGGTTTAAACAATGGTTTACTTTCATTGTTTATTGTGAAAATACCATACAGAGGGGTTACAATTACATGGGCAAGATAATGAGTACATTTCTTATCAAGCAGTGTTGCCTCCTCCTCTGTTTCCCCTTCCTATCCCTTCCCATCTCCCACTCTCCCACCCCCACCCCCACCCCAGGACAAATTTACTTTCATTTATATTATTTATAACTATTGCAAAGGTAGAAGATGGAAATATTATTTCATGGTCATTATTTTGTTAGCTTAGAATTGGCATTGATGAGAATTTCATGTACTATCTCTTGATTATCAAGAAAGTAATGAGAAAAGTTATAATGATGCAAATGTACCTATAGCTCATTCTAAATTGCCCAACATATTGAACAAATACTCCTACTCTTTGTAGAATTTCTAATTCTACAAAGATGTGCATTTTTGATGAACAAGTAAAAGGTTCAGTAGTTCCCCTCCACCTTACATAGCAAAAAGATATTTGCTGATATTCATGTTGGAGCTACACATGTTTGCTAATTATAACTAGAGGTTGGCAATAGGCACAGGAGTTCAGCAAAAATTAACAACGGCATTCTGTGTGATTCAACTGCCTTTGTGGAATTTACAGTAGAGTATTGTATGCTTATTATTATTTATGGGCAGGGTGCTACACATCTGTTACATAAGTAAAATTCGTAACAAACTAATGTGTGCTTATGCTGCATAAAATTCCCACCCCTCCTCTCCCACAGCAATGCTCATTAAACATTTACCAAGATACTACTGGATAAAGAGTGCATATGCTATCTCTCCCAGGCTAATAATTTATACTATTCTGTAGGCAATGGGGAGCCATCCGAGGCTTTTGAGCAGAAGCATGACATAATTAGATTTGCACTTTAGAAAGTTCATTCTGACAGTTGATATGGAGGGTTAGATCAGAGGAGGGGAGATTGCAGGTGGGGAGGTCTTTTAGAAAGCCTATTCAAATTCAAATGCAATTAATAATATCCTTCAGCTAAATGCTAGACATTATGCCAAGAAATTTCCTATGCTATTTCTTTTACTCTTGATAGCAACTCCATTGAGGTAGATATCATCACAAGAGAGGCAATGAGCTGGAGAGAAAGGTACAGCTTTAAGAAGGAAATTGAATAGGCCCTGCTGGCTGTAGCATGGGTATGGATTTCTTTGACTGCCTGGCAATCAGTCTCTCTGGTGAATGGCACCACAAGGATCTTTTGAAGAATCACCTCTCACGTAGTGTGACCTGACCTCACCACCCAAAGAGTGACCACAACACCCAAGGTAAGTGAAACAGCTTTTCTCTCCTTACACAAAGATTAAAGGTTGGGGAAAGATAGGAGAAATAATGGAGGCTATTTATTCCAAGGGTAGTATTTGGGATTGTTGGTGAAGTAGTTAATTCTTCCCGAACCCAGCATAAAACTGGGTGTTACCCAATTTCTAAGCCTAGTCTTCGGCCTCAAATAATTTCTCCTTTACCTTAATGTTCTAGAAATAGCTCCTCTTATTTGCAAAAACAGCAAAAAAGACAAAAAGAAAACAATGACAACAATAACCCCCTACCAAGGTAACTTCTAATTAGGAAAAAGGAACAAGACAGCCCAGCAGAAGATATAGGCTTGGGTGATGCTTACAAAGGTTCTTTAGTGTTTAAGATGATTGTATACAGTCCTAATTTTGAGATTGCACTGGCACCAGCAACTGCAATTTGTCCTAGGAGTCTCTTTTCTTCTGGAGAAGAATCTCTATAACACTTGTGTATGGTAGGCTTCCTCAGCTCACATAAAAGGGAAACTTGGCTCCTTTTAATCCATCCATTTTCCCCCTAGCTGCACTGAGGTGCATATTAATGATGGCTTGGCAGACCCCTGCCCGTAAGGCTCAGAAACATGAAAGACACACCTATGTGCGTGTGATCTATGCTATCAAAGGCCGCAGGAACATCAGTGAGAAGGAAAATTGACACAGCGACAGAATCCGCCCCTTATCAAAGAGAAGGTCCTGACAAATCCTCATTAGAGGCCTCTGTGCTTTGCCCTGATTGAATCGTTTCAGTCTGTAAGGATCGGGAAGCAAAGGTCAAAGTGGCCTAGCAATCAGGTCTTCTACAGATTTCTGTAAAGGGGATGAAGAGTGGCCTGAAAATCAGCCAGGGCCAGGCCTGGACTAACAGGAGTGCTTCATAGGCTGCCCCAGGTCCCAAACAGGAAAACTGATTGTTGCCGAAGAGGTATTAGTGAAGGATACATAAAAGGCACTGACCTCATATCTCTCAACTTCTTTATCAAATCCCCGGTTGGCAACAGAACAAGGAGGTAGGTTGCCACACTGAGCACATCTGGTTGCATCTCTAGCAAAGATCAAAGTGACAGACCTACAAACACCAGGAGCTCTATTTGCCAGTTTCCATACCAAAGAGCCCAGTGTCTGATACTTGAGGCATGCTTGACAGGCATTTAGGAATAAAGTATGAGCATGGAAAAAGGATGGATCTGCTACTATCCAGAGCCTGGTGGAAAAACCTCTCATCATCCAGATGGAAAGAATCTCTTGCCCTGCTGCTGCTTCCCAATGTCTGATAACATCCAAGTTCTTGAGGAGGCAGATGTGAGCCTGGGACTCTTTGGACAACGCTTCCTGTTATTTACTCCCAGGAGCACTTAAAAGATAAGCATACGCAGGGCTCCAAACTGGAACCCTTGCCTGAAACATTCCTGCCTTCCTATTAACAGTAGCTCTTCAGGCTTCCCTCTCTGCATTTGTTGAAAGAAAGGATAAGTAGTGTTCTGTGGAACAAGAGTCTTCCATTTGTTGGGCTGGACAGATTCATGCCTGTCACTTCTTCCTTTTATAGCAAAATAGATCTTCGCAGAGATTCTGCAAACAAGAGTTGCCTCTCTTCATCTCCTGATGACTGCCTTTCATGTTGTTACTGTTGTAACCTTTCTCTAACATTAGCAATGTTAGATAACAGGGCTAAAGACCACACAAGGCCTCAGTCATAGTCACACTCTAACACCACTGCAGCCACCGAGGCCAGGGGGGATACAATCTCTTACTTAAGCCATTTCCTGAATCACAAACCCACATTCTCCACAAACCCAACCATTCAAAGCTGCCCTTTCTGCCCTTTCAAATTTAATTTGTCTCAAATCTTGTAGGAGCCAAAGAATTATTTCAGGATTGGAGTCAAGTGAAAACAGGTGTGCCATTCTTTTATCCTTCCACCACCACCCCCTCCCCTTTCATGGGTCCCTGATTAGGCGCCAGATTAATCAGACTGGCCAGGGAGAAGGGAGGAGCCACATTGTATGTCTGACACCAGTCACGAAAATGCTTGGAGGTCCCAGCGTAGGACTCTTGCCTTAACCAGCCTTCGCATGCCTATCCAAGAGTCTGTACTATAGCAGGATGCGGTCTATAGCCTCCAGTGCCCGTGCCAGCCATTCTAGTGTTGAAAGCCAAGGCCTGGAGTTCCTACCTTCCAAGATAAATGTTTGCTCCCTCATCATTTGCTTTGGCAGCTCAATAGAGGCTCACCTTTCTGTTGGGTCAATATTTAAAGGACTATGCATGCAAAATGCTCAGTGCTTAAAATGAAATCAAAAAGTCTTTTTCAATTAAAAAAGTAGAAGTTCCATGAAAAGCCAAACTAAAGGAAAGTGTGATTCTAATTGTGCAGTCTGTGGAAGGGGACCTGTGAGCACTCAGGTCTACTGGGAATGGCAGGGGATTTTTTGCCCCAGCTCCTGCTATGGAAGTTGCAAGGCTAAGATCTAAGTTGTTTTTTCTCATCTCTCCATATAAACTCCTTTGGTTTTCTCATTCCTTCTCAAGACTTTTCAATACCATTCGATGCTTCCAGGTTGAAATCCCCAATTCATACCTCACTCTTGAATTTAGGGCTAGATATCTTTTATTGGGGCTTAAATTATCCAAAATCACTCTACCCCGAATCTTAGTGTTCCCACACTCTTCCTATAGAACCATCTTATTTTTATTTGCAAATACCAAAGACCTTGGAAACCTCCTTACCTCCCCTTTCACATCCAGTTTATCAGAATCTTTCATCTATTCTCTGCTCAAAATACTTTTCCAAGCCAAGTACCAGTGGCTCACTCCTGTAATCCTAGCTACTCAGGAGGCTGAGATCTGAGGATCAGGGTTGGAAGCCAACTTGGGCAAGAAAGTCCGTGAGACTCTCATCTCCAATTAACCATGAGAAAACTGCAGGTGGTGTTGTGGCCCAGGGTTCTCAAGTTTACCAAGCATGTTTTTATTTTATGACATCTGTACCTGCTTTTCCCTTTTCATCGTGGATATTGTCTGATCTTCTCTCTCAATTCCTTTAGCTTATTTTCAAGTATCATATATAATTATTCTATGTAACATAGTAATATGAAACAATTCTCTTGACCTGACACGCACACACATTTGTTTATTTTCTGTATCTCTCAAATCAACAATAAGCCCTGAGAAGTAACTTTACTTATTCTCTGCTCTGTACCAAGAACCAGAAAATTAATACTGAACTCCCTTCAAATTGTCTGGCATCTTTAACATTTTTACTGTTATTCTTAAGTATTCTTAAGTATCATTATTCTTACATAGAGGTTGCAATTCCCTAAGTCAGGTTATCAGTACAATGCTTCTTGACAATGTCACCCTTTCCTTCTTTCTCCTCCATTTTCCCCTCCTGTGCCAACCCACAAGTTACCATTTATATTTTACCGAGGGTATATTGGATACAATTATTGTATTTGTCCATCCTTCCTCCCTCCACTTCTATGCCTCCCTTTATATTCCCCCTAAAATTAAACATGTTTCCATTTCCTGGTAATCATTCTGATAAACAGTATTTCAGTTGTTCAGAGGAGTTCACCTTTGGCTTCCTCCCTTAAGTATATCCTCTTTTAATCAGTTTGTGTGTAAATGCAATAAGCCCTGTATATATTATCATAACTAGTTGTATTTTAGATCTAGCTCCCACATATGAGAGAAAACATGTGATTTTGTATCTCTGAGCCTGGCTTATTTCACTTATGATTTGTTCTAGGTCCATCCATTTTCCTGGAAATATCATAATATTCTTTCTAATGGATGTGTTAAATTCTAGTGTATATACCTACCATATTTCCTTGACCCACCCATTCATCTTAAAGCATCTGGCCCTTTCTATAACTTGGGCATTGTGAATAGTGCAGCAATTAACATGGATATATTAATTGTAGTACTCTGGATAGATGCCCAAAAGTGTCATGGCTAGATCATATGGAAGTTCTATGCTTAGTTTTTTTTTTTTTTATTTTTAAGGGATCTCCAAACTACCATTCTTTTCCCCTCATTCAAATTCTTAATGCTGGCCAAACTTACTGGGGTAAGATGGAATCTCAGAGTTGTTTTGATTTGCATTTCCTTCATGACCAAGGAGGTTGAGCATTTCCACATGTATTTATTAACCATTCTCTTTAACTTTCTTTTTGAGGATAGATCATGGGATTTGGTCTTAGCTAATTATAGCATTTCATGCTAGTACAGCTACTCACATGCAAAAGGTTTGAGTAAGGGATGATCATATGATTTAAGCCAAATGAATGAAACACAATGATACTTTCTCTGACTTCTGGGAAAAAATAGGAAATACTTCTGGTTGGATTTTAACCAGGCATAGAAGTTAATTCATCTTCTGTAATTATGTGAATACTGGAGAGTTTAGCAGCCTTTGAGACAAATTAATAAGGAATATTCACCTATCTTAAATGAGTCTATTGATCATGATCTATTAGTTCCACATACATAGACCTGAACTTTATGGAGAAAATGTAGAAAAAAATTAAAAAGCATTCTCTGCTGAACTTTCCCATTCCTCCTTCTTAGAAATTTGATGGTGGTGTGGTATAGAATACAAATAACAGATTGTGTCTCATATCAAGTCATTCACATGTGGCCATTTTTTAGAGCTTGATGTTGAGAGTTGATTCTGTGAATATCTCAGTTGGAAAATGCACCATGATTAATTAGTAATGTCTGTTAGGTGCATAAGACTGGGAAGTGGTGTATGTTAGTGTAGAAAGTCTCTATATCTGGATATATCAAGAAAATTGAGCTATGTATTGAGAATGTATATAATGAGGAAATACAGAAAAAAAGAAGTGTAGCTAGATTTAAGAAGAAACCTAGAGATGCTTTCTGTCAAGTGAAATTTGGGTAGAAGCCTGGAAGTTCAGTCTGTGGAACCAGGAGGCCATGTCAAGAAGAGATTTGCAATAAGGCTAGACATGCTTCATTAGGGACAGCATAATTGATGAGGCCCTTGGATGCTGAACTGAAGGGGTGGGTGAGATGCAGGCAGCAATGGGGAGATTCTTGAACAGAGAGGGTTATAACAAGATCAATGTTGGACACAGATTATTGTGTCGGTTGAATCCAGGATGAATTGAAGTCTTGGGAATTGGTCTTGGGGAGGCTGGTTAGTATCTTGTTGCAATAAGTCAAGGAAATGCTCTCTGGAAATGTTTTAAATAAGTCTGTCCTGAGTCTGATCATTGACTTCTTCATTGTGTCCAGATCTGTGCTAGGCAAATGCTAAGAAGAGTTCCAGAACTTCCACAGAACTTACAGTGTAAATGACCTGGGCCCTTGTGGCAGAGTCCTTTTTAAAAAAAATTGTTTTATTATCTTCAAGAAGTTGTACAAAGGAGTTGCCACTTAACAAAGCAGGTTATGAATAAACTGTATATTAATCAATAACACCCTTCTTAGCATTCTTAACCATCTCTTCCCTACCTACTTCTCTCACTCTTCTTAACTTCATAGGGTATACATTAGATTCCTAGCTACATTTTCTCCCTATGTACCTCTTCATTTCTCCAGCCTTTCCCCTTGACCCTACCCCAGAGTGTTTTAAGAATCCATTTCCTTTACTTTTCTAAAGAATTATACTGTTTGAGGTCTCTCTAGTGCATGCAGAAGTGCAGAATCTTTTAATTCAGTACACTTGACTATGGCCAAAACCAGAAGGAAGGCAGTTCTGAAACAATTGCTGATGATTTGATTGTGGAAATGATTCAGGACTTCTTATTGTGGCACCTCAAAAATGACTAAGTAGGGTCTTCTGATGTTTTGACTGAATCATGTGAAGAAACATTTGGTAATCACTGAACTCATGAATATCAGATGCATAGCTAGGTTAAGTATCATAAGGGCAAGGGGCATTCATGTAAATGCTACTAAACTTAGGGAAAATAACAAAGTGAAGTATAGTGGAGACTGTGGCTTATTGGTGGGCCACATTCCAGAGAAAAGCTGCAACTCAGCTTTGTGTAATGGATTTAATTCCAACGTATTCTAAACGATGTCGATTTGTAAAAGGTAAGTGCTATATGTATGATTTCATGTAAAATGTCCTGATTCATCTTTTCTCTTTTACTCTCTTTAAGTACTGATACAAAGGAATTGCCATTTAACAATGAATACAACATATCTCAATCAATGTCATTTCTTTTCAACATCGCCTCCCCATCAACCCTTCCCTCACTCTTCTTAATTTTGTAGCATATATATTGGGTTATTGACTACTTTTCCGTTTCTTCCCCTCTTCATTTGCCCACAATTTTCTCCTTAACCCTGCCTTGCCCCTTTAAAGGACCTGTTTCCTGGTGTTTTATTTTGCTGAACTTTGCCTTTCTAAGGAATTACACTATTTGAGTTCCTCTTGTAGCTACCGTATTTAAATATCCAGTTATTTCATCTTTTTAAACTGTTTTTATTTCCTACTCAGATCCTCCAACTCAGAAACTACAGTGCTGAACTTAGTCCTATTGCTATTAAGGATAATCCTTGCTATATTTTATAATGTTTTCTACAGGTCTGTATGTTAAAGACTTGTTTTTTAGTTTGCCAGTACTAAAGAAGTTAGGATCTAGTGAGAGCCTGTTAGATTACTGAGGGGGTGACATTGAAGGAATATTAGAACCCTGGAACTTCAAACTTTCTGTGTGTGTGTGTGTGTTCTCCTGTCTCTGTCTCTGTTTTTGTCTATTTCTCTCTCTCTCTCTCTCTCTCTCTCTCTCTCTCTCTCTCTCTGTGTGTGTGGTTGTGTGTTTATTCTCTCAGGCTCTAGCTCTGGCTCTAACTCTCTTGCTTCTGCGCCACCATGAGATACATGAGATAAACAGTCCTCCACTACACTCTCTCACTGTGATGTGTGATGCCACCACAAACCTGAAGCAGTACTGCCAAATGGCTATGGACAGGACCTTCTAAAACCACAAGCCAACATAAACCTCTCTGCCCTTTAAGATACTTACCTTAGGTTTTTTGTTTGTCCTAATGACAGAAAGCTAACACAACCCTTGATTCAAGAAAGCAGAAGATATGCCAGGTACCAGTGGCTCATGCCTTTAATCTTAGCTGTTCAGGAGGCTGAGATCTAAGGATCACAGTTCAAAGCCAGCCCAGGAAGGAAAGTCTGTGAGATTCATCTCCAGAAAACCACAAGTGGCACTGCGGCTCAAGTGGTAGAGCACACCCTGAGCTGAAGAGCTGAGGGACAGTGCCCAGGCCCAAAGATCAAGCCCCACAACTAGCAAAAAAAGAAATAAAGCAAGAAAGCAGCAATCTATTATATAACTTAGACCTGTCTCTGTATTTCTTCTTTATCAGAAAGCAAGAAACTGACCGTGCTCAGGCTCGGTTTTGTTACCTGTTGAATGGACATAATACCAATGGCTATCATTAGTCAAACACTTCACTAAGTGCCAACACTGTCTTAATGACTTTGTATGTATTGCATCATCTCACAGTGACTCATGAAGCTGTTGCTAATATTTTGTCTATTTTTCCAATGAGGAAACTGACACAGAAAGTCTAATCTGGATGTCACAGAGCTAAAGTAAAGATAGAATATAAAGCAGTTGTTATAAATGCAAAGGATGCTAGGCATTTATTATTATTATTACCAGTATGATTGAGAAGAAAAATGTGTTTATTTTGTGCTTCCTTGGAGTTTTTTGTTTGCTTGATCTTTGTAAATTTTTACTGCAAGAAACCATGTTCATGCACGAGTAGAAAGCACTCAAAGTAACTTGATGGAGAAAAAACATCTAGGAAGTTAAGGCTTCTGAGAGAGAAGTGAGTGACACATCTTGGCAAATAGCAATGTTGAACTGTTTTACAAAATGGTGGGAGATTCCAAGGGGCAGGAGAGCCTGAGCAAGAGAAAGGAGAGGACTAGAAAAACAATAAGAAAAAGAACGGTATCCTGCCCATGTAATTGTAACCCCTCTGTACAGTATGTTCACAAATAAAATTAAATTATATTTAAAAAAAAGATTTAGACTCACCCCAAATTGAAGAATATATAAAAGCAAAAAAAAAAAAAAGGAAAAAGAACGGGTCAGGAAAGTGCTGAAGGAAAGCAGTTCAAGCCCTTGGCTAGATATTGAAAGACCAGAGGAAAGGATCAGAGAAACTGTAAACATTCATCTTCTATTACTGCAGAGATAGTAAAACCCTTAGTTGCAAAAGCTCTTTCAGAAAAGCAGAAGAAGAGGAAGAAGAAGGAGGAGGAGGAAAAAAAAGAAGAAGAAGGAGGAGACGGAGGAGGAGGAGGAGGGAGATGAAGAGGAAGAGAAGGAGGAAGAGGAGGAGGAGGAAGAGGAGGAGGAAGTAGAAGTAGTAAAAGAAGGAGGAGGAGGAGGAGGAAAAATAGAATAGGTGTGAGAAAGAAAAAGTAATAGCTGATACATAAAGAACTTTCCTCTGGTCCTGTACTCTTTCAAACCACTTTCTGCTCATTTAATGGACACTAAAGACAGTGAATGAGAAAACAAAGACAGTGAATAAAGTAGACTGATCCAAGTTACTCAATGGACTCTAGATTCCATATTCTTAACCTCTACATAATCCTGAATGAAAAATGCAATTGTGAGCTAAGAGATAGTATAGAAGCCACAATCCAAACAGAGGATATGATTGAGAACCAAAGTGGTTGAAAGAAGTGTAAACCCCTGAGAATTCTCAGGGTGATTGGGAGGACCATGGAAGGTATCACTTGTCCCTGGTCAACTAATGACCTATGATGGGAGGTCAAGGGAGAGAAGGACTTGAACCATTTTAATTTAAACATTAAAGAGGTGACCTAGCTCGAGTTGATCTTTGGGTAATAACTCTGTTTATTTTCAAGATTCAAATAAGATAAGTAGTCTATCTAAGTCATTTCAGATGTTAACCTTAAGCTCTGACCACACACCCTACCCTGCCCTATTGGGTAATTAGGATATCCAAGGAGTGTACCAAGTCATGTTAGCTGCTTTCCCTGTGTGGGGAGCAGATACTGACACCACAGAAGGCTTGTAGGCCTCACAGTCAAGCTAACTGAGCACTTACTGAAAATGTATGTAACTGAGCATGTTTTGTTGTATAGAAGTCTCTCGAATCATTTTAAAAGATGCCACTATTATCTTTATCTGAAATGAGAAAAATGGTCAAGAATGTTCATTAGGAAGTCTTTGATTTTTGTCTGATCTTAGGCAGACAAAATCTTGCATATTTTGAACTCTTTCAATTTATATAACTCATATTACATATGCTTTTTGAGGAAACAAAGAGCTACAAAATGGACACATTATTTATTCTTATTGATTTTCTAAGAATAAACGTTGCAATTACTTTTAACTTACAGCACTGTGGGGAAAAAACTCTGTCAGTGAAAATGCTACCCATCAAAGTGAAAAAAAAAAGAAGTTGAGACTTGTCACAGAAGAAAATGAGACAGACATGATCAAAGTGTACTGCATTTAACTCACAGAGCGATCATGCAGCCCCTGGATCTGTGCTGTCTCTAGCATTTCTCTTCTTTTCCTTCTTTGCTAGTAATCCACCAAGCAAGTGCCAAAAGCTTATATTTTACTGATACTCCATTATCAGCTTTGACAGTATAGGAACAGTCTCCTTCTCTCTAGCATTCTGCTTTTCTTTCACAGAATAGAAACTGGAGAGCAGAAAAAATAAAGGCTTATCCATAAACTATGACTTCACTGAAATATCCTTATGCAGTACATCAAGGGTTACTTCCCAAATCCCATTTTCTTTTATCAGAAGTGCATTGCTCTTTGCACTTAGCATGCACTTTACATCTATATTGTGTCCTGGAAATTATATGTGTGAAGCAACTACAAGTGGCAGCTGAGCTGAGTGGCATGTGCAGAGAGTGTTTACAAAGAGAATCAAAGCGTGTGACCTGAGAGAGATGAGCTTCTTTTAGGTGGTATTGTGAGGGACCAATTGTGCTGATTTAAAGCAGAACCAAAAGGGAGGGAAGAGTCTCAAAGTGAGGGGAAAAAAACAGCACTTATGGAAGCACAGAATTAAACAAAGAAGCCTTTTTGAGTATTAAGAAATAAAAACAATGAATTCAGTGCCATGGAATGGTGCCCAGAGCCCCCAAATGCTCATTTGCTTTTCAAGTTGTTTAGGCTTTAATTAGTGAAGCCTTGCCCAAAAGGATTAAAAATCTTGAACTTTGAGAAAGAACAATTTGCAAGGGCAAATGAGAGGAAGATTGAGTGGATACAGATGGCAGAACGGAGCTCACAACTTGTTTAGCCAAGGATTAGAACTCTAAAGTCTTGGGATGAGTTGATAGTTTTACTTACGAGAAAGTTTCCAACTATTTTATGCCATTCTTATGGGTGAGATAAAAATTATCATGAGGAAATTTAGGGAAATAACATCCCACTATAATTTTTAATCTTTCTGCCTTTATCATGTATCAACAGTTCACAGTTTCCCTGACTCTCCATGCTCCAAAGTTCAAGCTCTTTTATGCATCTACAACTTTTTCCTAAGTTAGTCCTTCTCTGGTTTTGCCTCACAAGTTCTCACCTAACCTTCAAAACCATAGCTGCTTAGTTTCCCCTCTCGGAAGGCCTGTCTAGAAGTTGCAAGCAGAGGATCCTTTTCTCCTCTAAGCTTGACCACACACCCTGCCCTGCCCCGGTGGGTATGCTCAAGAAGTGATCCAATAAGCATCAGCTGCTTCCTCAGTGTGGAGCGAAAACACTGTTATCATACTGTGTGATGACTATTTGGTAACATAAATGCAGGGGACATGATGTATACCTACATATTAAGAATTCTGAAGACACTTTTGTACCCATCACACAGCTTAGAGACTCTTGCTGATTATTTAAATTTCTGGCACTTACCTATGCCTGTGCCTTGCAAAAGCAATTGACGAATTTTTATATTATCCCAAAAGGATTTTTCTTTCTGATTTTCTTTCTAAGAACATGTTGTTTAATTTTCTTCATGTTTCTCTAATTTGAGGAGGGGAAGGGAAATAACAAAATGCTGAAACAAAGATACAGGTTGACCCATTGTAACAATAAGATATACAAGACACTAGGTTGAAAACGAACTTTACAATTTGGGAGGGGGGAGTTGAGGAGGTGGGAAGGGAAGGGATGGTAGGGGAAAAACAAAGGAGAAGGTAACAATGCTCGATAGGAAATGTGCTCATTACCTTACTCATGTAACTGTAACCTCTATGTATTCTATTTTTACAATAAAAAAATTAAAAATTCCATGTATAAATACATAAATACATTTTTAAGATTATTTGCAATATGTCTGAGACAAGAGGCAAAATGAACCCCAAGATAAGGACTCAAATGGTTTTTCTTTCTTCTTTTGTTTCTATCATATTTATAAGATGATTTCTTTGTTGCTTTGTATGTCCCTCCCCCACAGTATAATTCCTGTTTTCACTGTATTTGATGTTGGTATAATTTGTGGAGGAGAAGGAAAAAAACAAATTGTTTAAATAGGGATACAGGTGGACCCATTGCAACAATGAGATGTACAAGACGTTATGTCGAAAAAACGAACTTCACAACTTTGGCGTGGTGGGGGTGGGGGTGGATGGAAGGGCAGGGATGGGAAGGGGAAACAAAGGAAGAGACAACAACGCTGGATAAGAAATGTACTCATTACCTTGCTCATGTAATTGTAACCATCTCTGTACAATATTTTCACAATAAAAATTATTTATACATAAAAAGATTCATTTATGTCAATATATTGATGAGTGAATCACACTTTTTTGTAGTGATTATGAGGCTTGGCCTTGGCGTTTTTGTTCAAGTCTAACTCTCTGCCACTTGCACCCCAGCATCACCTCTGGCCTTTGGTCGGTAACTAGGAGATAAGAATATCGTAAAACTTTCCTGCTCTGGCTGGCTTCTAACCACAACCCTCAGATCTCAGCCTCCCGAGTAGCTAGAATGCCAGGTCTGAGCCACTAGTGTTGCCTTCATATGTTTTTAGTGGGGATTATATCATGGGAGTACAGAAAGTTTTTTCTATATTCAGTGAAGATTCATATGTATCTGTGCAGAGCATGCATGTGTATGCATATGCATTTATTTACATAGACATGTATGTTCTATTCATGCTTATATATGTGAATACATTTGTGTATATCTGCAGTGTGTATATACTCTATGTAAATGTACAGTATATACAGGTACAGTGTCCATATGTGAAGTATATGCACACTGTACACACATATATGCCTAATTGTGTGATGTATTAATTTTTATTCAGGATAGCTTATTTAGATTTCTTCTTAGGGGTATGATAACAACAGAAAAGATTGAGAAATCACTTGTAAATCAAATATTTTCACTGTTGTTACCATATATCCCGAGATTATCAGATCACAATTATCCATCTAATGTTCATGGATCTATAGGTTGCTTCAAATTATTTTTGTCACTCAAACCACACTTTTCCTAAAATCTTGACAATTTACATGAAATGTACAAAAATATAAAAATAAATAAATCATCTGGGGAGGGTTATATCTATCAAATAAATGAAACCAGTTATTGATTCCTTTATAAAACTGAAACACCAGCCTCAGATAAATTCAATGGTAAATTCTATGAATATCTAAGGAAGAAATTGTACTGATTCTCTACAATCCTTTCAAAGAGGCAGGAACAGAAGGAATATTTTCTCTCTATAAAGCTGACACTACTCTAATACCAAAACCAGACAAAGCATTACAAGGAAAAAGTATTTAAGTCTCATATCTCTCATGAACTTAAGATGCACAAATCCTCACAGAGTAAAAGCAAAACAAAGTCAAAGTATTTATTTTAAAAAATGACATATCATAATCAGGTATGATTTATCCTAAGTATGCAAGATGACTTCAGTAATCAGAATGAATTGCTAGATTCAATTAACATAATCTATCATATCAATAGACCAAAAAAGAAAAATCACACAATCATATTAATAGATGGAAAAAATTATTTCTTAAAACCCAAGAACCTACCATCATAAAAAACTGTCAGAAAAATAGAAATAGGGGAAAACTGATTCACCTTCATAAAAAAAGACTACAAAAATCTATATCTACCATCCCACTTCATACTGAGAAACTCAATGTTCTGTTGCTAAGATCAGGAACAAAACCAGGATTTCCATTGAACTATTGCTTTTTTTTTTGTCAATCATAGGGCCTAAACTCTGAGGCTGGGCACTGTCCCTCAGCACTTCAGCTCAAGGCTGAACCATAGCACCATTGCTGGCTTTTTTCTGCTTATGTGGTGCTGAGGAATCGAACCCAGGGCCTCATGCATGCAAGGCAAGCACTCTTCCACTGAGCTACCTTCCCAGCCCTGAACTATTGCTTTTTAATACAACAAAAGGAAATAAGGATGTAGATTAGAGAGGGAGAATGGGGGAGAACAATAAGAGGGGGACATTGACTTAGAGCTTTCTGCTAATAAGTTGACTTATGGAATTGTAAACCCTTTATACAACAACTTAATAATAATAGCAACAAGAAGAAAGAAAGAAGACTGATTCGAAGATAACAAAGAAAACTATCTTTGTTCACATGTAACATAGTATATGTAGGAAGTCTGAAAGAGTCAATAAATCTCTTCTTTCCACTCAATTTTGCTGTGAACCTAAAACTTACCAAATAAATGAAGTCTACAAGGCTGGATATATAGCTCAGTATTTCACTTGCATAGAATGAGCAAGGGACTGGGTTTGATACCTAGCACTATAAGAAAAAAAAGTATTTTTAAAACTAATAGACAATATTTATTGGTGTTTATGCACATCAATTAATGTTGGGAATGCATACATACTCAAATTTACTAGGTAACCTCAAAGTGTTCACCAAAGTAATTGTCTCAGTTACATTTCCACAAACAGTGTATGACTACATTTTCATTTCAAATTATTTTTATTAGTCAAACAACATTTTTCCTGCAAACAGTAGCCTGTATGAAATGTACCAGCTATTCATGTTTAAACTACACTAGAGATGATTGAAGATGAAAATTTTGCCATTCTTGTTGTCAAAGGAAAATTTAAGGTTTAATTTGCTACTAGCTAATCATTGTTTTTTAATAAAATACTTCATTTTTGAAGTGTATTTTTGTACATGTATGCAAATTCAATTTTCCTCATCTATAAAATGTTTCTTTCTTTTGCTGTTTTGGGTTAGGTTGTTTAATTAATTGGTAGAAATTCTTCATGTTCTGAAAACTGTAACTTTGCAACTAATATGCTACTAATGTTATTTCTATTATGTATTAGTTTTGTTTTAGATTTTGGAGGGATTTTTGAAAGGTACATTTCTTAATTTTAGTATAGTCAAATATATTAATTTTTCTTTTAATTTTTTGATAGATGTTCCTATATTTTACTTTTTTTCTATAGGTTGCTTCATTGCTTCCATTCTTTCTCTTAAAAGTTCCCTTTGTTTGTTTGTTTATTTGTTTGTATGTTTGTGTGCTGGTAATGGGGCTTGGATTCAGGACCTTGGGCTTTTATGTGGTGTTTTCACTCAAGGCTGGTCCTTTACCACTTTATCCATACCTTCATTTCCTACTTTTTGATCGTTAAGTGCAAATAAAACTCTCAAAGGTTCTACCTCAACTGGCTTTGAACCTCCATCCTCAGTTTCCTGCGTAGCTCGGATTACAAGTGTCAGCCACTAGCTCCTAGCTTCTAAGTTCTTAATTTTCAATCTTGTTTCTTTTTCTGTAGAGAAATTGTTGAGGCATTACATTTTCTTCAGAATATAGTTGAATTTTATTATCTTTTTTCAGTTGTACTTTTAAATTTCCGTTGTAACTTCTTTTTTTACTCATAAAGGGTTTTTTTTTCCTTCTGAGTGCTTAAGGTTATTTTAATTATCTTCTTATTAGTGATTTTGAACATCCTCTGATACAGTTAGGAATGTGGTCTCTCTGAGACTCTTTGGGGTTGGTTAAATCCTCCTTCACTGCCTATGACATGAGCTGGAGGCCATGTGTGAGCGAGCAAGCTACACAGGTTCTAGTTGTGGGCGTGCACTCTGTACATGTCTGCTGGATGAAGTTTCTAAATTAAATTTCATAAATCTTTTGTATTCTTCTTCCTTGACAACATGGGCTATGAATTACTGAGAGAAATGAACTAAACATCTCTTGCCCTGATGGTAATTTGTCCATTTTTCTTTGTTGTTTTGTTGATATTTGTTGCATATATTTTGGTATTAAGAGGTAAGAACTAGAAATCATGTTATATTTTCTATCTTACTTTCTATCTTTTTGTCTGATGTTGCTATAATGACACCATGTTTCTTATTGCTAGGATTTGCCTAGAATGGCATCCGAATCTGATTAGAAAAACAGAAATCTTTTAAATATCTAACAGAGGGAAATTCATTTGGGCCATGGGTTATGCAAATGTCAGAAGACCTGAGAAATTCAACAGGGATGATGAAGAAGCTTAAAGATTAGCAATCGTAAAAAGTTGCCTCCTAGAATAAAATGGAGAACAAAAAAAAGAGTAATAGATGAGGCCAGGGGTCATGGCCAGGTATGTAAGCTTGGACCATAGCAAAAAGGGTTGTAGAAGTTCAGGCAATACTCTCTGTGCTAGAAACTTAACAAAAATAAGAACAAGATGTCTGGGCATTGCTTTCCACTGTCAGTCAAACTCAGCTTCCCAGGGACCACAGACAGGTTGTCTAGAGAAGCAGCTATCTGGTAATGCCATCACTTTGATTTCATCATTAAGATCTTCTCCACACAGGCTCCTGGGTCCTTTTGAAAGGTCCCTAAGCTCTAAGCATTTTTACTTTTTTACTATATGGGAAAGAAGAAATTGTTTCAGGATCATCTTGTTCTTTCTCTGCAGGTTTCCAGAAGATTGTGTCACCCAGTTGAATCCCCCTGATGCATGGTTACCATTCCCAGAACAGCCTTCCTGAATCCATTGCTTGGACATTGGTACCCCCTTCTTGCTTCTCAAGAGAAGGAAAATGAGAACTCAAGTGTGAAAAGAGAGATGAGGCCTAGAACCTTTACAAACTTTCTATGTCCTAATGTTCTAAGCTAGGATCCCATGTGTTTAGCTGGGTTCTGCTTTTGTACCCAAACTGATCATCTTTCTATTTTAATTTGTTGTTCTTTCTTTCTTTGGATCTCTTAAATGTTTAACTTATCTTGATCTCCAGAAGTTAACTTAAGTGTCAAGATATTCGGTTAATTACATAAAATTCTACTGATATAGAATTTTTGATTTGTCCCTTTTTTGTGTTTGCTCTTTTTTGTGTGTGTTTGCTTTGTTCCTTTCTTGCCATCTTTTAGATTGATTTGATTTTTTTCCTTTTATTCCATTATATTGACCCTATCTACTATTTTGGATCACACATTCTGTAGCTACCTATTTAAGAATCACTCTAATAATTTTAACAGGCAGTGTTGTTTTAACAAGATTTTCAAACGAAGATCTTTCTTTCCACCAATTTCTTCTCCCCTTTCTTTTTTTCCTATCCTCTCCCCATTTCATCTCTTTTTCCCCTTTCCTTTCTATTATAATCATTCCCTTCCTTTCCTAAGCAAGTTAGTTTGAAATCTCTTAAGTGTGCCTAAACAACTTGGTAATCCTGCCAAGGTGAACATGGCCGAACACTGATGAGTAATTTTCTGAACTTAGAATTAAAATATAATCCTCCAAATAGAATTTCTATTGTTTCTGCCAGATATCTTGGAGTTGCAGTTACCCAAAATGCGTGTACTACAATACCTCTTGCAGCCTCCATTTTTATTTTTCTAGTTTACATGCTGGAAATACTATTTTGTGGGCTCTTTACTGACTTTGTATAAGAAGCCAAACATCCTTTAATCTCTTCTCCTCTCATTCCTTCTATTTTCCAAATCACAGAAGGCTTTCAAACATAGCAGTACCCTGAAAGGGCAAAGGACCCCACTAATTACCCAGACTGATTTTTTTTCACCATGCCAAAGAGGTTAGGTCTGGGAATCAGACTTGATATGATTTAAAGAAAAGAAAAACACTGCCCTAGGCACTAATCAAAGAAAAATATGACATGTTTTCTCACTTTCAACATGAAATAGTTTCTTTTACTTTGATCTTCTATAGCATTGAGAATCAAAGAATCTAAAGAAAATAGCCACATAAAAAGTAATTAACCAAGGAGACAAGATAACTATATAAGAAAGCAGGTCATGACAAAGTAAATTTCCCCAAAGCTATCAATCAATCAAATACATATTATATATAATATGTAAACATATGTGTGTATTGTATATATTTATGTTTTCTTCCCCTATGATTTCTCCCAAATTCCAAATATGCTAATAGTTTATTTACACATAGGAAATTTCAGCAAAACTCACTACCAATTAGTTTTCTTATCATTTGATAGTATGTGTAATACCTCTGATTTTATCTATGTATCTATGCAGGGCTGCTGAGTACGAGCCTATCATCCCCAAATATGAGGCATTATTAAGCTGAAGGCAAATAAGAAGCAGATGAGGGAAACCTTCTCTCTCCCCCCTGTCTCTCTCTCTCTCCCCCACCCTCTCTCTCTCTCTCTCCCCCTCTCTCTCCCTCTCTTTCATTGTCCACTACTTAACTTCAGGACATAGCTATCTTTCACATAGATAACAGGGTATCATTTTACAAATATAACAAGTCTACAAAGGCTTAATCATGGAAAACACTTTTCTAAATTTACTGTTGGGAGATGGAGCCAGAGGAAAGGAATCTATATTAACAGCCTTTACTTATTAGTCTTTGTCTGCCAATTATTTGCTTCCCACAAGTTACCACCTATAAAGGTTCTAAGTCTTTTCTTCTTGGTCTTGTCACTTCTCCAAAATGTATTGTTCATTGTTGAATAGTTATGCAGGTTTTGATAACTGTTTATTCCTAGAATTCCTTCAAATACCTATAAAATGCATTATATATATATATCATATTTAATGTTATTTAAAAAGTGTTTTTCTTCCACTCCCTGGGTCCACAAAAAAAAAAGAGGTAAAAAGCACAGATTACTTGAAGGAGTGGTAGTATGCAGCTCTTTTTTTAATAAGTTTTTATATTGTGAAAATACCGTACAGAGGGGTTACAATTACATGGGCAAGGTAATGAGTACATTTCTTATCAAGCATTGTTGCCTCCTCCTTTGTTTCCCCTTAGCATTCCTTCCCATTTCCCTTCTCTCCCCACTCCCCCACCCCCGGCCAAAGTTGTAAAATTCGTTGATGTTAGGTGAAATGAACCCCAAGTATGCAGCTCTTAACAAGAGACAACCTCACACAGAGAAAATGCATGGAACTATGAGCTATGTTTCTGGGACCAGACTTGGTTACTTGCTAGAAATATGCCTTAGTTGCATCTTCTCTAAACTGGGTGTTTTCATCTCTTAAGCTAGAATAGTGACAAAAGCATTATATTCAAAAGTTTCCATGCTAAGTTGGTCAAAGTGATTAATATATTAGATAATTTTTCCAGGAAAGAGTTTTGGAGAACAAATTCTGACCTAAGCCTTAAAGGATGGCAAAGATTTGGAAAGAAATTTCTCATATAGTGGTGACTTTTCTTTCTGACTTTAGAGAGGTTAATAGAAATTCTAAAGCCAATTTACTTTTCAACTTCCTTCCTGAGTTATGGGATTCATACCAAGTACTGGTTGCAACCCCACACTCAAAAGTCATTACCTGCGTTCAAGTTACACAATATGTCTGCCTAGCTAATTGCCTACACTGAGAAAGAAAAGGAACTACAAAACTGAAACCTCATGTTTGTTTTTAATCAGAAAAGGACAGTATCCACTTCACAGGAAAGTGGAGATGATTCAACAAAACAACCAATATAAGTGTCTGACTTATAACTGTACAGTGGATATTAATTTCTTGCTTTTATTAGCATTTCTACTTTCCTTAATGTTTCTTTCTCAAGCCCTGACTCTGGAGTATTACTAACTTGCTTCATCTGCCTTCTCCATCTACCCTTTGCCCTGGGTGGAAGAACACATCTCTGATTAAAGGTTACATCCTGTGAAGACTGGCTGTGAGGGCCAGTCCACAATAGACAGCAGAGACAATGCATTCTTGTTCAGAGCAGCCACCAACAGTGATGACAAAAGCCATCAATGGGCTGAGGTCAAAGATCAGCAGTCCCTCTGTCACTTCATTCTTCTCACTGAAGTTCATAGGAACTCAATCTCATGTCTGAAATCCAATCAAAGCTCAGCCACTCAAACCTAAACCAAGCACACTAAATGAAGAAAGTCATACGCAAGATCTCTGGTCCTCGGGAAAGCGGGTTAACCATCCGTTCGAGATTGTGGAAATCTTGGACGGAGAGCTGACATCCAGTAGGAGACAGTAGCAGAAGTTGATGACTCAAACCCTGGGGGTGAGGACTAGTAAAAGATCTCCATGGAGTGTGGATGCTCCAGAGAAACACCAGAGTAAAAGCCAAAAATGCATCTCCAGGTAGCATCAAGGAAGCTTAAAATGCTGAGCCAAATTAAAGTTGTGACATATGAGCACAAAGGCTCTCAGTAACACAGTTTCTTTCTTGTCTCTGGCTCATAGAAAAGAGGAACATCACCTCTCTTGGAAACCATTAGTGAAGTTGAGGTTCTTCCTACAAGACATGTGCAGGACAGCTGTTCTGGGTACTGTTGAAATCCATTCTTTATGGTGCAGTTTATCCCTTGATGCTATTGTCTGCTGGGAGATTGGCCGTGTGCAAGCAATACTTTTCAATTACTGTACATACAGCCTGACATGTGTGTGGCCTTCTCCAATTTGCTGCACCAACTCTCTTGATAGCCCTACAAAGCATGTGTCTTGATGGTAGAGGCAGTCATTTCTCTCTTTTGTTACCTAGGAATCCTTTTCATTGGCTCAACCCACTAAACCAGCTATGTGGATCATCAACACAGTGGATAGAAAAATCCAATGGGTCTCTACTAAAGGGTGGGAACAAAACAGAAATGGGCTCAAGGTGCCTAAAATGAGTCTTGACTGGGGGGAAATGGCAGCAAAAGGAAGAAATTGTCAAGCTTAGAACTATCTTGAGCCAACCCAAGGTCCAAGCAAATGAATGAGTACAATAACTGTTACATGCACCTGTCCTCTCTCTGGCATTTAATGTGATGGATGGTTGTCTTGGAGAATCATCCTATTCAACTTGACTTTCTAGAAATAGAAAATTATTAGTGGGAGGGAGGAAGGTGATTGGAGAGGGTGAAGGAGGGTATATATGTTGTCAAAATACTTTATGTAGATGTGGGAAGTAGAACAGTGAAGCCTGTTTGAATTGGTTTGGGCATTTTTTTAAAGGGGGAAGGAAGGAGAGTGACAGAGAAGTTGAATCCAGTCAAGCTACATTGTATGCATGTAGGAACTGTCAAAATGAAACCCCTTCATGCAACTAATCTGTGTTTAAAAAAGAAAAGACTATTTCTGTGTCTTCATAGAGCTTGAAAAACACTTCTCTAATTCAACCACATCCCAATTCATTTGGCACTACCCCTACATTACCCTTGTTAAGCTCATTCCCTTCCTGATCTGGTCTTCCTCCCAACAGCATCTTTGAAGGTGTTACCTTTCTTTCAAGGCTCGGTTGAAATGCACAGTCTCAGCATTTTCAGCCAGAAATTCTTTCTCACTCCTTTATGTACTTGCACAGATCTTCATGTACAGTACTCTTGAAGACTTATTACAAGGGTAGTACTACAGTTATTTGTGTCCATCTCATGTCTCTCACTTTCATCCAAAATCCTATGCTAGAGCTAGAAAGGCAGAGATGAAATATCTCC
This sequence comes from Dipodomys ordii, assembly GCF_000151885.1. Taxonomy (NCBI): domain Eukaryota; kingdom Metazoa; phylum Chordata; class Mammalia; order Rodentia; family Heteromyidae; genus Dipodomys; species Dipodomys ordii. The sequence goes on from NW_012267262.1 coordinate 9,463,596, forward strand.
ATTGTATCTGTGCGTTCTCACAGTAGCTAATGCATGCCCTAATCATACCAGACACTTAATATGAAGTCATATTGATAATTCAACATTATTTTAAGCAATAGCTTTGATAAGTTGTCCAGCTGATGAACACCAAATTTATTCCTTGGAAGCCAGGTATTGGGGAAACAACAAGAAAAACCTGTGGCCATCCCACTTGCCCATACATACTGATAAAGTCATACCCATTCTTTCACCATCTTTCTTCAGCTCAAAGCATCCCTCATCGGCCAGAACAAATGGTGTTCAGGTTTTATATTTGTCTGTGTATGTTGTTGCTTCCATTGTTAGTTTCTTTAGGTTTCACAAATATTTTGTAAGACGTTTGTCAAATGTTCTCTTCAACTGCAGGTCCTTTGAGGGTACAACAGCGTGCTACTTCTGGATGATAGACTGAAATTACTCACAGTGGTAATTCTGTGTCCAAATTTCCAAGTTCCTTAAGTATAAGAATGGTGGCTTCCACTTTTCTTGCATCTTTTCTAGCATCTCTATCTATGCAGGCACATAGTGGAAGTCCTGAAATAGCAGGGATTCTCTACTTGGAATTCCATGAGTTATGTTGCTCCTTTTTTTTTTTATCTTCCTCGCTTTCTACTTCTTCATAAAGTTAGGTGTGTATGCATGCTTTCTCTTTTCCTTCTGGATTACAAACTTTTGGAGGTAAAATGCCTGCAACATAGCAAGTAAATGCCTAGTGAGTGAACACAGGAATGAAAAGATCAGTGTGTAACAGTAAAGCTAATCATCATAGAATGAAAGGAAACATTAGTCCGAGAAAGAAAAGAAGAATTGGGTTATGCTTGTTTCTCTCAAAACTTAATCATAAGGAGCATGAGTATAACTTAGAGCACATTCACACCTGTTCACAGTCATAACTTCAGAATCCAATAGACACAATCAAAAGATGTAGGAGGGAACCTATGGAATATTCATTCTATCAATGATTACAAAAGACTTCTGAAGAAAGACATTCAGATAAGTAATCATAAGGATAATAATAATATGCATTGTTGATTAATCTCTTGCATGTCAGCAATTATGCTAAGTTTATGCATTTGATTTTCGTTCTCCCAATAAACCCTATAAGATGCATGCTATTTTACTCTTCTTCACATATAACTTCATGAGCTGTTAAATATGTTACTCAAGGTCTCAACACAGGAAGTGGTGGGACCAGAATAATGCAGTTGGCTTACTGTCAACACTCATGACCTCTGCGACAAAGACTCTCATTTATAAAATCTTCCTGTCAGAGGAGACAGAAGCTCCAGTCCCATTTTCAAGGTTGTCTTCGGAGACAAAAAGTATGGAAAACATTATTGAAAAATGCCCAATGTTAATTGTGTTCCACCCATGCCTATCTAATTCAAGAAAAATGAAAAAAAAGTTTTGCTACAGCATGTGCTATTTGGAGCTACTTGAGAAAGGGGGATATCATAACTAGTTCCTGTTGAGTTTTGTGTCCATATCCACTGGCGGTCAATAAATGTTAATTTAATTGAACGCATTCGATTTGGCTCGCACAGCCAAGTGTTATTTTTCGGTGGGAGCCTTTGGATGCTATTTGTTCCTGGTGATGATATGACATATAGGGCCAGAATTACCATAACAGAAATTAGAATCTGTGGGAATACAAAGAGGATGGATAACTTCAGATGGGATGTCAAAGGGGGCCCTTCACAAACATTTCGAGGCTTTTAGTATAGAAATCAATGCATTAATTTGCTTTCTGAAAAATTCCATTTTATTTATTCACCATTTTTCAAGTACCAGCCAGACACTGCTTATGCACTGTCCTGGGAATACAATGGCTAGCCAAAGAGTTAGCAGCTCTGTCCTCACTAGGCTGTAGCTTAAAGGGGAGGGAAGTATGACACAGGTAATTGCAGTTCTGTGAAATGGGGCAGTAGTGGCAGAGATGCATGGTGCCATGCAGGTCTAAAATGTCAAGGAATACTTTATAAATATGTAGGACATTAAATTTTTGAGACAGGCAATGGTGGCACACACCTGTAATTTTAGCTACTCTGCAGGCTGAAATCTGAGCATCACATTTTGAAGCCAGCCTGGTCAGGAAAGTCCATAAGACTCTTATCTTCAATTAACCACCAAAAAGCTGGAAGTGGAGGTGTGTATCAGTGGCAGAGCACTAACCTCAAGTGAAAAAGCTAAAGGCCTGAGGTCCCAGATCCCGAGTTCAAGCCCCAGTAATGGAACAAATTTTGAAGGACTAAAATATTGCTAAATTAAAATGGTATTTTACAAAGTGTATAACTATTAAAATGCTTCTTAGGAATTTTGAAAGATGACAGAAAATCTGACTTAGCAGGGTTCTTGCTGAAACTGGACAACGCAGAGATGAACACAGAACTTGAGTAGACTTTGGTCAAGGAAATCATCTTTATCATTGAACATTGCTAGAAATGCATTCATTGGTGGAGGGATTGTTTGGGCACCTTTTTTCCCTTTTTTTCCTCCCCCAAACTTCTTCCATTTCCAGAAGATAGAAATGCCAAATGCTAGAACCTTTATGGCTTAGAAGTTGCTATCCTCTAAAACACTTGTTGAAATTTAGTCATCATTGAAGTTATATTGGGAAATGGAGCTTTAGGAAGTGGTTAGGTAGGGAGAGTTGTACCCTCGGATTGAGAGTTTGCAGAGCTGGTAGCCTAGTTCACAGATAATGCACTTGCTTAGCATGTATGATATGAGGCCAAAGTTTTGATCCTCAGCACTGGATCAAAGAGGAAAGTGCCAAATGTGAGGTACTTCTTGCTTGTTCAGTTTTCTCTCTCTATTTCTCACTGTCTCTCTGTCTCTGTCTCAGTCTTCTCTCTCTCTCACTATTTCTCTGCTCTCTCTCTCCTCCTTCTCACCTCTAAATCTTTCCCTCCCTTTCACCTCCTGCCATGTAATAACACAGCTAAGAGGCCCTCACCAGATGCTGACACCTTTATATTGGACTTCCCAGCTTCCAGAACTGTGAGCTAATAAATTTTCTATTCCAATAAATTGCTATTCATTATAAATTACCCAGTCTGTGGTATTCTGTTACAACTGCACAAAACAGAGTAAGACAAGGGCCTCATTGTGTTTTTAAAGTGTGGCCAAAATGACGCAGTTAATTTGTTAGATGTCCTTCGTGTCACATTTTCTGCTCAATTATGTGTCTTTTTCTTCACATAGTATAGCATCTGGAGCTACTTGGGGGTGGAGGCTGATGTACCAACTTTTCTAACTTAGGATGCAATTTCAGAATGGTACTCTATCAGAAAGAGCAGCAGGAAATCTATTAAAACATCTCTTATTCAATACAGGAACACAGTTCTTTCACCACTGAATTTTCCAGTTCACAAATGCTGAGAGTTTCAATACTATTACAGCTCATATAGTTCAATGCAATTTGAAACCTATTTTTCAAATCGTATAGTGGATTTATCTCTAACACACAGATCAGGCTTTCTGTGTGCTGAGATGCCACCTAGTGGACCACATACCGTACAAAAAGTAAAGACCATCCTTTCTAACTTAGCATCTTCTTCCTGCAAATTGAGGTCCAAGTGACAAATCTCAGCCAGTGAAACTTGTACATTTAAGAAGTAACATTACTTATTCAGCAAAGTTTCCTCTTGAAAGGGACCAAAATTTGAAATTCCCTTTAAATCTTATTTCAGCAGAGATTTAACAGGAGAATATCTGAAAATGTCTACATCAAACGAATTCGCTTTGAATTATCACTGATGGGAGTAGAAAGAGAAGTTTATAAAAAAAGGAACCATTTTATCTAAAATGATTAAGATGGTATAAATTTTTTAAAAGCAGACTTGAGTTCTCAAAATAGATGAATTTTAAATATAGATTCTGTATCCCAATCCCTTGCAGAATTGGACATTCCAATGTATCTCTATGTTCAGTGAATGCTGGTGACCAACAGCTCTTTATTGACTCTCTAGTGATCTGAGCAGTAGGCCTGGAACTGAGATACATTAATGAGGACGGCGGACCAGGCCCACTGTCCCCCAAGGAAGTAGAGACATACTGCAAGCAGAATGCCCAGAGTTTTGCCATTTAATATTCCACTTAGCATTGTGTCACTATTCCACTCGTATTATTTGGAACAATCCTGCCAGAATTATTTATTGTGATATTAAAAGGTAAAGGGAAGCCTATGAAGGGGATTGAAACTTACCAATATCCCAGAATAAGTAGTCACATACATGGGGAAAAAATGGTAAAAAAAAAAAAAAAAAAAAGAACTCTCAGAGAAATCTTGCGTTTATTCTCATGTGGCTTTGAGAACTGTTCATCTTCTGTGGACTATTTGAATCCAGTAAAAAGAGCTTAGATGGTGAAAAGAACCAATATCCATCAAATACAGTGTACGTTCTAGATCCCAGGGCTAATTACAAAGGGGGAGAGGCTAGAGGAATGAGTGGAACATCTTGCCACTTTACCATTTTGGTTAAAGCATTAATTGCTCTGAACTGTCCTTTGGTCTCCCAAGGTACTTTCTGGCAAATACTGTCAAAATTGCCAAATCAATTAACATGTCCAAAGAGAAACCTGATGATCTCACAGTTAATAATGGAAATTTAAGCATCATACTTCCTACCCTCTACAACCTGTGAGTGTGTGTACATGTGCACATGCACATGCATGTATGTGCATGTGTGCGTAGGCATTACAGTTTGAACTCATGACCTTAGGCTTGTTTGTCAGGTGCTCTACCACTGAACCATGCATCCAGCACTTTCTTGAGGTATGGTCTCATTCTCTTTTTTCCCCCTCCCCACCCCCTGGAAATATACCTGCACTATGATTCTCCTATTTTATGCTTCCTGCAATAACTGGCATGGCAGGAGCTTGCCACCATAACCAAATATCTTACATTTTGATGAAATCCCCCAAATTTTCATTTCCAGGCTGGCCTAGAACTGTGATCTTTCCGAGCTTAACTTCCTAAGTATATAGAGTTATCTGACTAGGCTACTGTGCCCAGCTTCAGTTTACAACCTATTTTCAGTATAGTTTTAGTTCTTACGATCTGGTGGTATATGTGGTCTGTATCAAAAAATGTTTTGTTCAAATAAAAACATACCAGTAATAAAAGTCTTGGTGCTTCATCCTATTGGACAATTTATTAAAGGCTGTTGAAATCATGTTGAAGTTAACAAGATGGAGAGTGGGGGGTGGTGGGGGAAGAGGAAAGGAGGGAAGGAAGGAGGAAGAAAGACGAGGAAGAAGAGTTGGAGGGGAAAATGAAGAGGAAGAGAGGGAAGGGAAGGATAAAGGAGGGAAGGATAATTTTTATGTCCATGGAGATGCTTATATTTTGATGACCAATTGCTATGGGTGAGAGAAGAGATCAATAGTTTCATGCATTAGTTACTTATCTCAATTGGGTGGTTGTTTAGAGCTCCTTCAAACTTGAGAATCTCTACTTGAGAAAAAAAAAGAAGAAAAAGGCGAGGAAGTATTTTTTTTAATGGAGAAATAGAGGCAGGCCCTATTTTTGTTCCACCCTTCCGTCTTGGTGGTATGGATTTTGCAAAGGACCACTGTTAGCCCTTAAAGCCATTATCTGGGGACTATTTGGGGTTGGAAAAAAATCGAAGGAGGATGAGAGGAGAAAAACAAAAAGAAGATGGATATAATCACAGTACTTTATATACATATAAAGCTCCGAACCATATGTTTAGAGCTTGATAAGGTGGAGATATCGTGATATAAATTACAAAATACAGCTTCTTGCTATGGGAAAGGAAGGAAGCGAGGCATGAAGATTGAATTTCAGCTTCTACTTCCTTTCCCAGCTGGCACTTGTGCTCAAATATTCTTTCATGGTTACCTGCTCAAGAAACATTGGAGGTGAGTTTGGAAGTGGAGTCTGGACCTTACTTTCCAACTCAGATTCACTCAAGAGAATCTAAGGTTGCCTTTAATTCCTCTTCAATCCCTAGAACTTGGGAAGTATGACTTGAGCAGCATGATTGTTATTACCAAGAACATGTAGCTTAAAACAAAAATTAATAACCATTGAATGTTGATCTAGTCGCCCAGGAATCATTTACCTGCCTAGCTACCACAAACCAGCGATTGCTCTGTCAGCCTAGGGCTACGAGGCTCTTGCTTCCTGTCTCCCATTTATTGGGCTTTCCATCCATATCCAAGTTCTGTTATTTGGCATCCATTCAATTCTTTGAGCTCCTATCATCCTCCATGCAATTTTATGGTTGTTTATTTTGTCAATGGTAAACTTCTCTTGCTTATGACCAATAACTCAGTATTCAAGTTGAAAGTGGTAAGCATTCATCAATGCTCTAAATGGCTTATAGGTCACAAAATCTCCACAACTAGATAATAAGCTTTCTCCGTGCAGGATCTATATCATCTCCTGGCTGAATTTCCATTCCTAAAGTAACAAAAATTATTATGATAGCTTGAGTATAACTGAGCACAGGTTCAGATTTGTTGAGTAGAGCTTACACAATACATCTCATCTCCTGTTATACTTAAGGAAACTGAAGCTGAGAGCAATTTGCTCAAGATAAGGTAGCAGCAGAACTAATATTTAAATTCATGCCCTCTTCACTCTATGTAGATCTGCACTGTTTTTAGACAACCTTACTGACTTATGCACTTGGAATTTTTTTCAATACTTGTTCAGTATTTTTCAAAATTTCCTTAACTAAAGAAATAGTCATACTAAATCAAACAATGAGAAGTTGGAACAAAATGCATATGTACCCACAGATTATGAATCAGCTTATTTATATAGAAGCCACATCTTAAATTTGATATTTATGTTGCTATCAGGACTCTCCATTTGCCCCCACTTTTGGTGCACAGGGCATGGATAACTCAGCAGGAACTCTCCCACTTGCTAAATATCCACAGGTCAAACCCTCTCCAAGCGCCTAGCAAGTTTATTACTTACCCTGAAAATATCTACCTCATCTGTCACCAACACTCAGATGGCCTGAGGGATTTTTCATTTCCACTCTATTTTCCAAACTCTTTCTAGCATTTACCTCCCACATCTGGAATCAATCCTGACCAGGAGCAAAATGCTGAATGGTCAAACTCCTCCCAGGGCAGCCTTTCTTTCTCTCCCAGGGAGAGCAGAAGAGCATGTGTGGTTCATGCATTAGCCATTCTCTTCTAGAGGTAACTATCACGCAGGCAGCCTCTGAATTCGAATCTGCTCATCTATCCCTTTGTCTTTACTTCTTCAAATAAAACAGTTAACGTTTCCATCATGACGGCTTAAAAGAAACACATATTTTAAAACTTAATTTGTTTGTGTTGGAACTTGTAAGAAACATTTAAAAATATCCCTGGCTCATTACCCTTTTGCTCTCTCTCAGTAGAAGATTTTGGATGTAGTCTTAGAAAACATCGCCAATGTTCATGTCTCTCTCTATAGCTGCCCTCCTCACTAACTCTGCCTGAGGCCCTCCCATCCTCCATAGAGAAAAGAGAGTATCAGCTTGCCAGTCACAAGGAAAAACATTCTAAGTGTGCTTTAAATATTTTCAGGAGACATCTTCCAGAACCTTTCTTATTAGGGAAGAGAAATTAGGTATGAAAAAACGTATCAGTATACTAAAGTCTACTTTCTTTCCTTATTCCTGAACATATCTTCCTGGAAAAAAAAAGACAATGGTGGCTTCTAGGAAAATACATATATGATTAGAGAAACTGCATGAGTTTCAGTGAAAGTGCATCCTCACTTTTTAAATCATCAAACATTTTATTTTTAGTTTTAAAAGAATCAGAACTTTCCCTCCGTACGGTATTTTCACAATAAAAAATAAATAAAAATTAAAAAAAGAATCACAACTTTTAAAAAAAATCCAAGATCTCAATATATCTCAAGATAGAATACTTAATAGCTAGAAGCTAATAATGAGGGAGTCAGATATTTCTATGGATAAAAGAAGTTTACAAAATACAAAAGAGGAAAAAAACAACAAAGAGAAGCATTCGGGCAGCTAGAAAAGCAATTTTCCATAGAGTCCATGACTTACGAATGCATCTAGACATGTTATTCTGCACTCTTTGAAAGTTAGCAATTGCCTTATGGAAAGTTTAAAAGAAAAAAATAACAGCACACTTATTTGTAAACAGTTTTGGCATCGACCTTGTGCCAGACATTGCTCTAAGTTCCACTAGTCTCGTTCGTGCGTGCGCCAGGCACTGTGAGGTTGGAAATGAGCCTCCAGACTCTACTGGAAGCCTTTCTTCCACAACTGGGCAATGCCACGAGGATGAAACCCCTGAGAAAGCAAATGGAACCTCCAGCGTGAGGAGTTACAAACAATGTGAACAGTAAGCCCTTTGAAAAGAAAATCACTTCTCTGTGGTACAAAATAAGTGGGAAGGGGGCCCATGCCGGGAGCTCAGCAAGCAGAGAAGGTGGGCCCTAGGGAGTGTGACATTACACAGGAACATAATGGGGTTGACTGCATACTTGTCTAATTACTGGAGCTATTAAAATCTCTATAATTTAGATTCAGGCAAAAAAAAAGAAGCTTCTATAAATGCACACATATGCTCCTGATTGGATTTTATGAATCCATTCCTCCTGCTTCTCAAAGCATACCATCCTGCTGTGTGCATGTGGCTGCTAAACTTGAGTGACCTTCTCCCCTGGCCCTGCCCTCACCCTTGTCCCCCACTCCCTCCCCCCCCCCACTAGTGTACTCTTTTACTGTAATAAGCAGTTAGGCTAGATAAGGCGATGGCTGATGGCATCGTCTGTGATGAAGCCGAATTATAATGATGCAGTCAATACATTTAATCTAAACCAAATGTTCTGGTATTCCAAAAGCTTCAGGAACAGAGAAATAGAAGTTTTACATTTGCTCCAGTTCAAACAGAGAGCAGGCAGAGTTATTTCAGAAGCTCAAGAGAGTGGTTTTTTAAAAAGTTTTCTTTTTCTCCTGAGTTCAATCAAAGGAACAATACTTTTTATTTGACTTCAGCTTCCTTTTTTCCACTTTTCTCTGTATTCTTTTTTCCCTCTTGACACAAAGAATGGTTAATATGGCTAATGCTAAACTGAACAAGTACTTGGCCACTTAGTAAATGCTCCATAAATACACGCTTCTGCAATGAACATGTGGACAACAGTAATGAAGAGTTCGGTGCTCATGTTTTTAGACCATGCTTCACTCTGTCCCTTTTTTTTCCATAAGACTGAAGTTAAATTTTTCAAGTTATTTCATGTTAGTGCTTCAGTTTCAAGAGCTGCAAAATGGAGCCAGTGATAGTTGTGAAGATTAAACAGGTCAATGCACCTAAAGAGCCAGAGTAGCTTCTGATAGGTAGATGGTAACATCCCAGCTAATGCTCATTGGCTCTGATTCTGACAAATGGATATCACTTTTGATATCCCTGCTGGTAATGGCTGAGGTAAGAAGTAATGATGATGATAATGATCACTTAAAGCTATAAGAGACACCTCAGTATTTATTCCATTGTTTCTGTCAGGAGCCAGGATATCTTCAGTTAAAATTCTTTCCAATCTATATTTGACACATAGACAGGGCAAGCTCACACAGCTTGATGATTACAACAGAAACAATTCCTTATGTGTTAACTTTGAGTATATGGCCATCTTCCCCAAACTCTGTCAAGGACTGCAACTACCAATGTAGTAAACTGCCCCTGCTACAAATCATATATGTTTTACATTTCCACTCACTGATCCATTAACTTCACAAGTACATTTGTCAACAACATACATTATAATATCAACTTGACCAGTTATTTTCTGTCCCTTTACCAATTTTCTTTTCCTTTACATCATTTATGACTCCTTCATTTTCTGAGTTAGTCAGCTTTCTGCTGTTGTGACAAAGTTCCTGAGAAAACCACAATAAAAAGAGGAAAGTTTGTTTGGGCCCATGATTTCAGAGGTTTCCGTCCACAGTTGGTTAGCTCCGCTGTTTGGAGGCTTACAGAAAAGTGAAATTCAAGAGAGTGATTGTCAAAGAGCATAGCTACTCATCTCATTACAATCAAGAAGTAGAGAGGGGAAGAAGAAAGGCAAGGATCTCAATATTCTTTGTAAGGACTCATACCTCCAATGACAGTAAAAGTCAAAAGAACAAGTTACACATTCTAAGACAACATGATATCAGCTAAATATTACCACTTTAAAAGGAAAGAAAAAGGGCATAAAAAGGAAGATACAAACTAAAGTAAGATATAGCCTATGCAGGTCAAATATTAAATCCCATTTCTATATCTGATACTATGGCACACATTGGTGACATGTGACCTCTCAAGAGGTTGAATAGCCCCCTTCTTTCAGCCTTGTGTGTTGAATTCATATGGCCACTTTCTAAAGCTGGCTCTCTCCATTGTCTCCAGTTTCTATCCTGGAATTTCTACCCTCCTGGGGTCTCCAAAACTGTAGCTTTTGATTCAATCTCATAGATTCAGATATTGCCCTATCAGAGGCTGCGAACAAAGACTGAAACCCTGCCACACACTATCTGGCCTTCATTCCTTCCTTTAAAATCATAGTGGAAGACTGAATAACCAAATAACTATGAAGATCTGCTATAAGTTAAAAGTGCCACTCAAATCACGGTTACAGATGCCTCTGGATGCCTTACCTGTTGAACACATGCCAATGAATCCAGAGGGGAAAAATCTCTAGACAGCCCTTGACAGGTTTGGAGATGTCCTGTCAAAGTAAAGACGAATATGTTTATATATTTGAGCCTACAGTTGGTGAGGTTTTGCTATTTGCTAAGAAGTACTCAAGACACCTTTCCTATTGTTTCAATATAAGAAAAACTTGGCTTCTTTTTCATAGTACTAATCTCTTTCCGGCTTCATACATACTTTCTTCCTGACCAAACTGCAATTTTCCAAATCTTTCCACTTTACATTTTGCTCTAAATTCTCATTGTAAACCTGCCAAAAGCAACTATCAGTACTCATACCACAGACTGAATGATGGCGCTGTCTTGAAATTGCCTCTATAACATAAACTAATCTGTCACCTTTAAAGTCAATCTCACACTAAGTCTCAGGGCAGAGACAAAATATAGCCTCATACATTGCCAGAATGCATCATGAATAGCCTGTAGTTCCATCCCTAATGGAGATTTCATTTTCATTTCTTATGAGCCTGGCCTTTACTTTCCAGATTCCTATCAGTATTTTGACCTGATCCCTCACCATAATCACTGATTATGGTGTACTCACAGCATTGAAGACTTCCTCTGACCTGATTTTTTTCAACTTTTAAAAAATATCTCCCACAAGCTTATTCCAAAGACTTCTGAACCGTATTGCCAGTGCAATATCATAGCAATAGAGCCACTCTCTGTTTCAAAATACCTGCGAAAATCAACTTAAAAGAAGGAAAGTTTATTTTGGCTCTTGGTTTCAGTCCATGGTTGGTTGCCTCCATTGCTACAGGGTCTGTGGAGAACATCATGTCAGGGAGTGTATGCTGCTGACCTTGTAGCAGCTAGATACAAAGGGAAGTAGAAGAAACCAGAGTACCCCATCAAGGACTCTCAAAAGACCTAATTTCCTTCTACTAGGCCCCATTTCCTAAAAGTTCTCCCAATCACACATGAGCCTTTGGGAACCCCTCAGATCCAAATTGTTGCATTAAGCTCTTTACCAGTTGTCCCATAAAATTGATTATATGGGGCTGGGAAGTTGGCTCAGTGGTAGAATGCTTGCCTCACATGCATGAGGCCCTGGGTTCAATTCCTCAGCACCACATAAACAGAAAAGAGCCCGAAATGGCACTGTGGCTCAAGTGGTAGGGTGCTAGCCTTGATCTGAAGAATTGAGGGACAATACCCAGGCCCAGTTCAACCCCCATGACTAACAAAAAAAAAATGGTTGTGTGCCTTGACTAGGCCAATAATGTCCAAGAGATCTAAGCCTGTTTGGTTCACCACTACAACCACTGCATCCAGGGTAGTGCTGGCATACTCACAGGTTTGGTTTTTTTTTTTTATTATTTAAATTTTGTTGTAAAGGTGATGTACAAAAGAGTTACAGTTATGTAAGTCAATGAGTACATTTCTTTTTAAATAGTGTTACCCTCTTCCTAATTTTCTGTCATTTTCCCCTCCCAACCTGCCACCCCCACTCTGGCCAGGTTTTAAAGTTCATATCCAACATAATATCTAATGAGTATAAGTGTTGAATTGGTTCACGCCTTTGTCCCACAGTTTCTGTGATTCCTCTTCCTTTCCCCAAATCAGATAAATGTATATACAAGACAAAGGGTACAGAAATCTAAAACAGTGACAACAGAGAATAAACCACCAAAGGAGGAAAAAAGAAAGAACTACAAAAAGTACAATTTAAAAAAAAAAAAAAACTCTTGTGGGCTGGGAAGGTGGCTCAGTGGTAGAGCGCTTGCCTTGCATGCTCGAGGCCCTGGGTTCGATTCCTCAGCACCACATAAGCAAAAAGAAAAAAGCCGGAAGTGGCGCTGTGGCTCAAGTGGTAGAGTGCTAGCCTTGAGCTAAAGAGCTGAGGGACAGCGCCCAGGCCCAGAGTTCAGGCCCCACGACCGGACCAAAAAAAAAAAAAAAACTCTTGTTTCCATTTCTTGGAATTCATTTCAATAACATATGATCATGCACATAGCTATTGATCCATGGTGATATCACAAGTATTTTATAAGTGAGTTACTTGACTATGAGATGCAGTTTTTTCTGGACTTAGAAATCTTTGGGAATTTGGGCTTTAGAATCTTTGTTTCTAAAATGTGTAAAAGATATCACAATTGAATTGTATAAATAAGTTACCCTTTTAAATTTGGGGGGGTGATTTTAATAGCACCTATCTTTCTTCCTTCCCTATAAAAACTCAGCAGCCCCTTCTCTCCAAGTTCACATATACCCAGCCACACAAACACATATACACAAACACACATCACTGTAACTACCACCACCAACAAAAAGACTACATACCTCTGAGAAGTCTTAGATTGTACATATACATTTTTAAGAAGCTCAAATTATGTTGCATTAAAGTCTAGATTACAGTGATCCCTCAGCCTTGGCAGATAAACTATTTCCTTTTCAGCATTAAAATAAAATTAAAATATTATGCCCTGTATTAAATTCTAAATCTGTGTCTTCTGGGCAGAAGGTACAGCTCAGTATAGAATGTTTGCATGGGCAGCTCCCAGTCCTAAAAGAAAACAAAAATATAGATAAATCTTTTTCTTTATCTTTTTTTTCCCACTACAATAGTGTTTACATGAAATCTACAGGAGATCAGTATATGCCACATCAAAATTCACCTCTTTAGCAAAAGGATTATTTTAAGCTCATTGTTTTAAAAAACTACAGGTCTGAAAATCGGTTAATTACACTTTTGTAATAGAAATTTATGTCTTCAAAGGAAATCTTCATTCCTCAGGAATTCTTCCTCTCTGAACCATTAAAAGAAAGATTTTAAATCTCAAAGACTATTTGTATGTTGCAAGAGAGGGATTTGCTAAGTTGCCCGGGCTGGTCTTGAGTTTCTGGGTTCAAGTCCCATGGACTGGAACTACAGATGTACGCCACTATGTGCAACAATCATTAGCCTTTTATCAATGAAGATCTTAAAATTTAAATCTGCTTAATCACCTTAACCCTTGTTTCCTCTGTTTTTTTTTTGTTTGTTTTTGTTTTTCTGATCACCTTCCCTTCACTGGGTTTCCCAAAACCTTCCCTCTTCATTTTAAAATTGGAGATTTAAGTCTAAAATCTAGGCCACCTTTCTGAGATTTAGCCTTCTTGGTGGTATACCCTGTGTTCAAATGAGAACTGCATGCTAATAAGTTTCTATTTGCTTTTTTCTTGTTAATCTGTCTTTTGTTATGGGAGTTCATTCCAGCTAGGAACTAAAAGGAAAAGAATAATATTTTCCTACCTATGATACATATGCCTAATTTTAAATACTATTCTTTTTTTAAAAAAGGGGGTAAAGTATGATTTATATTATCTGACTTTAAAAAAAACTTTGGGAGCTAAAGGGATATATTATTATTCTCATTTCACAGATGAGAAAATAGATATGTCCCACAAGTAGTAAGAAGCACAGCCAGAGTTGAAATGTAGCTCTTCATTTGATATTTAACAAAGATTTAATGAGCACCTACTGTGTTCTAGACCCCATGCTAGGATCTGGGAGCAAGGCAGAGAATAGAAAGGCATCCTGTAGGGCATCTTCTGGCTCCTAGTTTAGTGTGCTTAACTAATCTGAGAATTCTAGTCAGAGACAGTGAAGTTAACTGATAATCTACTAAAATTCTAGCCATTTTAAAGAGGTCAGTGAGTAACACCTTAAAAGGCATTTGGCAAACTTTGATCAAATTAACCAAGACATAACAGAACCATGATTTGAAATAAAATAATCAGAAAATGTCTAAGCATCTGCCAGTATTTACAATCTTTTATAAAGATACCTGTTGTCAACGTGCAGCTGTGAGATGGCTTGGGGTTCCAAATCAAGACACCCCACTTTTCTTTGCTACAGCCAAATAGGAGCAATTTCCACAGACAGGCTCTGCAGTTCAGTCACTCTTCTATTGAGTTTTAGTCCCCAGCTGCCAGGCCTGTGGTAGTCTCTTCCCTATTGTTCTGCGACAGACAAAAGAAAAACAGCATGTATTCCTTCTGCCTGTAAGAATAGCAAGTGAAATAGCTTTGTGATTGTGAGAAATGTCAATTTAATTAGCTTCTCTCCTTCCAGGTATAAAAGTTTTCTCTTAGGAACGCTGGAAATTAACAGCACTGGTTGAGGAAGTTTATATTTCCTTCTCTTCCCACATTTAAGGTTATTAGATGCAGCACCCCTGAAGAAGCTAGGAAACCTTTGTTGTTTATTGTTTTAACAAAAATAATAAGGTAACAGTAAAAGTTGAAGTCTTCCATTTGAGAAGTGTGGTCCTACATTCCCTCAAGCCTTAAAGATTATGGAAAGTAGAAATATTTGCCTTTCTATTGTATTTCTTATATGAGAAGCTTCTACATGCTTTTCAGGTAGTTCTTCAAACCCCATGAAATAGTATTTTAAAAATATTAAAATCCATTTTAAAAATATATTTTTTTCCTGTAGCATTTTGTGAAATAGTGGCTTTTCAAAGGATTCTCAAAGGAAGACATAAACCAAAACAGCTTGAGAACTATTTCATAATGATCTGCTGATATTTTAAATATTGTTCATTCCTTCATAAGTAATTTCACATCATTTTGTGCATGTATGCTTCCAACAACATTTGAAACTAAAATGTATAGCCACGTAGGCTACATGTTAAGAATATAAAATGACTGGTTTATACCATGACATGTATTTCATTTACACAATTTGGAGAAGTGTTTCTTGCCTCTGAAAAGCATAAAAGACTCTTCGACTATAACTCCACTTAATTTGACTCTGAGGATTGTAGTTCCTGAATAGCTGACTGAAATGAAATTCCATAAAGCCAGTCCTCTAGTCCCCCCATACTGATATATTTCAGTGTGAGGCCTAACATAAGGGTAGAAGACAGCAGTATTACTCTTCTCTGTGTTTCTGCACAGAGAACTCTTGCACTGGCAAGAGTTTTTTTTCAAAAAGCTCTTCTGGATAGAGCCATGTTGCATGGAAATAAAACAAAAACAAAACAACAACAGAAAAAAAAACTAGCGTCTGTACCCATTGACACCATTTAGGCACTTAACCATGTAAGGAAGATAGAAATTAAGGAAAAATGATTGTGTGTATATACACATGTGAAAACATGCACATATGTACATGCCTGTTTATGTATACATATTTATTGGTACACATATATGTACATATAAAGTTCAGTAGAAGTTGTTAGTTCAAGAAATTACCAAAATAGGTGCATTAAAGCTTGATAAAGCTTTGTAAAATTTATGGAGGTAGCCCCTTCAAGACTTGATGTGAGTTATGAAATCTAATTTTGTTTTCATAGCTCTGTGATAAAATTTTATCAATGTTATAAAAAGGGTCTTTACTAAGACTGACCGGAAAATCTGAACTATCTGGCCAGGCAATAAAAACACATTCCTTAGCTGCAAAGTGTCAGACAAGCAAGGTTTAACTGAAATTGATCGATAAGGCTTCCTTTTACAGTTGAGTGCATTCACTTTACCTCATAGGATAATAGTTTCTTTTTTAATGGTTTTTCCATTAATATCAGACTTCGGTGTTAGTAAGGAACAAGAAAGACATAAAAGAGAGAGAGAGATGCCATCAAGAAAGAATGTTGTGATCTTTAATGGTAGGGCACTTGAGCTCAAAGTGCTTGTGAGGTTGAAGCATGGAACTTTTGTTACTGATTATTATGGGTTGAACTATACCTCCCCCACCCAAATAAATTCACACACTAAAATACTTTCAGCACCTCAGAAAGGATTTTGTTTGCACATAAGATCGTTGCAGATGTAAATAGTTAGTGTGAGGTCACACTAGAGTAAGATGAGCCCCTGATCCAATATAACCAGTGTCCTGATTCAATGGGAAAGTTTGGACATAGGCATACTGGCAGAATGTCATTTAAAGATGAATGTAGAGATCTAGAGATCTAGATGATGTTTCTACAAACCAAGTGTGATTTAGGCTGGCATTACAAAACACCTTACATTGGGTGGCGTACAATCAATAGAAACTAATTTCTCACAGTCCTGGAGATTAGGAAATCCATAATCAAGGTGGCAGGAGGTGTGTGTGTGTGTGTGTGTGTGAGTGTGTGTGTGTGCGTGCACGTGCACGCGCATGCATGCACTCATAGAGGCTTGAACTCAAGGCCTCATGCTATTGCTTAGCTTTTTTTTTTTTTTTTTGGGTCCGGTCGTGGGGCCTGAACTCTGGGCCTGGGCGCTGTCCCTGAGCCCTTCCGCTTAAGGCTAGCACTCTACCCCCTGAGCCACAGCGCCACTTCCAGCTTTTTTCTTTTTGCTTATGTGGTGCTGAGGAATCGAACCCAGGGCCTCAGGCATGCAAGACAAGCGCTCTACCACTGAGCCACCTTCCCAGCCCTATTGCTTAGCTTTTTTGATCAAGGAAGATGATTGACCATTTGAGCCACAACTCTACTTTTTTTGCTAGTTAACTGCAGATAAGAATCTCCTAGTGGCTGGGAAGGTGGCTCAGTGGTAGAGTACTTGCCTTGCATGCTCAAGGCCCTGGGTTCGATTCCTCAGCCCCACATAAACAAAAAGCCGGAAGTGGCGCTGTGGCTCAAGTGGTAGAGTGCTAGCCTTGAGCTGAAGAGCTGAGGGACAGCGCCCAGGCCCAGAGTTCAGGCCCATGACCAGACCCCCCCCCAAAAAAAAAGGAGTCTCCTAGGCTTTTCTTCTCATACTGGCTTTGTACTATGACTCTCAGATCTCAGCCTCATGAGTAGCAAGGATTGCAGGTATGAGCCACTAGTGCACTGAACTAGTAGAGATTGTGTCTGGTGAGGGCCTGCTTCATGAGTCATAAATAATGCCTTCATACTATGTACTCACATAATAGAGGGAGCAAAGTCATTCACTCTGTGGGATCCCTTTTATAAGGATGCTAAATCCCACTCATGAGGGTTCTATCCTCATGATGTCATCACTTCCCAAAGATCCCACATTCTAATTTTGACACCATAGGATTTGGGTGAGGAGTCACAAACATTCAGACTGTAGCACCAACAAAGCTTAGATAAAGCTTGGAACCAATTCTTCCCATAACCCTCAGCAGACACCAACCCTGCAAACACCTTGACATTAGATTTCTAGTCTCCAGAGCTCTAAGATAATAAATGTCCATTATTTGTAGCTAATCATTTTCATGTTTTTTTCTGTTGTGGTGGTGGTGGTAATGGTAGTAGTGGTGGTAGCTGTGTTGGTCTGAGCATATCCTCCAAAATCTACATGATAGAAACAATCCTAATAGTTTCAGGAGATGTTTAGGTCATACAGGCTCTCCCCTCATAAACAGATTGATGTTGCTATAACGAGGTCTCAGATGGGGGAAAAGGGATGTTTATGGTCTCTTAGCCTTCCTCCTTTGACCAAGTGGGGCCAGAATAAAAAGGTCCTCACCAAGTACCCCTGACTTTATCTTGGTTTTGGAGTTTCCAAAACCAAGATATGTTTGTGTTCTTTATTAATCACTTAGTCTCAGGTATTCTGTTAGAGCAGCACAAAATGGACTGAGATAGAAGTCCTAGAAAAATAATTAATGGATAAATACAGCATCTGGACAGAGAAATGGGAGTCCTACTCCTATACTCTGACCTGAAGAGAGACTGAGGACCTCTCTTGGCCAGGGTAATAGATCTCCTATCATGAGCTGATCATCAAAGTGTGGTTCTCCGTGCTAATTTGTCAAGGAAATTATCCAAGCAGGCAGCAACTGAAGAATAAAATGAGTCCTTGGAAGCATCCCATGAACTCACTTCTTAAGTTACCGATAATGATTTCTGACACTTTCACAGAATTGAACACTTGCAGAGAGTTGATGTCATGAAAATAATACAGACCATGGGATTAGACAGATCATTTAGCTCTGTGGGCACTCATCAGTAGCTCAGCTTTCCTATCTATAAGATATAAAAGCAGGGCTGGGAAGGTGGCTCAGTGGTAGAGCGCTTGCCTTGTATGCATGAGGCCCTGGGTTCGATTCCTCAGCACCAAATAAGCAAAAAGAAAAAAGCCGGAAGTGGTGCTATGGCTCAAGAGGTAGGCGCTAACCTTGAACTGAAGAGCTGAAGGACAGCACCCAGGCCGAGTTCAGGCCCCACAACCGGATCCAAAAACAAACAAACAAACAAACAAAAAAAGATATAAAAGCAGTAGAAAAAGTAGCTACATTATAGAGTGGTTGGAAACATTGACAGTGTCAGACAGCAATATAAAAGTTCATCACAGGACTGGGAAGGTGGCTCAGTGGTAGAGCACTTGCCTTGCATGCATGAGGCCCTGGGTTTGATTCCTCAGCACCACATAAGCAGAAAAAAAAGCCAGAAATGGTGCTATGGCTCAAATGGTAGCGCACTAGCCTTGAGCTGAAGAGCTGAGGGACAGCGCCCAGGCCCAGAGCTCAGGCCCCAAGACTGGACCCCGCCCCCCCAAAAAAAGTTCATCACAGTGCTTAAACACGAAAGCATACTTACCTTTCTCCTCTGTGTCAATCATCTCATTTAATTCTTGTACAAATGACTAGCTTAACACCCAAGATGTAAAACTTGGGTTAAGGCCTTTGATACAAGATGGAGACTCTTTCATAGAAACCAGTTCTACTATTGGCTACCACAAAGCCACGCCATGACTTCCTTCTATCGCTTTTTTGGGATTCAGATTGAGCTTCTGAGGGCCAAGGTGACCCCAGGTGGAGATGCAAGTGAACATGTGTAGAAAGGTCCTGCTAAAGAGGAGATTGATTGCAGAAGCCAGCTGGAAACCTGGCTACCCCAACTCCTATTGTCTAACTGTATCTTAACGCTCAATCAGAAGCAGACTTTTAAAGCTGGATCTAATTTAAGAAATGAGGAATCTGTCATTTTCAGTTCTAGAAGAGGAAGCAGCAGCTCAGATGGTTCCTCAGCTCCTTCTCATCAAGTTGGATGTGATCTCATAAACCCAGACCAATATTCTTTCCATCCTATTATGTGTCCCAAGTATCCAGGAGTGTCAGCTCAGGAACAGAAGAACCAGAATGGATCCATAGATAGGTAACATATTCTTGAAGTTAACCTTTTCCAAAGGAGAGAAATGTGGTATTAATGGAATCAAGCTCTATAGTTTGTAGACAAGGTGAAGATACATTCCAAAATGGCACCATAGATGTAATACAGTGTGGCAAGGCATGCAATCACTTTTCCACATTTACTCTTCTGAAGAGTAGAGATTTGGGGCCCCTGTACTTAGCTCCCAAAGGAGCTCATGGGGGTCTCAGAGCAGACTTAGGGTGTGAGAAACAATGAGCTGTTTGGCTCTCTGTCCAACTGGCTGACTCCCATTTATATGCTGTTTCTGGCAGCGGGGATCAGTCTGGGTCACCTCACTACCACAGAGTAAATATGCTGAAAATTATTACTATTTCAGACAAATGTTTAACTGTTCTCAGACTATCTATGACACCAGAGGCCAAAGTCACAGCAATCTAACCTAGGAGTGAGTTTACTTTACCTTGTGATTTATGGAATGAGAATTCTGGGTGCTCTGTGGGACTAATTTAATACAAAACATTCAGATGTCTGTCTTATAATGCCATCCATCTTTCCTTAGCCTGCCTATACCAGGAGGGATCGGGAGGGGAGAGGGGGGGCATGTGGTTCAGAGAGCAGCCTCTCCCTTCTCAGCCACAAATCACCATGCTTGTGAAACAAAGTGACATGTCTTCCCTTCCAAGCCAGGCTGCTTGCGCGCGGCAGAGGCTCTGTCTGGGCCATGATGGGAGAAGAGTTTTTTCTGCTTTATCATGCTTTAGGAGTGCTTTGAAAGTTACCATGTGATCATGAAGAGATCATAAGCTTTCAAAGGAAATTTAGCTAGTCGGGACCATCCCATCAACAAGTGCATATTTGTTGGTTTTATAACACAATATGCTATTCTTCCGTGTAATAATGTAGGTAAGGAGAAGAAAGTTCTACAAAAAGCCAAATTCTGATGTGATATGTTGCAGAATATTGCCCAGATTAAAAAACTAGGTGTTTTGGGTGCATAGAAAAAGAAAACAAAAAACTTTGACAGCCAGGAGATTACCTCTCCCACTCATGCAACAAATATCCCCTACTGCCTGCTGTAAGACGCCTTCAAATCTGAACACACCTGGCCTCGCTATCAAGGGGTCTGCAAATTAAAGACAGAAGTATGCCCATTATGTCCTGCAATTAAGGTAAGCCATAGAGTAGGAGAAGGCCATGGACCCAGTAATCGTCACTGTCAAGTATAAGGAGTAGTCAAGGAAGATTTTCTGAGAAAACCACAAAAAGAAAATGTGTAAAGATATGAAAGGAAGACAGAACATACATCAAGATGCATTACACTCGCAAGCTGACAGGTTGATTTAAAACCCCTTCTTACAACTACTTCCAGATAATTGAGAGAATACACAATTTGGAGAGACTGGAGGGAATTCAGGATAGATGGAGAGCAGATCTCCGTGAACAAAGAACTGAGAACTAAGATGAGTGCAGAGCCAGAAGAACGCCATATCCTAAAGGAGTTGGCCCCACAGGAAGAATTTGCCATTCATTTTGAGACCAAGAGAAGACTGAAAGTCTTTAAGTTAGATAGTGTCATGCCATGGTACAGATTTCTTTCTAGAAGAATCACTTTGGCTATACATTTTATTTTATCTTTTTTTTTTGTCTTTTGCTTCAACTTTGATTAAAAAAAAACTGGAGAGGAGAAAGACGGGGGGCAGGGCGTGCAATGAATGGATAGAAAACTGTTAGTATTTTTCCAGTGATCAATGACAGTGGTCTGAAGGCAGTGAAAGTAAATGACTTCAAAGTACTTAGAAACACGACAAGTGAATTCCATTTTACTCATAATAACAGTTGTAAGTTGGTGGAGATGAAAATCGACCTCTGTTGTCAAGTCATTTCCTGAGTGAGACAGAGGACCTGGCATGTGGCGTCCTGTTGACACTGTTATGTGCTGCGGCTGCAGTTTGCCTTCTTACATGTGGCTTAAGTTGTATGTACAGGTGTGGTTCACATCAACCTTTCATGAAAACTGGGCATTTTCTAATGGATGTCTTGGGGAAAAAAAGAATAGGTAAAAGATAGATGACAGATAAGATAATGATAGATACATACAGACAGACAGACATACAGACATACATACATCCCTAGATACACAGATATATATATAGAGAGAGAGAGAGAGAATGAAGGAAATAGAGGGAAATAACAAAGAGAATGAAGAAAGAGAGAAGGAAAGAAATAAGGAAAGAAAGAAATAAGGAGGGAGGGAAGGAGGGAGAGAGGTGAAAAGAAATAGAGAAAGGAAGGGAGGAAAAGAAAGGAAGAAAGAAAAAGAAACCCATAGAAAAAGGGAAAGGAAGAAGAAAGAAAGAAAGAAAGAAAAAAAGAAAGGAAAGCAAGAAAGAAAGAAAGAGAAAAGAAGGAGGAGGAGGAAAGTGTGAAGTGAGAATGGAAATCAGGAGGGGAGCATATTTGAGCATGGCTGGCTATATATATGAAGTAACTGAAAAGCTAATTTGCTTTGTATTTTTTGTCTTGTGAGGAAGGTTTCTACTATATGGATTTCTATTATATAGGGACAAAAATTATCTGGAAAATTAATTTTTCTCAGAATACTTGCTAACTAACTGAACTAATAGTCTGTAAATTTTCACATGGTTAGAGAGGAAATGCAGGTAGCTCAGACTTTTGCATTAATGAGACCTAGGACAGACAGAGATGTTCAGCTTTCCCTTTAGTAAGTAGCTCTTTTACTGAAGAAAGGGCCGTTATGGAAAACAGGAATCCTGCCCTTGTTCCAGGCTTTCCTTCTTTGTTCATATAAGAAAGTATGACATCTCTAGGAAGCTGTTTTCCCACCCTCAGAACTACTCTACTCCTTTGATATATGCACCACAGTGCTGACATATCCTTGTGACCTTTAAAATTGCAAGATTTTTTTTCAGCACTGAAGGCAGCTTAATTACCATGGGAAGTTGTTCCATACCTCAGACTTGCTTGTTTAGCCTTCTAAGGGCTGGGTGTAGTTCCAACCTCCTTATGGTTAGCCCTGAATCTACACCATTTCCACCATTTCTTAGAGGAAATAGTGATGATTAAAAGAAAAAGCATGTAGACAGTGACTCCATCCCTCAGACAGAGAAAATGCTTCTTTGTTCTCTTAGTCTCTGATAGTAAAATCGGTGTTTTTAAAACTGGTACTCAACACCTGGCCTGGCCTATCTGGCAAAACTTCTCAAACTGTGGTCAGCTCCCATGCTTTGCTGGGTAAAATGCAGATACACTGGCCTGCTCTGACTCAAAGATTATACAAAATATCTGGGCCAGGCCTGAGGATTTGTATTTTCTCAGAAGCCTGGCATGTTTCCTGTGCACACAAAACTTTGATAATCTTATTAGGAAGGCCTTCTTTGTTGACACACAAATTGTTTTAGAAAGAATTGGTTTCATCAGTGCTGGGGCTTGAACTCAGGGCTTGGGCTTTGTCCATGAGCCTCCCTGTGCTCAAGACTAGTGCTCTATCACTCAGACCATAAGGTCACTTCAGGAATTTTCTGTTTAGGTGGTACTGAGGAATTGAACCCAGAGCTTCATGCACGCTAGGCAAGCACTCTACCACTAAGCTACATTCTCAGCTCCAGGAAGGATTGTTTTTTAAAAGAAGATGTAGTTTTAAAGATTCCTAGAGGAGAAACAGGTAAAGGCATGGATGGAGGGAGAGAGAGAGGAAACAGTGGTACAAATAAAAGCAGAGATGATTCAAAAACTTTGGAGAACTCTACCATTAGGAGCGTTGGAAAGTTCCCTCCACTCCCTTATCTGGCTCCAGCACTACCTCCTGCAGGTTCCTTTCAGGACACTGAAGCTTTTGGCAATTCCCTTTTAAATGCAACTACCAGTGATGGCCCCTGAAGACTGACCATCCAACTGGCTCAGGTGATCCAACAACACCGACATTCCTGACCATCTACACTTGAGCTCAATGCTCAAATCCATCTTCAAGTTGGCACCTTCTGGTCCAGAACTGCTATGCTAGGGCCCAGGAGCCCCGTAAACAGAGCCTTCTGTTCATCAGATATGAGAGTTTTGTAGACAATGAGCAAGTGCACACCCAGTTGAGAATCATGATTTTACTTGACTTACAAATAGAACTTCTTGCCTCCCTTGTTCATTTCCTCCAGCCCTGCTGTACATGACCGTAAGCAATTTCTTTCCTTATATAGTTCTGCCTGTTCATATAGCACAGTATGACAGCCTGCCCATAGTAGTTTTGTATTCCAACTATATACCCACTAAGTATCTATTGTTACTGGATGCCTCCATTTACTTTCATCCATACTCATCTGAGTGGGCTGTGTTGAGCTTGCTTTGAAGATAAGACACAGCCACACAAACCCAGCCCATGCCACAAATGCAGGATTCTTTATTATCTCCAGAACAAAACAGCTGCCTTTTCTTTCTATTTACCTAATCATAATGGAGGTAAGACATGTTCAGAGCTGGAAGGAACTGGAGTTGTAAGGTGAATAAAAACAACTGAGAATCACTGCTGGGTCTGAATGCCAGTTAGCTGAGAAGGTTTGCATTTAATTTTTGTGATGCTGTAGAATAACACAGACTATTTTGCTGAGATCATCCCCTTCCAAATGACGCATCCTCTCCTCCAAAAACAGCTGTGTTGGAGAATCACAGATTGCTCAATGACTCTCAGAACACCTGGTCTAGTATTGAACGTTAGCATGCAAATGCTACGACAGCCACTGGACATAATTTCTAAGTGATTCTCTGACAAAAGAAGACAAATTTACCTTTATCATTTTGTTGCTTTGTCACCTTTGTTTTCTCCACCCACACAATATGTTCTTCCTGTGAACAATCAAAGACATGGAGGTTTCTGGATCCTTAAATGGCTCCCTTTCAATATAAATCATTACTGTGCGCTTGTTTGGCAAAGCTGACAAACATACTCAGGTTAAGTGTTCACCAATGTTATCGGTTAACCTCAAAATGGTTGTCAAACTTTTTGAGCATGTTGCTTTTTGTTACCTTGCTCAGAAGTGAGCAATTTCACCTCCACAGTTAATCATGCAGCGAAAGGGAACTGCGGACCCCAAATTCCAGTTCTGAGAATAATCACGCTGTCGATTAACATCTGGATCACTTTAAGGGTGTTTGTGAACCAGCAGGAAATAGATTTCTGGAAGAGGCTATGGAGTCAGGGATGGTTGCTTTCGTGTTTAATAATGACTTGATAGAAAAATATTGAAATCTGACAAATACATATATATATATATATATATATATATATATATATATATATATATATA
>NW_012267262.1:9488698-9509121 GCF_000151885.1 Dipodomys ordii
TATATATATATATATATATATATATATATATATATATATATATATACGAGGCTGACTCAAATTTGATCAACATGTTCCCAAAGGAAATTATTGGGTTTATTAAAATCCTAGGAAGGGCTAAACAGGATTGCGATAATCCTATCCTATAGTCTCGCTGATGGTAAACTGTTCTCCAATCCTCCTCCAGCCAACCAGAGGCAGGGTAATAAGGGAAGACTGGGCTGTTCTTAGTCTAAGTTAGAAGTGGCTATGGACTGCCGAAGTAGCCCGACAAGCTCTCATCTACAAAAGAAGTGTCGCTGGCAAAATGTAATGTGTTGATGACTGTTATATTACATCTAAAATCCCATTTACTAGTAATAGAAAAGTTCACTTAAGACTTTTGCCTTATGTCTCCCGGTGCTTGATACAGCATTGTGTGATATTAGCAATTTTCGCTTCAGGCGTATTCACATGCAACAGTGAAGACTTCACAAGAATTTGCACATTTGATCCAGGGTGAAATTATGCCATTTTTCATAACAAGTCAACTTTTTCCAGGCAGGAAAATGAAAGGTGCTTTTTACATCTAGAGAAATACAAGTGTTTTCAAGGAATTTTGTGCTTACAAAAAAAAAGTTGGCTTTAATGAGATCACCATTGAGCTCATTCTAAAGAAAATATCATCTGCTAAGAAACCTGTTATCTCACTTTCTGACTGTGAGCAAGTTTCTTAACTCTTCTTGTTTCAATTTCCTTTCATTTATTTACCCACTCATTTGATTATACTTAACTAGCTGTACAAAGGGTTTCAATTCAACATGTCAGTTTGTTATCATCAAAAAGCAACACGTACACACCACACAATCGTGTGTTGAGCATTCATTGTCTTCTATGGGTATTGTCTATGTATTGTCTTCACATCTGTAGTGTCACACAACAAAAAAATGTTTGTGAAAGACAAAATTGTCGTTTATGTAACACGTGAAATTCCACCTCTGTGGTGTTTTGCTTTTTGCTGTACAAAAGCAACAGGAATTTATTCATGCAGGCCTACTGATTTGCAGACTGGAAGTAAATACCAGACCTTTTGCAGCGATTACCAAGAGCCCCCTTCAGTAAAAATGATATATTGCCTTCCTCCATCACATTAAAGTGGAGGATTGAAGAGCAAGCCCAGCTGAGCCATTCTGTACACACCTAGCCAGGCTGCAATTTATATTCAGGCAGAACTGTGAGTGGCATTCAGAAGAAAACAGAGAGGAAGAGCTTTCCTGTGGAAAATTCCTATCAGAAGCAGAACCAAATGCTGATGTGTCACTGTTTTAAATACATATATAATGGTTCTTTTCTTTTCAGATAAATTCTTTGTGTCCTATAGAACTGATATCTAAGACAAGATCTCCTTTTTAAAAATATTGACCCTTAGATGATTTTTTCTTTCAAATGTTGCATATAATTTTTCCTCTCTACATTTTTGTATGGAGGATGCAGTCTATGAATTCTGGTTTCTGACCATCCATGAGAAATTATCCAGCTAGGCGTGGTGCTGCATGCCTGTAATCCAAGCTATGTGGAAAGCATAGGTATTGTACTGTGATCTGAGGCTGGCCCCAGACAAAAACAAGAAAATTATCTGAAAAATAAAAAAAGCAGAAGAAGATTGGGATATGTGACTTAGGTGATAAGAGTTCCTGCCTCCCAAAAGTGAGGTCCTGATTTCAAGCCCCAAGACACCCCCCCCACAAACACACACAGAGAAAGAGAGAGAAAATCATCATAATAAAAGGAAATCATCCAGCTTCACTTTCAAGAACTGTGCCTCAGAAAGGGGCTTGCATGGGAAAACTGAAGAGAAAATACCAATTGATAAAGCAATCAGCCATCAGGTCCTTCAGATATTTTTTTTAGTTTTATTATTTTTTAAAGTGTACAACATTGCTCACTATGATATTTGCATATATGTGTAAAATGAATGACTACCCTCCAATTACTCTTTTTTATTCCTCTCTACCCATACTCTAAAAATAATTTTAATGTATTTCATTCTATTTTACTGAATGCATATAATGTACTCAAGTCGTATTCATCCCACCACCTTCTTCTTTGCCTTCCTCGTTGCTATATTTCCACAATAGTGCCTATCTTATATTCATGTTCTTATTTTTGTTTTGTTTTGAAGTGTTTAGGTCTAGATTCTACATGACATAGAAAACAAGCAATATTTGTCTGTCTGAGTCTGGCTTATTTAGCAAAACATGATGACTTACCTTTTATGGGGTATATGTGGTATTTTTAACAAGAAGTTTGGCAAATATAGGGTGCCAGAAAAATGCCACCTGGGATTCAATTTCGGGTTTGGTGGTCAAATGGTCTAAAATAAACTATCAAGTATTTTTGCGTGTATCTACATACACACATATATTTGTGTATAGCTGTATATATACCTGTATATATGCATAATATATGTATGGGTGTATATGTTACTTGACCCTGATAAATTATATTTTAATAACAAATAGTTTCCATTTTTTCATGGAACAAAGTGCTCCCTAAATTAAGTTATTTTACTGGTATTACTTTTAGTGGTTTCATCACCTTTCCGGGAACATATTTGAAGCAGTCAATGAAACTCTGGTGTAAAATATGGAAGGAAACTGTGTGAGGGCCTGGGAGTGTGCTCAGTGATAGAACACTTGCCTACCTTGTAGCGGGTTAAAGTCCCAGAGATTCCAAAGAGAGAGAGACAGAGACAGAGAGAGACAGAGACAGAGAAGGAGAGATAGTGTATGAAATTAAAAGGGATAATCATCATACCATAACAAGTATATAAAAAGTATATGAATATGTAAATATAGCTATACTAGCAAAATACACAAATAGGATGGTTCTGATTGAAATTAATTTTATAGATATGACAGAGATAGTAGCTTTGTGGGTGGTGATATCACAATGTCTGTGGCTTGAGGACCTTGCTGCCTTCGGGTTCTGGCGTAATTTGCTCTCATCTCTGTCAGTTGCTTTAACTCTGTTAAAAAAAAATAAAAAGAAAAGCTTTGAGGAAACAAGTCAGTGAATTTACTAAAAATAATTAAAAGTCCAGGATGATGAAAACCTTGAAGATCCCTCCCACTCCGGTCTCTCTTTACACAGTTGACTTGCTCATCACAGAAGATATATGTTAAGAGTCTTTGGATTTTTATGGCATGGAAGGGCAAACCCTCCCACTAAAAAAGAAAACCGAAATGCAAACAGCATTCAAATTTTCTCAGTTTCATTTAGTGTTTGTATGAAAAAAATCATTCTAATATCATCTGGTTTGTTTTTCCAGATTCATTTTCAGAAATGCAATGTGATTGTTTGATGACTAACTTCCACCTGCTAAATTTGTTTCAAAATCATAAATAATCATGGCAAGTTTAGTCTTCAAACTCCTAGGCAGTCTTATTTTCTAACTACATACTTCAGCCAGGACATAAAAAATAATCATATATGGAATGAGAAATTGTTTAGATGTCTTTCAATAAGTACATACATGTAAATAGCATTTCTCTTGTATCCTTCTTCTAAAGCCTTTTGAGTATTTAGATTTCTATCATAAGATTGTTTTTAATGGTCTTTTAGGAAAAATTTAGTAAGTTTCTGAAGAACAATAGAATTAGACTTGGAAATCAATAATATTTTCTAAAATACATAAGCCTCTTTGGGAAGAACGTAGACAAGTGGAGGAAAATGACTAATCCTTTCATGATGAAGAATATAGTGAGGTGTCTACTTTCATAGGAAAGGAATTGTCTTTCACAGCGTAGTTGTGAGTATGTTCACAGAACAGAAGATGCAGAGATGAACATTTGTCTACAGAGACTCGTTCCCAAGCCCGCAGAGTGAACATGGAGCAGTGAGAGAGGGTTTCACTGGTGGCAGGCTTGTTTCTGGGAAAGCAGCCCATTCTGTGGTTTGGGCAGCCTTTCAGCGAATCTGCCTGACACATAATTAGCTTTATTTATCAGATAGGCCTAGTGAACACAATATGGCAAGGAGAGTAGAGTACAGGTAACAGAAGCTTGTCCTAAGAAAGACTAAGCATAATGAAGGGACTAAGCAAGGCTTCTTACTGAACCATTTATGTGTCTACTTTTCAACTGACTTCATTTCAAGTGTGCGCATCTTCTCAGATAGACTGAAAATTCTTCCAGGAAAGGAAGCCTGGAATATTCACAGGGAAAGCTGTCAATTCATACTTACTGAGGATGGGAATTCTTCTAAGCAACCAAGAGGGCTACTTAGAAGGATCACCAAGAGCTGGAATGATGGGTGATAATGGACAATAAGAAGAGCAGAGCAAATAATTCAGACTGGAGCCTGTCTGTGATAAGGACGATGCAAAAGAAATATTTAGGGCAATCCTCAGAACAATGCCAGACATGCCAATAAACCTTTTCTCCTCATTTTTTATCTTCATTCTTATACTATTTGTCTCCATGATAAATGTAAAAATATGACTATATTAAATGTATCTGGATCACTCCCTTATATATAAGGTAATGATGATTTCATAGTACCTTTTAAAAAGATAAAAATTCTAGGATTTTTTTATTATTGGAATGTCAGGTGATTCACTCCCTAATCTTTTAATTTCTTACTTAAAGTAAAAATAAAGTTCTATGGAATTTCCTGAAAATTGTGTCTTTGTTAATATATACCTACTTATTGGAAAGGGATTACATTTCTCAGCATAAACAAGACAAAAATGTTCTTTCCATTTCTGCTATTTATCAAAGAAAATGGTTAAGGAACAGAACAAGATAATAAGCCTAGCATATATTTACTCATTACTAAAGCATTTGTATTAACAAGATATTGTTTAAAACATATGTTTGAAAAGTAGGAAATCGTTGGAGCCTTACTTTCCTCAGGATGGGTAAGAAAATATTTTAAAATGAGACTCTCCTAAGTATTTCTACAAAATAGCCTGGGGAAGGCTCAGACTAACTGAAATTTGAGGTTTATTAGAACAACGTTAATATAATATTCGGGCACATAGACACTGTAAATTGGGATTTTATAACATGATAGAGGAGCAATGAGGAGTACAATTATTGAAAGTTGCAATAACAGGATACAGAGTTCAATTCTTTCTCTTTTTTTAGTTCTTGAAAACCTTGATGGGAAAGAAAGCTCTAGCCATACCTCTTTGGGATATAAAACCATGTCCTGTAGACACACATATGATCATGTCTCGTTCTACGTCGCCCCATGACTGAATCAGCTTTCCACTTGGGGTGTACAGGGTTCTGGCTGGGTGGGGAGTTTTGAGCCGAGAGGAGCAATTGTCAAGTAGCTGAAATATATAATATGAACGAAATCAACTGTCTTAGGAGAACAATTGTCTTAATTTGAATATTCGAATATTTACTCACAACAGCAAGGAACAGGTATAGAAGGAATGATATAGAAGGACTATGATATTCCCTATAGTGCTTAAATAAAGAGGATCTTCCATGAACTATTTTGTGGCTGTATTTTTCCATGGAAGAACACACCTTACTGTCTGAGAAATCCCCAAGTATAATAACTCCTGGACTGAGAATCTAGACATCATAAAATAACTTAGTGCTTCCTTTCTTCCTTGCATCCCTTCTTTCCTTTTTTCCATCCTTTTTTCCTTCCTTTTTTCTTTCTCTTCCTTTTTCTCTTTCTCTTTCTTCCTTTCTTTTTTCCTTTCTTTCTATGAGCAAGAAGCTAGAATGACAAAAGGTGAGGAGACCCACGTCTGCCTCTGTGTAGTCTTCAAATAAGTATGGTAATGACTATGAAAGAAAATAAATACACATAAAAGTTTGGATTTAAGCCTTTTTAACTACATGAATTTAATTTTTATAAAATTTATAAACACCTACAAGGACCTATTCCAGCTTCTCTCAGTTTTTCTTGCAGTATTCATGATAGCATATGAACAGATACAATGTCAATTGCACTAGAAAGATTAGCCACTGTGTTGCCTGACCCCTGAAAACAATTCCATTAAAAAAATGTGAGTAAGGCTTTAAGACAATACAATCAATGCAAGCAAGAAGACAACGTGTGGTGTCTGTACATTTTGCCTGTAAAACTTTGATTTATCAGAGAGCCAGAAGCTTATTTTCCCCAAAATGCAGGGGCAGGTCCACTCAGTTCCAAAACCACTAGTAATACTTCTGTCTATGCATCTATTTGAAGGCTACAATGCACAACAATGCAACGTGCCACGGACAGATCGATTGGGCATTGGATGTTACCTTGCATCTGCAAAATAAATTAGAAATATGAATCAAGATAGAAAATGTGGTAGGGTAATGCAATTGAATCAGTATAGTTTTTCACCCATTACTTTGGTTTGGAGGTAAATGATATAAACTGAATAATGGTCAAATTCATCCAAGATTACATTCCCTTCCATGGAGTGGGATAGAAAAGAAGGATGTCGCCTTCAAAGCAGTTCTACTCCACCTGCTAAGCAATAGCTAGTCAGCAGCAATTGGACTGAATATGTGTATATGAACCAAACCCTCAGGAGAGGACTCTAACCACTTCCTAGTAGATATTTGGGGTGACCAAAGAGAATACCAAAAGGTTAAGAAGAAAAATTGCCAGTAGCGATAATGTGAGGCTTATGTAAGCATTTGACCACATAAAAATGGTACATTGTCCTGGCAGTGAAGATTTTGGAACATGGTTACATCACTAGTACAATTCAGTTGTGCGCCAGTCAAATTTAGTATAACATGGCTCCCATAAACACATGCCCTAGAAAAATGAGATGACAATGTCTAAAAGGGAAAGAATGTTGTAGAAAAGAAGGCAGAGATGATAATGACAACAATGATTATAACTATGATAACAGCTCAAATGGACTGTAACATTTCTATAGACCTGGCGCATTGCTAAAAGTTCTCAAGGACAATCTAATTTTATCCCATAGAAATAATTGTTATCCTCCTCTGAATGATGAGAAAAATAGACAATGGAGAGGTTAGATATGACCACCAAGGCCACACAGTAAGAGAAGAGATGGCACTAAATTGGAACAAGGGGAAATTTGCATGAAATGAGGCAGGGAGGGAAAACAAAAGCTTCTGTATTACAGAAAATCAAATAAGTATTAGAGAGAGCTAGATAGAGAAAATTCTCCGAGGATGCAAAGAAAGTACTAGAGGCAAATTTATGAGAGTTAAACATCTGGAATATCAAGACATCGGCTATCAAATGTACACAATATTATGGTTACTGGAAATAAAGCCACAATAAATTAAGAAAGCAATTACTTTAAAAATAGAAGAAAACTTTTTTTTTCTCTCCCAAATAAAGAACCATTTTGAGATCATATAGATTGATCTAGGACAAAGCAAAATTTAATGGAAAAATAACTAACATTTAAACAGGATACTAGAAGTTTACAACCAGCCAAGTAATGAATTACAGTAAAAAGCTCCTGTATACAAAGCCCAGAATATACATCATCTATTTCAAATTGTTTAAAAATTGAGTCAAATTCCCTATTATTGGGAAGTCATAATATAAAATGACTAGTATTAATCATTACAATTTCCAAAACATGAGATACCTGCCACAAAAAAAATCAGAAAACATGGAATAAATTATTTTAAGTCTTCATATACATAAAATAAAAAGCTTAAGCAATATCAATAAAGGAAGTAAACAAAATAAAGAAAAATGAGAAAACTTTTCTTCTGATCTCTCATAGGTTCATTTATTTATATTTTTATGTTTATAATTATTATAACAAAAATAAATTATAATAAAGATATATAAACTCTTATAATAAACAATAAAATCAGAACAAGAGAAATAATTCACCTAAAGGAATAGGCAAAATTATCATGTGAACATGTAATATGATTCTTTTCTTAGAAAACTTAGATAAATCAAATGAAATAAGTAATAACACATGAGTATTAAATAAAATAACCAAATATAAAATAAAGTTTAAAACATTAATAGTTCTCATGGTTGCCCAAAATAGACATTTAGAAAATTCAGTGGTGGAATATTGATCAGAATAGAACAGAATAGATAGAACAGGTTCTAAGATAGGTCAGCTTATGATCTTTAAAGATATTCTTAATGCTTAGTGTTTCAAATGTTTACTCAAGTATTATTTTTAAAGAGAAAGAAAAGAAAGGAAGGAAGGAAGGAAGGAAGGAAGGAAGGAAGGAAGGAAAGAAAGAAAGAAAGAAGGAAAGAAAAAGAAAGAGAGAGATCAGACTTACAATTTTTATGATAAAGTTCACAGTAAAGGAACAATGTCTATGAATAATTCCTCACCCACAGTCTATTTTACAAGTTTAGTTTTCATAGAACAAATATTTTCAGAGTAGGGTTTCAGGGGCCTTATGAAACCACTTCATGCTCGCTGTGGACATGAGATATTTGCTGATCCAAATCAAAATTACCTGTGTTTCTTTCATGCATTTTTGTTCAATCATTTACGACTGTTCCTCTGCAGAGAAAGAACACAGTGATTTTGAGATCCCATGGAATCAAAAAGATATCACAGGGCAGAGAGAAAACAAATGCTTCAGACTAAGAAGGGTTTGGGCAAGCACACAGAAACACACATTGGTCCTGAAGAGAGAGCCACTAACCCTAGACAGAGGGCTGCCTGGGTACTTTGATGACTGATGAGCCAACCACAGTTGGAGCTAAGAACAGCCATAGCCATGTTCAAAGAGTAAAATGGGAAGAATAAGACCAAATCATCTAGAATAGCTGCAGTAGTGAGAGCAGTTGAGAGCAAACCTGCATTGGGCGGGATTCGAATAACATCTAGGGGTTTCATTATAGAAGGGGAAGAGAAGAACTCTGAAAGGTGCCTCTTTCTGATTCTTCAACCAAAAGTATCCACCATTGAAACTTTCACCACCTTCAGTGTCATTAATCAGATCCCTCCCAGGGAAATCTACACTCTACCCCTATATGCTGCCAGCTGGTCCAAATGCACAGTTCCTTCTCCAGAAGTGTTCTTTACAGCTGGAGAGTCTGGAAGCACATATTTCTAACTTACAACCAAGAATATCCTGCAAGTCCCTAAACAGAAATACAAGGCATGACAAAGGAAAAGACTGGGAAAAAACTGGTTTGTAATAAAGCAAATATCTTAATATCTTTTCTATATCAAGACGCCTTTTATCTCACATGCCATGACTTTATTCAGAAACAAGCAGAAGTTCAAGCACTTCAGTCTGGAATAGTGTTATGGACTGAATTCTGTCCTCTTGAGAGTCAGACTGAAGCCTTAGCATCCACTGTAACTGCATTTGAATATAGAGCCAGCTAGAAGAAGGTAATTAAATTTAAGTAAGGTAGTCATTTAAAGGATGAAGATAAAATGTATAATCGCATATATAATGCACTCTTTTCTCAAACCAAGCACAATCTCCAAGCACCAGACTACTTAGGAGGCTGCGATCTAAGGATCAAGGTTCAAAGCCAGCCTGGACAGATAAATCTGAGAAATCTGTCTTCAATTAATTAGCAAAAAGCTGAAACTGGAAACCTAGTTCAAATGGTAAAGTGCTAGCTGTGAGCTAAAAGGACTAAATACTATTTGAAATATCACCGCAACGGAAATTTTGTTTCAGAAAAACTTCCAGAATCCCTTTTTATGTGATTAAAATTTTCATTTAAAGACAAAATGTCAAAGATTGGGTGTAATGGTGTGTGCTTGTAATCCCAGCTACACCAGAGAGGTAGGAAGATGACAGTCTGAGACTGGCCTAAGATAAAAATACAATAACCTGTCTGAAAAATGACAAAGAAAATATTAAAAAGACTGTGACTCAAGTATTAAAGCACGTACCTGCTTAGCAAGCACAGACCCTGAGTTCAACCCACAGCCCACCCCACCCCCCCGCACCGACGTTGTCAAGTTCGTTTTTGACATGACAACTTGTACTTCTCATTGTTGCAACAGGTCTCCACCTGTATCTTTAAACGACTTGTTTTTCCCCATCTCCTCCACAAGTTATACTGACATCAAATATAGTGAAAGCAGGGGTTATACTGTGGGGGAGGGACATAGAAAGCAACAAGGAAGTAATCTTATAAATGTGTTAGAAACACATGCATGAAAGAAAAAAACATTAAAATACATATCTAAGGGTTCATTTTCCTAACATACATATACTAGATATTGCAAATAAGGGAAACCATGGGACCTATGTTTCTTTGGGCCTGGCTTACTTCACTTAATATAATTTTTTCCAAGTTTTCACATTTCATTTTGCTTTCATACAAGTTCAATTCTTAACCAGGCCAACCCAAACAGAAGGTTACTGTGCCCATTTCCCAGGTGAGAAAGTAAAGCTCAGAGAAGTAAATTGTAGATCTAAAGATGTAATATTGTCAGGGGTAGACTGAAATGCAGGCCTATTGGGCCCCTTTCACATGAAATTTACCTCTGAAATACTTTTGCCCCAGGCAAAGGTGCCATCTTCAGGAGATTGTCCATTCATATAAGCCCAAACTCGTTTGGTGTTGGGTTGTTTGTACAGGCTGCTCTGCTGGATTGCGTTACGTTTGGTCACAGTTGGAGACTTTGGTTTGGATTGTAGTTCTTGGACCTCAGAAAGATGTGCCTGTCAAGAAAATCCCAAAGGATACCACACCTGGAGAACTATTTAATGTATGCAAGGAATGTGATACACACCAGAAATACCTTGTAAATTCAATATGCTATAATAGGGTATTATAGGAGATTTTTCGAAGCAACAATGAAATGCATTAACCTCTCCTGTTACAGACTCGCTGATAAATTCCTCTTGCTTCAATGAAACATTAAAGACATCAACAATCAGTGGGGTAATAATAAGAAGGCCATCGTTTTGGCAAGCATTGAACTTTCATTTATAATTTGGAGACATGAAGGCAGATGTGTTTCTAGATTTCTGCACGCTGTTTCTCCTACTGAGAGATTTCTCTGCATCTCACAAATGAGTTTTTGATTTAGAATCACAACATCATTTCCTTTAACTAAAAACAAAATCATTCTTGAGGTATTGGACATGAGTGTTGTTTAAATCCTTACTTGCTATCTTTTAAAATTCAGCAGTCACTCTTCTACTTTGCCAGATCCCTGCCAGGCAGCTTTTCATCCGACTTCAAGCAGTTCAATGCTTTGCATTCACTCCCTGGTCAGTGATTTATCCTTTTTAACTTGGCAAGAAGTCATATTTCTAGCAATGTCAATTTATTTTTTTCTAGTAACCTTGACTTAGGCACATGCCTAACATTTAGGTTGAACGTATTTTAGGAATTTGAGGAAACCTATTAAATAGGAACATAGCATTTGATGAAAAACTTCACAAAGTAAAAGGTTTCCCTGGTCTCTATCCCCAGTCCTCTCTCAATAGCTGACCTTTCTCTTTTCAACGTTTTTATGCCTGGCAATCCTGACTGATTAACCACTTGGACAGAAACCACTTTTTCAATACCTCACTTTTGAATGTCTCCATTGCAATTAGTATTTTGCTCCTTGCTCCTTTTACATATTGAGACATACCCTCAGGAGCAATGAGCAATGAAGCCATCAGGCTCAACTTGACTACACTTATTGTAATTACTTTTCTACAGATCCTTTGGGCCTTTTTCTCTTCTTTGCTAAGGTCATAATTTCTGGTCTCCATTCAAACACAACAGATTTTCATATGAGCTGGCTTGTCTCTTTCATAGTTACTCTCCAAATGCCAATTTCAAGGCTTGGCATATGCTCCTATGGTCATAACTGACCAGATGCTAAGACTGTATTAATAGCATCATTTTAAAATTCCAGATTGCACTTCTAAATTCTTATAAAAGGTGGCAGAGACTTTAGGGTCTGGAATCCTAGAAAGCATACCTCTGTCAGCCTTATAAGTTCCATGAGTTTAATTTCCTCTGGAGTCTGTTCTGTCCAGCCACCTTCTACCACCACCGGCTGAGCAGGGCTTTTGGTGGGAACCATGGTGGCTGGTTGACGTGTTGCTACTCGCCGCCCTAGGGAGGGAAAACATTTCTAGAAATGGTTGTTTCTGATGACAGGTCTTCAACTTTCAAATAAATTGGTTCAGCTCTCTGTCTATAAATTATTCCGTCCAGGAGCATAGGCTAAACTATTAAAATATCATAAAAGCAAAGATGCCTAAGGTAATAATACTTAACAATACCTCTTCCTATGGGAGCTTGAGGCAGTAAATGGCC
This sequence comes from Dipodomys ordii, assembly GCF_000151885.1. Taxonomy (NCBI): domain Eukaryota; kingdom Metazoa; phylum Chordata; class Mammalia; order Rodentia; family Heteromyidae; genus Dipodomys; species Dipodomys ordii. The sequence goes on from NW_012267262.1 coordinate 9,500,915, forward strand.
AGGATAGGCACACTCACTTCACAGATGGGAAAGAAGGATAACACACTGACTTCCACCCTGGCCCCAGCCTTGCTTGCACGTTACAGTTCAGCAGTTAATTTAGTCAAATAGAATTCATGACCTTATTTAGTCCCCATCATCTCTTCCAGTCTTCGAACATATGTTTTGTTCTCTTTGCTAATAATAAGCCTTTCCCCCACAATTAGCTTAGCAGCCTGGGGATTAAGTATTTCTAAAATAATATTAACCCAAGAGACAAGAACCCTTTTTTTTTCCTAGCTAATAATACCCTGTGAGCACAATTAGTTTCTGACACCTCTACTGCGCCCTTTATGCTATTAAGAAGCTGTGGTGAGAGAAAATATTTATTGGAATACTATATTCTGGAATATCACAGACATAATTTAATAAGAGTAGTGATTCAAATTTATGCATTCTTTCAAGAAGACCACTTAAAATCATTATAAAAGAGGTTTAAAAAGTCACACTTATGAAATGATTTTCTTGTTCTGTGTTGAAGATATAGTTGGCCTTGAATCTCCTACTGAGATATAAATTTCTCAACTAAAAGTAATGTTTTATCTTGTATAATCCTTCCAGAAATAATAACTGTGGGTCAGGAATTGTATTGAATGATGCAAACACAAACATCTTTGAGAGAGTCCATATCTCAAGTTTGGTAGGGAAAACAGATGTCAAGAAAATGATTGTTGCTATAGGTTGCAACTGGGCTGTGTAATAGGGTCTTGCAGAGAACATACCTGGGGACATTGATCTCATCCAAGCTGTCAGCAAAGACATCTTTGTGAAAGTAAGAGTTAGGGTGAAAATAAGGACTAGAAGCATGGCTCGTGTGGTAGAACACCAGCTTTGAGGGAGGACTATTCAAAGGAAGGTGATTGTATTCACCCACCATTCCTGTCACCATTCTATCCCAAATACCCTTGGACAACACATATTTCAGCTTTCTGGTATTTATTTTGTTAAGCTGTCGATTAATTATTCAAAAGAGTTGAGATGAGTGAGGTTGAGATAGATGGAGAGGCGAATGATAGAGTGACACTGGACACTGATCAAGATGCACTGAAGCCATAAATTGGCATATGTTGAATTGAAACCCCTTTGTGCACCTATTTACAGGTAATAAAAATAAATTAATTTAATTTATTTTTTGTCAGTTGTGGGGCCTGAACTCTGGGCCTGGGCACTGTCCCTCAGCTCTTCAGCTCAAGGCGAGCACTCTACCACTGAGCCATCTTCCCAGGCCCAATAAATTTAATTTTTAAAAGGAAGGTGAATCTCAGTTTTGTTGACAAGGTACTCTTACTGTATATGTTTTCAGACAAGGCTAAAAACAAAACTCTTGGAAATAATCTATTATTTGCAAAGGATAAACAATTTGTGTCTTATAAGTCAAGTTTATGCAAATAGACCCAGCAATAAAAATACATGGCAGCAGTGACTTTTCAAGGAAACCAGAACTACATGTACTTCAACATCACTCACATACAATTTTTGAAGGTGGGAAAAAAGCAACTGAATCAATCAGCCAATGAGTTTTAGTGTTAATACTACTAGCTAAAGTACTTTGCAAAACACCACAGTGGCTCCGTAACACAAATTCATACTAACTATAGTTTTTACTAACTTTATTCATGGAATACAGATGACATTAATTTATGATGTTATAACTTTTAATGGATAATATTGCAACAAGTACGTTATTTATAAGGCATCCTCAGCATTAAAATTTTCTTCAATTAAAGAGAGTTCAGCAATTGTTTACTATTCATACTATTGAGAGCCAGAGACTAATTATAAGAACCATGAAAATATATTATGCACGATTTATTTTTTGTCAACCTGTTTCTAATGGTCTTCAGCAAATGAATACAATTGCACCGTAAGTCTTATGAAGATACTCCATCAGAAAAGGTTTCGGTTTGGGAAAGGTTTTTATAATAATCTGTTATTTATGTAGGTACGAATATCATAAATTAAAACAAAGAAAAAACTGGCATATGCATTATTTTATTTTATTGTTACTTTTGCCCATATATCCTATGCTATTTCACATGAGATCATCGATAGTCATGATAATAGCTAACAAATAATGGAGCATGCCTCTTCCCTACTCCTAAGGTATCATTTCATGTGGATAGAGCCTTGCTGATATTGCAAAGTGAAAACTAGGAAAAATAAGCTAAATACTTTGGCCCCTTTTTACCTTTTTTTTCCTGGAAGCTGCGTAACAAGTGTTTTACTATTCTTTCACTTATGTCTCAACCTGGACAGTTCTCCTCATGGCCCTCCTTTGTTGAGAGACCCACCCTTGTTCAGCTTCTGCAGTGTCTGGAAGAGGGAATCCATCCAGCTGAGAGCTGGAACTCTCATACTAAACAGCGTTATCTTTATAAGTAACAAAGGTGATGCGTTGGCTTATTCTGCACTCCTGAGTTTCAGACCCCATGATGGAAAATGGCTGCCTTGTCAGGAAACAGGCTACCACATGGGATTTCAGCCTTGTCCTAAAGATGCTAGGGATGCTTGAAAGATTTTATTCATGAAATACTATATCACCCATATTTCTGCTTGTTCATTACAACTTCAGAATATCACCACTATAAGGAAAAGTATTGCCAAGACTGGAAGCAGGAAGAGGAGTCAAAAAAAGCTGTTCCAGTAATCTAGGGAACACATGATATAAGCTTAAAGCTGGATACTGAGAGTAGAGATGTAGAGGTTAGAATTCATGTGAGATCAATCTCACAAATCAAATTAATAAGACTTCCAAATAGTTGTTGAGGAAGGAGACAGAGAGGGAGATACCAAGAATGACTCCAGTGTTTCTGTGAAAGAGCATATGGATGGATGACAGTAGAATCCACTGCTGGAGGAAACAAAGAGGTGTTGAAGTGAAGGATATAAAAGCCTTAGTTTTGGATATCCCCAACATTTAATGTCTACCTGTAGGAATAGAGGATTTTTTGAGTAGTAATAGATGCCTTTACTTGAACTCTACCATCATTCCTTTGGTAAGAATTTCATAAGGACCATTTCAAACCAGAGTTGTCTTCTGCATTTAGAAATGTTTAGGTTATTTACTAAGACTACAAGAGAGTACACCTATTTAGAAGTTGAATTACAAAAGGTGTTGACTCTTAGACTTAAGTCTATAGGGTATCCTTTCTATTACAAAGAGATTCTCAAAAACTCACTTGTAATTCAAGTGTTTAGGTAATATAATGTCAGCATTGAGACTTCCTGACAAAAAGTACAAAGAAGACACATAACAACAGATTTTTTTTGCTATGACTAATGTGTATTAGGCTGCTTGAAAAAAGAGGGGTCTTTGAGATATTGAAACCAAATTTTGAGGATTTCAGCGCTTCCTCATCCCAGTTATTTAAAGCAAAAGCAAACTCAGGAAAAGTACAAACACAACTTCTTACCAGCAATACTGAAGTCAGTCGGGTTAAAAAAATAACTAAAACCCATAGAATTCATAAAATGTTAAGTCGGGGCTTACTTCACAAGCACTAAGAGATATTGTCATCATTTTTAATGTTTATATGTTATTTAGCATTTCGTTTAATATAAAGTTTGCAAATATTAAGTTAACGGTGAAAGGTTATGCTTTTAAAAATCCAATAGATTTCAGAATTTGCTCATGGGAATTAATGTAGGGCAATAGTTAAACAATAATTACTGGTTAAATAAGACATTCATAGGTAATTGTAGAAATAACCATCAGCAAGCAAGCTTATATTTAGAGTTAAACATGGAGATGTATAGTTTAGTTCATACTGACCTTTTAACTGTCTCATTTTGTGTTTCATGGTATCTAAATCAGCCAAAAGTTTGTCCTTTTTCAGCCAGTTTCGTTTCTCTTCTTTTTCTGCTTTCTGTAAAGCTAATATAAAAAAATGCGTGATATTTTATCTTGCATTCCTTTATCAACAACATTTATCATGAACACCAATAATTTATAAAGAACTTTCTGCTTCAAGAAATTGATTCAATTAGAAACAAGTAATTAAAAGGTAAGGGTCATTAAAAAGAAACCTCATTTGAAAGATGACAGGGCTTAAGGCATTTTTTATGGAACAGAGGGAGAAAAAGAGCGATGCTGTTTTATTATATAGATTTACCATATGCAATAGCCATATTTCATTTTCCACTTCCACAAACTATTTGGAGGTGATGAAAGCCTGGCTTGGAACCCATTCATTTTTTAAACATCCACCTAGTGCCTAAAGGGTACAATTCTTAAAAATGAAAATGTGTAGACAGGTCGTCCTCAGTGTGAATTAAACTCATTTGTTATTTTCTAATGTATACCATTATTCTCAGTCTTATAGACCAAGGATCTCTTTATCAACTAAATTAGACATTTCTCCACGCAGAATACTCCATTCCAGTAAGAAAAAGCAGTCAATTGTGCAAATATGAGACCATTGCTATCCTTGTGCATATATTAATTGATGGACTGCCTGTGTTTTTGCATAAATGTGATGTTATGTTGACATTCTGCCTATTAATTCATTTTCTTATGCTGACATAAAATTTGTTTCTCTCTCTCTTTATAAACTTCCTTGAAGGAATGCAAACTAAGAAGCTCACCATTTGGAGGTAGAAATGGCTCACCGCAAGATACCCAGATGGCAATAGGATTTCTCAGAACAAGGGTGAGCAAAACCTCATCTACACCATCCAAACAAGCAGATTTCCCAGTTCCTTGAAATAGTTTGTTTTTTGCTTTCATTATTGAGTTTTCTGAAAAATAAATGACACATATTCAATGAATAAAGGAAAGCATGCCTTCTGAGAATGTTTATGAAAAATATCTCATTAAAAACTTTATTTAAATAGAAGATACAAATATTAGAGACCATAAATCTGGTTAGCCTCTTAATACATCAAGGATAGAAATCTCACACAAAGAAAGCTCTGCTGATTCCACTACTAGCATCATTTTATTTCATTACTAAAGTGTTTTAAGATACAAATCCCTCCTCTCAAATTAGAACAAGACCCACAAAGATGCACCTTATTAGAGGCTGTACTATGATTTTCAATAAGGGACATCAACTCAAGCTTCTGGCAGGTGTTAAAAGCAGTGCAGACAGCAAGACAGAGGAGAGTTAGATGGCTAGAGTCTTTCTCTTCTAATAATAAGAGGAGATTTGGTCTAACAATGATTACGTACATGCTGTCAGTTGGCTGTTGTTTCTGAATTTGGAAACAAAAGATGATCCATGAAGTAGCTAAACTATCTAAATCACTTTGATAATTTTATGGAATTCATTTTTTCTATGCTAAAGTCAAATTTTACATTTTTTGCCAGCCTGGGGCTTGAACTCAGAGCCTGGGCACTGTCCCTGAGGTGTTTTTGTTCAAGGCTAGCACTGTATCACTTGAGCCACTTCTGGTGTTTTCTGTGTATATGGTACTGAGGAATCAAACCCAGGGCTTTCTGTATGCTTGGCAAGCACTCTACCACAAAGCCACATTCCCAGCCCCTATATTATTTTTACTTTTCCTTCTTTTGCAAGGTAAAGTCATTATGAGAATCATATTGATACTCAGAATCACTTACCAAAGTAGCTGACTGGGATTGAAAAATTCTAACAATGAAAACTGAATGAAAAAAAAAATCACATTAACTTTTTTCATGGCTGCATGTAAGTAGAACCAGCTAATAACTGAGTTAGACTATAGCCAACCTTCGATATTTTCAATAGTGCTCTCTTCTCTTTCAACAGGAGCTCTGTCATTCTTCTGTTCCTCAGTGCATCTTTGGATACAAGCTTCCTCTAGAGCCCATAAAACTAAATCGTGCAGAGAATGGATTGTGGTTCCATCTCTGGTATACACTTTTGAGGCTGCTCTGTTAAGTCCAAGTTGTTCCATGCATTCTGTAAGAAGCTATATAACACAAGCTGTAAAGGACTGACATGGACAACAACAGCCCTGAGAAGAATAACAAAGAGCTTGCAATTTTAGAAATTTGGGGAAAGACTTTATGTTTAGACAGTAGAAATTCGAGAACCGAGTGATCTTGCTGGTTACATAGCGATGCGTCTGATGGTTGCCCTACCTGATCCCGCAACATCAGGCTTATCCAGCTGTAAAAATTCTTAGCTCTGAAGATTTCACTTAGCAGTTATGCATGCCAAAAGATATGCAGCATGTGAGTATTTTGTCAAAAGTTTTTAACCTAGAAATCTACTTTCATTGCTGAAACTTCTTTGCACAACTACTTAAAGATAATAATTTTTTTAAAAATCGACTTTCATTTTGTTGCTCTATGAGGTCTAACGCTGCAGTATTTCAGATGGATGGACAGCTTTAAATAAATGAGTAAATTTTTAAACAAGAACTGACTTATACTATTGTCACTGTTTTACAGATAGAAAGTGGGATGGAAGGTTAGTATTTTTTCCAAGATCTTTATAAAAGCCATTCTTTGAGTTACTAACTCTTATACTTTACATAATGCAATGTAGAGAGATATCTTACTTTAAAAATCCATTTTTTGATCACAGGAATTAGTGAACAGGTGTGTATGAGTGTGTTTGTTTGCACAGCCTGGTATGTAATTCCATGTTATAGGTAACATCTTTGTAAAATGTGTATTGAAAACATTGACCAGAACGTTTAACAAGACTATCATGAGACAATGGAAGGACCAAGCTGGCCTGTGCTTTTCCTCTCTCCCAAGGACAACACAGCCTAAAAGGAAGACCCAAAGTCATTCCAAACACATTCCTCAATTCTCTCATTCAGCATGAAGTGAGATGCTTTATCAATAAATATGTGTTTAAATGACCCAGCTGATAAGGGAGGTGACATTTCTTAGACTATGAATTCATGTGGCATAAAACTTGAAGCTGGCCTGGGAAACATGAGAGGAAAAAGCCTCTGTTCTTCACAAGAAAGAAGGAAATTTGGTATTATTGTTTTATCTTCACTTTTGCACCAATCTAAAAGCCATAGTGTGGTGCTTAACTACATGACCTAGTGCTCTTGCCTGGCTTTTTCTCTAAATGCTGGCACACTATCACTTGAGCTATACCTCCACCTCTGGCCTTTTACTGGTTATTTCCAGATGTGATTTTCATGGATTTGTCTGGTTTTGAACCCAAATCTTCAGATTTCAGCCTTCTGAGTCACTAGAATTGCAGGCATATTTTTGTTTCTTCCCAAAAGCCTGTATTCAAAGAAATAAACTTTTTAAAAGAATGCCTTTAAAAATCTGAGATCTTGATCTCATCAATTTGAATTGGTGCCTCTGGTTGAGGACATTTATCACTCCACCTCACTGCATTCTCTCACCACTATCATTACCTCTGACGATGCAAAGCACCATTAAGTGATAGTCACTTACCATGGGGAATGTTTTAGCCACAATTAACTTTCCATTGCGGTATCCTTCCCCATTTCTGTATGCAATTATCTTCACTGACTGCTGGTTCAGAGCTGCCACATCCTTGTGAGCCATAGTTGGCGGGCAAGCCTTTGTCCGTAAGGATAACAGACGTTCTTCATAATAATTTAGAGTTTTCTCAACCTCATCAGATGATAGATCAACCTGATTTGTTGAAGAAAAAAATATATGAACACAAACAGTTTTCTTTCAGTTTTGCTACTTTGGCATATTTCAATCCCCAATCTCTTCACTTAATGAATATATGTGTGTGTGGTAGTAAATTTTGCACAGCTAACCTCATATACTAGAGATTTCTCATGCCATAGTAGGAAGGATTTGGCGTTAGTATTCTTGCTTTCTTTCGAACCTTGTCGTTTGCGTTACAGGGTGACTTGTGGGACTCTCACTTGAGGGTTTTGCCTTCTGTGTGTGTTTTATTTTGTCTTGCTTTGTTTAGCCTGGGAGGTGAGGGAACTTTTTGTTGTTGTTGTTGTTTCTTTTGATTTTTTTTTTTGTCGGTTGTGGGGCTTGAACTCTGGACCTGGGCCCTGTCCCTCATCTCTTCAGCTCAAGGCTAGCACTCTACCACTTGAGCTACAGCTCCACTTCCTCTTTTGATTTTTCTCTACAACAAATGATGGAAGAAGATTCCAGGACCAGAGTGACTCTGAAGGCTCAGTAAGGGAACACTAACATGACAGATATTCTCTGAAATTTTTACTTCAGGAGACTGTCACTCCAGGGTGGAAGCTATTAATGAATGAGGAGTGGAATC
>NW_012267262.1:9509199-9565590 GCF_000151885.1 Dipodomys ordii
AACACTGGACATTCTCTCCAATCAGCTCTCGACCTCAGGCTTCCCAAAGAATGGATCCCTTTCTCCTTTGGGGTAATGGTTTCAGTTGATGCATACAGCAGTGTGCTACTGCTCCACTCTCCACATGGAATGAGATTAGGCCCAAGAGGAGGGCAATCTGGGAATAGGTCCTCAGCACACCAGGCTGGTAAGCTGCCCACATTTAGGAATCCACTTTTATTTGGCTATATAAGTTTCCTCTGTTCTTTCTCACAATTAAAAAATAATAATAATGGGACCATTTGGAATGAAGATCATGAGAAAGCGGTAGGGTATGGATTAATTCTTCTCCTCCCGGAGCCTTAAATAGTATTAGGCATAGAAGTGTGAATTCAGACACCCAAAGTCACCGCAAATTAACAAAAACATATCGGGTTCTTCCAGAACCTCTCCAGACACCTAAAACAGAGATGACCCTGTGGATATAAGCAGAAAAACTGCCCCAGTAAGTAAAGAGTTACTTCCTCAAAGCCACATCAAGAACAGTGGAAAGTGTCAGCAGATTGAAGCTGCAGAAATGTCCAATTAACTTCAAAGGGTGGATCGAACTATTAATAGACTATGTATTTTAGATTACAATGGGAGAAAGGAAATCAATGCAAGAAGGATGGTAAAGGTGGATCTGAGGTAGGCGAATTGAGTGGAGATGATCCTGAAGGCATGGGTAATGAATGTATCTAAGTTTCCAAAAGTTTCCCTACTGTTGCCAAATATGCATTAGCTGGGCGAAGACTATTCTATACCTTTGCTGCACTGATGACCATGAAAGGCCCTGGAGATAAGGACTTCTGCGTTTTGGAGCCCGATGCACAGAGGAATGGAACTCCTGGAAGCAACTGTTTCAGACCCTTCGCTGCTCTCATGCATCTTCCACAAGCCAGGCAGAGCATTGTTTTCCTCTTTTCACCAGGAGAGACATAGTAATATCCCTAGCATGGGAAACAAAGACACTTATATAGGAACATCTGAATTATGATATCATTTCAATAGTACATCTATGACATAATTAGCCATGCATGTCCATCATCAAATTTGAAACCACAATATAAATGCATCTCTTACTCCCTAATAATAGTAGTTTTAAGAAGGTATTTCCAAACAGTGCAGCGACACTTTAACGTCAGTGACAATAACCTATCAGGTTATCTGGCAGGGCCAGATTTAGGGCAAGAAATCGACAGTGTAAGTAAGAGACTCCCAAAATAAAGGAATCATGTCAGAAAGATGCAAGAGCAGGCAAATAAGTATTCCTGGCTCAAAGAGGGACAGTGTGAAACTGACAAGAAAAAGGAAACATTTTGACTGATTGTGTATGTAAAATCCCATGAGTTCAGAATGATGCTATGAATAAAAGTAAAAATAATAGAAGAAAAACTACAACTCCCTGGACACCATATAAGTAAACTGGGACCAATTTATAACTGAAAATATGCCCATTACAGAATGTAGCAGACTATTTCCAAAGATGCCCACAATAAAAACATTCCAACCTTGTTTGCATGCCATGAAGGGAGGAGACAGTAATGGGATTTGAACTCAGGGCCCTGCACTTGTTAGGCTAATGTTCTACTATTTGAGCTGTATCTCAGCCCTGCTTTTTCCTGGTTATATTTGAGATAGATTCTCTATCAAGTGTTTCTGCCAGGCTTTCCTTGAGCTCTTCAGCTCTTAAATCCTGCTCTTAGCTCACCAAGTAGCTAGGGTTACCAGCACCAGGCCAAAAACATATTTTAATGGTACAGGAGTTTGAACTAAGTGCTTCACACTTGTCAGGTAAACACTCTGCCATTTGGACCAGGCCTCCAGCCCTTGTGTGCCATTTTGAAGTGTAACTTTACTGCTCCTATGCTAAGATGTAAAGATTTCTTTTTCTCCTTATCTCTTTCCCTTGACTATGGACAAGGTCATGTGACTTACTTTGACTCAAACACTAGCAAATGCCAGGCAAGCAAATGTAAGAAGAACTTACTCTGCAGTTTGTTCAGTATGAGCTACCACTATTAACTTCAAAACCACAATATGAACAAGCTTGAGGTAGCTTCCTTGATAAACTAAGAAGTTGGAGAACTAATGTCCACAGTGAACAATGTGCCAGCCACTGGGTATGTCAGGAAGGCCATCTTTGATTAGTCCTCATAGAGCCACCGAACAATTAACTACCAGGGTTACATTAGTTGTGATCCTTGCCAAAACCATCAGGATTGCCCAGGTAAGATCAGCCCAGCCTATACTGCTAGCCCACAAAGAGAGAGAGAGAGAGAGAGAGAGAGAGAGAGAGAGAGAGAGGTCAATAAACTTTCAGTTAGTATGTTAAACTGCAATAGGTATGGGAACAGATGGAAAGAATTAAACATTTGAACACTTATTCTACTTTCCTCTACAAACTATATTTTGGGGTAGTCAGACATCTAGTTAATGAGGTACTGTTTTTCCTTATACTAAATGTTCAACTAACAAGTGAAGGGAAATACAACTCAGTTAAATGACATTGACTCGTTTTAAATGAAATTATGACTTTGGAGAAAACTTATTGATGAATTTTTTAATATGGGATGAGGTTGAAGTAACCTGAACCAACTAATATCATTAAAAATGGAAAACCTAGGCATTGTTTGCAGAGTGCTGCATATGAAACACACAGGAAAACCCAGGAAGGGTCTAGCCACAATGCTACTCAAAAATTTAGTTACAACTCTAGCGCTCAATTTCCATTTGCAAAAATTATGGGGATAGAGAAACAAGTCAAAGAATGGGAATGAGAAAGAAAATAAATAAATTTAGGAAATTCTACAAAAAAAAAAAAGGGATCCAGAATACACAATCAGATGTCACCTGGGTAACTTCTTGAATCTTGATTCAAACCAACAAGCCATAAAAAGAATTTTTAGGTCAAGATGGAAAACTTGATTAAGAATAGAATAGTCAGCTAGGTGTCGGTAGCTCACACCTATAATCCTAGCTACTCAGGAGGCTGAGATCTGAGGATCACAGTTCAAAGCCAGCCTGGGCAGGAAACTCTTCTCCAATAAACACCAGGAAACCAGAAGTGTCACTGTGGCTCAAGTGGTAGAGCGCTAGCCTTGAGCTGAAGAGCTGAGGGACAGCGCCCAGGCCGAGTTCAAGCCCCATGACCACCACCACCAACAAAAAAGAATAGAATAGTGTACACCTAGAAAGTTATTAATTTTGTTACCTATGATATAGGTTATGATAGTTCGCATTCAAAATTTTTAGAGAGTAGCTTAATGTTCAGGCAAAACAATATCATGTCTGGGAATAGTTGAATTTGTATATAGGTAAACGAAAACTCATTGTATTACTCTCCCTATTTTGGAATATGTATGGAAGTATAATTTCACAATCATTAAATACTAATCAATTTATTTTATTGATCAGAGCTTTCCTTAAGTCTTTCCTAACTAGAATCACAACATCTATGTGATTTCATAAAATAATCCGTGCAGAAGCTGGGCATAGTCACACATGCCTGTACCCAAAAGGCAGAGGTAGTAAGATGGTAAGTTTAAGGCCACATTGGACTACATAGCAACACCTTGTCCCAAAAGAAACAAAGAAAGAACAATGTTCAACTTGTATGAACAGAAGTTTTCCTTTGAGGAAAAAATGTTTCTTGCTTTATTAAATTACCCTATATTTTTTTCTTTTATCTTTGGGAAGAGGAAATCACTTACTGGTTGATCAATATTTTCTTTGATGACAGATGATGTGCATATGCCAGCAAAATTTGCTGATGTGATTTCTTTATCCAGGGCAGTGCTCTGGAAGGCCATAAAGGCTTTCATGTTTTCCTTGTAATGCCACTTTTGATTGGCAGCTCCATTTTCATATGGCTTATATTTCTGGAAACAAAAAGAGATAAATATGTAAGGAAATAGACAGGTAATTTTATGAGAGTCATAGTAGTCAAGAATTTTCATGAGTTTAGAAAATATGAATAATTATTCATAAGTCTACTATGCAATGACTAGTATTGATATTTGGGCAATTATATCATCATTTACATTCACAGTTGATTTGCAAAAGCAAAATCACAAAATAGATGCAAGTTGGCAACTTTTTTTCCACTTAGCAAATGTCTTTTTCTAAAGATTTTCTATCATTTCATCTTAGACATATGTGATTTTACTAATAGCTAATAATTCAGCATGCAAGTTATTTCTTAAAATTTCCCTGTAGTACATAAAACATAATAGTGCAAATATATCCATATTAGCCTATGATCATTTCTTAGTACAAATATCTAAAATATCAAAATACAATCATTTCTAATGACTATATTACATCAGGATCCTTTCTAGAGAGAATATCTTTTTGTTGTTGTTGTTTTGCCAGTACAGTGGCAGGCCTCACACTCCAGTTCCAGCTTTTTGCTGGTTAATTGGCAATATGAGTCCAAGATTTATTTTTCTTCCCAGGCTGAATTTGAACTTCGATCCTCTCATCTCATGTAGGATTATAGGCAGGAACCACTAACAAATGGTTAAAAGGAACATATTACTTTATACTTACACCAATTGTGTATGAAATTATCCACTTTTTTATATTTCTGGATGGCACGTTTTCCTAAATGTTTACTAAGCTAAATAAATAGTATTTCATTGATGTTTTCATTATTAAAATAATTTTTGTTTACATGTAAGTTGTACAAGGGAGGTTTTACCACAATATTTCCATACTCTGTATTTTTAATTTAAATTACTCTGATGTTATTCAAGGTTATTTTTCTTTCCTAAGAATATTCAGTTAAAATTTGTAATAGGAACAGGATATTTATTCTAATTAGAAAAGTTGTCTCAAGTATGGCTAAAGAAATAGTTTTAACAGACCTTTAGCCAATACATAAATTCTAACTAAATATATCCTGACACCTCAAGGTACTTTATAATTTATAGCACCTACTTTACCAGGTGAGCGATTAGAAGCAAAAAAGAAAATAAATGAGTTCTAAGAACTGACCTAATGGATCAGACAAACGGATCAGCTTCCCTCAGAGGTCTATAAGCAGAGTCTGCATTTCCAAGGAAAATAAAGGTCTGGCAGCATTACATTAACATGCATCATTTTTATTATTTTAATATCAACTTTATTTTCTCACAAACTGATTGCTTCAATAAGTAAAAAACAAAATGAAACACTAACAAAAGAAAAATGTGAAAGGTAATCCAAATAATCTTGAGGTTAAATTTAGTTCTTGCAAAATGAGAACCTCAGGGAAAGACATTGTATAAAAATGGATTGAGATATTACTTGTTTATTTTTGCAATTTTATTTTATGTTAAATATTTTAATCCTCATTCAGTAGTTGAACAAAGGGGTTTCCAAGTTTCAAAGTAGTATATGAATTCAACACACCTCGGTCAATGTCATTCCTTTCAACATTCTCATCCATCCCTCCCAACCCGTCCCTTCCCTCACTTTTCTTAATTTTGTAGGATATACATTGAATTCTTGATTGCCATTTTATAAAACTGATTAAGGCATTACTTTTGCATGTGTATGTGATTTTATCTCATTGTGGTCTGTGCTGAAGAGGTACCTGATAGAATAAAATGCAATGTTATGTATGTTGTGTCTCTCAGCATCATTTTTAGCCCTTATTTATTGTGAAGACAGAAGATTTAATTAAGCTCTGGTATTTGTCCAGATTGCTATGTCCCACTTTCAGATTCAGGGGCTGCAAAACAAGTTGCTTCAATGCTATTAAAAACACAAATTAAACAAATGCCATGTGGAGACAATTATTCTGTTCAACGAAAAGATAGAAAATGCTGTGCAGGGCATAGAAAGTAAACGTAGAGCAGAAATGCTCCTAAAGTTTCTAATGTCCAAGCTGGAAAAGAAAAAAGTCTATTTATGCATGATTGAGATATGAGGATCCCAGATGAATAAGAAAAAGAGTTTCCTAAGTTTTTGCCCCAAACTAAATAAAGCCAGAGTTCTCTGGAGTCTCTCAAAAAAAAAAATTTGTGACTATAAGCACTTGTAAAACCTATTAAAAGTATGCTGCAAGTGAGTTGCTTTGTAGAATTAGCAATGTGGACTCATGTCCTCCAAAAATATAGACCTTCTTCATCAGATTATCTCCCCCCTTCAGTTTCCAGGTATGGGGAAGGAGGCGTCCTGATGTTTTCCATGATCAAATTTAGGTGCCTCTAAGAGCAGTCACTTGACTGCATCCACCACTAAGACTGTAAACCCATGAATTCTGCCTGGACAATTCCTCCTACGTACATTGGTTTTGATTTCAGTAACTAACACAAAGCTGAACTTGAAGCAAGCCTACAATCACCATCTGTTGGATTCAACTAAATTGAGAGATACAGCAACATGCTCCATTTGAAATCTAGGCAGCCTGTTATAAATATTTTAACAATGACATTCAAGATAGCATTCTATGACAGCTATTTTTTGGCTCCACAACAAGGAGGCATGGAGCTCTCTTTCACTTTCATTAAAGGGCTATGATTACTCACTTGCAATACACATCTTACCTGAATAATAACTGGATAGCCGCTGGCTTCATTCGGAGCCTTGATCATAGAGACCGCCAGCACCAGATCTGGGTTACTCACCAGGTGAAAGGTCCTTGAGAAAACAGGATTCACTCCATTACAAACTAGCAGAACCAGATTTAACCTCCTTCTGTGCTGCTTCCCAGCGGGCTGCCTCTCTGCTACGGACAAATTCTACCATGTGGATATATGACTCTTACACGACCCTCATGTGAAGCTTTCTCAACATAGAGTGCTGGAAGAATATGGCAAGCCAGGGCTCTCCTGCCCTTTCTGACTTCTGCATGAGATCCACAGTTAGGAATGAACACATCTAGTGAAGCCCTGCTCCAACCAGGTGCCAGATGTGCAGCCTCAGGGCCTCTCACAGTCCCCCACTGCCTGGCAGTCCCGGCGCACTGCCCTATGACATGGACACCATGAACTCCTGGCCTGTTGCTGAACCAGTACCACCATTCCCTTTGCATGGTAGCATGCCCATACTTGTCAGAAGTTGCTTCCTGCTTGCCCAACAACCACCAGCTCCTAAAACACTACTTTCTATAAGCTCCTGCAGATGAATTGAATTCCAGTCCCTTCCAAAACCAGCCATTCACAGGAAGCAAAGAAAAAAGCCTGCTGTTCTACTAGTTCCTCAGGGCAAAGAGCCCCAGGTTATGGAGCAAAGGAATACATTCACCAGCTCTGTTGGGACATTCTGTTCTCCAACTTCCCTGAGACAAGACCAGTAAGTGTTCCTCGCCATCCATGCGGCAAGGAAAAAGAACAGGGTAAAGCTAGCCCTCTCCTGCCCACACTGAGCCCACGGCCTGCTAATGCCCATGCAGTCTCTCTCAATGCAGAGATCCACAGGCCTTGGACATGGAGCTATAGAACATGCAATGAAAATCACAGCTCTTTCTCAGAAAGAAGAATTGTGCACAAATGCACAAACAAGTCTAAAACACCTTTCGATTTTATCTGAATAGTACAATGTTACTCAGCTAACCAGGAATTTTATTTCTTTCTTCTTTTTTAAGAAAAACAGAATCCTTAAGCCATTATTATATCCAACAAAATCCATACTTTCATAATATCATCAGCTAGCTAGACTGTTTTAGATCTCTCTTGACTGTCTTTGAATGAGACAAAGGACACAGGGGGAACCAATGCAACTGCGACATACACAAGACAATATGTTGGAAATGATTTGTAGAACTCGTGGGGGGGGGTTGGAAGGGAGGGGAAGTAGGGGAAAATGAGGGAAGGGGTAACAAGATTGACAAAAAATGTACTTATTACCTTACTTATGTAACTGTAACCCCTCTGTACAGCAGAGGGGTTTAAAAAATTGACAGCAGATGGTTTAAAACTGTATCCAGGGTGAGAGACATTCACTTAAGTTGATGTATTTCCCAAAGAATTGGTTTTTACCATGTGATTAGAAGTCATGTCAGTTGGTTATTTTTATGAAAGCTAAGGAAGTAGCGAAGACCTGGGGAGGGGAAGGACTAACAGGGATTGAGTTTATGGGGAAATTTTTTAATTGGAAGTGTTTTAAATTTATTGTTTCAAATCAGAAAGCTGTATTAGGGGAGCATGTAATCTTGTATCTAATGGCCAAGTAAATTTCTGTACCAATGGCAGATTATTAGAAGAGTGATTGTATGTAGAATCTTTCCATCTCTCTCTTTTTCTTTCTCTCTAGTTAAATCAGACAGAAAAATACAAAGCCTCAATTATCTCTCTTCTTGAAAAGGAACTGTTAGGCTCTTATTCAAGTTTTGACATATTAACCTTCAAATGCAGTGGGTTTACCTGCTGTCTTCCTTGTGTATCCAGCGTTGACGATTATCATCCGATTTCTTCGCCATCAAAACCACTTCCATGCCTGAACGGAGGTCAGGACCCTGTACTCCCACGACCAACCGAGACAGAGCATGGCTTATAATTTGTCCATCTCTATATTCAAACTGTTGACGGTAGGCCTTCATCAATTTACTATACTTTGGGGAATTGCTGAGACAAAGAAAAGTCTGTTAGTGGAAGAAAAAAATGGCATGCACACTAGGGGCACTGGGATGGTAAATTCTCCCAGTATTGGAACAATAGCAAGGCTGTTAACATCTAATAGTTGATGTAAAGCTCAGAAGTATGGATTTATTTTGTAACAGAAACAAAGGTGTTTAAGGAAACATTTACAAAATTCATCAGAATTTAAAAGTCCAGAAGAGGAAGCATTTAAAGAAAAAATGAAATTCAAAAAAACAAGGGCATAAAAAGTAAAAAGAGAAATAAAGGGGTTGAACTCAAACTATGATTTTTTTCTATTTGCTTTCTACAATATACCTAGTAAATAGGATACCACGGTCTCCTAACAAATCATGAAGTATCATAACACAAAGTAAAGTCAAGCTAAAAGGCTAGTAAGTTCTCTTAATGATCTTAATGCATTAAGCGAAGTTACTAATTATGTTAAATACCACAATACCTTGCCAATTAAATTA
This sequence comes from Dipodomys ordii, assembly GCF_000151885.1. Taxonomy (NCBI): domain Eukaryota; kingdom Metazoa; phylum Chordata; class Mammalia; order Rodentia; family Heteromyidae; genus Dipodomys; species Dipodomys ordii. Next base: position 9,518,258 of record NW_012267262.1, read on the forward strand.
ATCTATAGAACTCTATTCAGCCCCTACTATGTGCATGGTCTAATGCTAGCTGCTAAAAATGCTAAGCTGGCTTAACATAATTCAGAAACCACTACACTATTAAGCAAATGACTAACACTATGAACTAATGCTTAATACTATGCAGTACTGTCTAGATTTCTCTCATTCCCCTGAATGTTGGCTAGAAAATAATAAAATTAGAAAAAGAAGAATTGTATTTCAATATTTTTTTTTGGTTCGGTTGTGAGGCCTGAACTCTGGGCCTGGGTGCTGTCCCTCAGCTCTTCAGCTCAAGGCTAGCGCTCTATCACTTGAGCCACAGCACCACTTCCAGCTTTTTTCTTTTTGCTTACATGGTGCTGAGGAATCAAACCCAGGGCCTCATGCATGCAAGGCAAGTGCTCTACCACTGAGCCAACTTCCCAGCCCCTCAGTATTTTCTTAAGATCATTAAAGTATAGCACATGCTTGTTTATAATTTCATTCATATAGTTATTCAACAAATATGTCAGCTTTATTCTAAGTTCTCCTACTAAGGCAAATGTGGAAGTAGTAAAAGGATTGGGCGTAGGGTCCAGGGGAAAGAGGTAGAAAGATGAAGAGGAGAAGAGGTGGGTGAATGCATTCAAGAATTCAATGTATATCCTGCAAACTTTAGAAGAGTGAAGGAATGAATGGATAGGGGTTGAGTGAGAATGTTGAAGGTGGTGACATGGATCAGGATGTATTGCATTCATAAACTGCTTTGCTAAATGACCCCTCTTTTGTGCAGCTACTTAAAAATGAATTTTAAAAATTTGAAGACTAACAAGAAAGCAAGAAATTATACTACACTGCACAAAATGAGCTCGCTAAAGGGAAGAGAACCTTCTCACCAATATTTACAAATATGTTTAATGAAAACATAAGACAAAAATGTGCACCTGTGTGTCAATAGTAGCCAACAGTAGTGAAAACGCCTAAGAAAGAATCTTTTGCAACTTTTTTACCTGTCTCCCTTTTGTGGTTTTAGTTTTTCGAAGGGCTTTTCTTCCACTTTCTTCGGAAGAATGTGGTCCTCCTGAGAGCCGCAGGAAGTGCCCTGCCAGGCATACCTGAGCAGCGGGTGAAGTGCTGCCATTCGGAGATGAGCTCTGGCATGTGAATCTCTATCAAGCCAGATGCAAACACAAGTCTAAGCACATTTTCTGTGAAACAATCTGATCAGAGCTCATAGGATGCCGGTGGATCTATAAACTGTATTTCCAAAGGAATGCCTAACTTTAGAAATCCACATCTGTCTATTACATAATTTAAATCTCTTACTTAGAAAGCTACAAATAAAATCCCTCAGGCATATAAAATATGGCATTCATGTTTGTTATTATGATTTAGAAAAATGAGGCTATGTATTACATTTCAAAAGTGATAAAGATTAAGATCACTTGAGAAGCCATCGTAAACATGTAAAGACTCCTCCTACTACCTCATAAGTAGGTCATATTTCTATCTGGAAAATGTAGCCAAAATGACTAGGTTCCATAAAGCTTACTTGATATTAAATAAAATTAACCTTTCCCCCTCAGTACAGGAATCTAGAGACTCAAATAGCATCTTCACATACCTGCCAGATTTTAAGAGACAACAATATACTACAGCATCACAACAAATAGTCGCAAGTGGAATAATTGAGCCAGACTTCTGGCTTCTTTTTACAACAAAGATGACCCAGAGCAGTAAACACCATATGGATCCATGTACATTAAGTTATAGACCATTGTTTAGAGCACATTTGCTTTGAGTGATACCTTGACATAATATGAAAAATGAGATACATGCATAAGCAAAGCAGCAAGAGTATTTCAGCACTCTAAACATGCATACTTGTAAATAAAGCTCTCTGGGACAGACTGTGATCCTCAAGGTCTAGTGATCTTTTTATGCAACTGCAAGCAATATCAAATTATGAAAATCTTCAAGGACAAGTCCTGCATTAGCAGAGATGATTGTACACATCCGTAACATTAATAGCAGTGTTGCATGTGGCTATGAAACAAAGTAACCACTTTTTCTGCTCTTGCAGAAAGAGCAAGAATCTCCCTAACAGTTGAAAAGCAAGACTGCCACCTTGTGTCCTAAATGAGAAACACAACTTTCCCACCAACTATTTCTTAGAGGAAAAGAAAAAAAGTGTCATCTTGGTTTTGAAGTTGGCAAGATGTAGACAAGCTCTTTCCCTTATATCCAGGATTTCCCTTTTCTTACTTAGAACTTATCTATCAGCTCCTAAGCTCCCTGTCAAGTGAACTCTCATTAAGTCAATTTCAGAACACTTTTAGCAATCCACCTTGATTTATTCATTAATTAATTTGCTCATGGAAATCATCATCCATCTGAAAGCTATTCATTCCTTTAACATTATTTATTGGGCCATTATTATATGTCAGGCACAGACTTATATGTGTTAGCATAGAGTAATGAATAAAATAAGTGCTTTGGATTTCAAATGTTCTAATGGGAAGAGAGAGAAAACAGACAAATCCATAAATAATCAAGTAAGTGCTATATGCTCAATAAAGCAAAATATTACAATAGAAATTCACTGGAATGAGACATGGTCTATTTTAGTAATGGAGTCAGAAAAGTCTCTATGAGTGCATATGCAAATTGAAATTTGGTCAAAGGGAAGCAGCCAGCTATGTGAGAATCCACAGCAAGAACAGAGTAAAGAACAAATGGAAGGGCTCTGAATCATTTGGACTTTTGGCCAACTGAAGAACAATAAGACATTAGTGTGAAGGGTATGTGGTGTGAGTATGCAGGGGTAGGTGGTACTGGACAAGACCCTAAGAGGTGGGTCAGGCCTACCCTACAAATTGGCAAGGAAAAGCAAAAATTTCCCCCAAGTTCCCCTGTGATCTGAAAGGTCTTTACATAGAGCAAAAAATCAATGCTTTCCGAGCATTCACTTTTCCCCATTGTGCTTCTTAGGGATTTATACCAAGCATCTTTACATAGGTACGTAGTAGTTAAAATCATCCCTCTAGATTTAAGTTCTTCCTGATTATGTTATAGACATTCCTCCTTAAATCATCCCAATCCTCAATATGCAAAATCTTCCAAACCTGTTTAGGGAATTCTGGGGCAATCTGAGTGACTTTCTAATATATGATGCCCACTGAAATCATTCATGGCACTATTAAAAGTGAGCCTGAGGGAAGAGCCCCTGGTATACTGATAATAAGGATGTGGGAGCTATCAAGCAGAAGATGACTAGAGCACAAGGCAGTGAAACAGATAAACCTTGGGGTGGAGATGTTCTCTCTCATTAACTACTTAAGTATTAGAGTTAGATGCCCTTTGGAGTAATGATCTCCTTGTTACTGGAAACATTCTAGAAGAAGATGGAGTGAGAGAGCTGGCCAGGAATGCTTAGGAAAAGGTATAAAAAATGTTTCCTTTTTTCTTATTTTTCTGTATTTTTTGTCTATATGCAGACTAATAAGTCAAGGGCCAGATGATATACCTCACAGAACAAAAAGGGATATTAGGAAAATTCGTGGCTAATTCCCTAACTATTGTAGGAGTTATGACAAAGAATTATTCCTTGAAAAAAATGCCCTCAGGTGCCATTGGTGGTGTCAAGACAGGATCAATGAACCACTCACCAAAGCTAGGAAGTGTGTTTTCTAAAATAAAAGTTAATAATCTTATAACTGAAGATAGTGTGTGTGTGTGTGTGTGTGTGTGTGTGTGTGTGTGTGTGTGTGTGTGGTGTATACCAGTACTAGGGCTTAAACTCAGGGCTTGGATACTGTTCCCAAGCTTGGTCCACTCAAAGCTGGTACTCTACCACTTCCACTCTATTGTTTTTTGTTGCTGTTGTTGTTAGCTGGAGATTAGAATGACATGGATTTTTTTTACATAAGCTGATTTCAAACTGCAGTCCTCAGATCTCAGCCTCCTGAACAGCTAGAAGTACAGACATGAGAAGGTATTTTTTGTAAGTTTGTAACAATACTAAATTCTTGCAGTTATTGCAATGTAACTGACCTGGTATTTTTCTTTGTATACTTTGGAAATACACTCACTTATCCCTCTACTTACTTAGAGCCAGTTAGTCTATTCTTTTTTTAATTAAGTTTTTTCTTGTGAAAATACAGTACAAAGGGGTTACAGTTACATGAGCAAGGTAATGAGTACGTTTCTTATCCAGCATTGTTGCCTCCTCCTTTGTTTTTCCCCTACCATCCCTTCCCCCCACCACTACCACCACGCACAGAGCACCTGTGACATAGTTCTTAAGCAGCATGGTAGATGGGGTAAGAGGATCAGGGACTGAAGGAGCATGGCTCAGTATAATGTTTGCTCAAGTTGATTTCAGTGAAGAGTCCATTGATTTGATGAAGTATATGAAGAAAGTAAAATTATTTTAAGTATATGAAGAAAATAAAATTATTTTGAGTTGAAAAAAATAGAATGAGGCTCAGAGCCTTGTAAGAGAACATAAATGGAATATCCCACCTTCAGGCAATAGCTTATTGCTAAGCTAGACACTGGAGTTCATGATTCAGGAAGCAAAGTATGAAGGGGAAGTGGACAAGAGGTGCAAATGAGAGCCAATGAAAGACAATGATGTGGGACTAGAATACCGGACTCTTTTGTCTGTCTGCAAAAGATAGACATAGAAAACTTTATAAATACAGGGGATGTGACTCAGTGATAAGAGCACTTGCCTAACTTGTGCAGACCTATCCAGAGACAGAGTCTACAGAAAAAAAGGTTGTGTATTATAAAGATAACTTTCCACTGATGGAGCTTAGAGGTGACTTGGGAGGAGGAAATTATAGATACAGAGATGAATCAGAAAAGGATTTCAATGAGTCAGAATGATAAGTATGCATTAATATGCATCTACCTTGGACATTTGTTAGGAGAGAAGCTGAATGGTTCCCAAGGTCAATGTTTACTAAGGGAAGATTCTAGTTTCTTTAAAAATAATAATAAAAATGTAACTGTGTACATATGCCCATACAAAATGATGCTAATCGAAATGAGCTCTAAGATAACGGAATAAAGAGAGGTTTTTGTTTCTTTGTTTTGCTTTTAATGTACAGTGTAAAGTTATTTCTTTTTTCTTTCTTTTTCTTTCCTTTGGTTTATCCCCTACTGTTACTGTTTTTGTTTTTTTTTTTATTTCGGCACCCTGTGTCTTCTATATACATTGGGGAAGGGAAAGGAATAACAATGGTGAAACAAAAGACAAAGTGAACCAATGCAACAGTGATACTCACCTGACACCATGTTGGAAATGAACTTTATAACTTAGGCAGGGAGAAGAGTACAGGGGGAGGGAAGGAGGGAAAAACAAAGGAGGAGGTAACAATGTTCGACAAAAAAAATGTACTCATTACCTTACTTGTGTAACTGTCATTCCTCTGACACCCTTACAATAAAATTAAATTTAAAACATAAATAATTTGTGATGTAAAAAAATAACTTAAAAAGTTACTGAAAGCAGATCGATCACTGTGATGGTTGAAGCTTCAAGTGTGTCCATTTGTCAGAAACTAATTAAATTCTGTTCTGCTCCTGACATCCTTTTCAGAAACAGGGCACGAGTTTCCTGCATGGGCTCTAGACTGTTATCAGGCTCAGAATGAGCTGACTTCACAAAGGAGCCTGGAAGCTTTTCTGGTTAGGCTGATTACTTACAGAATTTCACCGGAAGCATGTTCTGCTGTTAAAACATCATTTTGCATTTGTTTTCCCTCTGGTTGTTCAAGTTGCTTCTCTTCTCCAAAAGTTGCTCTAAGTTTATGCGCAGCAAGCTTGCTTCCAGACACAATGTCACTTTGGACTTCTAAAACAAGAGCTGAACCGAAATACACAAATTGCAAGGACATATTATTAGTTTGATGGTGGAACCCTGGGAATTTAAAAACATATGCTAAACACAAGCACAAACTATTTCCAGCCATTTGATCTATTTGTTGGTTTACTCTTTAAAGTAAGAAGTTGGATTTCACTTAATTCAATGCCTGTAGAGTCTTTTCTCTCAGATATTCTTAGTCAAAAGTACTAAAAATAGGTCTTTCCAAAGATAAGTTAATTATTCCATCTTCCAACTACTCAAATTGTTACATTATTTACATGTATGTCTCTAGATCATTCTCTGAGATTCAAACTCATCAATGAAAGTCTCCATGTCTTGAAAGGCATATGTAAAACTTTACTGTAGAGTGTTCACCAGATGGAATGGGGTACTGTTTAATTTAAATTTTTTATTTTTCCTCAGTCTAAATGAAGGAAAGGAGCACATGGAAATGAGAGAAACCACGAGAGGAAAGCAAAAGTCTAAAGAAAGTTTTTTTGTGTGTGTTTTTTTTAAACAAACATCACACCACAACGAGACAATATGATACAGTCGTGATTTGTGATTCTTCCAAAACGCTTTGGCTCTGCCATCCCTAGTAACTTAGAGAAAAGTCTCTATGTCTGGTCCGGGGGGCGTTTGAGGAAGAAGAAAAAAAAACAGAAGAACAAACACAGGTAATCCTCCTTCTCCATACTGGTATCACTGTGAGTATCTCAGTTGCTCAAGGGAATGGGCACCTTGTTCCAAACACAATGACACAGTTGCTTCCTGAGGCACGGTCACATAACCCTGGATCTGGTTTCTGAAGATTTATGGAGAAACTTGCTGGGGAACTTTTTAGAAGAGCTTACCAGGCACAGAGAGGTGCCTGTCTAAAGACTACAGAGATGACCAGGGAGTGATTTCAGCCCCCAGAGTCCAAGGGAGCCTAAGGAAATCGATAGCGCTATCCTTTCCTTTCTCCGGAGACAAGTGTTTACATTTAGCTGCTATATTACAGAAAAGTAATTTCAGTGCTCACCTTCTACCTTGCGCGAAGAGCAGAAGGCTTGAATTTTGGAAATGTCAGATGCTAAATTCCTGAGGAAGATTTGCTTCTTTTGCTGGGCAATGGAGAGGTCAGGATTGATCCATTGTTCTCCACAGGAGACGTATACCTATGGGAGAGAGGAGTCTCTGATCCTGGATACAACAGATCACAGCAATGTTATTTGTAACAGCCAAAGCTGGAGATCATCACAATAATCAAAGTACCTGCGGTACCATGGAATACCTCTCAGTAAGAAAAAGGAAATAAGTATCGACAAAGGCATCAAATATGATGGGTTTCAAGGATTTTGTTCTGAGTTAAAAGAAGTTCATATTCTTGTCTGCAACTCCAGTGGATGTAAAATTCATCAAGAACCTGAAATGTACAGATGTAAAAAACTGGGATGATGGACGTATGGTTGTGAATTAAAATGGGGCCAGGGTAATCCTATATTTGCTAGAAGTTAGCCTGTCACCTTCTGAGCAAGCAGCATGAAGTCTGAAAGGTGGATAGTTGCATGATTTGGTATGTCCATTAGTGAACAAGAGACCTGCTCTTCAAGAAGAACTAGTAAAGCAAGTTTGTGACACTGTGGTTAGTGAGAGTGGTGGAAAAATAGAAAAGTGAATGGTGGATAAATACTTTCAAAGTACTTAATGCCCAGGAGAAATAAAAGAAGTGGTATATGTGATGGAATTGGTATAGATGGGGGAGAGTAAGGATGAGGAAGGGAATAATGTAACAGGTGATCTGATCAAGGCGTTCTGTGCACATAAATTGCACAATCATTTGTAGATTTTTAAAATAGCATTAAAAACAAAACGTTTTAAAAAACAAGTTTCAAGGAAAGAGGGGGAGGGAAGGAAAGAAGGAAGGATTGAAATGCAGGTGTAATCAAGGGTTAGCAAACTGTGACTATCAGCCAACTTTGGGCTGTTGCTTGTTTTTTTTTATAAAGTTTTATTGGCACATAGCTATGTCCATTCAATTGCATGTGGTCCATGGCTGCTTTCATGCCCCCATAATAGAACTGGTGTTTCAATAGAGATGATATGGCTCACAAACATAAGATATTTACTCTTTACCAAAAAAAAATGTATAACCCCCTGGCATACATGTATTTGCAGTATAAATACAAAAATATTAATGTGGGTGTTTCTGGAGGATGTGATTATGGATGAAATTTTTTTCCCTCTTCAATTCTCGAATCCATATTTCTTAAATATTTTTAAGTGAGTACTATCTCTTTAAAGGTGAGAAATACAGAAAGAAACCCAGCCCTGCTTTTCTGATCATCATGCACTTGTTGTTATAACTTGCTTTATTATTTCCTCTTCTTGAACAGCAGGATTCTTGTTCCTTAATGGACATACCAAATCATGCAAATGTTCACCTTTCAGACTTCGAGCTGGTTGTTCTGAAGGTGACAGGCTAACTTCTATCAAATTCAGAATTAACGCAACCCCATTTTAATTCACAACCATATTTCCATCATCCCAGAGCCTGACATCTGTATTTACCTTTAGATTAAGTTTCTGTTGTTATTGTCTGTATTAATACAGTTTGCCTTAAATTGATCACAGTGAATGATCATGGTAGCACATACTGAAAAGGTTCAGGACAAATGACTTAGAAGTGATAACATAGGACCAACAATAAATAAGTCTATCAACTTCCAAACACATCTCCACCTGCATGATGCCTCTGATATTGATCACTGAGACCTGGATTTAAGACTCTCAAGTGATCTTATACTCAAAGCCTGAGTTCTGATCATCTGATATGAGTTTTATTCTCTATTCAAGGAATGACATCCTCAGTCAAGGAAGGTGATTTCTCTCCAAGCTGATGCCCCAAATTCCCTAAATTAGAGAAAAGAGTGGGCTTCTAAAGTCCTTCCATCTCCCAACTTTCTTTAGCCACCCAAATAGTATTTGAAAGTCAAGCATGGGAATGCACATTTGTGATCCCAGACCAAATGAGGATGAGGCAGGAGGATTGAAACTTCAAGGCCAGCCTGGTGAGGCCTTGTCTCAAACAAACAGACAAAAAAAAGAGAGAGAGTATATGGGAAGTTAAATTCAATTTTTCCTGAAAAAAGTGGAATTGTTATTTAGTAAAAAAAAAAAAAACAAAAACCTTAAAGCAACTATATTGTGTAGACCTTAAAAACAGAAAAGGACCATGCTTTACTGAATAAGATTTTTTTTTAAGATTAGAGAATAATTCTTCAGAGGCAGAAATCACAAGCGGTGAATACTTGTGCAGTTGTTGCTTTTTTTTCTAGAGTGGAGAAGAAATCATCTATCTTAATGGGTCATAATGTAAATTACATGAGTAAACTGTCTGTAAAGTGTGAAGTATACAAGTATACTTCCCTCTGAAGTGGGCAGGCCTGAGGCCCAGGAGGTCTCAGCAACACTAGATCTTAATGTTGCTTTTGGATGGGTGCTGAGTTTTGCTAATTCTGAGAGAAAAGAAGAAGAAGAAGCATCTGAAGTCTGTTTTTTCCCTTGGGTTGTACTCATATATTAACATGAAATTTACATGATTACCAGTTCATCTCTTTGCAGCTCCTTCAGGGCAAAGATTTCCTTCCCCTTTTCATTAAACAATCTCCTTGCTGCAGAAGGCAAATTTAAAGTTTCAGTGCACCTGTAGTAAGAGACACAAAAACTGTCCTTGCATAAAGGAACTTTCTAGTAGTGGAGAGAAAAATAAAAGAAATTAAACCCCGGTTCATTAACTTTTTTTTTTTTTTGCAGGGCTGTGAGTCAGTGAAGAGCCATCAGATTGTTTTGAGTATCAGTATCAGTCTGGTATTGAGGGACTCTCTGAGTCCTGATACTCGAAATCATTCGGCCTCTCTAAGCCTACATTTCTTACCTCCCAGGTTGCTATGAGTGAGGATTCAAGGCTAGTGTTAAAAACTGCTTATCACTGTGCCAAGATGCCCAGGAGACAGACAGACACTGTGATTGACTTTTCATTCTCCAAGAACCCACATCTTTCTATTTCTGTGCCTTTGGTTCCTGTCCTTTTTTCTATCTGAGGCCCCTTCCTTGGCTTTTTCTGTTGAAGCTTTGTGTTTGTATTTTGTTTTATTTTGTTGGTAGTACCGCCGGTTCAAGCTCAGGATTTCACACATGCTAGACAGGTGCTCTACCTCTTGATTCACACCCAAATGTTTTCCCCCACTAAAATCACATCAGTCACCAGGTAGCTCTTCATCTCTCTCCACCAAAAGGGGTTCTCTCTAGCCACTTAACACCTTTTGAGATATGATTATCTAGTTAAACTCTGAACATTGATTTTTCCCAAACAAGCTCTGTGGATACTGAGGCAAAAGACAGTTTCTCTCTTCCCATCAGAGCCACCCATCTAATCAGTAGTAAAGACAGGCCACAGAGTAACTCATAGTACCATGTTGGCATTGGCACCTGGCCAATGTGCTTTAAGAACAGAGAAAACAATTATTTTTTCCTCAGAAAACCTTATTTAAGAAAGTGACCATTGGATTGGGTCTTAAAAGATGCAGGGGATTCATCAAGAAGTTCTAGAGATGAATATATGGAGAACAGAAGACCCAGATGGAGCAGAGAAAGAGGACCAATTTGAAAGCACTTGGGATTTCAGACTAATGAACCTGGCTTCTAGCTTCTGAAGAACGGGAGGCTACTGAAGACATCAGAGTAGATGTGTGGTGGGTTATTAGATCTGCCTTTTAGAGAGCTGACAAAGGGGCTGGAGATAGCAGAGGCTGAACCCTCTATGGCCAGTCTGGGTCAGAGGTAATAAAGCAGAATGTGGATTAGTAGAGCTACTGAAGAGCGTGCACTTCCTAACCAGTCCTGTTGTGATGGCCCAGCCTACGGAAGAAGAAAGTGAAAGTTGCTTGCCAAATGTATTTGATGTTACAGTGTGCTGTTTATACTGAGTGAGTTAGAGGTGATTTTAGCCCACCAGCAAGAGTCAGTTACGTGAAGATGTTTCCTTTGCCTTTCCTTTTTGTCAGCATTGATATGGGAACTCTGGGTGTTGTGCTTGCTAGGCAAGCTCTCTACTGCTTGAACCATACTCAAGTCCTTTTTGCATTTCGTTGTTTTTGTGATAGGACCTCACATTTTTGCCTAGGCTGGCCTGGAATTATGGTCCTTCTGATCTCCACCTCCCAAAGTAACTGGAATTAAAAGTGGAAGCCACTATGCCCAGGGGCATCGCCATAGAATAATCAGATATTATACCTAAAAAGTATGGCCAAGGCATGCAGCAGGCAGTTAGGACTTGGGCTATCTGGAGGCAAAGCCCCAGAGATGAGGTTCTCTGATTCTCATCCCCAGTGTTGGGACTGGCAACCACACGGACTGCTTAATTCTACTGTGAGCCCCGGAGAACAGGAGTGTCAGCAGGAGCTGGTTCACCACGGGGCTTTATGTCAACACCACCCAGACATTCATGAGAGAACAGGGCATCTGGACAAGAAAGAGCTGTGTCTTGACCATCCACAATCAACCAAATACAAACCCAAGGAAGGTACTGTGCAATAATGAAATGCATTTTTAAATGATATTCACTTATATTTACAGAATTAATAGTTGAGAAAGCTAGAGGGAACTTGCTAAACATTGAATTTTGGCAGAAAATGTTTAATTAGCATTGGTCTCATAAAGTCATAAAATTTACATATATCATGGATTACAATCACTAGAATCATATTAACAGCTTTTTCTTATGTCAAATATATTATGTATTATCCATTATATATAATCATTCAGGCATACAAATAAAAATACCTTTGTATTTAGGATATGAATATTTACCTCTCCAAAAGATGGTGAAATTCAATCTGGTTTATTTCTATTTCTGAGTCTTTATTAACCCAGACTTTCTGTTTCCTTTCAGTGTTAGCATTTCTGAAATAAATGAACCAGGATTTGATTACATTAGCATACATTGTCAATTATCTCTCAACATGTTTCAATGTGTGAAAAATTATAAGATCTTAATTTATCATGATTTGCCTAAAATAATCTGCCTTTCTTAAGAAAATAGGACTCAAAATCTAACACAATTAAATATTAGACTTCTTTGTTATATCTTAAATATGATATTATAGGAACATACTGAATAATTTATGTAAAATCACATATTTTCAATATTCTAATCCTGTTTTAATAATGTTGAACACTGAGTTGTAAATTTATCAATTTTGAAAAGAAACTCAAATAGGACATTATTTTTAGTGTTTTATTCATATAAAAGTTCTATTATTAATTCAAATTGAAACATTTTCAAACAGAAAAAATGATAACTATGAAAAGGATGCTTCCCTGAAATATTCATCCATCCACATTTTCAAAGTAGAAAATTACTGTGTGAATTTTTAGCATTTGTATCAAATGAAAACTATTAATCAAATATAATCATTCATTCATTCAATAAGCACTGATTTGGAATCCAGTCTCCATCAGTGGTCTTTAATTGCATGCTTATAGTATCTCTACACCTAAGTATTTCATTCCCATGACCACACCATAACAGATTACACATGTGCAGGTATATAACATGTTCCTGGTTCTCCATCTGGAGACATAAGCTAGCATAATCATTGGTGTTATGCAAGGGGTGGGGCCTAGACAATCAGCAGCTACACCTAACTTGGACAAAGAGAATGTGAAGTTCAGGGTAACACCTAGAAATAAAATCTGAAATTATTCTCAAAGGACTTTTCTTATCAACATGGGAAGTAGGGGTGGTTGAGAGTGAGATAGGGTAATGTGGGTAAGAAACAAAGCCAGAGAATTATATGGAAATAAATCATAATGGGCTTTAAGAGCTACATGAAGGATCTTGAGTTGTTCCAAGTATCATAAATTACTAATAATGAAAATATAGAGAAATTATTAAAAATAAGTTTACTAGAGTCACTTCTTACAGTACTCTAAAATATCACTTTTAAGACTTTCTATATGTAGTTTATCATACTATTGAAAGATGTAATTTGCTGTGTCATAAAAGTTATGTCTCAATTTATATGGAGTTGACAGCTATTATTAGCATTAATTGGCAACATTTGTCATTCACTAAGGGTAATAATCAAGTAATAGTAAGCAATTCTATTTGATTATCCTCTGGCTTGTCCAAGGAAGAACAAATGATGGTGTCAAACCCTCAATACTTCTTACAGTGAATTAATAAATAAGTGAAAGGCAACATCATACTAGAAAAGAATTGTGCTCAAAATATAATTCAACAGAACTTAATAAAATCTACTTCTATGTTACTGGATCTATTTAAAGCAGCCTAAGAGGGATTCTGTTTCGCCTATCTCTGGGATACCATTCTCCTTGAGGACAATATGAACAATCCCTCTGGAGGGAATCAACAGAGCCTGCTGCAGTTCACAGTCAAGGCTCCCTGTTTAAAGCTTCTGTTTCTAGTATTTATATTCTTCTAGGTGGGGAGGGGAAGAATGATTCGGATGGTCCTGTGCAACGCTTTCTGAGTCAGTAAGGAAAAAAAATGATATCTAGTACAGTTAGACTGTCAAGTGTAGGCCAGCGTATCTTAGTTATCCAGGAATAATTACTTCATGTGGAGAACAAAGCAGTTCTCTGATCTCTAAATACTTGATCATTCAGGACAAATTGTTCCATAAGCCCAGCATACCAACGATGCTCAAATTCGCCAACCTCTCAAAATATGGTTGGATTCCTTGACTGAACCAGGCATTTTGAAACACTAATGTGATAAAATGCGATCTTCATATAATGCTATCTATATATAACTTTGAACTAATTGACGTCGAATAAGAAAACAAAATGTAGAAAGAGACAGAAATGATGTGTTGACTTTGGGTATTTAGAAAAAAGTCATGCATGCTTTAGAGGCACTGGCCTCACGTTTTATATCCAGTAGAATGAGCTAATTATGAAATGTATGCGTCACAGATTTCAATTTCAGGCTTGACTTTACTTTGAAGATTAATTTTTTACTTTATCATCTTCCAAGGCAGTTCCGTGGACAGCCAATCTGAATGTTACTCATTGTTCAGTGATGTATGAAGTATATTTAATCAATGTGAAGAAAGTAATATTAAACTATTATCAGCAGCCTCGACTATCCTAAATATCTCAGAAGAAAGGTCAAGAGGTAATCTCAGTGGTAATTATATAAGAAACAATGTATTTAACTCATTCTTTCCATCAAAGCTTTTCAATGATCTATTATTCTTTGTCATGAAATGTGATGAAATTAGGGCAGGTGATTTTTCTAAAATGCTAGAGAAATACTGGCTATTTGGGAAGATTTTTTTTAACTAATTCTATGCCAAGCCCAAAATGTAGATACAAGCTTTTCTACAAACTTTCTAGAAACTATAATTGTTCACTAAGTATTCCAAAGATGCATAATAGCAGCTTCAATTCAGAATCACAAAGGTATATTTAAGAAACAGTGTGTGAATTCAGTTATTTTGACATATATTAATAAAACTCAATCAGAAGTGCAACTTTGAAATATACATAAATCATAAAAGTTTTTTTTTAAATCAGTTACTCATTTCTAACTTACTTTTTTTGGGGGGGAGGGGTCCTGTCGTGGGGCCTGAACTCTGGGCCTGGGCGCTATCCCTCAGCTCTTCAGCTCAAGGGTAGCGCTCTACCACTTCAGCCACAGTACCACTTCCGGCTTTTTTCTTTTTGCTTATGTGCTGCTGAAGAATTGAACCCAGGGCCTCATGCATGCAAGGCAAGCGCTCTACCACTGAGCCACCTTCCCAGCCCCCTAACTTACTTTTTATATGTAGCCTTAATCCATAGAGAACAAATTAAGTTCCTGACATAGAAACAATTAATTTTCACATCGAATTTCATCTTCAAATATCACTAGAGTAGCCTTCTTTTTAAATAAATATATAATGTCCCCCAGAGAAAACACAATGAACAAGGCAGACATCTGTATATACTAGAAAATATATTTAACAATAAGAATGAATGCATTGCCCTTACTGTGTCTTCCATCCAGGTGACATGCCTGGACCAATTACAGTAAGGGATCTGTTTTTATCCTTGTCTCCATTCCTCAGAACTCTGAGTTTCACTGGGACCTTCTGATCCAGGGTCTTATAAATAGGTTTCTTCATGGGAGGGCTGTTGGGCACAAGCAGTCCTTCTATTGGCCAATCAAACTCCTTCAGAAAGAAAATATCAAAATGTGAGGGCCACATGTAGAGCCATGTCTAGACTTAAAACATAACCAAACCCACAGCTTATACTGTTAGTATTTCATTCATTCAGCAAAATATGTACTGACTACCTAAGCTATTCTAGACAATGTAAGTTAGTGGTTTATTTGCATAAAGTGTGAATTTAATTGTTTCTTAAAAGTAATAACTTTTTAAATAATTCAAATTGTAAATTATTTATTCCCTTTGAGGAAAGCAGCATTGTGTGAAAACAGAACTGAACTAGCCTAGAATGCTTTTATACTCATGTGTGAAGTATCTTTAGCCAATGTGAAGGAAAGAAAAATGAGTGAACCTCCTCTCACAAAAGCCTGACATTACCATAAACCCAATCTATTTTACAAGACTATATTTAGAGAATATAGTAACATCCTCTAAACAAATAGAGTAAAATAGTGAAATAACTTAAACAAATTTTGGGTGTTTCTATTATAGAATTCAGATACATTTTTGGTATTCATTCACATGATGGTTAATTCATCCATTTCCAAATATTTATTCTTTATTATTTGCCAGGCACAGTACTAGTCACCAAAAATAAAACAATGTACCAGACAAGACAGTCTTCCTGAAGAAATTTATGGACAGAGTTATATTTTGAGAACTTTTGAAAACTTTAGAAAGTTACCTAAAAATAAACTGACAATCACAATAGTGTAAGTGTAGGGTCATAAGTTGTGAAATGTGATGCAGCCATGTAAGATAATTCATTGATTAGTGTTTCACTAATTTTCAGAAAAAGAACCTATAAAGAAGCAACTAAAGTGACTAAATTAACAAAGGAAGATAGTCTTCAAGTAACAAAGTCAGTTTTGTTTATTTAAGAATACATTTATCTTCATTAAATGAACTGAACTATAGTAGATTCAAGGGAGAACGCAAATAGTGTAATTCTGTAGAAAGGCAAAGTCAAAGTCCAACAAAATAAACACCAGGAAATGGGTACATGAAAGGGGTAGAGTTGGGGTCACAAAGAGAAGGGTGAATGCAGACGAGAAGGGTGCAGAGAAAGTCGACAAGAATTCAATGTATATTCTACAAACTTAAGAAAAGTACAGGTAGGGGCGGGTTAAAACATGGATGAGAATGTTGAAAAGGGTGACATTGATCAAGACGCATTATATTAATAAATTGCTTTGCTAAATGGCAACTCCTTTGTACAACTATTTATAAATAAAACAAAAAACAAAAACTAAAAAAAAAAAAAAAGAATTAGTGCTTCAGAGGCTGGCTAGAAGTTTTTACATCAGTTTTGCCAATGAATAAAACATGAGACTTGAAGGCCAGAGGAAGGCACAGTGGCTCCCTGAGCAGCTGGGGCAATTTGGCAGAGACTATTGCTGCTTACAGAGACAGACACTTGTGCAAGAAGAATACATGGAGAAAAGGGAAGCAGAGATGATATTTAAGCAAGGTCTAAGTTCCTTCCTTCCCCCTTTCCATGTTCCCTCCCTCCCTTCCTTGCTTCTCTCCTTTCTTCCCTCCTTCCTTCTTTCCTTTCTTCCTTCCCTCTTTCCTTTCTTTCTTTTCCTTTCTTTCTTTTTTTTTCTTTTTTGTCATGGGGCTTGAACTCTGGGCCTGGGCACTGTCCCTCAGCTCTTCAGCTCAAGGCTAGCGCTCCACCACTTGAGCCACAGCACCACTTCCAGTTTTCTGGTGGTTTACTGGAGATAAGAGTCTCATGGACTTTCCTGCCTGGGCGGGCTTTGGACCTCGATCCTCAGATCTCAGCCTCCTGAGAAGCAAAGATTACAGGTGTGAGCCACTGGCGCTGGGCTCCTTCCCTCTCTTTCTTTTCTTCTTTCCTTCGCCCTTCCATCCTTTCTTTTCCCTTCCTCTTCCCTTTCCCCTTCTTCCTTCCTTCCCTTCTTGCTTCTTTCCCTCTTCCCTTCCTTTCCTCCTTCTCTTTCTTCCTTCCTTCTCCCCCTTCCTTCCTCACTCACTTCCTGTCTTCTTTTCTTCCTTTCCCATCTGAATGAACAGCTACTCTGTAGCAATCCCAGTAACTGCAATGACTCTCTTTAAAAATATCCCAATTCTAAACAAAGGAAGAGGCTGCAATGCTTGATAAGAAATGTACTCATTATCTTGCCCATGTAATTGTAACCCCTCTGTACAGTATTTTCACAATAAAATAAAATAAAAATAAAAATATCCTAATTCTATGCAAGTATAGGTTTATTTCTGTGTGTTTTATTCTCTCCAGGGTAGCAGTTCGTTTCCTCCTGTACAGTACCACAATGCTGCATTACAGCAGTTTTATATGTGCTGAGTCTTGATATCAGGTAAAGCAAGTATCTTAACACTTAAGAATCAATTTGATTAGTTTTAGAAGTTTGTTTGGAGCATAAATGCTCTATATCAAGTTAAGGAAATTTAAATTAGTTAAGTTTGTTCTTGCCTGCTTGTTGTGTGGGGCTAGAGTGATAATTCAGTGATACAGTACGGAGCTATAATCCAAAGCACTGAAATATTTTTTTCTAGACAATCGAATCATATATAGATTTTGCCCTGTATTTAGTAAGTTATATTTACATGACTATTTATATTTCTTTTTCAGTACTGAGCTTTGAACTCAGAGACTCATGCTTACTAGGTAGGTAGGTACTCTACTACTGAGCCACACAGCAACTTTCATTGCTTACACTTCATCATCTGCTAATCACACAAGTTGATTTAAAATTTTTTAAATCTTCCATTTCTATTTAAATATTGACCAACATGTATTCAAATCAGTCATGATGCTTTATCTTTTCTAGAGATTACTGCCTTCATAATTTTAAAGGCTTTTATATACACAGTCATATATTCCTTGTGCACTATCTTCCATTAAGGTCACTAACAAGGAATCCCTAGTCTCGTTACAGTTGGAAAACAATTTGGCTTTTTCATATTCTGAAATGTTTCCTTGTTATATGTTTAGTCAAATTTGATAATAAAGTTACTAAGCCATGGAGTTCTTTTTTTTTTGGAATCGAACCCAGGGCCTCATGCATGCAAGGCAAGCGCTCTACCACGGAGCCACCTTCCCAGCCCCAAGTTCTTTTTTTTTAATTTTTTATTGTGAAAATACTGTTCAGAGGGGTTACAGTTACATGAGCAAGGTTGTTCATTGTTGCCTCCTCCTTTGTTTTTCCCCTACTATCCCTTCCCTCCCACCTCCCCAGCTACGGCCCCCACCCACCATTTCCCCCCAGCCTCCACTCACCTCCGCCTAAATTGTAAAGTTCATTTTTCGACATAGTGTCTTGTATATCTCATTGTTGCAATAGGTCAATCTATATCCCTATTTAAACAATTTGTTTTACCTTTCCCCTCCCCAAATTATACCAACGTCATAAACACTGAAAATGGGTTATACCATCAGGGAGGGACATACAAAGCAACAAAAAAAAAATCACATGGTACCTTATATATATATGTTAGAAACAATAGCAAGAAAGAAAAAAACACTTGTGTCTCTATCTTGGGGTTCATTTAGCTTAACATCATCTTATCTGACCTTTTCTGCTTGTCCCAGACATATACTAGTTATTGCAAATAAGGGAAACCATGGGACCTATGTTTCTTTGGACCTGACTTACTTCACTTAATATAATTTTTTCCAAGTCTTTCCATTTCCTAACAAATGGGGTGATGTCGTTCTTTCTCATGGAGGCATAGAATTCCATTGTGTATATATACCACATTTTCTTGGTCCATTCATCTACTGAGGGGCATCTGGGTTGGTTCCATATCTTAGCTCTGGTAAATAATGCTGCAATAAACATAGTTGTGCTGGTAGCCCTAATGCATTGTTGGTGGGAGTGTAAACTTGTTCAACCACTTTGGAAAGTAGTATGGAGGTTAGTGGAGTATGGGCTTTCAGTCTCACCAAGATGCTTTTTTATTTTTTTCAGTTGTGGGGCTTCAGAGCCAGGGTCCCTGAGCCTCTTTGTGCTCAAGGATAGTGCTCTACCATTTATCCACAGCACCACTTCCAGTTTTTCAGTGGTTAATTGGAGAAAATAGTCTCACAGGGACTTTTCTTCCTGGGCTGGCTTCCAATGGTGATCAGTCTCCTGAGAATTACAGGTGTGAGCCATTGGCCCCAAGCTACCAAGGTGCCTTTTTGATACATTGCTGTTGTCTAACAATTTGATTATTTTATTCCTCTAAACCATTACACTTACTGGTATAAATTTTGTACTAGGCCTTTAATGTCTTAATCTCTCAGCAACTCTCAGACTCAATATCTTCTGAAATGGGTAAGTGTTTGGGCTTTGGAGCTAGACTGCTATATTGAATCTCTGACCTGTTACTCTATTACAACCTGGAGCAAACCTTTAACAGAAAACAGCTAGAAAGTGATACATAAACTCTTCCTCTTCTCTCCCAAGAGAAACCTTGCTGATACTGTCATTTCAATGGATTCTTGGAAGACAGCATGGTCATAGTTCTCATATTGGCTCTCCTTCTTTAGCTATTCATTCCTTACCCCAATCCCTAATACAACATCTGTACCATTAGCCTCAAATAATTCTGAAAGAATCTAAGAAAAGACATCCAACATAAATTAAAGGCGGGAGAAGTTTCCTAAAGGTGATATAGGTGCCAATATCCACAGAAGAGGGAAGTCATGTTAGGCAGTCAAAAACATGGCCACAATAAAGGCAGTCCTAGGGAGCATGCAATCAACACAAGAAAGATGAAGCTAACTGCCACTGGGGAGTTGGGGTGCATGGTAGACCAGTGCAGAGGAAGATGCATAGCTCTTAGTTTGTGTATGGAAGAGAATATATTTTTTCCCAAAGCTAGTATAGCCAGCCTTAAACAGAACAATTTTAACAATCTCGCAATTATACTGAAAACACATGTTTTAAATAAACTATAAACAAAATCTGAAAGTTGTGAATTGTAAATATTCTGAAATGACATCTCATTATGATGTGCTAATTTGTGAGATGGGTTTGTAAATAACAACTGCATTTAATTAAGGGAATAACAATATAAATAAGTGTTCAGAAAAGGTGAGGAGAGTATTTTCCAGATTAATGCTTCTTCCTTCTGTATTTAATGTAACATTTTGCATAGCAAAAAATTAATACAATGACAATGAGATTAGCTTACTCTACTCCTAAATTTAAAAAAAACTTGGTTTTAAAGAAACTTATTTTATTCCTGTTCTTCATTGAAGATCTGTATCCTGTGTAGAAATTGCAAATTAAACTATCAAGTGTCCATTGCCTAGGAAAGGAGCAATGTGGCATTCTTTTCCATTAGTATAGTTATTGAGAAAAAGTAACAAAAGTTACATCACTGGATGTTTTCATCTGACACTATGAAATTGTGTAAAGGTTACAGTTAAGGTTAGAGGAGGTAGCAGGGTGGGGTGGAGTTATAGAACTTCTAATAGTCAAGTTTGGGATCAGTCTGTAACTACTCTGCAAACATTACAACTTGATTCAGAGCAAATCAACTTTTGTACTATTTTTAGACATGAGAGATCAAGTAAAAGCTAAATAAATAATTGGGAGAAATGAGGGAGAAAAATCTCATTAAAATGACTTCCACTTTGAAGCTTCGCAATAAAATAACTGATACATCTTTTTAAACCGTGGAAGAGAAACAGATTTCCACACTTAGTGTCTGAATCTGACAATTTCATGCACTCCAGAGATGGATCAAAGATTTTTTTCAATATCCCACACCTGTGTTTCCCAGGAACTTGTGTGACTTGTACTGTCTTAGGCCCTAGCTGATTTCACGTCTCTTATTGTCTCCAACTTGTCTCCTGACAGGCAGCCATTGTTGATATATACTCACTTTAGCATCATTCATTCAGCAAACCTAAGAAGTCTTCTGTGTGAGTCATCATAAAAACTTCAATCAAATACATGAAAATTAGCTGGGCTTCAAAACTTTTCAAATGTATGTGCCTCCAATGTTAATTCTTCTTTTAAGATATTTTAGTTCCTGTCCTAACAATGAAGGCACTTTTACTGTGAGAAATTCAGTCTTGGGATAATGAAGAACAAAACCATGGATAATTAAAGCTTCAACAGTGCAGCTTCTACCCCTCCATCTTCTCAGCTGGAATTTGAATGTTCTGATTCATTTTGTTACTGATTTTTTTCTCTATGTTCATGGCATCGTTCTTCTTTTCCTCACTTCTTTGTTGTAAACAAAGACATCATGTGTTTGTTTGGGGGGATCTCCTCTTAAACAATGACCTTGGTTTTTTAACTATGTTGGTCTTATTTCATCTGTTATTTTAAATGTGTATGTACCAGTACTGGGACTTGAACTTGGGGCCTGGGTGCTGTTTCTTAGCTTTGTCATTCAAAAGTGATGCTCTACCACTTGAGCCACAATTCTACTTCTGGTATTTGCTGGTTAATTGGAGCTAAGAGTCACACAGACTGTTCTGCTCTAGCTGGCTTTGAACTGTAATCCTCAGTTCTCAGCTTCCTGGGTAATGAGGATTACAGACGTGAGTTACTCCCACCAGCATATCCATAGATACATGGTTTGCTTTTAAGAATGTACTTTTCCTCCTCCTTCCACTCAAAGTGGATTTCTAAACATACACAAAGTTTCAAAACCCATATCCCATTGGTAAAGGTTTCTGATCTACATATAGGGACTTTGGCTATCCTAGATTCACCAGACACTTTAAAGTATTTTGTCCTCTTTGGCTACGATGCAACTCCATCCCTCAGCAGATCAATATATTCTATACTTTTACCTCTCTTTTGTCCATCATGGGAAGCCTGAGGACACAAATATTAATTTAGTATTTAGAAATTTTAAGATCACTACCCACTAGCACATTTCAAATGTTTGAGCCTTTTCAAACTAACTTTTCCAGTGATTCTATCCTTGACTATGAAAATCCATTACTGCTCACCTTCAATTGTTTAAATTTGTACCTGCTCAAGACATAACTTTTTCTCCAGTGTGTGAGCCTATACCTCAGCACTCCTATAAATGCATCAGTGATTTTAGTTGTAGAAGAAACCAAGGGAATACGTTAATCTTTTGTTTTTATACAACTTTAATATCTTTTTAAATATTGATGTCTCCAGATATGTGAAATACTACTTGTGAGTAAAAGTTTCCGCTGACTTCTGGGATGAATACTATTTAAAAGTGAAATCTGTTCTCAGATCAGTTGTCACCAGGAAGAGGTAAACATAGTTTGACATTAATGCCACCTGTTTAGTGTCTAAGACACTAAAAAGTTAATTCCAGACTTTTGTCCTAGTTTACACTGGATCCACACTGGCTCTCCCTAGCGCCACAAAGCCTGTATGTCAGACACATCCATTCATCCAGCCAGAGAGCAGACTGCTCCCTGAGCCATCTCTCCAATCCACAGATCCAAATGCAGGAAAGAATCTGAAAACCTGAAGCAAGATAAAGAAGAAATCTTCTCTTCAATATATTATGGTGAAATCATAGAATATCAAAGTAAAAAGAGATAAAAGACAGCCAGAAAGAAAAGACAGCTGAGATGACTTTCAGGTGAAAGTATTTAGAATGATGGCTGAGTTTTTCATGACAAAATGGGAGGAGAAATCATGGGTGATATATTTAGTCACCTAAGCACAAATATCTGACTTGAATGAAAGAAGTTCTTTTTATAAGAACTGAAAGTATTCGTTATCACTCACTAACAATTAAAAGAAGGGTGTGTCACAAAGAAGGAAAGTAACCCTAGGTGGACAGACTGACATATAAAAACTAATTATAACAAGGAAAGTTTGGGGATGAATGTAAATATACATCAACTGCACACAACATTCATACCTTGTGGAAATAAGTTAAAAGGTAAACTCATATTGTAATAACAGCCTCTTTTACAAATCTTAGGATTAAAGCTAACTATTCTAAAATTCTTAGTTACTTGAGAGAAGATGACTTTGCATTTTGATTACTCATCTTTGTCAACTAAAATGTTCAGGAAACAAACAAAAGAATGTAAACAGAGGGCATATTTTCAAAAGTAGTGAATGGGAAAAAGCCAATAAAAACCAAAAAATAATACTAAAAAAGATAGAGAAACAGAAATGGCAAGACAAATAGGAAGCAAATTATAATCTAAATATATCTGCAATTACAATATATAGAAAAGACTAATTCCATAGTTTAGAGAAAAGGTTGTCAGACAAAGTTCTTAAGGTAACTGTTGGCTATCTTATAACTATTGGTTATTGGGGATCCTTCCAAGTCAGAACATACAAAATCAGAAAATAAAAGGACATAGAGAACATATACTAATAACCCAAAGCATTGGGATATTTTATGAATACTAGATAACTGAGACTTGTTAGTACTAGAAAGACTACATAATGATAAAAAATTGAATTTGTCAAGGAGAAATAATATTTTGAGAGTGTTGGTGCCTAAGAACTATATTTCAAAATATACAAAGTAAAATTTGATGGATTGCAAGAAGATATAGTATATGTTTCCATGGTGAAAGACTTAATTACATCTTTCTAAAACACTATAGAATTACCAAGTTTTATCTTTTGTGCTGTAATTCAAAAAGTACATGGAAAATACATGGGAATTCTCAGAAGGCTGACCATACTGTGAGCCTGAGAGCAAATACCAATAACCATGTTTCATACTCCCCCATACTACCTCATTGATCTGGCCATTGGGGAGGACAGGCCACATATAAGTAAGTTTGTTCCACAGAGGATTGTCAACTTTGGAATGTTTCCATTGGCCTGGCTTACTGGTGCCTTCATGTTTTATGGCCCACCTACAATAAAACAAAAGATAAAAATGAATGAAGCAAGGATAAATGTCATTGTAATATATTCATTTTTCATTGAGTGTGTGCTATGTACTCAGTGAAGACTCAGTTTGATTAAAAGCCCCAATTTGATTTTTTGCTGTTTAAAAAAAAGCAAAAATTGGAATTGATTTCAAGATAAAAGAATGT
The DNA here is from genome assembly GCF_000151885.1 of Dipodomys ordii. Taxonomy (NCBI): domain Eukaryota; kingdom Metazoa; phylum Chordata; class Mammalia; order Rodentia; family Heteromyidae; genus Dipodomys; species Dipodomys ordii. The sequence goes on from NW_012267262.1 coordinate 9,542,328, forward strand.
GTTTTAAAAATCAGGAAAGCAAAGAATGACATTGCCCCATTTGTTAGGAAATGGAAAGACTTGGAAAAAATTATATTAAGTGAAGTAAGCCAGGCCCAAAGAAACATAGGTCCGTCCCATGGTTTCCCTTATTTGCAATATCTAGTATATGTCTGAGTCAAGCAGAAAAGTCAGATAAGTTGATGTTAGGGAAATGAACCCTAAGACATGTATTCAAATGTTTATTTTTCTTTCATGCGATTGTTTCTAACACATTTATTTATAAGATTATTTCTTTGTTGTTTGTATGTCCCTCCCCCATGATATAATCCCTGCTTTCACTGTATTTGATGTCGGTAAAATTTGTGGAGGGGAAGGGAAAAAAACAAATCGGTTAAATAGGGATACAGGTAGACCTATTGCAACAATGAGATGTACAAGTTGTTATGTTGAAAACGAACTTTACAACTTTGGTGTGTGGGGGTAGGGGGGAGAAAGGTTGAGTGGGGGGTGGGGGGAGGATGGGAAGGAATAGGAAGGGGAAACAAAGGAGGAGGCTACAATGCTTGATAAGAAATGTACTCATTATCTTGCCCATGTAATTGTAACCCCTCTGTACAGTATTTTCACAATAAAAAAATCAAAAAATAAATAAATAAAAGAAAATGAAAAGCATGAGGAAATCAGAGATGGCAATTTCCTGATTTTTAAAAAATAATAAATGTCCACCATTGAAGGTCAGAAAAAAAATCAGGAAAGCATGTCTAAATTAAAGCAATAATAAAAAGTTTTGAAGCAAAAGGAAAATTAGAATATCAGTCATTATATAATATCAATACTCAATACTAATATAGGAAAAAAAGACAAGTAAAGCACTTAGTGAAAGAAAAACTGGAAACATCTACACAAGTATTATGGGAGAGTTTATTACATGACTAATAGTTTACAAACTACCAGGCAATTTTTCTTTCTACAGTTCTAGAAATTAAACCTGTGGCCTCACTTGTGCTAGGCTATCATTCTACTGATGATCTAACAATGTCTTCAGCCTGTAAATTTTTTAGTAAGAAAAAGACGTATGAATGTTCTCTGCCAACACAAAACATGACTTTCTCAACAATTTTAGTTCCAACATTTAAAACATTTGCACAAAGTAAACATCAATACAGTTTTAAGATGAAAATTTGCACATACTGTGTAACAAATGCTAAAATAAAAAATATATAAATGAAACATTACATTTAACTATTTCAATGGCATAATAATTGCAAAATCGCCATTCTTTTTCTCAAAGTAGTATTTTACCAGATGGGGGTGGGATAACATAATCAACAGATAATTAACAAGAAATGAAAATTATGTAAACAAAAACATATAGGATGCATTAAGAACTATAGCCAAAGCAAATTCATAACGTAAACTGCTTGTTTATAGAAAACCAAATAGAGAAGATAAGCTTATTATGCATTAAATTCTGTTTATTTGAAATATATATAATTATGCTATAGAAAATAAATGAAGATAAATTAGAAATCAGACCCTTACTAAAATAGTTTAAAATATTTTTCAATAAAAAAGTAACAAATCTTTTGCAAATAAATTCAGATTGATAAAAAAGCATAAAACAAAACAGAAAAACTGAGCTAAATATTTAATACAGAGACGATTAAAATTGAGGATATAGCTGGATCCTGATGCCTTATGCTTCTAATTCTAGCTTTCTAGCTAGACTTTCTAGCTAGACTGAGATCTAGAGAATTGTGGTTAGAAGCCAGCTTGAGAACAAATGTTCACATGATTCAACCTCCAAAATAAACAGTAAAAGCTTAGATTGGAGGCATAGCTCAAGTAATAAGGCATCAGCTGAGACAGTAAACCAAACATTAGTGTTAAGGCCCTGAGTTCAAATTCTGTTACTGGCAAAAAGAAAAAAAATTCTACCACAGATGACGGCTATTGAAGCCTGAAATTTTCCTAAGATTGTCCATCCCCAGTCAAAACCACTGGTAGTGATTTGCCTTATACTCAAGGCCCAGGTTTTCCAAAGCAGTATATCTTATTTTTATTTTAAAGTTATTTTTATCTTATCACCATCATTACTGGGTAGGCATTTCTTTAACATTTATCTTGGGGCAAGTCACCTTCTCTATATATTTTATTTCAAGGTAATAAAAAAAGTCACTACCAATATTTGTTATAAAAGAGAAGCATCAGGCTGCATGTCAGAGGCTCCTACCTATAATCCTAGCTACTCAGGAGGCTGATATCTGAGGATCACGGTTTGAAGCTAGCCCAGGCAAGAAAGTCTGTGAGACTCTTATCTCAAATTAACTACCAAAAAAGCTGGAAATGGAACTGTGGCTCAAGTGATAAAATGCTAGCCTTGAGTAATAAAAAGCTCAGGGACAGTATGCAGACCCTGAGTTCCAGCTCCAGAACCAGAGAAAAATAAAGAACCCCCCCCATGTTGATTTGTATAACATAAAGCAGTTTTTGAGCCTAACTTAGAAAAGCAGTGTGAAGTGGCCATGAAATCTGAGCCCTATCCTGAGCTGAGTGTAATCACGCCCTCTGCAACCTACAGAAAGAAGATGCCTCGCTCGCTTTTGTGCAGCCAGGCTCAAGTGGTTTCACTATTTCCTCTGCTTTCCACTATTTCCCTGTTCTCATGGAGGTTTCCTCTATATTTATGTGATAGATGTAAAGAAAGAATCAAACATGGTTCACAAAGTCTGGCTTGTCAAAGGGCCTATGTCATGTTGGCACTGGTCAGAGTATACCACTGCCACATTACAATCCCACTTAGTGTGGCTCTGAATGACAGAGATAAAAAAAAATCATAATTGGTCCTGAATAGGCTGAGCTGTGACAACACTTGGTGTACTTTGTATATAAAACAAAAGCTAACCAAAGGTATCTTAATTTATGGGGCAGTGATGACTATTTTGGCTTCTTGATGAAGAAACAGGAAAACAAAACAGTAAAATAATGTTTTGGGGGAAGTTACGGGGGAGGGTAATTCATTGATGGACTTAGGGGGGAGGAGGGCACAAGTAAATGGATTTTTATTCCTCATATTAACTCACTAAGAGTCCATCCACGCAGCAGAGGCTTTCATCAATCTAGTGAACAGACCACTCATAGACCCCTGTCACAATATCCCACTACTGGCCTAGTATCACACATAATATCTCCTCGGGAAAAGAAATGTATTTTATGTCAAAGGAGGTTAAACAGTGAAGCACAGCATCCACTTGTCTTACACTATACATTAGTACCAAGAAGTAGCTGCCTTGACTGAATGGTAGAATAGCTTGGAAGTCTAAACTAAGGATCCAGCTTGGGGACAATTTGCTCCAGTGCAGTGGCAGTGAAGGTTTGAGACCCAGAGGCATCTGGCAGGAATTGTTTAGAATGTCTGTGCCCAGTCAGAGTCCGGTAAGGACTGGGACTTCTAAGGAATAAAGCACTGGACAAAGTAATGCAGACCAGCCAAAATGAGATAGCTAAGAATAAATTTAAAGTGGATGGAAGAGGAGTGATTGATGCCAAACTATTAGGACTGTGAGTTGTTAATGCTTTGTGAGCCATTTTAGGATAATCCAACAGATGACCACATGACATACCAGACTGCCACCTCTTCTCTTGGGAGGAAAGCATCTTACCGATGCTCTTATTAATGGCACCTTGCTCTGCATCGTATTGGCAGTATCTTATTCCCTTATGCAATCTGGATATCAAGAGAGTGTGCATGGATCTGAGGGGCCTAAGCGGTGGGTTGTAAGTGGCCCAGTTTTTGTGGCTCACCCAATTGCCTCTGCTCCCTGGGCCTTCCAGTTCCGTCTGCTCACAGAAGGTCCTCAGCTACAACTGTGATCACTTCATTTTCTACCAGTGTCGACTTTCTCATGTGCTTCCAGTGAGAGGGTTAAGTTTTGGGCAAAGCCTCTTTGCTCCTGAGCAAACAGGAACCACAGTGCTCCATTTTCTAAGCATGAACCAGTCCTCCTATTTCCAGAATCAAATGAAATATTGACCTGTGAGGCACAGAATCTGACTCCCCTAGAGACTAGCCAGAAGGTCTTGGAAGGATCAGTAATATAACTCATAAATGAGGGGGAGGAGTGAATGTCCCTTGGAGCAAACTTTAATAGGAGCAGTGAAACAAGAAGGAGTTGGAGTGATGGTCTGAAACCTTTAACCACAGGCTTGTAAGTTCAAGGCTAGCATGGGCTAAATAGTGAGTTTAAGACCAATCTGTGCTGTGTAGCAAGACTCTGTCTAAAAACTAAAACAAAACAACAAGATGAAACCATATGAAATTAGAAGTCCATAACAAACAACTTAGCACTTAATTTCTCACTTTTCTGCTGCACTTTGATGTTTCTTTCACTTTTTCTGACACAGGATTGCACCTCCCAATAAAACTTCACCATACAAACTCTTCCCTAGACAACTAGAATTAGAACATCAAAGACAAGAGTAGAGACAATGGAAATCTCTAGCACACCACACTAGTACTAAGTAGTATACATTGCCATAATAGAAACTAAGCTAAATCTAAGTAATCTTTGGCCAAATTGGGTGCTGGGAATAGGTCTTGATCTTCAATTATAAAGACTAAAAAAAAACCCCTTAAATGTTTATCTGTACCTAATGCACTTATAATTTATAGATGTATACATGATTAAAGTAAACTTTTCAGTTTACTTCCAAAGATTTTCAGGAAGGAACAGAAAACATTCATTGAACTTCTGGTTACAGCGCCCACATAACTTCAACCCATCAGGGTGTCTTTAAAATGAGCTGGTCAAGTTCAAGTTACACTGTTAATAAACATTCACATAGAGCAAAGGCCATTAAACTGCAGAGTTCTGGCACAGCATGAGCTTTTATGTAAAAGCAATAGACCTTTTAATATTCTGCATTATAAATGAAGGGCTGACAGACCCTTAAATGTAATGGCACTAGCAGGCCCAGCTATAATGACAGTACATGTGCATCACATAAATTAGAACTTTACAATCGCTAAGGTCTCTGAAGTCCCAATTCTTAAAAGCCAGCACTAGGTGGAGACAGTGATTCATGTAATGCATGCAAGCTGTCTTTCTTGCCTCTAAAGAGCTTCCGTTTAACATCTTCAATTTTTATCGTCCGTGTAAAGCAGGGTATTTTTGAACAACTGGTATTTTTAATAGAAACATGATATAAAACAAAACTTTGTCAGTGTTGGAAAGACCAATCTGAAAATACATGCTCTCGAAATAGTCAAATAAGTCCCACAGGCAATTTTCTTAAATCATGCCTTTAAAACTCTTCTGTTTCATTAAAGGTAAAATTCTATTTATGTTACTTGATGAGGCTCAATTCCTATGACTGGAATTATAATACCTTTTCAGATTTATCTGAGTCAAAAGGAACAAAATTTTAAGCCCTTCAATATTCAATTGACAGACATCAAAAAGTCTAAAATTGATCCTAAGAATTTTAATCTGACTGACCACCAGAATGATCTATTCAACACATTTGATGATGATTTCAGAGTCTATTGTCTTGATGGAACCATAACACTGTGGCAGGACATAAACATTTGCGCAGAAAGGTATTATTTGGCACTCTTGAAAATCAATGGCAAAATAAAACAAAAATAAATATCACCCAGTTGAAAGGGAAATAGCCTTTTTGTATTCTACCAGGACTCAATTATATTGTTTCCAACAATGTAATGAACACAGTAATAAAATGATACAATATATAATTTGGGTCTGATATTGTAAATAGTACTCAGATAAATTCCAGCCCAAATCAGCAGTGTCTTACAAACATGCATTTAAAACTGATCAGTTTCACTTGCCATGACTGTGACAGAAACTTTAACTTTGTGCTTAAAGGACTAATTCACTTAATTGATCATTTTCTACTTTTTAAGATTATCTAAGCCACGAGATTATACCAGTTAGAATTCATCTGTAATTAAAATCGCAAGATTCCTGAGAAACAGTGAACAGCATGCTATTCACACAGCACAGTAATGAATTTCATGCATTGATCTGACAGTATTTTGTAAGATTAACTGTAAGTAGTCCATCTCTCTAAAAAGGCGATAAGAAAAATCTTATCCTCTACTTTGTTGAATGTCTACTTTGTATAACTACTTAAAGATAAAAAACAAATGGCTAAAAATAGGAGGATAAGACATTTAAAGATTGTAGAAAATAGTAACAATGATGTACTTTGATAAGATTTGATAATAGCCTATTCAAATCCCATTGATTTGAACTGTTTTGAAGCTTTCTAAGGTTAGAATCTTCAAAAGCCCCCTACATAGAGAGTAACTTAGTACTCTATACAGTGAGGAAATCATTCAAAAATCAAGAAACACCTACACCCAAGCTAATTTTAAACTCTAAGGGCTAGAAGATGTTAGATACATAGTTGAAGATTTGTAACTATTAAATATCTGTCTCTAATTTTTTTTAGCCAGTATTGCTTAAAAATATTTCAAACTATATTTAAATCACATTTTCACTGAATATTAAAAGTAAACTCATTGAATTATATACATAATTAAATTTAATGTTCACATTTTAAATAACTATCCAAATAAAAGGCACTAAGGACTGCAGCATTTTCAATCTATATACTAAAATTTATAAAGATTAAGTATATCTTTGTAACATTTAGTACTAATATGTAGAATTTTTCATTTACCTTATTTTATATTCCTTTTTGCTCCTCTATTTACATTATTTTGACAACTAGGAAATTAGTTAGCATAGAGACCAGATTTTAATGGTAATTATGTGCTAAAAGGAAGAACTTTACAAGCATGATCCACCTTACATAATTGGTCATTTCAACAAAAGGATATTTACTTCATCAGAATTTCCATTATTTATATATTATTTTCTTGTCAGCTAAAGGTTACTGATTAGACCCTTTAACGCAAAAGATTTTGTTGGTGGTGATGGTAGTGATGGTGATGGTTTGTTTTTGTGATGGTCCTGGGCTTGAACTCATGGACTGGGTGCTCTCTCTGAGAATTTTTGCTCAATGCTAACATCACTTGAGCCATAGCTCCACTTCTGCCATTTTGGAGGTAGTTAACTGGAGGCAAGAGTCTCACTGATTTTCCTGCCAGAACTGGCTTCAAACCTACGTCCTCAGAACTCAGCCTCCTGAGTAGCTAGGATTACAGGCAAGAGCCATTGGCACCTGGCTCTACAAAGGTATTTTTAAAGATCAGTTTCAAAGATGGCAGAAAATTATGATTTGTTTAAAATGATAATTATCAACAGAAAGAACCTATTGAGTCTAGAAAGGTAAATAAATGTACAGGTAGACATAAAGCCAATTCAAACATCAGTTCGAAATTTGCTTTTACCTGCTCTTTTTTCTTCTTCTTGGTTTTCTAGTTGAGCTCCTGGCTATTTAGATTCTGGATACATAGAAGTAATCTATATTCAATACTAAAACCCTATCATTATCTCCTATACTCAGAGATTTTTATGCTTGGTATAAAAAACAAAGCTCCCTTTACAAGTAAAGTCCTTACCAAGTGTAAGATTTGTTAAAAGAAACAATTCTTCCTCAAAATACTTCTTTAGGCTGAAACCCCACTGATATGTGAGTTCCTGAGTCTGCTGTGTTTATCAGCTAGATGGGATGGATAGATTAGCTTGGCATATGAGACAGTAGGGTATAAATTTCCCTAAAGTTTTTATTTCTATTTTGTGCAAGTAAGGAAAAGATACACTGCCAATTGAGGAACCTGCTCTCTTCCCCTAACACTAGGCTAAACATTACAGGAACTCCAAAGAACTTTGAAAGAGCTTCTTCCCATGGAAAAGTTATATAGCTTTTCAAAATGAAGCCAATTTTATGCCTGGGAAATCTGAAAATAGTACAAGGCACATTAGAGTGAAAAAGAAATAATGCTTTCAACAAAGAGTTGAAATAAGTACCCTAGAGGAAAAGAAAATGTTATGAGTTTTTTTAAGTAAGTTTTTTATTGTGAAAATACTGTACAGAGGGGTTACAGTTACATGAGCAAGGTAATGAGTACTTTTCTTATCAAGCATTGTTGCCTCCTCCTTTGTTTTTCCCCTACCATCCCTTCCCTCCCATCTCCACAACTACACTCCTCCCCCACCCCCCCTGCCTAAATTGTAAAGTTCATTTTTCAACATAGTGTTTTGTACATCTCATTGTTGCAATGGGTCCACCTGTATCCCTATTTAAACATTTTGTTTTTTCTCTTCCCCTCCCCAAATTATACCAACATCAAATACAGTGAAAACAGGGGTTATACATGGAGGAGGAACATACAAAGCAACAAAAAAATTACATGGTACCTTATAAATATGTTAGAAACAATAGCAAGAAAGAAAAAAAAACCATTTGTGTCCCTATCTTGGGGCTCATTTTGCTTAACTTCATCTTATCTGGTCATATATACATAGCTTTTGACCTTTTCTACTTGTCCCAGTCATAACTAGTTATTGCAAATAAGGGAAACCATGGGACCTATGCTTATTTGGGCCTGGCTTACTTCACTTAATATAATTTTTTGAAGTTTTTCCATATCCTAACAAATGGGCCAATGTCATTCTTTCTGATGGAGGCACAGAATTCCATTTTGTGTATATACATACATACATACATATATACATACACACACACACACACACACACACACACACACACATCACATTTTCTTCATCCATTCATCTACTAAGGGGCATTATAAAAATAAATCAAAGCCAGGTGCCGGTGGCTCATGCCTGTAATCCTAGCTACTCAGGAGGCTGAGATATGAGGATGCCAGTTTAAAGCCAGCCCAGGCAGTAAAGTCTGTGAGATTCTTATCTCCAATAAACCACCAGAAAACTGGAAGTGGAGCTGTGGCTCAAGTGGTAAAGCACTGGCCTTGAGCTGAAGAGCTGAGGGACAGTGCTCAGGCCCAGAGTTCAAGCCCCACACTGACAAAAATAAATAAAAATAAATAAATTGAACCATAAGAGAAGCTTTGATGGATGAATAAATTTCACTCACTGGTTTGTTCAATAGTTTTCTTCTCTAAGTTCTTCAAGAAGTGCTCTTAGAGACAGTGAGGACCAACTCTAACAACATTAGAGATGGCATCAAAGATGCACTTATTTTTTTGGACTTTTGATTTCCAGAGCCAACCCTAGGGCATGCAGTATCTCACAAAAATATATTTGTGGAAGGTGTATCTATGTAAACAGTGCAATTTCAAAATTTATTCCACAGCTTACAGTTTTATGTAGAATATAGCAAATTATCAATAAAAATGAGCACAATGGATTGAAAAGAGATAAACATTTCTTATCTAGTACTTGAGTGTATTGTTCATTGGGTCTAGACACCATCTCAGATTCAGAAACCATATCTTTGTGTTAATAATCATTACATCTACAAAAATCATTATTGAGTTTCATTGGTGATAGCCAAATGCAAATCTTGCCTGGAGTATGCAAAAAGTGAGAGAGGCAATTTTCTGGTTATGTTAAAATTACTTGTTGAATTTTACAATAAAATCATAGGCCAACCACAAGTCCAGTTGTATTTTTTTTCTTGAATTCTTCAGACAGTAAGCATGGCATTCTGGATTTTTTTTGTGTGTACAGTATTGATCACATGCCTATTAATGGATACACGAGGGCCAGTGGTCAGAACCAGATAACAAGTCTCATTTGCACAAGAATGTTCAGCCTTCTTTCTACATGGCATACAAGCCACAAGACATCATGTCACATTGAACATGGGTAAAAAAGGACATGGATCCAAACATGGCTGATATCTCAGAGGTATAAACTCAAAACGTCTCAGAAAAGATAGATATAGCCACTGTTAGAGGTTGCCAAATAAATGCGATGGCAGATAGGATGGAGACTGCTCCAGAAACTATGAAAAAAATGCAGAGGATGGAGTAAAAATGAAGAGTAGGCTGGATGAGAAGTGACATGTTCAGATCACATACAGGTGAAAGATGATCTGTACTCAAACCCAAGGGCAAGCTTGAGTCAAGAGCATTGAACTTATTCTGTGTCTGACAAGAATGAGAGCCACCTACAATCCCACCGTTAGTAACATTCTAGAGGCTTCATCTCCATACCACTCCACAAGATTGGTTACTGGTGGACTCTAGGAATGACCTAACTACCACATCACCATCTAGACTTAGAATTTCTCAGAGAAACTGTTCAACCTCACACAATAGGTAAAGGGTAACAAAGAGCCCTGGAGAATAGAAATGGGGACAGGATCCCAGTCTCAACTTTCAGAGTCCCAATCACCAGAAAGGTCTTCAAATATCTTTAGACAGGCACTTCAAAGTACAGTATAGAGGCTACTGAGACCTAATGATATACTTGCTTATTCTAAGGTGGTTTTCTGTATACACTAAGGAAATTATGGAATCGATGTTCATCATTACTACTCAGGATAGATCTAAAGAGATTGGCAGTCTCAGGAGGAAGGAAGTAATAGCTTTTCCAAAGAATTTCCTTTCCCCAAACAGTTTTAATGGTCCACATATTATTTTAGTCCTCTGTGAACCAACGATCTCAGGAAGCACATACAGAAAAATATAAAAAGATGAGTATGAAAGTGAGAAGGAAAGGAGAATACAGTGGACGGACAAGAGTAGTTATCTAGGGAAGAGAAATGATAAGGTAAAAGAGCTGTGAGAATGGAAGAAAAAAGAACGAATGTCAGCAGTGTAAAACAGATCTTGTCTAGGATGAGGGTACTCGGGAGGCTGGAGGGAGAAAAGTGAGGGTAAAAGAGAGGGATATGGTCAAATACTTTATGTACTTGTCTGAAAAATGGAGCAATGAAGATTGTTGGGATGAGAGGAAGAGGGAATGAGTCTGATCAAAGTACATATATGTACATGTATGTGTGCATATATGGACATATCAAAGTGAAAGTATCAAACCTTTTGTATAATCAAGTCATGCTAATAAGTATGTGGAAGAAAAAAGAAATGAATGTAGGTGTCCACTGTAAGATGTATATAAGAAGGCTTCTAGTTGGAATGAAGTTCTATTACATGGCCCAAGAGAAATGAACCTAGAAAGCATCCTAAGTAAAATAAGCTAGTTACAGAAGGACAAAATAAAACCATAGATATCAATTGGAAATCCACAAATGGAATGAACTTAAATAATAAAAATATCCTTTGTCTAAAGTTAATCTTGGGAATCAATCCAATGTATTTCTTTAAATGTGATTCTTTTTTGCAGCATTTACATTTACGATGATAGATACCAGGGATGCAGAGTACTAAGACAGATTCTATCCTAACTAAGTGAGAGAGATGGCCCAATGAGAACAGTACCAGTAACACATGCAATCAAATGGCATGTAGTTTATACAGGTACTAAAGGAAACTGATCAGAGAGTCATTGATTCTTCCTAAGAGGCTGGGGGTGGTCAGTGGGAGAAATGGGAAGATATTTCCCCGGAATGTATAATGAGTTCAGCCTACAGGGTACACTTGCTTTGTAATGAATGAATGAATAAATGAATGAATGAATGAATGAACAACCAGAACCATGTTTAAATTCTAGCCAATGATTTCTAAGTCCTCAAACTTCCTGTATTGATAGCTTGAAACTCCTGAAATATTTAAATCTAAAGTGAGAGACTATATAAATAAACACATAAGACTTCCCTTAAACCTAAAATAAGAGCTGTCTAGCATGGTAAAATTTGCCATGTGGCCCACTACTCAAAACTAAGTCCAAGAATCTCATCATTGACCACTGATTTCTTCATTTCCAAATAAAATCTATTGGCCTGGACAAGGTCATTGGAAGATTGATACACTGTAATCTGTAGCAGATGTAATAATGATCCTTCAAAAGATGTCCACATCCACTGGGGGTCATGCACTCTTGGGAGGCTAAGAATGGGAGGATCATAGTTCCAAGATAGCCTGGGCAGAAAAGTTCCCAAGACCCCCTTTTCAACCTACTGGGTGCAGCAGCAGGTACCTATCATCTAAAACTATGAGGGAGGCTGGAATCAGGCACAACTCCATGTCAGCCTGAGCAGAAAAGCCCACCAGTCTCCATCTTTGAGATGCTGTGTATATTGGTGTATGCCTGTCATCCTGCTAATGATAGGAGGCATAAAATAGATGCATTGCCCTTCACACATGAGCCTTGGCATGGTTTAAAAGCAAAAAGGAGTCCTAACATAAAAATAACCAGCAAGAAACAAGACTAGAAGCCTAGTTCAATGGTAGAGTGTCTACCTAACAAATGCAAAGCCCTGAGTTCAAACCCCAGTACTGAAAAGAAATCCACATTCTAATCATCGGGCTATATGAACAATAGTTTTTAAAACAAATTAGAACTTTACAAATGCAATTGTGGATTTTAGGATGAAAGTGTTACATTGAATTAACTAGGTGAGCCATAAATGTAATCACCATATCTTTATGACAGGCAGAGTAACATTTGACATTGTTGAAGAGGAAAAGGCAAGGTGACCACAGAAGCAAACTTTAGGGTGAGGAGGGCCTCAAACCAAGAAATGCCAGCAGCCACCAACCACAAAAGCAAGAAACAAATTCTGACCTACCATCTCCAGAAAGGGAAGGTCCCTACCTACACCTTGACTGTTGCACAATGATACTGATTTGGAGTTTCCGGAATCCAAAGCATGACAGAATATGTTTCTCTCATTTGAAGCCATCAAATGTGTGATAATTTTCAGCCTTAGGAAATCAATGCTTAATGTTCAAGGTAAGTTACAAAAATCAATAGCAACTGCGTCTTTGCTTTAAAGTAAGTAGGTAAGTGTAAAAATAGAAGAAATGTTATGGTTCCTATAGTATTTGCCAATTTCTTTGGGGGGTATTTTTGTCTTGTTTCTTTTTTATTAAACATGCTTATAGAATTGCAAACAAGTGATAGGACTAAACTTCTAAGCACTGTGATGAGTAGAAATCAACAAGGATCTGATCGTGATGTTGTGACTATTCCCAGCATCAATCATGGATTGGAGATATAACAGATACAGAAAACATGGAAGAAAAATGTCCTATATCAATAAGCCTCCACCTCAATATTTGAAGGCCATTTATTTCTTATGATCATCTAAAATGTAAGCAAAACTATTATGCAATTACCTATACCATTTTTAAAGAAAGCCCTGCAAAAGCAATTTAAAAAGACTTATAAAAACTATAATGCTTGAGATGAGGTGTACATTTGTAGTAGAGTACCTCTCTAGTGTTCAGGAGTCCCCGAGTTCAATTAGCAACACTTTAAAAAGAAAGAGGACTCTCCTATTTGTGAAGGATAGCAGGATATACTCAAAGAAATACTTAATGTATAATGAAATTATGCTGTATAGTGTGATGGCCACTGGCAAAACATGTCTAATTAAATGCAATTTTGAATGAGCTACACTTAAATAAAAAATAAAAATGCAAATCAAAATAACTCTGAGATTCCATTTTACCCCAGTTACATTGGCCAAGCTTGTGAACTTGAACAACAAATGTTGGCGGAGATGTGTGGGAAAAGGAGCTCTATTTTACTGTTGGTGAGAATGTAAACTAGTATAGCAACTCTGGGCAGCAACCCTAGAAGGTCCTCAAAGAATTAAACATAGATCTTCCCTATGACCCAGCCATACCATTTATGTCATTTGCAGGGAAATGGATGGACCTAGAAGAAATCATGTTAAATGAGGTAAGCCAAATTCAGAGAGACAACTGGCACATGTTTTCTCTCATATGCAGAATCTAGATCTAAAATACACTGGGACATGATAAATTATACAGATCTCTGGGCATTCACACAAGTGAGCCCAAGGGTGGCACTCTTAGGAGAAGAAAAGAAAGACACAATGCCTATGTGCATCTGATGATACAAAATATTTTTTTATCAAAATGAACTCTAGAAAATGGAAACAAGAAGGTTGTTTTAATTTTCCATTTTTGTTTTTGTTTTCTTTCATTTTTTTCCTGTTTGTCCATATGTCTTTGATGTAAAAGGGAGGCACAGAATGGTGGGGAAAGGGAAAAATGCAGCAATGGTGCTCACTAGACACTATGTTGAAAATGAACTATAACTTGTGGATGGGGGGAATAGGAGGGAAAATCTGGGAGATAGCAAGGGAAGGGGTAACATTATTCAAAAGGAAATGTACTCTTTGCCTGACTTATGTAACTGCAACCTCCCTGTTTTTAGCATTTTCATATAAAAATTTAAAAAAATGCATTCCTGTTACACTAGCCACATTTGAAGGGACACTGCAAGATAGATTAAGATAATAAGATGTGAGGGGCATGTAGTTTGTTCCTGTCAAAATTGAGGAGAGTAGGGGAGAAGGAGGATGTCAATGAAAGAAATCCAGCTTGAACTGACTTCCACGGGACTGACTAGTTCATAAGACAAAGAAGAAGAAAAATGCAATCTTAGAAATGTAAAGATGAATTTAAGAAGAAATAGATGACAAGCCTCTCTACCACATATATGGCCTCGATTTCCTGCTATGGATTCATATTTTACTACTTCATACTAAAATATTAATAGGCAGTGACATGCCTCCCCTTAGTACTCCTTATTCCCATAACTTATATATTATTAAGCTTTCTTATTTGCAAATGTCTAAATGTCAGGTTTCCAAGGAGCCTCATGGTCTAATCGTATGTACAAACTCGAGCGGTGGCTCTTTTCCCTCTATTCCTTCCTGCTTCCTATTTTCTCCCAAGCACTGTGATTGATAGAAGCCAATGTGTGGGTTCCATGCCTAGGCTGGCAAGCACCTGGAAAGTCACCATGGAAAAGCCCCTGTCTCTCAAAAGCCTCATGTCAAATTATTTCCCATGTTAGACCAGAGTGAGAATCCTTAAAATCAGGTAGATATATATTTGTGGGATTCGCTGACCCACCAACATATGCTCAGATAATGGTGGGAAGCTGGGTAAGTCTTGCATTTCTGTTAAGTGTGGTGAGACACTGAGCCATTGCTCTTATCAAAAGTCAGAAGGGCCCACCTTGCTGACAGCCTTCAGGTACTAGGGCTTGAACGCAGGGCCTTGTGCTTTCTGGTCTACCTCTCGAGCCACACCTCCACTTCCAATTCATGTCTTTAAAAGTCCAGCTAATCCTCATGGAGAACTGTCCTAATGTCAAGAGCTTCAAATACCTAGAAAAGTAACCTAGTTTGTACAGTGTGTGACTATCACCCAAAGGGGTTCAATAAATGAATCGTGAGTAAATTTAACATCAGGAAACAAGACAATCTTCTATTTATTCATAGAAAAATCAAGAGCATTTTCTGATAATTATGAAGTACATGCCTCAGTACATTGCTTCAGTACATGCCTCAAACAGAACCTAATGTAAAATTGACACTGAAGAATTACTGAGAAAATGATGAGTAAGATTCACTGAAGACTTGTGCAGACAGGGGTCCTGTCCTTAAGTCTGAGTGCCTCCTTTCCACTTCTAGAACATTCTCTGAGACATCCAAGTTGTCTGGCCAAACAGCCTCAAACTTGCTACAGAGACTAGAACAGTCTCCTTCTCTGTCCTCTGGAAGATTAGTGCTACCTAAGTACTGAAAGGTGGTTTGACATGAAAGAGGGCAAACATTGAGCCTGGAGGTGTATTTTGGAAGCACTGCATAAAGCTGGGCTTGAAATTGGGGCACGAACAGGGAACCTCTATTGGTGCTTTTATCCCAATCCAGAAAATGTTAAGAGAAGGCTTGAGGTTGAATGGATGGATGAGAAAAATACTGACAAAATATACCAAGAAAAGAGAAATGACTTGTGAAACATATGTGCTTTCCCAGAGAAGTTGATCATATCCATTGCCATCAAATTGGACAAGGATCTCTTTCAGTGCCTTTAATGACCCGTCTCAAAAGTGACAACACTGCCTAAAAATAAAAACCCCAAAATTATGAGTAGTCATCAGAAATTTTACAGTTGCCAAAGAAGCAATTATTTAAATATCAATCTGGAAATGACATAAAATGCATATTTTTTTAAAAAAATTAAATTTCCAAGCAAATGAAAATTTAAATTGTGTCATTTGACATAGCTATTGAAGTCAAAGTAGATGACAGCTTCTAATATAAAATGAAATTTCTAAATCCAAAATACAAAGCACTTTCTCTTGTTAGGACTCCCACCTGGTATGCTCTGAAACCTAAAAATGCCCACTGGACATTTGTCAGCAGAGCAGCCTGTGGGTGAAAGCCACAGTCTGGTGCCATACCCCTGTGATTGAGTCTTGGTTTCACCTTGGACTAGCTGGATGACCTTAAGAGTATTTCTTTTTGGAGAATATGAGAACTACTTTAGATAGCATATGAACTATATATATCTTTATTTGCAAATACATCTTTATTTACAGAATGTAACAGTGTCTGGTTCATCATGGTCTGAAAAGGTTTAGTTGCAGCGTTAAATATGATACAATTGTAAATGGTGTACAAACAACAGTTCATCTATTACATTACATGCCAAATCATATTTAATCTCAAAAATAGGCATGGTCTCTTAGGTGCCGGTCAATTTGCATTTTAAATATCAGTCACTAAAATAAATAACAACAATGCAATTCTGGTAATAACAGGAGATTTCAAGCATCTCAAAATATTAGTAGTATGTTGCCACAGTCTATTTTGGCAAACATAGCATAACTCAGTTTCATAAGTTGGTAGGTAGGAAGGCTATATTTTGTCTTCATTGGCTAATCATTTTAATTTAAAATCAGTCATTTAAAACTCATTCTAAAGCTATAGAATAATAAGAAAAAAATCAGGGAGCTGCATATGTAGAATGCCTAGGCAGTGGACACAGAGAAGCCAGTTTCCCAGAAACAAAAACAAACATCTTATTCAAGCTGCAAAAAATAAAAAAATGTAATAATATTAATAAATGCCTTCATGTTTCCTTAGAGTTACATTGGCCTTGATTATACTTGTTTTTAATGTAAGAATATTTTTTGAATTTTCTTATTTTCCTAAAGATATCCAGCTTGAACTCTTAACTTCAAAGTCATATAAACTCAGGCAAGGAACTGGGAGAGAGCGAGGGAAAGGGTAACACCATATGAAGAAGTGTCCTACTTACCTGACTTAGGTAACTGTAATCCCTACGCATATCACCTTTATAATAACAACAAACAATGATCACTTCATGAAAAATATACAGGCATGGGAATGCTGAGTTAAAGGCAATCTAAGGAACTTCCCTGTTAATGTGTTATGCACGATTTTTATTTCTATTTCCCCTAAAATTTGCATTGCTATTGTTGTTCTTAAAATGTCTTTTGTTAAGAAGAAGACAGTTTTTCACAACTTCTCACAAGGTGTGCTAAAGTTACATGCTTTTGAACAAAAACTTCAAATTTTAGTCTCATGAGTTCAATCGGATCTGGGAATGGGTTCTCAGAAGTGTCAGCAGTATAATGGAATGAAGTTATACCCAAATCCACCAAACTTCATAATATTGCCTCTTTTTTCACAAGAGTCAGACTGGTTTAAGAGATAAGCATTTGTTTAAAAATTAATAGCAACACTCTTTTTGTTTTATATTATGCAGCTTTAAAGACCAAAGGAGCTTTAGGAATTAATTGTAGGCTTCTAATAAACACAATGATGTAATGACGTATTTAACATTACTGGTTTTTGTTTGATTCCAAATACATTACAGATTTTTTTTCTGGTGTGATACTAAAACAATTACCATTTTGCAAAAAGGATAATTAATCTGCAATTTTTTCACATTAGATCATATATCTCTAAAGAGTGCCCACGGATTTGATAGTCTTCAGCTGCTGTGTATTTATTTTTCATTTTTTTCTACTGATGTACCACCCCATCAGTGCTGACATTTAAATGAGCGAGTATTCAACACAAATGTGATCATTTGTACAGCATCCAATGCGGCCCCATACTGAGATGATTGCTTCTGGGAGCCATCCACGGGTTCTCAAATAGGGGGAAAAAGCCAGGCAAAATTTTATCAATTTACATTTTTCTGTGATTAATTTTTATGCAAATAAGAGCCCGACCGCGCTCCCATCTCACCTGAATCATCCGGATCATCAAAGACAAATTGAGCATCACTTATTTAAAAAATAGGCTTTAAACTACTCTACAGCTGTGTTGGAAAATGCTAAGAGCGGGGCATGAACTTCTCTAATATAACGGGAATAGATAAGAAAATGCTTTTTATGTGCATTTTGTATACAATGCCATGAACATGGAACTTAACAAAATCCCCCCTCAAAAAACATTGCCTTTGCTTTGAATATTCTCTGATTCCTGTAAATATTCAACAGTGAGAATCACAGTACAAAGCAACATTCTCCCAATTTCTGAACATATAATCAGAAATGTTTCCTATTAGATAAAATATACTAACCATTACATGCTTTAGCTAACTTTCTATTGCTTCTAGATGAAAAGCATCTAATGGACAGGAAAAATAAAGAGGAAAATGAATATAGCAGGGCAAAATGAAAAATATTTTTGTATTTGGGTTTATATTGTCAGTATTCTGTTGCATAAAATCAACATGGCACTTTGAAGTCCATCTTAATGCTAAATTCTTATAACAACTACTAAAATAATAAGACACTTGGCTTTAGGATGTATTAAAATTATTCAAATCATATTCAGTTTTTAAAATAATAGCATTCTTCAGTTGATAGTCTGTAAATAAAGGCCCTTTCTGAGATATGGGGACTCCAGGTAACAGTTTCATTTATATTTAAATAATTGGGTGATAGGGCCACCTCAGTAGCAGCTAACTTTAATTTGCTCATTTTATTATTATTACAACATGCCCTACTTTTTCCTATTATATCTTTTAAATGTACGCTTTGAATTTTGTATAAATGACCCAGTTATCAAAATTTTCCTGGATATCTTTTCCCCTCACTCATGAAAATAATCACCAGAGCAGAAATAAATTGTTGACAATTCTCTGAGAATGGAAACAGACCACAGGGGGTAGAAATCTGGTTATCTGAATGGGCGATATAATCGAAGGTTCAGCTAAGCTAAGGGAATTTCAACATAAACAGTGCTCTTATTTCCAGGAAGGGATTCTCCTCTGTGTACAAAGGTGGAGGAATGCCAGTCCTTTCCCACTGCTGTGAGGAAAGTGCTGGACAGGAACAAGATTAGAATCTTAAAAGCTGTCCTGGGGAGCAAAATTACTGTGTGGGGTCCAGGTGAGGAGGTAAAAGGAGCAAAAATAAATGGAGTTTATTCCATGGTTTTTAGAGTTTATTTCACGAGGACAGAAATAAAGATATCTAAATCCATAGTTACAGTCACTCCATGAGAGAGGTGGCTCTGTGTGTGTGTGTGTGCGCGCGCGCGAGCGCGCGCGCGCACGTGCGTGCATGTACGCGTGTGCACACATGCACTGAAGTATGGCATTGAGCCTCGTTTTTCCCTCACCAATAAACACACTATTCAACATGATACTCCATACAAAAGGTCCCTGTCTATATTCCCATGGCTGCACATCAGAAAAGCCTGGGAAAGACAGGCTTTTCTCCCATAAAATGCACTAATTGTGGTCTGGTGAGCAATTGATGCAAAATAGGAGAGTAGGAGATAAATACAACAGGCTAGATCCATCCAGAGAGATACCAAGGTGAGTCTCTTCCAACCAGTCATCACCAAGCATCACCTGCTGTGATGGAGTCTGAAAGGGAAGGGACTTGGTGATGGTTCACCACCGCGACATCTCAAGATCTCAAACCCGTGCGGGTGTAACGTGACTCTCGACCCACAAGGATTTCCAAAGTCCTACTCACGCCTTGCAGCAGCAGCTGTTTGGTTGAAAGCAGGTCAGCTGGCAACCACACAGCTGTTTTAAAGTCCAGGATAGTTGCCAGTGCGATGCGAAAACCAGCCTGTCTCTCAGAGACCCAAATTGGCACCTCCCAAATGACAGCGGGGGAACTGCTCCCACATGTGCTGGGGACAGCTGGGGACAACGGGAAAAGAGAGGACAGAAGTAAGACCTTTCAAGATGGCACCTCAAGAGGAGCCCAGGCCCCCTAGGGAGCCTCCCCAGACTCCCAAACCCCCACCTTTAATCTTTCTCAGAGAAGTGATGTGACTCCGCCTTCTACCTGAACCTTTATTTCTTGTTGAGTCCTGGGGATGGGGCCACCGTCTCCACAACTGACAGGAAAATCACAATGTTTCTGATTCTCCTTCCAAAACTTTTAGTCCTCAGCACAATAAACATAATCACATTACTTCCTGGAAATAACTGGGACACTTGCAGATTTTAGGGTAGTGCCTCTAGGAGGCTCAGAAAGCAGAAGAGGATACTTTAGCATCATGTGACTACTCTGTTGAGCCCTCTGTTTATGAAAATTTCAATTAAAATGCCTATCACCCCATCCAAAGACTCTTTGTAGTATGAAAATGATGTTAAAACATGAATGGTGTTTTTTTTTTAATTTCCAACTCCAGCAAGCTTATTTATGACAGTTTTAAAATCAAAGTCTTTACTGAAATCTTAAATACATAATCTAATGGCTTTTTAAAAACACATGACTACACCTGTGGAGACATGTGATTTTCCAAAGAAGAGGCAGGCTATTTGTAGCACCTCCTTTTCTCCTCATGAAAAGTACAGGAGGAATTAAAACTAAATATACTCATAAGGTAAGATGAAGACAGTGAAATTAAATAAATCAAGGAATTTTCCAAATGTTAGGTAAATGTTGAGGCTATTTCAAACTCATGATCACCTGATTCCAACATTTAGGTCCTCCTCAAAGCTATCGTATCTCTATCAAAAAAAGGACAAATCAAGTTAATACTGAGAGAAATAAATTATAAAAGTCAAATTAGGCTTAGTATAAGTACTCACTAAAAATAACTGGAAAGAACAGTTTATAAAGCACTTTACAAATATTGACATTGTGATATTCTCAATATTCCAAAGAATACCATTGTTCTCCATCACCCTTAGGCTCAGCTCCATATTGCAGATAGAGATTTGGCAGGGGCTTACATTCCAATTACACATAAATCCAGAATTGACAGCCCAAAATTCATATGAAAATTAGATAATCATTAGGAACCTAGGATATATCTTCTTTGTCTATCTTTACATTTTCTCTTTCCTTAAGCTTGCTTAATGGTAAGTCCAGTCATTTTGCTCACATTCTAGGCAGAAAAAAAGGAAGAGACTAGTGTTAAAGAATCCTTGCCTAAGCTAATAATTTAGTCAGTATCTTTTAAATAGTTGTTCCAAGATTTTCACATAATGTTTTTCATTTTATATTTATACTAGAGGCTACCTATATCTTCAGTGGAGACTGGGACACTTAGTATTATAGCTAGATTCATTTCCATTCCTAATTAAAGATAAAGCAATAATAGTATTTGGTAGACAGTGTTGTGTTTTTCAGAAAGAAAAAAAATCTGCTTGAGTACTTCGAGCAATGCATATCTAGGAAAGTCTGAATAAAAGATAAATAGCTCTACTATAGCTAGAACTCATTGCCTTAAAAGAATTAACTTACCAAAGTAACTTATCAAATTAGAATTAACTTCTCAATAATATTGTATTCTAAATGTGATAGAAAGTCTGAAGCATAAAAATGGACATATTATTTTTATTTAGAAGTAACAACTCTGGCTATTGGATGGAACAGGTTGGAGAAGAGAAAAAAATTGGAAGCAGAGAGTAGTCAGCAATCAACAGCTGGAGAATAGATGATGTTGGTTTAGATGAGAATTTAGAGATCAAAATGATTGGACAAAATGGGAAGACTTGGAAAAAAATCATATTAAGTGAAGTAAGCCAGGACCAAAGAAACATAGGTCCCATGGTTTCCCTTATCTGCAATAACTAGCATATGTCTAGGACAAGCAGAAAAGGTCAAAAGCTATGTCCATATGACCATATAAGATGATACTAAGCAAATGAACCCCAAGATAGGAACACAAGAGGTTTTACTTTGTTACTGTTGTTCTAATGTACTTATAACATACTAAGTGATTTTTTTTGTTTCTCTTGTATGTTCTCCCCCCCCCCCATGGTATAACCCTTGTTTTCAGTGTATTTGATTCCAGTGCCCTACATCTAGTATATACATTTTCCTAATTTGGGGAGGGGAGGGAAAATAACAAAATGCTAAAATAAGGATAGAGGTTAACCCATTGTAACAATGAGATGTACAAGATACTATGTTGAAAACAAACGTTACAACTTTGGGGGGAAGGCAGAAGTTGGGGAGGTGGGGAGGGAAGTGATGGTAGGGGAAATACAAAGGAAGGGGTAACAATTCTTGATAGGAAATGTACTCATTACCTTACTCATGTAACCCCTCAGTACAGTATCTTTACAATAAAAAATATATATTAAAAAATAATTGGACATATTCAAGGCCTAGGCTTAGAAATGAATGAACACATTCATCAGCTGAACTTGGGGATGGAGTAGGTGTTGAGACTGATAAGGAAATAATATATATATATATATATATATATATATAGTTTGTTTTCTCTGCTTTTCTCCTCATAACTTTATGAATAAATTTTTATATATTTGAGTGATATAATTTATATTTATAATAATTTATAATATATTATTTCCACACACACATATATATATATATATATGGAAATTCCCTTATAATCAGCCAAAGAAAAGCAGACACATGGAAATCACTAAAATAACAGCAATTTGAGGAAAAGAAACAGTATTGTGTTTGAAGTATGTTCAGTTTCCCTCACACCTCCCAATGGAAATGCCTGGCATGCAATTGAAGCTCTCAGAAGTTGGGCCTGGAACTATGAATTCAGTCATCACTGCTATCCCAGGGGTATTTCAAGCTACAAGAGAAGATGAAAACATCAAGAACTATACAGTTTGAAGAGAAGTTGTCAGAGAACAGAGCCCTGAGAGACCTGAAATGTACAGTTAGGACCAAAAAAAAGCAGCAAAAGAGATCGAAAAGGAGTGTATAGTGAAGGCAATCAAGGTAAGAAAATTTCGCAAGCAGGAATTAGTTAAATGAATCAAATGATTTTAAAGATCAAGTAATGCAAATACAGAGAGGTGACCAGGAGAAGAATAGCTATGCTAGGGCTGGGAAGTTGGCTCAGTGGTACAGCGCTTGCCTTGCATGCATGAGGCTCTGGGTTCGATTCCTCAGCACCACATAAGCAAAAAGAAAAAAGCCGGAAGTGGCGCTGTGGCTCAAGTGGTAGAGCACTAGCCTTGAGCTGAAGA
>NW_012267262.1:9565640-9580456 GCF_000151885.1 Dipodomys ordii
TAGCCTTGAGCTGAAGAGCTGAGAGACAGCGCTCAGGCCCAGAGTTCAGGCCCCCCCCCAAAAAAAGAAAACCTATGCTATATGATGCAAAAACAGAGTACCTTTCTTTTTCCATTTTCAGTTTAATGTGTGTGAAACTCTACTTCAGAATAAAGATCATCCATATTCCTGAAGAAACAAAAACAGCTCTCTCTCCTCCAACTTCATTGCCACATTGGGAATTTTGAAAAATATAACTGACTCCAAGATTCTGTATTCCTCTTTGTCCTCACTCTTCCAATGCATAGAAACACATCACAATAATGTACATTTAAAGTTTGTTGAAGTGGTTTTGTGGTCTGTTGCATATACACATCAGAAAGAGACAAACTTCGCTTTCTAAGCCTAAGAGCTACCAGACAGAATAAATTGTTCCACTCAAATCTATCCAATAATGTATTCATAAAGCTCTGAGGAGAAAATCAGAGAAGACATTCTCTCTAAATAATGTATACTATTATACATTCAGATACTTTTCATACCCTTATCTGAAAGTTCCATTTTTTTTAAAAAACAGTACTATAAAATGCCAAAAATAAGACCAATTTCTGATTTCTCCTTTGGAATAACACAGATAATACCTCTGGCTACTGAAAGTTCTTGGAATAGTAATAATGAGGCCTGAGGAAGACTCATGTTTTGTTTGGACAAGTGGATCATGACTGTTCTGCCTGAGTGTACACAGGCCCGAGTCTAAGACAGGATGTTGAAGGATAATATAACTCTCTCCTCCAGCCAGCCCCAAACCTACCAAGAAAGATACAAAGGACATGCTGTCTCATAAGACACCATGCAAAGTACAAGACACCACTGGAGCTACTTCAGAATCTAAATGAAAAAGGGGGCCCAGAGCTGGGGTAAAACAGATGTATGGAAGTGAAGGTGGCTATCCAATATAAAATGCCTTATTTAACTGGAGAGAGACACGGACAACCATATACTTATTATTGTAAGATCTCATTTGAATTGAGCTCCTCAAGGAACATAATCTGCATAGACTGAGCACTTGGTGGCACATGGAGACATTTACAGTGTTGCAAATGTACAGTGTTCTAGAAGATGCTCCTAAGAACAGTGGAGCCATGTAGCCAGGGTGGTGCCTGTGGCCCAGGTGAGCACCTGTTTCCTGAGGTGTGGGCTCTCAACAAGAAAGCTATAGGCAAAGACAAGGAGGGCGATGGCTATCCATAAATAACACGTACAACACTGGAGACTCAGGAATAGGCAGCGTGGGATAAGGATGGTGATCTAAGAGAGCAAAGAAAGGGCCATGATGCAGTTGGGGCAATCAGTCCAGAGGTGTGGACATTTCTTGGATGACTTTATCATTGTATCTCATGCTAATGAGGTGCTGAGGCCATTTAGGTTACACTAACCCCAAAACACATGTGTTTACATAATGCAATTCTACATTCACCTTCTCTTTTTTTTTGGGGGGTGGGGTCCAGTCGTGGGCCTGAACTCTGGGCCTGGGTGCTGTCCCTCAGCTCTTCAGCTCAAGGCTAGCACTCTACCGCTTGAGCCACAGCGCCACTTCTGGCTTTTTTCTTTTTGCTTATGTGGTGCTGAGGAATCGAACCCAGGGCCTCAGGCATGCAAGGCAAGCGCTCTACCACTGAGCCACCTTCCCAGACCTACATTCATCTTCTTAGTATTAGTAGTATTAAGCAATGTACAGGGTGGAATTGTATTTAAAGGAGTTATTTAGTTATTGTATTTAAAGGAGTTATTAGTAGTATTAAGCAATGTAGGGTGGAATTGTATTTAAAGGAGTTATTTAGTGAAGACAAGCTAGAAATAGACAGTTTCACTAACACTCATCACCCAAGGGCAGTGAAGCAAACTTCTTACATTCAAGCCAGTAACATGGGTGAGAACTTTCCATTCTTGTGACATTTTCTGGGCCAGGAGAACTTGAAATTATGCCATTCTGAAATAATCCTGGGACAGGAAGCTCCTTGGGATAATACAGCCACATGTAAGTGAGAGTTCTGAAGAAAAGCTGATGTGAGAAAGCTGTAATATTGCTGGAGTAAAAATAGGTGCTGCCAAGGAATGAGGCAGCTGGCAGAGGGAGGGCGAAGGGACATCCCTGGTAACTATGAGAAGGCTGCTCTGCAGCAGCAGGTGTCCTGGCTGTGATGACAACCCACAGGAGATAGGAGGAAGTCCTGTACAAGAGCTTCTGCGGAAGGGAGGGAGGCACAGAGTGTGGGAGTGAGGGTAATTCCACACCAGGATCAAGGCAGTAGTTACAGGTCTATCAAAACATCACCATGCACATTCTAATTGTACATGGTAATAATAACTGCAAGGACCACGACAATGGATTCTGATATGGCATTGCCAGGTTTCTAGGTGCTTTCCATAAGCACAATGCCAAGACTCTAGTGGTCTGGTTCTAAAGAGTGAAATGTTCTAGTGGTGACAATCAATAACGCTCTGAAGCACCATGAGTAAAACTGCAGCAACGACTAGCTCAGGATGGCTCAACTTAGGAAGGTTTAAATTGGAAGCTTTTTCAAGGAGCGTCATGCATCAGGCAGAGAGTCACCAGGCTGTGCCCGTGTGAGCCCAGTTGCAAACCTCTGTGCCTCTTCATTTCCCTCAGCTTCTCTAGCTTGAAAAATGTCTGGACTTCTGAAGATACTAGGGAGGTATAACACTCCAGTTTTAGGAGAATTTTTTTTTCAAGTAAGCATTCAAGTGAAGGTTTTCTAAGGAAGGTGGATATTAAGCTGGGCTCTGGTGGCTCACACCTGTAATCCTGGCTACTCAGGAGGCTGAGATCTGAGGATCAAAGCCAGCCCTGGGCAGAAAAGTCCATGAAGCTTTTATCGCCAATTAACTACCAGAAAACCAGAAATAGTGCTGTGGCTCAAAGTGGTAGAGTGCTAGCCTTAAGCAAAACAGAGCTCAGGGACAGTGCCCAAACCCCGAGTTCAAGCCCCACGACCAATGACACCAACAAAAAAGATGGATGGTTAAACTGCATTCTCTCATGTGTACATAACACATATAGTGAAAAAGAAAGAAGTCTTTTGTTAAGAGTGGAGGGGAAAGAATTTAAGCTCATGAAAAATAGAGAGTATGGCTAAAACAAAAAGTACTGCCTACTTAACTATACACTTCTTATTTATTTAATAAGCGTTACCTGAGATTTACTGTGTGCCATGCAGTATTATATACTGTCAAGAAAATTTTCTAAGGGAGAAATTTATCCAAACATGAAATGCACTCAGTTAGGGGACCATGAGAAAGCATGAATAAAATCATGAGTTGGGGCTGGGAATGTGGCTTAGTGATAGAGTGTTTGCCTAGCATTTATGAAGCCCTGGGTTCGATTCCTCAGTTCCACATACACAGAAAAAAAAAGCCAGAAGTGGCACTGTTGCTTAAGTGGTAGAGTGCTACCCTTGAGCAAAAGAAGCTTAGGTATAGTGCCAAGGCCCTGAGTTCAAGCCCTGGTACAGAAAGGAAAGAAAGAGAAAGGAAGGAAGGAAAGAAGGAAGGAAGGAAGGAAGGAAGGAAGGAAGGAAGGAAGGAGGGAAGGAAGGAAGAAAGGGAAAGAAAGAAAATAAATCATGTGTCTTTTTAAGATCTCAGGAAAATATAGCTGTAAATGCCAAACACCAACTCATTTAAAAGGAAATGCTGTGTTGTCCTTTTAATCCAGAGGTACTGGTATGTTAAACTTAGAGTTCTAGATACTGCTTTCAGGAGAGTAGTAACCATACAAATGAAGATTAATCTTATAGGATAACTGACAGTTGAGACAGGATGGTCTCCCTGAGTCGAAGGTCTAACCACCAAGGAATCCTTCAAGTATAGACCCAAGGAGGCAATGCTTCCAAAAATGGATACCAACCTCATGTCCCAGACTCAAGGGGTTCAATGTAGGGCTCTAAACCAGACTTCAATCAGCTTCTAAACTACCCACAAATCAAAGAAGAAATACAGAGAAAAATTTTAAATATTTTAAAATAAAATACTTCAGATTAAGCTAACAAATATTTTTATAAAATCAATAAAAAAAGATGAAAATAAAATTTGGAAGATGGAAATGAAAAAAATAGTACTTAGAAGGACATGAATACCACTAAATGTTTGTATCAACAAAGAAAAAAAATATATCTAAACTTAGTAACAAGCATTTTTATGAAGACACTCAGGAAGAAGAGCAAACTAAACCCCAAGTAAGCAAGAAGAAGAAAGAATAAAGATTAGAGCAGAAATAAATGAAATTGAGAATCAATGAACAATAGAAAAAGAATCAATGAAAACCTCGCTCTTACAAAAGCTGAAAAATGTCTGCCTAGACTCACAAAGTGAAATAACATAAAATATCAAAAATGAAGATGTAGACATCACTATTAACGTGATATCTGAAGTATAATAAAACAAACACGACAAATATCCATGCACCTGTGGCTTGCTCACATCTGTATTCCTAGATACATACAGAGTCTCAAATCTGAAGAACTGTGGTTCAAAACCAGCTGAGTTAGGAAAATCTACAAGACTCCATCTCTGAAATAATCATCAAAAAGTCAGGCTGGAACTATAACTCAAGTGGTAGAGTATCTGCCATGCAAGTAAACTGAGCAAACACTAGGCTCTGAGTTCAAACCCCAGTGATGGCAAAATAAAACAAAACTTTTATACCTTTTTTATTCATAACATTTTCAACTTAGAAGAGATGTATCAACTCCATGAAAGACAAACTGAAATTTACTCAAGAAGAAATATATAGTTTCATCATCATATCTACTCAAGACATTATATTCATAGTGGAAACTTTATAAGAAAGTTCAGACTCAAAGGACTGTCAGGTTCTACCAAAAATTTGGGAAATAATACTCTGATGACACAATCTTTCCCAAAAAAAAATCAAAAGAAAGCTTTCTAACTAATTTATGACATTATCATTAACGTACTACCATATTTCAATAAAGATCTGTCAAACATAGAAAACAGTAGACCAAGCGAGGTGCTGGTGGCTCACACCTGTAATCTGAGCTACTCAGGAGGCTGAGATCTGATTGAAGTTCAAAGTCAGCCTGGGTAGGAAAGTCCATGAGACACATCTCCAATAAACTACTTAGAAAAAGCCAGACGTGATGCTGTGGCTCAAATGGTAGAGCAATACATTTGAGCACAAAGAGGCTTAGGGATAATGGGGCCCAGGCCCTGAGTTCAAGCCCCAGGACCAATACCTCCTCCCCCCCTAAAAAAAAAGAAAAGAAAGAAAGAAAAAGAAAACCATAGACCAATAATATTCTTTACAGACACAGATGCCAAAACTTTTCAACAAAATAAGATCATAACAGATTCAGCAATAAAAAAGGGATGAAATACTACATGATCAAGTAAGATTCATTTTAAGAATGCATGACAGATTTAACATTTCAATTACTATAGTAATTTACTATAGTGGCAGACTAAATAGAAAAAAGAAACATAGCCACAGGAGATGGAGAACATCATTTAATAATATTCCAAATTCTTTCATGATTAAAAAAACACCAATGGAATTCTATGCCTCCATCAAAAAGAATGACACCACCCCATTTGTTAGGAAATGGAAAAACTTGGAAAAAATCATATTAAGTGAAGTAGGCCAGATCCAAAGAAACATAGGTCCCATGGTTTCTCTTATCTGCAATAACTAGGATACATCTAGGATAATCTTACCAGACAAGCAGAAAAAGTCAAAAGCCATGCACATATGACCATATAAGATAATGCTAAGTGAAATGAACCCCAAGATAGGGACACAAGAGGGTTTTTTTCTTTATTACTGTTGTTTTTAATGTACTATGTAATTTTTTGTTTCTTTTGTATGGTCTTTCCCCATGGTATAACCCCTGTTGTCACTGTTTTTGATTGTGGTGCCTTGCATCTTATGTATACATTTTTCTAATTTGGTAGGGAGAAGGGAAATAAGAAAATACTGAAACAAGGATATCCATTGTAACAATGAGACATACAAGACACTACATTGAAAACTTGGGTGGGGGCTGTGAAGTTGGGAGATTGGGAAGGAAGTGATAGTATGGGCAAAACAAATGAGGGGTAACAATGCTTGATAGTAAATGTACTCATTACCTTACTCATGTAACTGTAACCTCTCTGTGCAGTATCTTTACAATAAAAATATTTTATTTACAATAAAATATTTTTAAAAAAGAAATAATATGTGAAGCCACTTTCATTCACCTGTGATGGATAATAAAAGCTTTGTTAAAAAAATATATAGCAGAGGAAGTGGTGTTGTGGCTCAAGTGGTAGAGCACTCGCCTTGAGCTGAAGAGCTGACGGATAGCGCCCAGGCCCAGAGTTCAAGCCCCACGACTGACAAAAAAAAAAAATATATATATATATATATCAGAAACAATGGCATTTGCAGGGAAATCATGTTGAGCAAGGTAAGCCAAGTGCAAAGAGACAAACAGCACATGGTCTCCCTGATAAGTGGATGTTAAATCCAAAATGTTAGGTGATGCGACAAAATTAACAGGACTTAAGAAACAGAGGATTTCCACTCATCTGGTCGAATCACTATTAAATAACCCCATGCTGCTGATCACATGTATGGTATATATGTGCACACTGGAGGGAAACCAGGAGGGTGACACAGAGCTAGAGGGAATCAGGGAAAAACATACGCCAGCGGGACTCATCAGCTGCACTGGACATTGATCAAAATGAACTAAGCAACTCAATGGCAGCGATGGGAGGGAGGGAACAAGAGGGAAAGAGGGAACAGCTGATGCTATGCAAAACAAAGAAATGTACATATCACCCAACGTGGAAGAAATAACTGTATTGCAAAGCTCATAGAACTCATAAATGTTATAGACCACGATAGACAATTTGCCCCATGAAAGTTAGAATGTGTTTGTGACTATCCCACAATACTGTGAAATTTGGGAAATAATGTAACCACTTAATCACAATAAAAAATTCAGAAAAAAATATATACCAGAAACAAGAAATAGGATGAGACTTATTTACCCCTAGAAGGATATCTTTTATTTTATTATTATTATTTTTTGGTCAGTCGTGGGACTGGAACTCTTGGCCTGAGTGCTGTCCCTCAGCTCTTCAGCTCAAGGCTAGCACTCTAACACTTGAGCCACAATGCCACTTCCAGTTTTCTGGTGGTTAATTGGAGATAAGTCTCACAGACTTTCCTGCTTGGACTGGCTTGGAACCACGTGATCCTCAGATCTCAGCCTCCTTAGTAGTTAGGATTACAGGCATGAGGCACCAGCACCTGGCTTAAATAAATATTTTTTTAAAAATCAGCAGGTGTGGTTGGCCAAGAAGATGGCAGTTGGAGGTTCACCTGGGCAAAAAATGTTTGTGAAACTCCATCTCAACAAATTAAAGCTGGAAATGTTGGTACACACCTGTCATCTCAGCCACAGTGGGAAGCTTAAACTTACAGACTATGCTGGCCTAGGCAAAACATGGATCCAAGCATGAAACCCAGAGTTGAAACATTAGTAGAGAGAGAGAAGAGAGAGAAAAGAGAAAGAGAAAGAGAGAGAACATAGGCTTTGCATAAATATTTAAATCACATGTCTGGTAATAAATCATGGACTGAGTTTCTTTGTAGTCAAGTGCCTGCATACCATGTACAGGCTCTAAGTTCCATCCCAAAATCACACAAACACACACACACACACACACACACACACACACTTAGTGTACATAGTTTATAAAATAACTTTAAAAGCTCAACAATAAAAAACAACCAAATTTTAAAAATGGGAAATGAACGGAAAGACCCTTCATCTACAGAGGCTTAGGTGAGTTTTAAATGTACTTTGCTATGTTATGAAGTCCAGATCCAAGACTCTGTATCCTGAAATTCCATGTGTACCATATTATGGATAAAGCAAAGTTTTTAAAGACAAAAAAGTGATCAGTAGTTGCCAGAGAAAGCAGTAGAGGGAGGAACTGATCATAAGGGAGACAATGAAGAACTTATTTCAAGGTGACTGAATTACTCTTCATAGTATTGAAATATGAATACACTATGTCAGAATTTGTGCAATTGTACACTCGAAAGAGTGGCCTTTACCATCTGCAAATTAAAAAAAAAACCATACAAAACAAATCCATCCAGGATTTGGGGGCAGTTAGGCTGGAATGCCCACTGTGACAAATCAGTCAAATTGTACTACAGTGTGTAAAATAACCTCACAAGGGGGTTGGGAAAGAAAAAAGATGACCTAATAATTGTTTGAAACAAGTAATCTGTCTAGGTATTGTAAGGCTAAAGACAAAAATAATACATGCAAACGCTGTACTCTAGTTTCTTGTCATAATACACTTTGGTGATTCTGATATGCCATTATATTTGTATTTTGTAAATTGAATAAATAAAGAAATCTACTACACATATAGTGCTGGGTTCTTACTGTCAAAAGAGGCTAGAAATAATAAGTTGGGAATGAAAGTTTAGTGTACCTGTACAGCCATATATACAAAAGTGTGTGTATGCATATATGTATGTAATGTATGTGTTTGTGTACTAATATATGTATGTATTTATATCCACCAAGAATACCTATTAGAAATATACCCCAATAACAATATGTACATTTACTATCCAGAACTTGGTTTCTGCATAAAAAGAAATAAGACTTTCTCCAGTAAAAGAAACCAAAGTGGCTGGTTCTATGACTAAGACAGGGAACATAACCAGAACCCGAAGAATTATATTGTTTACAAGAAAGGCCCAGATGTTTATGGCTCATGCTAATCTCAGCTACATAGGAGGTAGATATTGAGAGGATCAAAGTTCAAAATCAACCCAGGCACGAATACAGTACTCCATCTCAATCAATAGCAATACATGATAGTGCGTGTGTCTTTCATTCCAGCTACATGGAAAGTATAAACAGGTAGATCACAGTTCAGGCATACTCACAAGAACATATTAAAAAAATAAAGGCAAAAAGGGGGAGGCGTGGGTGTTGCTCAACTGGTAGAGCGCCTACCTAGTAAATACAAGGCCCCAAGTATGACAAAAAGAAAAGGAAAGCAGAAGTAGGAGAAGGAGAGTGAGAAGAAGAGGAATAAGAGGAGGAGGAAGAAACGGAGGAGGAGGAAGAGGATAAGAAGAAAAAAGAAAAAGAAGAAGGAGACAGAGGAGAAGAAGAAAAGGAGGAGGAGGAGGACGAAAAGAAGGAGAAGGAAGAGGAAAAAGTGTGATGCACGTTAAAAGGAAGTGAAACCAACCAGCTAAAGTGAGGACAATCTCAGCAAAAAGAACAATGATAGCATTGAATTATCACTGAAAGAATAAAACGAACTCTATAGGGCCATAAATAAGCATGTTCAATAAGTAAGAAAATGAGGAAGATAGATCTTCCTTGCAAAAGAATAAATAAAAGGGAAAATGAAGAGAATTGGAAATTTCTTTAACACAGGAGCAACATTTGCTGCAGGCAAAATTCACTAATGAAGAAGTGGCGCTGTGGATCAAGTGGTAGAGCGCTCACCTTGAGCTGAAGAGTACAAGGACAGCACCGAAGCCCAGAGTTCAAGCCCCATGACTGACCAAAAAAAAAAAAAAAATCACTAATGGATGTTAATCTAGTGGGAAGCATTTTTAGGAGAAATTGGATATTTTGCACAGCCCTAAGGCATTTCCTTCAAATATTGTTTATTTTTCCTTCTTTTTGTTGGTTGTGGGGCTTGAACTCTGGGCACTGTCCCTGAGCTCTGCAGCTCAAGGCTAGTACTCTACCACTTGAGCCACAGCACCACTTCAGGTTTTCTGGTAGTTAATTGGAGATAAGAGTCCCATAGACTTTCTTGCCTGGGCTGGCTTTGAATCGGATCCTCAGATCTCAGCCTCCTGAGTAGCTAGGGTTACAGGCATGAGCCACAGGCACCCAGCAAATATTTGTTTACTATTGTGATATCTTAACTACATCCACAATTCTTCATTATTCCTTCCTCTGTCTCACAGCTGGAGTCTAATTCTTCTCTCCTTGAGTATGGACTGAACTCCTTGCTATATTTACTCATAGAAGGAAAATACCATGACTTTAGGGGAAGATGCTGGCACATTATATTAACCAAGTGATTAGGGGTAATATCTCCTGTAGTACATGCTACTGATGTTAGACACATCCTTGATGAAAAGGGTATACACTTATTTCTTTGATATATTCCCCAAAATTCACTGTTTCAGTATAATCATGAGAAGTTCTCATCCAAACTGTAACCGAAGGACATTTTTACAAAGTGTCTAATGACTGCTCAAAAGGGCAAAGGAAAAATTAAGAATTGCCAAGAATTTGTAAATTTCAAGAGAATAATGAAATCTGACTATTGAGGATAATGTGATATGGATGGGATTCAGGATGGGATTGGGCATGGTGGCACCCATCTGCAATCCAGTACTCAGAAGGCTGAGATAAGAGGATGGCAAAGTTGAGACCCACCTAGAGTATCGTGAGACCCTATCTCAAAAGAAAAAATAAATAGATTGAGGAAGCCTATGCAATTCCTGCATGTATTACCGTTGTGTCTATGGATGGATCCTTCATTTTGGTAAATACATCAAGTGTATGTATGGTGTTGGCACTCAGGGAAGCTCACTAAAAAGAATGTAGGCATGGCACATGATCTTCATAATCCTTCTCTAAAGCAATAATTATTGCAAAATGAAAAGTTTTCTAAATGTTATGTATGATTTAATTTTCTTAGATGTTTTACTTAAATATTATTATGATTTTGTTCTCTACAAGTTTTCTAAGAAATTGATCAGATTCTTGACTGTTATGAGTCACGTGGGACATTGATGTATTTGGTCCAAATTCCACTCCCATCAGTAAGCATGATCCCTAGCAAGTTGGAGATCCCCGGGACTCCTAATTATTAGAATAAAGGGTTCACATAATACAATGCTATAAAGGTAGAAGAGGATGACATAGTTCTTAAAAAAATGGCAAAACAAGAGCCTCAGAGTTTTTCCAAGATAAAATACAAGCTCAAAACTCAAATGTACTAAACAAATATTATTGCTAAATATAAATAATAATTGGAAACATTAGGACCACACCCAGAAACCATCTCATAGCATTGTCAAGCCGGAATCAAAAACGAAGAACAATACAGCCTGAAGCATAAATCCTTTTCCTTTCTTGGCAGTGAAGCCAACCTATCGTTGTTCATCACCAACCAGAAAGGAAAGACTATTTAGAGCCAATGGCTCTCAATACCAGAGACTGCCTATCCTGGCTGTGAGGAGCAGTCAGGCTCCCTTGTCACATGAAGAAGCAACTGATTAGCACACCTAATCAGCAGGTTAGTACAGGCTCCTTCTTCAGCCACATGAGTTATTTAATTCTAACTTTTAAGCAGAATTATAACTCTGTTCATTCAAGCAGCACAATATTAAATGAATATCAAAAAATCTAGGAAAAGTTTAGGATAATTATCTTGGATACTGTTGGCAGTCTTTATTATAATATTGAATATCTTTCTCATTTAAGCAATTATCTGGGCTGCTATGGTTACACACACTAGGGTCTTAGGAGAGGAGGATGCTTTGCCCTTGATCATGAAAGCAACTTCATTAAGAAAGACACAGAAGGTTCACAAGCCTTCATTTTCTAAATTTCAGGGGCCTTTTCTATAAAGTCAAAGAGTACTTTCAAATTGTCAGGGAGCCATGCATACAGTTAGGCATATTCACTTACCAATCCTCCTGGACTACAAATGTAAACTGTAGGCCTTTAGAAGGTCTTTCTTCCTGAGAGACAGCAGAATTTGACTGGAAAACACCATACATTAATGAAGCATTGTCGGCAGCTGGTAAGTCAGACTTCTGGGTAATACAATGCATTTCTCCTCATACTGTGTGTACAAAGAGCCCAGATTACACAGGACTGAGCTATGTTCTAATACCTTAGGAAAAACTCCAAAGAACATAGGCATGTGAGTTCTCTTTGGGAGTTATTTTTAATGCAGCTCAAATGTATAGAAATGTTACCATTGGAAAGCTCCCAAATAGCCTTTACCTGGATTTGATGATAAATAATATGTATAATTTGTGAGATTACTTGAGATTGTAGGCATCGTGATCCTCAGCAAACATCATCAACTGATACTGTACTAGCACCTACTGATGATTCTCATTTAATCAATTATAACCATGGTGATTATAAAATGGTAATCTTGTCATTTCAGGTTACCTTCAGTATTGAACAGCTGGCATTCTCCCCTAAGGAAGGACTCCATCATCTATTTATCTGTCTGTCTATCTATCTATCTATCTATCTATCTATCTATCTATCTATCTATCTATCTATGTCAGTTTTGATCCATGAATTCTGATTTTATTCAGACAAGATTGGGCGTGTTCAGGGTGGTATGGCCGTAGACGAATTCTGATTTTATTCAATGGATCATAGTTCAATATCATTTTTTCTTTGCATTTTAAAGGTGTTTGAAAAGCACATCCAAAAGCACATTAAAAGTTATCTTTGATTTAGAGGCTAATGGTCACCACTCTGCCTTCAAAACATTTTGGGGGGAAAAATGTGTCTTTCTGTTTGAATAGAAACACTAACAAATCTTTTCTCTGCTTAGAAACTCCTGTCTAGACACATTACTCTTTCACAGCACAAAATCTCTGTTTTGCTCCCTATCCAGGCCTGCAGTTAATTACATGAAGAGACAGATGCTGAACAGCCTTAAGGCTCTCTCTGCCACTGCAGTGAGGCTGAGCTTTGCTCAACAAGCAGGTAGAGAGTGAGGACAAATGCTGTTTGACAAGGCAGCATATCCTAGTACTCAGGGTTAGAAAAGAGACAAGCCACTCTGTGTTCCCTAGCAAAGACAGAGGAATTGAAAGCAGATTGTTTCTGACAGAAATCATATCACAGCCACACTTCCAGACAAAGTCCGTGTGAATGAAATGATACACTTTCTGTTTCCCATCTTCCCCTTTAACAGAAAGCAAGTATACCAAAGGTACATTGAAGGTGACAGCTCAATGCAAGGTGGTTAGCAGGATTTTCTAAGCTTGGTTTCCCTTTGGAGATATTGTAGAATCGGCGACAGTTCATCGATTTGGATCTGTAGCTATTCCTCTTGATTCTAACGAATTTCCAGTTTCCTAAATACTGCAGTGTAAATCCTCTATGTCCAGTGTCCAAATTAAAAATTAAAGGCAAGTTTTTTATTTTGCAGATAAAGACAGAATACATAAATCAGAAAAGATGATATATAAATTGGACTTCCCCAAAGCTTAATAAGCAATGGTTAGCTGGAAAATTAAGTTCCTAAATGTAAGCTCATACTAGAATACTAATTTTAGGTACCACCTTTCACTTATGCAAAGACATTAATAAATACAGAAAATATCTCCTCAAATATTATAATTTGGAAAGCAAATAAAATTTTTATCCAAATAGTTGTGATCTGCTTAGTAGTTGTCAATGTAAATGTAGGTGATTTTTATTAAAGTGTAACTAAGTTATTTTAAAATGTTCTTTTTTAACATTGTATTTGTTGGTTTTATAGAGAGTATTAACATATCACATTACAGACACAATAAGTCAAACAAACTAGTATGTCACATTCTTCTAACCCAACCGATATTTTCAGAAGTCAAGAAAGAAGCCCAATGAAACCTGCTGTGAGGCCAACTGTTAGATGATAGGCCAACAAAGAACAACCATTCCCATGGGAGAAGGGGTGGGGCACCACACAAACAGTCAGAGAAGTTCTATTTCTGTCCAGAAAGCATAAAATAAGGTATATACTGAAATCAACAGTTCACTTCAGGGGAAGTAGTTAACAAGAATCTTATACTCACAGATTTCAAATTAAAATCAGTGAGAAAAGATAAACAAGGTCGCTACATACTAATAATGGGATCTCTCCTTTAGGAGGATATTACAATTCTAAATATCTATTTGCCAAACAACAGAGCACCCAAATTTATCCAAGAAACACTACTTTCCCTCAAATCCCACATATACCCAAAGATATTCATTGTTGGGGACTTTAACACACCACTTTCCCCCACTAGATAGATCAACTCAGCAAAAACTCAACAGAGAAACTGCAGATCTAAACAACTGCATAGATCAACTAGATTTTACAGACATCTACCAAATATTTCACCCAGCAGCATCAGAATACATGGTTTTCTCAGCAGCACATGGAACATTTTCCAAAATAGACCACATCTTAGGCCACAAAGCAAACTTGTCTAAATTCAGAAACATTGAAGTTATACCTTGAATTCTCTCAGACCACAAGGGAATAAAATTAGAACTCAACAACAAAAGCCACCAAAGAAAATCCTGGAACACATGGAGGCTGAACAACACACTGCTGAATCAAGAGTGGGTCATGGAAGAGATTAGAAAGGAAATTCAAATGCTCATGATATTTAACAAAAATGAGCACACAAATTACTAGCTCCTTTGGGACACAGCAAAGGCAGTACTCAGGGGCAAGTTTATAGCTCTGAGTTCCTATATCAACAAATTGGAGAGATCTGAAACCAACAATTTAATGACACATCTGAGCCTCCTTGAAAAAGAACAGTAAGATAAACCCCAATCCAGTAGATGGAAAGAAATAATTAAAATGAAATCAGAATTACATGAATTAGAATTAAAAAAATAGAAAGAATCAACAAAACAAAGAGTTGGTTCTTCGAAAAAATGAACAAAATTGACAGACCCTTAGCAAATCTTATCAGAAAAAGAAGAGAACACACCCAAATAAAT
>NW_012267262.1:9583351-9705851 GCF_000151885.1 Dipodomys ordii
AGGATGGGATGGGAAGGGGAAACAAAGGAGGAGGCTACAATGCTTGATAAGAAATGTACTCATTATCTTGCCCATATAATTGTAACCCCTCTGTACAGTATTTTCACAATAAAAAAAATAAAAAGAAAAAAAGAATCTTATACTCAAGTTTTGCTTGCTTTAAATATTTTTGTCATGGATTACTGTAATTTTCTATGTACTGTTTCCATTTTAATCATACAACAGTAGTTCTATAAAACAAAAGTCACAAAGTAGGGCCAGACTTGGTAGTACATACCTCTAATCTCAGCACTAGGAAGGTGAAGATAGAAAGACTATCAATGTGAAGACCCTGGGCCTGTATATGGAGTTTGAAGCCTACAGAGCAACCACTATCTCAAATAAACAAAGAAAAATCAAAAAGTATACTGTATTTTTGAAAGAGAGATTATATTTTCTCATAAAAATTATAGTTGGAGAGTGCATTCCTGACCAGCTTCAAAACACCACAATTATGTTGCAAAAGTTATTTCAGCTGTAATGGTCTACATAATGTTAGATAGTAAGATAATACCCTAGTCTTAGGAAATTAGTAATGCACTACATAAAAAAGAACAATTCACAAGACTCATATGCTCTACACCTTATGAGACAAACGATCTAAAACTAATGGGTTGATTTATATTTGGAAAAGGCAATGGGGTGGGAAATGTATTAAGGCCAAGGGGAGTGTAACCAATAAAAAATTGAGAAAATCTTTCACGATACAGATACAGCCAATTGCTCTACAAAATGACTATGTCAGAGGGAGGGAAAACATGGATGCTGGCTAGGTCTCAGTTTGGAAAACCGGTGGCTGGCAACATTATTCAGCAACTGAGAGAATTTGCAGGGGAAAAGATCAGATCAGATCTGAAATTCTGTGACTGAGTGCCAAGATCCAAAAGGGATATCCAATTGTTTATTTGATAGGCATGTTTTCTCCTAAATTATTTATGAGATGAATATATGAGAATATTCTTACAAATTTTGGAGGAAAACATATTTAACATTATTAAACATGTTTAATTTTATGCCCAAGTGGGCAGAAGTTTTACTGAAAATTATTTCATTACCAAATGGTATACATATGATTTTCAGTAGACCATGTGTTGTGTGTGTGTGTGGGAGAGAGAGAGAGAGAGAGAGAGAGAATGAGAATGTGAGATTCTTACTCAGGGCCTGGTGGTCTTGCTAGCTTTGTCACTCAAGGTAAGCACTCTACCACTTGAACCACATCTCTGTTTACAGCCTTTTGCTGGTAAATTGCAAGTAAGTCTTGGGGATTTTTCCACTTAGGCTAGCTTTGAACTATAGTCATCAGATCTCAGCCTCCTGAGTAGCTACAATTACAATGTGCCACCAGCATTTAGGAGTTTTTGGACCACTTATGTTCAGCATACAGAATATGAAAATTTTGTCCATTATAAGAAATGAATGGAAAATTCCTTACTAGAAAGACTAACTGGATGCCCTTCACATTTCACTGAAATGCATACAGCTATACAAATGATAATCTATAAAAATTAAGAATATGGGTAATGTCTTAACTATGTAGGTTTACATTCCTATGCTACTTCTCCACAGAAATGTAAACCATAAATAAATTTCCTAATGTCTCTGCACTTCAGTTCAGTTCCCATCTAACAAAAACTAAATAATCACTGACACAATCTACAGCACAAATCATGACTGTTAACTCATCCTTGATAAAAGGTATTTAAAGGAATATTAAAAGAGAGAAGGTAAGAAAACAGTCATGAGAGTTTGAATGAAAAAATGAGAACTACTAAAGAATCAGATGTTTTGGAATCAGTAAACCAGCAAACTTCTGAAAAAGGAGAAAGAACAAGAGTACCCAAACATAATGGGGGAAGGGGGAAGGGAATATGTGAATTAGTAATTACCTTTCAATACTATCCAAAAATGTGATAATCTTTATTCACCAACTGAAAGATGAAGAGGCTGCTGACATTGAAAACTCTTTCCTGTCTCACCTCACTGTCACACAGATTTAAAGTAAAAGTATGGAAATTGATATTCCAAGAAAATGGAATCTGAACGCATCACTTTTTTTTTTCCATTCTTGGGGCTTAAACTTAGGGCCTGGGTGCTGTCCCTGAGCTTCTTTTGCTCAAGGCTAGCACTCTACTACTAGGGCCACAGCGCCACTTGCGGCCTTTTCTGTTTATGTGGTACGAGGAATCAAACCTAGGGCTTCATACATGTTTGGCAACACTCTACCACTAAGCCACATCCCCCACTCTCAAAGCATCATTTTTATGCTCACAACTGGTAAATTAGACTTCAAGCCCAAATAAGTCAACAGGAAAAAAAGGAAGTCTTTATCCATGTTGTGCATTGTATACACTATAAAAAAATAGCAATATCCATGAAAAGTATCACAAATGTACATATGAATGTACTGAATATTGGACATAAAGTCATATCGTAGGTTCTAAAACAACTATAGTAGGAAGTTTCATCATACTTTACAATCATCAACGAACAGGTCATCCAGACAGAATATTTACAAAGAAACTTCAGAGTTAGCCTGGCACTATGGAGTTTAATAGACTTTAAAGAAATCTACATCAATATCCTATCTAATAGCTGTGGAATGTGCATTCTTTCCAGCATCCCATGGAACTTTATCCAAAACAGATCACATTTAGGGCCATGAAGAAAATCTTAACCACTATAAAAATTTGAAATAATTTCTCCTATCCAATTCCATCAAAATGAAATGAAGTGAAAATCTTAACCACTATAAAAATTTGAAATAAATTCTCCTATCCTATTCCATCATAATGAAATGAAGTGATTAAGCAATATACTTTGAATGATTATAAAGAAATCAGGGTGAGATCTACAACATTTTAGGAACAAGTGAAAATGCCACTTCTTAGAGCTGGTGGGATATCACAAAAGCAATTTTAAGAGTGAAGCATCTAGCTATACGTGACTTCATTACGAAGTCAGAGCTATCTTAAACAAATAGGCTGATGATGTGGAAGGAAAGGAATCTTTATATACTGTTGGTGAAAAATGTAAATTAGTGCAACCCCTGTGAGAATCAGGGTAGAAGTTTCACAAGAAATTGAAAATATAACTATCCTATTTTCTAGCTTCTGTACTTCTAGGCATATATCTAAAATGATTGGTCAGAAATACCTATGTATTTATGTTTACTGTAGCATTTTTTCACAATAGCAATTTTTCACAAATACGGAATTAGCCGAGGTGCTTTTCATTGGATGAATGGATAAAGAAAATGAAGTACATAGACACAATGGAATATCATTCAGTCACAAAGAACAAACTAATATTATTTGCAG
This sequence comes from Dipodomys ordii, assembly GCF_000151885.1. Taxonomy (NCBI): domain Eukaryota; kingdom Metazoa; phylum Chordata; class Mammalia; order Rodentia; family Heteromyidae; genus Dipodomys; species Dipodomys ordii. The sequence continues at coordinate 9,586,708 of NW_012267262.1, forward strand.
GAAAAGTGGATGAGACTGAAGATCATGTTACACAAAGTGAATCATGATTCAAAAGGCAAATATTGTATTTTTCTCACATATCTGTAACTTAGAATATGGAAAGTATAAAGAAAGGATAAAAGAGGGGCTATCAGGTGAGCAGAAGGAGAAAACAGGAAAAAAAGAGGAAGGAATAAAGGAACAATGCTCGATAGGAAATGTACTCATTACCTTACACATGTAATTGTGACCCCTCAGTACAGTATCCTTACAATAAAAAATATACTAAAAAAGTGGCAATGTGTATATTGGAATGTAATAATGAAACACACTACTTTGTACAAAGCTATTTTACACTAACAAAAATTTCATTCATTATCCTGAAGTTTAAGGTGCATTGTACATCCTCTTTTCCTTGAATCTGTGTTAAGCTGTATTTAACATTAAAAGATTCTTTTTATTTGTCTTTGCTAATGTTGTTAAGGCCTATTTTAATTGCTAAACAGGCTTTAGTCATATTAAAAATTGCTTCTCACTAATAAGGGGTTTTCACTGAAATGTTTCACTTTTCTTGTTCTTCTCGTCATTGCTCCCTGTGTCCTTTTCTCCAGCTGCTCATGTTATTACTTGCTGAATTTTTCCTTCCTGCTGTTGATCTACCCTCCCTTCAGTGTTCTTCTGACAGTCAAAATCCCATCTGACGACATATAAGAGTAATTTTTTAACCACATTCATGGATTTTTTTTCTCTCCATCATTGTCTTCTGAAATCCCAAAGACTTATGTAAAACTGAGTTCTTCGTAAGAGATAACTGCAGAATCTTCGAGAAAAGAGCTGTTGTCTCAAAGATGTTCATGAAGCAGCTAGGTTAGAAGGATGTAGACATCCTTAATAATATGCTTTGTGATTCTGGTTTTCAAGGGAAATGGTAATCTGTAAAGGTTTTAATCAAAGCTGCAAAGTTAAGATACACATGCTCTTCTAGATGGGAGAAGACAGCTGGTTATCAGTCACTGTGTAAAGAGCTCCAGTGGACACAATTGGTGAAAATTAGCTAGACAAATCCTAAGAGTATCAACTGATCAAGATGCCTAAGCTATTAAATGCCTATGGCACATGCAACAGTAAAAATTGTTTTAAAAGCCTCTATGTCCTTTTCTTTTTGGGGGCAGGTATTTAAACTAAGTAGAGGGGCTTGAACTCAGTGCAGGGGCTTGATCTCAGGGCCTCCTGTTCTTGCTCAACTTTTCATTTGCAGCTGGCATTCTACCACTTGAGCTATGCCAGCCCTTCAGGCTGCTTGATGGTTAATTGGAGAGAAAAGTCTCTCAAATGTGTCTGCCCAGGTCTTTCAAACTGTGATCCTCAGATCTCAGCCTCATGAGTAGCTAGGATTACAGGCATGACTCACCTCTGCCTGGCTTTCTTTTTTTTTTTTTTAACCCAGTCCCAGAACCCAAGCCCCAGGACCAACACAAATAAATAGATAAATAAATGAACACATAAATTAAAAAGTGAGAAAAATTCATTTTCATCATATTACAGTTTGATATGGAGGGTGAAGGGGAATTTCTATGAAATCCTACTCTAAGTTTAAAAAAAAAAAAAAAGCCCACAGCCACTAGGGCTGAACTCAGACCCAGTGAAGGTTATGACCTCACAATGTCAGACCCCCTGTGCTCTCCACAAGTCCACCTTTTCTGTTCTGAATGATCCCATGTATTATTTCCATCTTTGTGGTAGGCTCACTAAAGGTTGGTATCAAATGACAGAAATGAAAATTTAATTTAAAAATATTAATTGGTGCAGGGCGCCAGTTGCTCATGCCTATAATCCTAGTTACCAAGTGAGGATCGCGGTTCAAAGCCAGCCCAGGTAGGAAATTCCATGAGACTCTCATCTCCAATTAACTACCAGGAAACTGGAAATGGCACTGTGTCTTCAAGTGATAAGAGTGCTAGCCTTGAGCAAAAAAGTTCAGGGACAGCTTGCAGGCCCTTAGTTCAAGCCCCACAACCAACGAGAAAAAAATAATTGATTTTATTGTTTTTTATGCTAACATTGAGGAACACTTCAATCCACAAAATAAAATAAGTGTTCCAATAAGCCAGGCAAAGCTCATTGGCTATCTTTTCTCTTGAGTTTAGGGAAGAAAAGTTTGATTTGGATTTTTAGTTAAGAGTAACTGCATTTTGACTTTTAGTTTTGTGTATTGAAGCCTGAGTCAGGAACTTACTCCAAAAAGCTTAGCTTTCTGTTGTTTTTATTTAATATTAATAATTACATTTATACAGATTCATTCATAAGGGTGTGAAAGTGGAAAACTGAGACATAAGACTTTGTAAATGCTACCAAGAGAAAGTGTTAGAGGAATGGGAGAATGTTTTCCCAGGCTAGGTTTTGATGAGATTAGAAAGGAAGAATATTGATGGGAGGCAGCATAAGTTTCCACGTCCAGACAATACAAGTGTTAGGGAGAAATTAGACAAAGGGGACAGAAAAATTAAGGAGGTGTTACTAAATGAGTTTTTGTAACAGGCTCCTAATTATGTGTCTTGTGAAAATAAGGGCCAGGCAGAAGTGGAATTAGAAAGAGCAGGACACAGAACTTGCAACAAAGATACACTTGGGAGGGGAGTTCAAGAGATGGAATATGAGCTGCCTGGGAAGAGGGCGAAACCATGGCTTTTCTATACCTGATAGACCTGGGCTTGAGTCCTGACTTCGCCCACTGTTTGGGACCTTGGAAAGTTAAATAACTTCCTTCGATCTCTATTTCCTCACCTCTAAAATGAGAGTTACAAGGATAGCCTGATTCACAGGTCCAGTTTTTCTAGAAAGCACCTCATGGATATAACAACTCAGGTGTACAGAGTTGCTCAATAAAGGTAAGTGCTATTATCAAATTATCATGATTATTGAGTGAGTTCTCAAACACAGAAAGATGCAAAGATGGCAGCCAATGTGTGGCAAATGGGCAACCAAATTTGCAGACATAAAGGTTCTCTATAGGGAGATATCAATGAACTAAGATCCGAATATGGATCCATGCTTATAATTGAGATAAGTTTGTTATATTAAGGAACATCAGAGTTTATGTGTGTAGGGAGAATACGTCAGTCATTTCAATCTCCACTCTTCCGAAACATAGCATAGCTCCCCTTGGTATTTGTGCCCTGTCCCTTCTCCCCCCGCCCCCCACCCTTAGAAGGGCACCAGTCCCAGGACCATGTTAAGACTCACCATCATACGAAAATACTTGTAAAGACTCCATTTCCAAACAAGGAGATCACACTCACAAGTACTAATAGGTCTGTTTTCAACATCTCTTTGGTGGACACAATTCAACCCTTAATACCTTCTCTAGTTGATATAACATTGGTTTTAACATAGTTCCTCTCATTAAATTGTACCCTTTCGGTTTCTCTTGTTTATTTGATAATCCGTCCATCTAATGTCCTTTGAAGTGAACACACATACACAGAGACAGACCTACACATGCGCACACTCATACATGTACTCACACTCTGCTGTGTCTCCACTTAGATGACAAGTACCTTGTGGGGAGAAAATACATTTTTCTCCCAAATTTACTAGGGTTGAAGTTAGACAGGTAGTGGATTTAGACTGGGTGAATAATGCTTAAAAGGAAGACATAGAGATTTTTATAGGTTTAACAATATAGGTGTAATCCATCATAGCAACTTTTCACGGAGCTAACAGAAGTCTCCTTAAAGAAAGTGAAAACATGAGAATCTAAAAGTAGCACTAGCTTATCAGGACCACAAACGGTAAAGCCTCAACTTTAAGGAATTATCAAGAGCAATAAACAATAGACTAGCTCCCAAGAACAGAGATAATTGCATGATAGGGAGGCAATCTACACTTCAGCTTCACGTCCAGCTGCCCAGCAGCATGGCAAACCCCTGTCTTCATTTATAATTATGGGTGAAGAAGTGGCCATTAGACCTTTATTTTCCTTCCGGATAATATGCACACATATATCCTCATATAATCCTCATATATATCTTCATATAATACACGAATTGATTTCTGATTAAAACAAAAGCTAGAGATTTTTCCGGCATTTAAAGGAACGGACCACAGTAGGATATGAAGAGCAGGACACTTCGGTAATTGGCTGCTGTCTCAGTTCCATTGTGAGCAATCAAAGGCTCTGGGAGGAACAAGAAACAATGAAAAAGATACTTAGTAATCACAAGAGAAGTGAGAACAGAAAGGAAGGCCAAGGAAGAAGAAGAATAGACACAGAAAGAGAAAAACAATTAGCCTACACAGCCAATCTAGAAACATATAATTAATTAAATACGTTATAATAATGCAGTACCTATCAATGACTCATATTGTACAATTTCTGTCATTGGGTTATATTGGCAAAAGCTGCTTATTTTCACAAGCAAAGCAATCACATACTGAAAAATATCAGATCATTGGAATATATAAATATTTTAACATCTTGTATATTAAAAGAGAGAACTGGAAAAACTGCCACATATAGAAAAAAATGTTTTCACTCACTAGATTATGCAAACAGTTTATGCCTCTCTTTTTCAATTAGTATATTTAGATGTTCCCTTTAGGCTTCCAAAATTTCCAACTTCATATAAGGAGGAACATGATTAGAAAATAGGTCTGTGTGAATTTTTAATCAAATATTAACAGCAATTTAATATTTTTAAATTCAAATGAATCGGCAGGAAATTTCTCATATTACTGGTTGTATTATTAATTGGTACAATCCTCTCCAAATCAATGGGACAATCTATAGCAAGTAGAAGGTCTTTAAATCATGGGATAAAGAAGCATGATAAAGAAGATGAAGTTTCATGGGTTGAAGATATACACAGAAATTTTGTCCATACTGACAAGATGAAATGACCTAAATATCATTCTCTAGGATAATAGTTTATGAAATGTATGTAAAATCATGGGAAAGCATTATGTAACAATGGTAAATATGGGTAGAAGAAGAAGACACGTGAACTACAACTAACATTGGTATTATAGAATATCACTGATCTACTCAGGAAAAATTTATTAAGCAACTCAGGAAAAATTTATTAAGCAACTATTACTTAAATAGGTCATATGGTAGGAAAACATAGTTGCTAAACTAACCCTCACAATCCTAATGTTTAAGCATTCACCAAAGGAGTTATTATAGTATGCAAAGTGCTCTAATTATCTTCAGCTTGGTTAGCTGGTTACTTAGTTGATTTTCCACTTCTGGTGACCAAAAATCTCAAGGCATTGTGTATGCTCCACCAAACCCTGGACAACTGCACTGCCAATAAGCTCCATCTCCAGGCTTTAAAAAAAACTATGAGCAGGGATCAATGGTTCACGCCTGTAATCCTAGCTACTTGGGAGCTGAGATCAGTATATGGGATTCAAGGCTAACCAGGAATAAATCTCAACAAGATGCCATCCCAACTACTGGGCTGGGCATGGTAAAGGGACTTGTTATAGTAGCCATAGAAGCACAAGGGCTGTGTGATAATGCAAACCTGTCATTCAAGGCAAGGCAGAGAAGCAGAAGTGGGAGGCTCTCAGTCCAGGCATAAAGGGAACTCTCACCCCCCCTCAAATAACCAAAACAATTTAGGGTGCCCTTAAAGAAAAAGATCCTGGCATTTAGAGCTACCCTAAAATGTATACAGAGCTTTACTTCCACAGACACTCTCAGTATATCTAGCTTTACCTGAAAGAAAGATGTCAGAGCTCCAAATCATCTCCAGAGAAAAACACAGTAGAGCAACAGTCTACCTGAAATTATTAAATTAAAGTGGTGTAGCTATTATAAACTATGTAACTGTTTCTCTATATGAAAATCATAGCTATGGCATATATATACATATAAATGTATAAAATTTAACACTTGAATATCTATTGAAGACATTGAATAGCCAATATATTGCATATATTGTATGTACTGTATATGTTTTCTCTATATAAATATATCCAAAAGTTCAATTTTATAAATTTTAAATTTCTAAAGCATTATTAATAATATACAAAATGAGATAAAAAATCTATAACAAAATACACACATATATGTATAAATGTACACATGCGCCTTCATACACACACACATACAATACCACAAAGTAAAATTAGTAAAATTCGAGGGGTATAAAATTGGCACTTTTATGGTGAAAGAAAATAAAGATGTAATTCTTTAAGGGCTTCTTCTAAGGTGTTTATGAATACTAGCATTGTGCCAGCTAATGTATGTTCTGCCTGCTTGAATAATTTTCAGTTTAAATAGGTAGTGAAAAGGTTATAAGAATCCAATGTATATCATTCAAAATTAATCAAAGTGAGGGAGGGGAGAGGAATGGGTGAGAATGTTGAAAGGGTGAATCTGATCGAGATAGAGTGTGTTCATATACTGTTATGTTAAATGGCAACTTCTTTACACAGCTTTTTGAAAGAACAATAATTTTAAAAAGCAGATACCTTTAAATAGTTTATAGAAAAATGATGCCTTTCTTTAGTAAACATTAAATTCTTATCTTAGCTTCTGTGCAGCAAACCTGGCCGGTAAACATCCATGTTGTAAATGGGGAAATGGAAGCCTGGTGTGTATGAATGGTTCAACCAGATCTGACAAGTAGCAAGATGGAGCAAGCTGAAAGAGCTTGGGGTGTGGAATGAAACAATGATATATATCACTTACAAAGAGTCTTCAGGAGGGGCAGCCCAAGTGGTAGAGAGCTTGCCTAATAAGCACAAGGCCCTATGTTCAAACCCCAATGTTGTCATAAAGAAACAAACAAACAAACAAAACCAAAACCAAAACAAAATAACACCAAGGCGAGGGGGGGGGAGGGGAAGGGAGAAGTGGGCAAGGAAACCAAAAGTCTTTTAACACTGAATCTTGCTGCCTGCATATGAATAGCAGAATTGTGAAAGACACCATGTGCCAGATTTTCTTTTCATAATTCTTGATATAGGCGAACATTTGAAACCTATAATAAACCTTCTTAATTCAAATATCATTTAAACTTGTTAATCTTTGATAGTTCATAGCTGTACTTATTTTCAAAGGGAAGCATGAAAACCTCTGTTATTCTTTTAGTCATAAAAGAGATAAAAGAATGAAACTAGTAAAAATAAGACCATAAATGTAGGAATTATAACATTACTGCCTTAATAAGAATTCTTCACTAATAGAATACATGACACAGTACCTTTATAAAATATAATAAAGACGAAACATAGCAGAAACCATATAATGGCTATTCTACTGTAGATCAATTTGAGTCTAACATAACAGAAATGATTACTGATCCCAAGACGTTATGGAATAGTAAACTTAAGATATTGTGCTGCTTTTCAAGTTTATGTGACTGTGATTATTTAATTTTCTTTTGTGCGTGCTCAAGTATAGCTGTTATATAACTACACATGAGAGAACCTGAAATTAATTTGTCTGTATGAGATCAGTGACTGTACAAATTCTTATGAAAACTAACATGCCATGACAATAGTAATTTTAATAAAATTATAGCAAGTACTGCAATTCTCTGCCATCTGGCTGTCTCATCATAACTACTTTGATGTGCTTTTTATTACTTATTTACTTCAGCCACTTTATTGCTATAGTTAAAAGCATGTACAATTTTGCAATGGAGAATTTTCAAGTTAAAGAAAGATAATCTTCAGATATAAATGTTGAAATTTCACAGAATTAGAAGTCTCCAGCCTTTTTGATGGGAAAAATATTGCTCAAGCAAAAATTATATTTAAGAAGTTTTCTTGTTCATTTGCTGTAATTTTTATTATTCCTTAAAGCAGACAGCACAACTATCTATGGAACTTCCTCTGAACTTCTTTTATACCAATATAAGATTATGTACTTAACTGTTGTTTAGGTCATTACATATAAAATACCTTCAAATTCTTTTTTTTTTTCCGGTCTTGGGCTTGAACTCTGGGCTTGGGCGCTGTCCCTGTGCTCTTCAGCTCAAGACCAGCACTCTACCACTTGAGCCACAGCACCACTTCCAGTTTTCTAGTGGTTTATTGGAGATAAGCATCTCATGGACTTTCCTGCCCTAGATGGCTTTGAACCATGATCCTCAGATCTCAGCCTCCTGAGTAGCTAAGATTACAGGCATGAGCCACCAGCACCCAGCTTACCTTCAACTTCTTTACATACTTTTTTTTACAACTCCAACATCATATAGTTTCTTTTATATGAATGCTATATTAAACCAACATCATTTAGTTGTATTATAAAATATGTAGTTCAAAATTAAATTTTTATTCATCATAAAACTAAGCAAAATGACTTGGAAGATTTAAAATGTGTAAAATTCAATCAGGTGTGGTGGCCCATGTCTGTAATCCAGAGCCCAGGAGATTCAGTCATGAGAAATGAATTTCAGGCCAACTTAAGATACATAGTAAGGCTCTGTCAACTTAAGATACATAGTAAGGCTCTGTCTCGAATAAAAACATTTTTAAACGTGTCCGTAGAAGATACTTTTCATGTGTTTAGGTTTCAAATCTTACGCCTAGAAATATCTGATTGTTTATGGCCAAACGATATCTCCTTATACTCTTATTGTGCCTAAATGCTGTACTCAGCCTCCAGCTCTAACAGCCTGTTGGTTGTTAAAGGGCATAAAGGTTGAGTTACAATGCACACACCTTTAGGACACTTTTTTCTTCCTTGGCAGATCAACAGCATATTTAGTGTTAACAACTTTATACTCATGAAGGAAGTGGCTTGGGTTCAGTTTCCACTCAGTCTGTATCTAGTTCATCAATCTCACTGGAATAATTTGTTGATGGCTTGGGAAACATGCAAAGAATTTCAAATGTTTTGAGTTTTTTTCCCCTGACCAATGAAGATATAATTGGGTTAAATAATATGAATAAAATATGATGTACACTATAATTGTGCACACTGTCAGGATTCTAGATTGACTTAGAATGATGATTCTAATACCATTAATACATATTAAGAAATTTTCTAAAACTCTCTCGACTCAGTTGGCAAAAAAAAAAAAAAATCTGGTATATGGTAGAAAAACAGCTTAGCCATAATTCACTTAAAACTGAATTTACCCAGTGGTAAGGCACTCTGGGTTGAAAACTAGTGTCAAATAACAAAATGGCATGACTTCTTAGAAGCATTTAAACTCAAATTTTATATGTCCACAATGTACCTGAATTAGTTTCTAAGATTCAGGAGTGAACCACAGTTATGTAATGCTACCAGTATTCTCATTACACTCTTAAAGAAAATTGCACCCATGATTACATCTAAGATTTAGAAAGATAAAGCTTGGACTATTTCTTCCTTAAATCCAAAGAAGAAAATTACTGTAAAGACCAATAATGCATTGATATATAGAACAAAAATACATAATATAAAATATTCATTATCTCATATTTGGGAAACTGTAAATGATAGTTAACAAAGCTATCTTCTTTTAGGATAAATAAACCTGTTTAAATAACTTTCAGTTCATAAAACTTCCTCAAAATAAAACCAAAATCAACTTTCTTAATGCAAATACATAAAACCAGGAGGCTGTTTTAATAGCACACTTTTGTTTATTATCTAAACACCCTTCCTGATAGTCTAGTTTAGCCTCAGTCCTGCGATTCTCAAAGGTAGTAAGGTTATCTTGACAAAAGCAAGTGTCATCTTGAAATGTTTAAATTCTCACTACAATACCATGCTCCTGTCAAATACACTAACACAGGGTGACCAGTGCTTTATCCACCAATTTTAGTGCAATTTATATATGAATATAGTAATTACTTAGTATCCCTTAAACCATTCCTGTTTTCATAATTTACTCGCAGCATGATAAGTCTGGAATAGTTAAATTCAGAGAGAATTCTTATTAAACAATATAGGTTATTAAATTAACTAGCAACTTTGGGATATAAAAACTGCCAAGTCAGACTGTGATAAACCTATTTTATATTTTCTTCCTAATAAAATAACATGCAAGGGTTTGTTTTCTCTTATTTTGAGAGTGGGCTTTCTACTAAATGGAATTTGTGTATGTGGCTCTAGACATGATTAATGATTTCTCAGCACCACTAGGGAATCTTGCCCAACTGAATCTGAAACTATAGCATGGGCTTGGTTGGAGGCTAATTAATATTAAAAAGTATACTTTGTTCATGGCACTGTGTAATAAGTAAGATGCTTTCAGTTTACCCTCCATCTGGCTGAACTAAGTCAGGCCTGCCTCCAGCCAAATAATACTTTATGAAGAATAAAACAAATGTTCCCAGTTTCATACCTGATGATACTGAAAGTTAAGTTAAAAACTTGCTGCCTCTAAATTTCCTTCCATGAGAAAGAGTTTGGGAAAACAGCCCAATATTTCTGTAGGAATAAAATTCATTGGATCTTTCCATCTGCCAACCCAAAGATCATATAAATATCTTTCTTTTTAGTCATGGAACACAAAAGCAATCTCACTGTATATTTTATAATTCCTGAAATTAAAATAAAAACAGCAAAATGTGAGAGAGTGGAAAAGGTACACTCTATTTCTTAATCAGCATGACCCAAAATCCAAGTAGATAAAGGGAGACTTTTGTTCTTAAAATACACCAAAATTTTTCTGCTTAGTGGCTCTTCATACAAAAGGTATCTTTTGGATCCAGAAAACCATAGCAATGCTGCAGGTTAAAACTGGTTAAAAGTAGTAGTATGTAGATAACTGTGTTTCACTTGTGAAGGCAACAAATGTAAATTGTTTTATGAGTTTTTGACTGTATTATTTAAAAACTAACATTATTTTTAGCAGTTTTTTTGTTTCAGATATTCTCTCATATATACTTCAATTCTACATAAACTCTCAGAATTATATAGCTTGCTGAGGAAATATTGGTCCCAAATATATCCATATCAAATCCAGTTTCTAAACCTATGATTCTATCTAATCCTATTTTATAATTATAACATGTACTTCTAAACTTTGCTTTAAAAGAATACCATGGGGCTAACATTTATGTTAACTTGCAACATGATTTTGGTACATACAATTTAAGGTATACATTATCCACGCAGTTTCTATACTTTCTGCCTGTAGAAATATCTTTACACATCCATGATAGGAATTTTATTTACATAGTCTCTGTTGCAGAGACACACAAAAGGAAGCCTCTTCCACACAAGATGATCATTTTCATAACGTACACAGTAAACTGGTAAAAAAAAAAAAAGCGAGATCATCAAAATTCTTCAATTCTTACTTCAATTTGAAATAAAATGATGTGAGATACAGTTATTGTATCGACTTAAAAAAAAAGAAACATTTTATATACTTGGACCCATAAACCATGTATACAAATCATCTTTTTTTCTGGCAATTTTGAGCTGCTTATCTTTCATAGGATTTCTTATGGCTATTTACATTTTCACTCAGTGAAAATCAATTACCTTCTTGCAATAAGCCTCATTTGCTACCTTTGAGTATAATAGAAACACCATTAGGATGATGACATTACGCAAAAGAAGGGCACCACACAGTTGGTAGACATAAATTAAGGACCCTTTCACATATGCATTAGAAATACTGCTGTGACTGAAATATGCATAAAGTCTGTGTCTATTAGAGCTATTAGTGTGCGGGGGTGATGATTTTGAAAGAGGAGGGAAGGATTGGTAGATTGTGATCTACTACTTTGACAAAATTATGTATTTCCTTCTTCTTCTTCTTCTTCTTTTTTTTGCCCAGTATATGCCATTGATGCAATAAGCCTGGGCCCCCAGCTGAGCTGCATTTGGAAATGCCACTGAGCACGGTATACGCGCTTCACTTCCCTTTGCTGAAGCAAGACACTGTCAGGAATAGAGTGCATATGTACCGCCAAGCCCACTCCTCCTCCGTCACCCTGACCTCCTCAGCTCTGCGGATGTCTGCCTGGGTGAAGCCACCACTCATGCGGAAAACAGCTCCTGCAGATCAATTCATAGGATTTAGGGACATTTAACTTTCATCAAGTCCACATCCTCTTATTGGTATTTGCAGACTAACTTATTACTGAACATTAATGGCTATAACAGAGAGAGTTGTATATTTCCCAGGGAAAGGGGGGGAACTAATCTAGAAATCCCCCCCTTCTGAGACAAGAAAACAGGGGAAACCATATTTATTCCCAGTTGTTTTTATCAGAGTTCTTATGAGCTTAAGTAAAACAAAATTATAACACCTATTTACCCTCAGGGTGTGAGTGAAGGTTATGTACCTTTTTAAAAAGTGTTAAGATTACACATTATAATTTCTGATGAATTGTTTTCAGATTCATTTAGCTTTCAGTCAGGAGACACATGAATTATTCTTTAATAAAGAACTTTAATGAATTCCTAAGGATTACATGAAAGGTTTACAAGTATAGAGGAACTGCTGAAGCTAACTGTAAACTTTGAAACTAAGAACTGGCAAGTGGAAGCTCATGTTTTATTTCTAGATGGTATGTACTTAAAATTTTTATTCTTTTAATGATGTCTCAAGTTCATATCACTATTTCTAAAAATATCTCAATTGACAATACTAAAATATATGATATTAAAGAGCCCTACATATAATTCACAAAGAATTAATGTAGCCCAAACTTGGAAATAACTTCCATAAAAAGATTTATTGGACTAAATTCAATTTTTAAGGCTTTTTAAAAGATCATCAGAATCTTAAAAGAATTTAGAGTAAAATGCTGAAAATATGTCCTGCAGAAATCACCTTAAAAGGCCATTTTTAAAGCATAACCTTTTAACCTATATAATAGTATTCTCAGATGTCATAATTAAATCTACATATCATACTTGAGTCTACAAAAGAAGCAGAAGACATTGTGCTAGTAATTTCTCTGATAACATTCTTATTAGATTATCATAAGATAAAAACAAAAATTTCTCTTAAATAAGCATTTAACCTCAATTTTTGCTAGAATAATAAACAATCTACAGACTGTGAAATTCATACCAAAGAGCTTATAACTCTAAAGCATGACAATTTTTTTCTTTTATATCATTAGAGACAAAATTAATTAAGGGATCTTTTTCCTACAAATGTATTCAGACATTTAAAATGTTTGAAATTTTGTAAATGGTATTTTTCTAAGAATACATTTGGTTAAATCAATTGGCAATGGTACCACTGGATATAAACGCCATCTGTATAGAATAATACTATAATGGAGTAGACTGCTCTTTGTCAACACCCTTTGTGTCTAGAACTTGGCACAAGGGGACAAATCCATATGAAATTTGGCTTGCTGAGTCTGTCACCTGTCATTTATATGTCATTAAATAAATGAGAGATTTACAAAGTCTGTATGTAGTAGTAATCTGAATGACACCCCCCCAAACACTGATTCTGTTTAGTAACTCAGTAGCTATATATATATATATATATATATATATATATAGCTACTGAGTTACTAAATATATATATATATATTATTATTATTATTATTTGCCAGTCCTGGGGCTTGAACTCTAGGTCTGGCTGTCTCTGAGCTTCTTTTGCTCAAGGCAAGCACTCTACCACTAGAGCCACATCTAGTGGTTTTTTTTCCCTTCCTTCTTTCTTCTTTCCTTCCTTCCTCCCTTCCTTCCTTCCTTTCTTTCTTTCTTTCTTCCTTAGAAGTTTATTGGAGATAAAAGTCTTATGGAGCTTCCTGCTCTGGCTTGCTTCAAACAGTAATCCTCACATCTCAACTCCTGAGTAGCTAGAATTACAGGCATGAGCCACCAGCACCCAGCTGTATGTATTTTTAAAGAATATATGTCATAAAAAATTGTTTCCATCAAGAGTTAATATTATGCAGTATAGTACATTTTCATTTTAATTCACTAGGTAATTTTTTTTCTATTAAGGTCTGTTTAAAAATTAGAAGGCAATGAAAGGAAGTTATAAGTTCATGGAGAAGCAAAATGAATAAATAATTCAGATTGCTATAGGACAATATGACTCAGATGGAAGAATAAAAATGTTTTAGGAATTGTACTGAGACAATATGAATAAAAATAAACCATGAAGATTTTACTGAGGCAACAAATAATAGGCATACAAAACAACGAATGGCTTAAATAGGTGTGTTTTAATTCCTGTGCTGTAATTTAGAAATCGCTTTCTTGCTGCTTTTGATTTTAATTCATTTAACAAAGTAGAGTTTAAAGAGCTTATAGAGAATAAAATAAACTCAAATTGCCCTGGGACAATTATCTTGGTCTTTAGATCCAACATAATCATTCCAGCAATTTAGTGGATCTCCTATTTTAAAAGGTAGTAGCTCTAGCCCCTCCCCTAATCCTTGTAAAAGAAGACACACCTGGCAGAGGTGGGCGGCCTTGTCTGTTTATCAAAAGGGACAGACAACCCTTCCAGCAATTCCATCCCAGCTGTTTAGGGAGGGGCAGTTTTCTCTATCTCCAGGGCATAAGTGGTAAATGAGCTAATTGCAGCAGCAATGATTTATGCACAAGATTGTATGTTGTCTGATAATTATAGGCACAAAAATTGCCCACGCTACAAAGCTGGGCCAAAGAGATCTCTTTTAAGTGTGGAGAGATAGAACTTAAACCTTTGTCAAAAGGAAATTCTAGACAACTTACAGAGGGTGTGAAAACAGAGTACCAATCAGTACTTCTTGATTAACATTTGTATTTCTGTTTTTGTGACACTCAACATCTATTTGATATTCAAATTCTGTGGAATTCCATCTTCTACATTTGGAATGGTCATTAACAACTTGGAAAGTTTCATGTTACAGGAAAGCAGAAGATTATTTTGTTATGAAGTAATTCTGAATAAGTTTTTGCTAATGAGGCCCACAATGCAATATGCATATCTATATACACATTAAGTGACTCAGTAAGGCACTGTTCAGTGAAAAGAGTGGTGAATAATAAATATATAAAGATGTGTGGAGAGTATGCAAACATGTCCAGAAAATTCCCCCAAAACTGTAAAGTTAGAGCTACTTGAGTAGATTCTAGTTTCTTTGGTTTAGAATCCTATTTAAATAATTTCAGAAATATAAAGGAATTGGCTTTATTTCAAGACAATTCTAGACTTGCCGAAGAGTTGTGGAAAGTAGCACTGAGTTCCCATATGTCCTTGACCATGTTTCCCTTTATGTCAACCTCTTACATGGTCATAATGACTATCAATCAATTCATTACAAGAAATTAACTTAGGTGCAACACCATAGGCTTTATTTGGATTCCACCATGTTAGATCTTCTCTTCGAAGATCTAACCCAGGATGACACATTGCATTTAGTTATCCTGTCTTCTTAGTCTTCCCGATCTGTGACAATTCATCATGTTGTTGTTCATGACTTCAACAGTTGTGCAGAACAACTAATCAGAAGACTATGCCTCAAGGATCTTTTCTCAGAGTTAGACCCTGGTTGTGGATTTAGGGAAACAATAGCACAGAGGTTTTTGCAGGGCTAATTTCAGAAAGCCTCCAGATGCCCATGTGTCTTCTTCCCCATCATGATGACTTTGGTCACCTGGTTAGTACACTGTATGTCAAATCGCTCCACTGTAAAACTACTATACAATATAACCCTTATAATTAATAAATATTTGGGAAACTTTTTGAAATACAGTATCCTGCTTTTCCTTAAACTTTCACCAATTTAAGTCTAACAGCAACTACTGTTAGATATTTGGATGATGGCTTTGTACTTCTTTCATTGTTTCTATATTTTAACTGGAATTCTCTTATAAAGAAGAGTTCTTTGCTTTCCCTGCTTATTTTTTCATCTGCTTTGGACTTATATCAGTATAAACATGAGAATATTTATTTCAATTCTTGGCTTATTTTTTTTTCTTAAACTGTTCTAGCTTTAGCCACTGAGAGTTTTTTCATACTGGCTTCTGTGCCCTTTCACCCCATGCCATTTATTTTTAAAGCAATTCCTTCTTTTTTGAAACCAATCGAGTCTATCTTAAGTAATTTTTTTATTTCATCTGACAAACTGCATATTCTTCCAAGACTAATTTTGTATCTCCCTGAACCTAGCACTAGCACCTACCCTGCATCTACCAGAGTAGCTGGCAAGTGACAGGCACCTGTTGAATATTATTCAAATGAATGCTTATTTATTCCACATTTGATACCGCTAAAAACTATTCTCTGTGTTCTCTGTATGTCCTAAAATGTATGAAAAAATCACTAGTGATTTTCCTAATTTCACACAGAAATGTCCAGTTCTTCTGATTATTACTTAGGAATAGTCATCAATATTAACATTTTGCAAAAGCTTTTTGCAAGCCTTGACCAAGCTACATCTTTGTGACAGTCACTAAAAGGCCAATTATAGGAGTAACTTCCCACCTGTCTCCTAAACTTAAAATATAAGGTATTCAAAGATAGAAACTACAAGATTATACTTGCCTTATGAGTACTTGGTAAAACAAAAAGTATACACTAAAATCAATGTCTATTATTTAATATAGTGCAATGTAGAATTATGCAATACAGAAATGGTAAGAGTAAGACAGGTGTCCTTATAAGTTTGTCCTTATAAGCCTTAGTTTTTATAATTACCTTAAATGGTTCCAAGGGCTTGCTTTTTGCTTTGGTAATTTTAGGAAAACTGTTTATTCTGACAGCTCTTTATTATGTGCCAATTATATAGCCAGGTACTAATCTTACCATAAGAATTGGTATTGCTATTAGACCATTATACAGATATAGAAAGAGTGATGTTGTACCATTCATAAAGAAATGGAAAGACTTGGGGAAAAATATCTTAAGTGAAATAAGCCAGAATCAGTGAAACAAGGTTGCATGATCTCCTTCATTTGTGATAGATTGAAGGTATCTATAAGTCTATATATAAGTAAACACATTGGGTGGTATGCGAGTAGTTACAAATGAACTAACTGAAGTATAGTAGTTTGTACAGAGAGCTCAAATAGTATTCTCTTTTAGAAAGGCTAGGTCAAAGCCCAACAAAATCAACACCGGGAAATGGGTACATACAAGAGAGGAGTTGGGGGAACAAGAGGAGAGGGGTAGGTGCATGAAGGCCAAGAGAGAATGCAGTCAATAATTCATTGTATATATCACAAAATTAAGAAAAGTTGGGAAGGGATGGGTCAAACGGGGGTTACAATGTTGATGGAGGAGACACTGATCAAGATGCATTGTATGCATGACCTGCTTTGTTATATGGCACCTCCTTTGTACAACTAATTAATGATATTTTTTTTTTAAGATTTTAAGCCGGGCACTGGTGGCTCATGCCTGTAATCCTAGCTACTCAGGAGGCTGAGATCTTAGGATCTCAGTTCAAAGCCAGTCCAGGCAGCAAAGTCTGTGAGACTCTTAGCTCTAATTACCCACCAGAAAACTGGAAATTGCACTGTGGCTCAAGTGCTAGCTTTAAGCTGAAGAGCACAAGGACAGTGCCCAAGCCCACGACCGACCCAAAACAAAAACAACAACAACAAATTAAAAGAAGTAACTTGCCTACCATCATATAATTGGCAACTGGTGAGTCAGTAGTTAGACTAAAGCAGCCAGACCATAACCCCACATTCTTAATATTACAGTGTCAGTAGAAGTGCAGTACAAAAGCAGTTGTTGAAGTAGAGGAGAGTTAATTCTTGGTTAGCCCCAGTGCCAGATTCATCTCTAGTATATCTGAACCTTAAATTAGGTCCAAGTTCTAAAGTAAGCTTTTATTAGTCCTTGGATTATGATATTCTGAGTCCAAAATTTGATTGTACTGTACTTTAAAAGTGCAGCCAGTATTGTGGTAGGATTATTTGATGGCTTTGTAATAGTGCACTTAAAGAGGCCTGTTTGCAAGGCAGAGGAACCTAGGGGCTTTCTCAAGTTTCCTCTTTAGGTGTCTTATCTGTATGCTGTCCTAGAAGGTGCCCGGCCAGATGTGCTCATTATCCACTTAACATTTGTTTGTTTTCCTTTAGAGAATTACTGGGTTTCTGACAAATAAATGGAATTGGCTTGCAGGAGAATATTTCCTTCTTACCAAGATTACCTTTAATTCTGATTCTTATCATTCCATTCCTCACCGTTTTAAAGGTAATTCAGACAATCCTATCTTTTGTTCAGTGTTTTTTTTTTTACAATAACAGACAACAGAAAATTCAGCTAGCAATTGTAAGTGCACATCAGAAATAAGCACTTAGATACCTGAACAATATTTTTAATTTCTTTCATTCTTTTAACACTATAGTTATTTTATTTCCATACTTAGTATGTGTATTAAGTCGACTGAAAATGTGTTTGATTTCTTGGTGTTATTTGAACTTTTTGTGCATGTTTCCATATTTACTGATTTTTTTCCATCTCTTTGGAAAGCAAGAAAACTCAAAGAAAGCATGGGATTAAAATTTTAATTTTTTGTGGATGTTACAAAGATGAAAACCTGATTCTCTGGGTCAACTAGCAAGTAAAATACAATAAAGGTCAATTCTAGATTTCGGAACAGATTTTGGAAAAGGAAAGTATCCAAAAATTATTTTGTTTGACCTGTTTCACTTTCTGGCTTCTCTGCAGGCTCCCTCCCTTTTGTGTCAATGCATCTCTGTGGTTAATAGTGCTCTTGGCATGGAGCACAGTTGAAAAACCAAATGCTGAATTTGACTGAAATACTGTGCCTTAACTACAGACAGTTCTCTTGGGGAACAATTCTATTGTTAGAAGTATTTCCTTTGGACATAACTAAGAAGTGATATAGTTAATAAAGAAGGAGAAAGATGAAAAAATAAAGGCTAAAAAAGAAGGAAGGAAGGAAGGGAGAGAGAGAGAGAAAGAGAAAAAGAGAGAGAAAGAGATTACTTTAGCACCTAAAAGTGAAAAACAGTAAGACTTGAAAAAGACGTAATTTTTTCATATGTCATAATATCAAATCTTTTCATCAGTTCCAATTTCATAATTGGAGGAGGTAAATTTCAAATTATGATACTTATAAGCCATCATACTTAGTTAACATTATAATAAGTGCTTACTCTGAAATGTGGTGATGTAATCAAATGAATGCTAAAAAATTTGCAAATGATTATTATCATTTATTCATTCCTCATTAAATCCCTGCTCTGACAAATGATGTGCACTATACAGTCATTATGTCATGCTTCTTGGTTTTAGCAAAATACACACATTAGAGGTTTTTATTTTGTTTTTTCAGTTCAACTTTGAAATGAGCAACAAAGTAAAACTCTTCTTTAAATACACATACATACATATATGCATGCAATAGCATTAAGCAAAGTTATGCAGATGTAATGCTTTCAAATGTAATAGGCAGTATGATGTTTAGAGGCCATGCTCTTAACTAAAAGTGAAAACCTGACTCTCCCACTTACTAGATCTTTGACCTTGAACCAGTTTTACTCTGCTGTCTCTCAGTTATCTAATTTGTAAATTAGGGAGAATATTAATGCATAAGTTCACATAGAAATTGATGCAAAATAAAATCTTGGTCTAACACATTGTAAGCATGTAATAAATCCTAATATTACTTTTACAGTGGAGGAGGAAAAGAATCAGTAATTCTCAGTATAGCTTTTGAAAATTATGATAATGATAGAACAATACAAATATGGGAAATGTTCAAGAAAGTATATGTTAATCACAAAGAAAATAGGTATTATACCATTGAATATTTGCTGAAAGGTGACTACTATTCTTTTAAAAGAAATGATCAGAGCTAGGCGATAGTGGCCTACACCTGTAATCCTAGCTACTAAGGAGACTGAGGATTATGGTTCAAAGCCAGCCTGGGTAGGATAGTCCAAGAGACTCTTATCTCCAATTAACATCAAAAAGATGGAAGTGGAACTGTGGCTCAGTTGGTAAAGTGCTGGACTTGAGCACTAAAAATGTAGGGATAGTGCCCAGGCCCTGAATTCAAAAAGCAACAGCAGTACAAAAAAGGAAGGAAGGAAAGAAAAAAGAGAGGAAGAGAGGAAGAGAGAGAAGAAAGGAAAAGAGAAGAAAAACCACCAGGAAATTTGTATTAATAATAAATACTTAAAATGGTGCCTGCTTGTTGGTAGTTGTTTCAGAAATATTTGTTAGTCAAGTAAAAGATAATTCATTTCCATGATTCCTAGGGAAAAAAACAGCAAATGAATGAAATCATTTATTTTTATTGAAATAGCAAAAATAGCACTGTAATCATTAAATTCTAACTCCAAAGTACAACAATTAGTAATAAAGTCATAAAAAAACAATTATAAGATTTCAAATAAAGATAAGTCAAGCTATAGCTGTTACAAAAATGCACCAAAAATATTACTAACCTGAAGTTAGAGATATGATGTGCACAAAATGATCAAAACTGAAAACTGTTAAAGAAACCACTTGTAAAAGTAGAGCCCTGTACCTTAAAAAGAAGATGTAAAAAAAAATCTTAAAACTATATATAATATATATTTTAAAATATATATACACTAGAATATTAGTCAAATTCTCATAAGTAATGTGTGTAACTAATAGCTTCATTTAAAAAAAATTACAGTATTAGCTGACTGCCAGTGGCTCACACCTACAGTTCTAGCTGCTTAGGAGGCTGAGACCTGAGGATCATGGTTTGAAACTAGCAGGGGCAGGAAGAGACTCTTATCTCCAATTAATCACCAAAAAGCTGGAAGTGGAGCTGTGGCTTAAGCAGTAGAACTCTAGCCTGGAGCAAAAAAGCTCAGGGACAATGCCCAGGACATGAATTCAAGATCCAAGGCAAGCACAAAAAACAAAATTATAGGATTGAACAAAGGAACATATGGAATGTGCCTAGCACTGAGTTGATACACAGAAGAAATTCATAAATTTACTGGATTTATATGTGCAGTTATGTGACTTAAACTGAGAGCAATAAAAAGCTCATTTATTTCTTCCAAAGAAACAAAAGGAAGTTTTTGTATTAATAATCTGCTGCAATTTATGAAATCATTGATAATTAAGGGTTTAACTCTTTGGGAGTGTCAAACAGAGAGGCCTTGATAGTAAAATACAAGGTAATCTGATACTTTATCAGTTATCCATACTTCTGAAGGAAAAATAAAAACAGTGAACAAATGAGAAAGCATCCTCAATCCTATTTTATCCCAGAGGTCAGACACTATACCAAGAAACAGCTGTGAGCTAGAAAAGCTAGGTCAATAGCATCAAGAAATTGCAACTCCTCTGGGGTTAATGTGGTGAAACACTAAGGCATCATATTCATTCATGTGGATAAGGAGAAAAGATCTCAATTATCCTCTGCTCAAAGTATTTATAGTATGTTAAAGATCTTAAACAAAAACTACACATTCTAATGCATGTCATAAATGCCAAATTAGCATAGCTAATCAAGGATATTTGTAAGCATTTCATTTAGAAATGCAGACAAGATTAAAGAACAATTAAGACTTCCCACCCAGAATAATTACTGAGTCTATCATATAGTGGTATTACATTTAAAGTATAGCAATCAGTAAGTGAATCTTTGGAGGGATAATGATTATATTGTTGGTAGTGTTCCTGTTGGGCAATGTTCCAGGTTCCCAAGCAGGGGTAAAAGAGTTGTAGTAGTCCCTGTACTCCAGCTTATACTCTATCAAGAGGTAGACAGATAAACTAACAAATGATTAAACAGGATAGTGTTAAGTGCTTTAAAGAAAATAAAACAAAGGCTATGCCTGGGGACTACTTCAAGTAACTATCCACTAAGAATTTATGCCCTAAGCATTGTTTCTAAGTATTTACTAATCAACCAAGAAACTTGCACTACATTGACTTTCAACCAGTACTATTTCACATAATCCTATGACAATGTCAGAAAGTTGTTATTATTATTCCCAATTTACAAGTGAATAAATGGAAGTAGAAGAGTTGAATAATGAGGCCAATGTCACACAGTCAGGAAGAATTCAGACCCAGAGAATTTGGTTGCCAGTCTGTGCACTACCTTCTATATTCTGTTGTCAATTAGTTCCATTGTCTGATTAAATTCTCATAGTCTTCATCAGAGGAACTTTTTTGCCAGTCCTTAGACTTGAACTTGGGGACTGGGCACTGTCCTTGCACTTCTTTTGCCCAAGGCTAGCACTCTACCACTTGAGCCACAAAGCCACTTCTGGCTTTTTCTGTTTATGTGAGACTGAGGAATCAAACCCAGGGCATCATGCATGCTAGGCAAGCACTCTACCAATAAGCCACATTCCCAGCACTGAAGAATTATGTTTTGTAGTTCAAAGGGGCAACCAAACCTGATGGGGAAAAAAGACTTTTTCAAGGGTAGAATTTGAATCTACATTGCTTTCCCCCAGCCTTTCCTTGGCCACTCATTGCTTCTCAATGACTTTTATGAAAAGTCATTATGGTGAAAAATATAAGAGAAATAAAAGTTGAGGTTTTTGTTTTGTTTTGTTTTTGCCAATTGTGGGGCTTGAAATCAGGACCTGGGAAGTGTCTCTGAACTTTTGTAATCAAGGCCAACACTAGACCACTTGAGCCACAGTTCCACTTCTGGCTTTTGTCGTTAACTGGCGATGAGAATCTCATGGACTGTCTTGCTGGCCTTGAACCATGATCCTCACTGAGTAGCTAGGATTACTCCTAAAATGTTTCAAACATTTTGTTTAGCCAATTATTTTAAGCAAAGTCTACAAAGACAACTTACATACTCTACAAAGAGTAAGTACTCTATATAAGTACATATATTCTGGTCTGCTGTCCTCAATATTCACTGTCTTTCCTTCCAACAATCAAGTTCTCCAATCATGTAAAATAAAATTATGGCAGTATAGGTTGAGCATCTGTAATCTGAAAATGTGAAATCTAAAATGCTGTAAAATCCACAAATTTTTGAGTACCAAGATTTTAAGTTTAGATTTTAGACTTGACTATAAGTCATGGATCATAGCCAAAATACCAATACACTAAAAATATACTAAAATTATTATGAGGGTAAATGTATAAATGCATGTGACAGATAAATTAATGTTGGTTTAAACTTAGATCCATCTTCAAGATTCAAAAAACAAAGAAGAAATTGACAGGCTTTCTATGCTCAAACATTTCATACAATGCACATTCAACCTGTAATATAATATTAAACATGATACTTCATTATTTAACCTTGGACAAATAATTTAGTTTTATTGGGTCTCAATTCATTCTCCTGCACTTTGAGGTATAGAAGAATAAATAAATGATCTACAAAATTATTAGATAATGGAATGCACAAACAGTAGTAAATATTGATATGCATAATTTACAATAACTGTATATGTGGTCAAGTGCTAAAGTAAATAATATCTAAATATCATATTCTAAATTCTAGAATAAACAACTTTGGAAAGTACAAAATTAATTTTGGAAATGTTTATGTTCTATGTTTTTGATAATATTGTTGTCTTATGCACATTTTCTTTGGAATTGAACAGTATATCAATTCTGTGTGTGTCTCTGTGTATGTGTGTGTAGTAGTAGTAGTAGTAGTAGTAGAGCTTGAACTCATGGCCTGGGCACTGAGTTTTTATACTTAGCTTTTTTGCTCAAAGCTGGCACTTTATCACTTGAGCACTTGAGTCCTAGTTCTACTTCTGGCTTTTTGCTGGTTGGATGTAAAAGTCTCATGGATTTTATTGCCTGGGCTGGCTTCAAACCATAATCCTTAGATATCCAACTCCTGAGTAGCTAGAATTATAGGCTTAAGCCACTAGTGCCCAATTCACGTTTACCACAAAACACTCAAGTTCATCCCTCAAAGTATAGTTTAGATGGACTGGGAAGGTGGCTCAGTGGTAGAGCCCTTGCCTTGAATGCATGAGGCCCTGGGTTCGATTCCTCAGCACCACATAAGCAGAAAAAGCCAGAAGTGGCTCTGTGGCTCAAGTGGTAGAGCACAAGCCTTGAGCTGAAGAGCTGAGGGACAGTGCTTGGGGCCCAGAGTTCAGGCCCCACGACTGACAAAAAACCAAAAAAGTATAGTTTAGATACCACTAAAATAGCTAAACAACCTGCCTTTCAGCTCACTACAATTGCTTCATTCTAGTGTGCAAGTAAGTTGAAATATTTGTATATAATGTACACATGTCAAAAATACCCACAAAAATATATTTTGAGTAGGAAAAACACTATTGTTGCCATTGTTCTTGAGCTACTCAGCATCCTTCAACAGCTTCTGTCAATCCAATCTCAGTTTCTCCTGAACACCCAGCCCCTTTTTAGTCAAAGTCTATGCAGTTCCAGAGAAGCCCTCCTCCCCCAACTCCAGGACTGGAGCACTTAACCTGGTCTATGCTAATGGGCACATCACAGTTAAGTGGTTAGGTATATGTGATTTTATGTATGTGTGTGTACACTATCAACACTGCCTTTCACTTTTGTGCTTTCTGTGCAAGAGGAATTTTTCAGCTGGACAACAAATCATGAAGTAATTTAAGCTAGTCATTTACTAGACAGCAGCAGTATAGTAGGTAAAATTCTAAAAACGATCCTTAAAAATGGCCTCTACTAATCCTTGTAGAGTGTAATGATGAATATCACTCTTTATTACATGACAGGGCACAGCTGATCTTCAAATGCAGAGATATAGATATAGATGAGAGTAATCACCATCTTGTGGCAGAAGGAAAACTCAGTCCTTGAAGCATAGGGAAGATCATACCATATTCCATTAAAAATGGAATATCTTAGGAGCCAAACAATATGAACTCCTTTTAGAATGTGAGCATGGCCCTGAATGACAATCACCAAATACAGGGAGCTATCTGTCTTACATCCACAAGGAATTGAACTGGACCAACAACCTGGAATTATTTGGAAGTGAGTTCTTTACCATAGCCTCCAGATAAAAGTCAAGCCCACCAACACTTTCATTTCAGCCGTAAGAGCCCTAGGAAGAAAATCCAGTTAAGTCTAGACTTCTGACTTGTAGGTCAGAAATAACAAATGGATGCTTTAAAAATAGCTAAATGTGTGGCATTTTCATACATGGTAATGAATATCTAATAGGCAACTATTGTTACAGTAGCAAGTTGTATGACTTCTAGGACAATAACCTAATTATTGGATCATTCACAATACAGTGAAAGATACTACATATACTTTATGATTAACTTTTTTTTTGGGGGGGGGTGTTTGTGGAGCTTGCACTCTGGGCACTGTCCCTGAGCTTTTAAGCTCAAGGTTAGCACTTTACCACCTGAGCCACAATGCCACTTCTGGTTTTCTATTGGCTAATTGAAGATAAGAGTCTCACAGACTTTCCTGCCAGGCTGGCTTTGAACCATGATCCTCAGATCTCAGCCTCTTGAGTAGCTAGGATTACAAGAATGAGCCACCAGCACCCAGTCATACTTTATGATTAACTTTTGAACAAGGAAATCTAATGAGCATTTTACAAGGCATTTGGGTATAATAATACTAATCTTTATGTCTCTCATATATATGAATATACATATAACTACATTATGTGTAGTTTCATAAATATATTTATCTGTGTGCACAGGTCACTACAGCCAGGTGCCAGTGGCTCATGCCTGTTAACTAGCTACTCAGGAGGCTGAGAGCTGAGGATCTTGGTTTGAAGCCAGCTGGAGAAGGAAAGCCCCTGTGAAGCTCTTATCTCCAATTAACTACTCAAAAACCAGAAGTGGTTCTGTAGCTCAAATGGTAGAGCACTAGCCTTGAACACAAGGAATAGTGCCCAGGTCCTGAGTTTAAGCCCCACAATCAACCAAAACAAGACAAAAGTCTTTCCCTGAAAAAAACTGTACTAAGCAAAGCATGCCAAGTCCAAAGAAATGTAGGTTGTGTAGTTTCCTCATTTATAAAAACTAGAATATGTCTATGATATTCAGAGCTCTTGAGCCACAGCTCCACTTCTGATTTTCTGGTTTATTGGAGATAAGAGTCTCACGGACTTTCCTCCTGGGCTGGATTTGAACCATGATCCTCAGATCTCAGCCTCCTGAGTAACTAGGATTACAGGCGTGAGCCACCAGCGCCCGGCTGTCTGATATTCTTAGCAGGGGATCACAATAACCCAATTGCTAAGTGCATAGGACCATAAATGTTGAAGCATATCAAAATCAACAAGAGGAAACAAGAGGGTTTTTTTTTTAGCATTAATAACTTTTTTTTGTTAAGGTGATGTACAAGAGGGGTTACAGTTACATAAGTAAGCTAATAAGTACATTTCTTGCCAAACTTGTTACCCCTTCCCTCATTTTTCTCCTACTTCCCCTCCCCCTCAACTTGTACAGATCATTTCCAACATATGGTCTTGTGAATATTGTTTTTGCATTGGTTCCTCCCTTGTCCTTTGTCTCACCATTCTGTTGTTCCCCTTCCCTTCCCTAATTCAAATATACAATATATATATACAATATATACATGATACAAGGGTAGCAAAATCAAATACAGTGACAACAGGAGATATACCATAGGGGGAAGAACATACAAAAGAAACAAAAATATCACATAGCACATTAAAAACAACAACAACAAAGAAAAACCTCTTGTGTCCTTGTCTTGGGGTTCATTTCCCTTAGCATAATTTTTTATGGACAAATGTACATAGCTACTGAGCTGTTCTGCTCATCTGCTAAGAAAACCTGAGAGTGACTCCAGGCTGGGCAGAAAGAGCATCTCAAGAGGTTTTTATATTGCTTGCAGTTATTTCTAATTTTTTTTTCTGTTTTAGTTTTCTGTATCCTTGGTCTTGTATATAAGTTCATCTGATCCATGGAAGGGAAAAGGAATCACAGAAACAGCAGGACAAAGGATAAATTAATGCAACAATGATACTCACTAAACACTATGTTGGAAATGAACTTTACAACTTAGGAGGAGAGGAGTGGGGTGGGGTGAACAGGAGAAAATGAGGGAAAAGGGGAGCATTGTTCAAAAAGAAATGTACTCATTATCTTACTTATGTAGCTGTAGCCCCCTATTCATCACCTTTACAATAAATATTTTTTTAAGTTTTTAATAATTTCTGAACTCAGGTACATCAATATCTAATCCTTTGGAATACTTGATTTTTTACTGTTTCAAAGAGGCAAGTGCCATTGTATTTTTGTTTACTGATTTAAATTCACAAAGAACATACAAGGATTCATTTAAAATATACCCAAACTCAAACAGGCCAACAATAATATATCAGTCAATCTCAGGATATTTGACTCTTCTAGTCAAAAAGCAAAAATATATCTTCATTTATCTACAACAGAAAATAATTTCTTAATTATCTTAATTGTCTTAGTTATCAAGACAGGCTTATGTAAAGTATAAGAGAATTAAAGGAGAATTATTAAAATAGAAAAAATTTTAATATCTAGGAAATGTCATATACTCTAACAAGAGATTTTATTCCTATAAAGTATAATTTGATTCAGTGAATACCAAAACAAAGTATGTTAACTTTTACTTTTATCTATTAGTAAGGGTTCTGGAAATAAAAATTAGAGCTGTGAAAATTTTAACTGTTCATTTTCCAATCTATTATTAAAACTGACCTGTTCATCCACTATCTCTATAAAAGTTGTACTGATATTTACTAAACAAAGTACGGAGAAAGTTTAAGGCAAATAACATGGTTACAGACTACCATCAACTGAATACAAAATGACATATATGCTTTAATAGAGTAATAAATCACATGCTACTGAATACCCAAGAAAATCAGAATTTGACTCTTTCAATTTTAATAAGCAGTTTTCTACAATTTATAATTATAGAGACATGACCACTATTTTGTCTATGTATAGAACTTCTCATTATTGTTTCTCTTTCTTTGAAAAGGAAGAGAATATAATAGTTTCTTTAGTACATCTCAAATCTGCTAAGAAAGAAACCTTGAATACAGGGGAAAAAAAGCATGTCACTTCTTTTAAGCTTCATTTCCTCTGTTTTATCAGGGAAACGGACCTTTTAAATGTTGACCAATGAAATATAGTTTAGATTTATATTCTCTTGGAATGGTAAATATAATAAAAATGAGAACCAAATGCTCAGTATTTATTTCATGCCAATCCTAGACAGATTAATTACAGTAGAAGGACTGGTTTTACTGCAATTGTAAAAATGTAAATAAGGCTTTAAAATTGACTCAGGAATTATACTTTATAAATGAAGCTTTGATTTTAATTTAAACAATTCTCTTAGGGCATTATGTGCATTATTCAAACTGCTCTGTTTCCATTATGATCGAAATAGTTGCTAAACTTCAGGAGACAAGGGACAGAAACACCTGTTTCTTACCAAATTACATCTCCTAATGATGATAATAATTTTAAGCATTAGATTAACTTTCAAGTATAAAGACTGTAGCTATTTGAAAGTTATCAGATAAAAATAAATGATCAGATAGAAGCTTACTTAAAAATTGTCAGTGGAAAATGTGAAATCAAATGGAGTACAGCCTTAACCTATTTTTACCTTAACTATTCTTATGGATAAAGTATGTATCAAATGCCTATATTAAACATGTTTTTTGTAACTTGTATTGATTTCCCCTATCTCAAATAAAACATTCAATTATTAAAAGTTGGCAAATAACTGATAACTACAATATAAGAGTGTAGTAAAAGCTGTCAATATTTTGGTGTGCTTTCTTCGAATCACTTGTCCATCTGCTGAGCTATCTGTCTTTACCTTTCTCTATATAAAATTAGTATAATACTCAATGTATTTTATCACTTGCTCTTTTTTATTAGTATCTGAACTCGACAGACATTCAAGTACGTTTTAATGAAAAACAATCAAAAAGATTTTTAGATGATCTGTTCTCTCCAAAGAGTGAAGTACATGCCAAGTTGAGTCATGAAGAGAAATGTCAATGCGACCGGTGGCAGCTGCTCGCTTCCCTGGGAAGGACGGGGCTGGTTAGGAGTACAGTAGCTAGCAAACCCCTCAGCGCCCCACAAAGTCACTAGTGGGAAAAGAACAAAGGCCTTTCCAATGCAACTAACACAGATGTGCCCAAAGGCGAACTGTCAGAAACAGTTAAGATGACAGCTACTCACAGTTCATTATTTCCTTCTCACAGGTCACTGGGTGACAAGCTGGGTCAGCATGCTTTGTTGGCTGGCCCGGTCCTTCCCCACCCCCTATTCAATTTAAATACTGTTAAAGGGCTGCTTTGGCTAAACTAATGTAAACAAACACATTCCAGACACTTAAAGATGCCAGAACATGGCATTTGTTTTACTTTGGACAAAAGTTGGGAATTAAATATACACACAACTTACTTTATGGAAGCAAGAAGGGAACAAAAATATTTTCTGAAGGTGAGATTTAAGCAAACAAAAAAATGAACTAAGAACCTACATTTAAGACCTTATGGAGGATTTCTCTTTTTCAATGAGAAAAAGAATTTTCTGATATAAAAAAAAGATAATTATCAGGTTGTTTCCCACTGTTGACAATGTGAAATTTAAATAAAATGATCCTGCAGCTAGGAGAATCCACATTTTGGTTATGTTTTAAGAGTGTATTGAAGTGTGTATGTTTTTTAAAGGAAAATAATTGGAAATACTTCATCAATCCAAACAGAGAGAGTCTACTCAACTTTTGCATGACGTAAAACAAATGAAATTTTAATAATGACTTAACATCACTATTGATATACCTTCTGTTGTGATAACAAAAAATAAAAACGCTGGTGAGGAGGGTGGTTTACAGATCTATATAGGTCTAGATTCAAATCCTAATTCGTCCCTTAGCCAGGTATATGACTGGGTATTTAGGGCTTGAGTTCTGTAGCTTAACTGATAATAAGACTAAATCCATCATTAGCTTACAATGGCAAAACACAAATCAATTTCTCATGATGTTATGAGAATAAGTCAATATGAGAACAACTATGGTCATATGGTAAATATCCAATAAATGCAAGCTATTAGTTTCCTGTTATTAAACTAAATCATCAAAGCCTGAAAATCTTAAATGTTCACAATGTTATAGCCATGTTATTAGAAAAGAACTTCTAAGACTCTCTAATTTAAGGGTAATTTTTTTTTGGTCGGTCATGGGGCTTGAACTCTGGGCCTGGGCGCTGTCCCTCAAGCCATCAGCTCAAGGCAAGCATTCTACCGGTTGAGCCACAGTGCCACTTCCAAGGGCAAATTTCTGTAAATCAGCAGATCTAGAAACTTGGAAGCAAGAAGAAAGCAATGGTTCACAATTTCTCTTAATATTTCCTACCTTTTCTTTACTCCTCAAGGATAATTTAATATATTGCTATGATTATTATTTTTCCATTTCTAAATTATTCTACCTTGTTTAAAGGTTCCCCAAGAAGTTAATTTAAAATAATAGCCTCCATTTGAAAGGCTGAAGATTTGGAAAGAATGCTAAGACAAGGACATGAATGGTCAAGTTAATTATACTATACAAGCTAAATATAAAAGTTTGGTTTAGATAGGTCTCCCTT
The DNA here is from genome assembly GCF_000151885.1 of Dipodomys ordii. NCBI lineage: Eukaryota > Metazoa > Chordata > Mammalia > Rodentia > Heteromyidae > Dipodomys > Dipodomys ordii. Next base: position 9,617,110 of record NW_012267262.1, read on the forward strand.
AAATTAGTGGCTTAGAGACTCTAGCCAAGTAATTTAATCTCCACGTGCTTCATTGCTCTCATTAGTAAAATAGAGATGATTCCTCTGTTTATTTCCCTTCTATTATTGGGAAGCCATGTACTTAAAGCACTGAACATGGTAAATGTATCATTTATAGGGTAATACTTTTATTTTCACCTATTACTTGCCATCACCTAAAATCTCCGTTTTTCCCTAAATTAAACTATTGTGATTCTCTCCTTCCTCACTTAACTCAGCTACTTCCCGGAAGTACATTGTATATATAAACATGTGTGTATATCCATCATACAATCATTTTCAATTAAATGTTCTTTGTTCAGATTATTTACTTGTAACTTTTCCTTGATGTTATAAAATTCTATTTCTTTTTCATATTTCTGAAATTCAGATTATTTTACAAAATTCATTTATTGTGTGCAGTGACATTTTTTCTTTAACTGAATTTACATTGAGAAAAGCAAGAAAATACAAAGCTTTCCTTGAAGCTAAAGTAATAGAACACAGGTTTTTTTTTTCCTAACAAGACACCAATATATCAAATTCAGTACTGCACTCTAATTTTGCCCCATAATGCCTTCTTCAAAAACAAAAGAAAGGGATTGCAACGAGTTTTCAGTCTTTTTTTTTGTTGTTTGTCTGTTTTTGTTTTGATTTGATTTTGTCAGCTGTGAGGCTTAAAGTCAGGGCTTGGGCACTGTCCCTGAGTTTTTTGGCTCAAGGCTAGTACTCTACCATTTTGAGCCACAGCTCCACTTCTGGTTTTATGGTAGTTAACTGGAGGAAAGATTCTCACAGACTCTTCTGCCAGGACTGGCATTGAATAGCAATTCTCAGATCTCAGCCTCCTCAATAGATAGGATTACAGGTGTGAGCTACTGGTACCAGTTTCATTTTCAGTCTTTATTCAAATCAGTTTTGTTAAGGAACAAAGACAAAAGGAAAGACAATAAAATTGCATATACTCAAGTCAATTTTGAGGACAGAGGGAGGAGAAATTAGTTAATTTTTCTGTGCTCTTATAGAGGGAAATTTTATAAGGCCTAAAAGATAAGCACAACAATGTTAACTAAGAAAAGGCCACTATGAAATTCTGATGAAATGAAATTTCAAATATATTTATTACTCAATCCCTATTGATGTGAAATCACACTTCTGACATAAGAGTCCCCCTATTTACAGAAGGGATGTATTCTAAGACCCCCAGGGAAGGCCTAAAACTGTACATAGTAGTACCTAGTATATACTATGCTTTTTCTACATATACATGTCTATGATACCAATGTTAAAGTTCAATTGTATAAGCAAAGCAACAATACTTATAGTAATAATTAATAATAAAAATATATAATTAAAAATGTTTAAACACCTGTTTCTTTGTTGTGGTTTTTGGTTTGTTCCTTTGGCAGTACTAAGGTTTGAATTCAAGGCCTTGTAGAGTGCTTGTATGACCCTCTACCACTTGAGCCACACGTCTGACCTGGCTTTTGGCTGACTATTTTGGAGATTGAGTTTCAATGACTTTTCTGCCTGGATTGGCCTTAAACCTTGGTGCCCTGAATCTCATCCTCTTGAGTAGCAAAAAAACAACAGACCTGAACCATTGAGATACAACCCACACTAGATTTTTCACTTCTGGGATTTTCCATGTACTATTTTTGGACCATAGTTGATATTGGTAAATAAAATTGCAACTATGGATAAACAGTACTAATGCTTGTTAAACATTCTCTTCTATCTCTACTTGTTTTCAGGACATTTTTACACCTACCACTTACTTCTTTGTTCCTAGAAATTTAAAGATCTCATTTAGTTCTAACAACTCAGGTTATTTTGCTCATTAGCTGACACTTGGGGGGTGGGGGGGGGCAGAGTGTCACTAGTGCTATGTCTTTCCCTCCATGTTCAGTCATCAGATCGTACTACTTCAGGTAAGACACAATATCAAAATGAAGAAGCCAGATCTCTAAATCACACAAGCTCACTACCCCCTGAAATAAAGCAGAGGAAGGGAAAAGTCATAGGGAAGAAGGTTAGACATCACAGGCAAATACAGAAACCTCATACAAATTTCAAGGCTTTGAAAGCAGGAGTAACCTGTTCTTCCTCCTCTTCCTTGACCATGGCTCAGGACAATGTTGAGGATAACCACTTCCTTGGTATTGTCTCAGAAAAGATAGAGCAGACATGATTGCTCCATGATTCTGGAAACCAGGTCAACAACCAGCTCAAGAGTATTATGAGGTATTTCCACAAGCCCTGTGCTTTCCTGAGTTTCTACTCTAGACGAAAACATCAGAAAGATGGTGCTCAAGATCCTACCATTGTAGCAACACAGGAATCATAGTGAGTGTGCTTAAATGTAGAACATGGCCCAGCTATGTGGCTGAAGCCCTGTGGTCATGTTGTCAAGCATCAGAGATTTGAGACCCTTGTATGTGATTAACAAATAAGTGGTAAGGAAAAGAAATCCCAGGCCCTAAGTTATCGTAGCATCCAGCACACCCTCGTAATACGATACAGAACAATTCTAAACATGCTTCTAAACATGTTTCTGTGCTTTATTACCAAAATAACTAATGTAAATTATTAATGATACAATAAATTGAAGAGCAACTTTTGCTATGTAATAGGAAAAAAATTACCCTCCTATCAAAATCCCAGATAGGAATACACAATATCAAAAGAATGTAAAATAATCATTAATTAAAATTAATAGTTGAAGAGTTGCCAAGTTTTTTCCTTTTAAATGCAAGTGACATTTCCCTCTGTAATAAAAATATTTAAAAGTAGGAATCTTGACATTTTAGTGAGATGGTATGTAAGAATTGTCTTACTTAAAAGTATTTTAGTCAGAAGTAATTTCAAATAATTATAGATTAAAATTGCTGTTTATAAAGTAATTTTGTGATTTCTATCAAAGCCAACAAAAGGCAAAGAATAAACTTTAGTTTGTAATTAAGTTCATAAGAAAAACAATTTCCATTTTCTAACCTATGATAGTTTTTATTTCACTAGGAAATCACTGATGTTACATTTACTATTTAAGACTATGCATGTACACTCTTCCTCAGAACTAAATATAATGTTCTCATAGAAAATAAAAATTATTTTCAGGGTTTGGACTTCTTCAACATATCTTGGCATTTTCATAATTGAGTATATGTGCAGTAGTGCTCTGGCTTAATTATGCTATTATATTTTAGGGGAAATTGCTTTCCAGGAAAGCAATCCCTTCCAAGTATATTTATAAATGGAACATACATCAATCCTTAACAACATACATATAAATGTCACCTCTCCTCATTGAAAGTGACCCTAAAACTGCTATGCTTGAAAGCCAAAGGGCTTTTGAGATATTTTAACAATCTTCAAGAAATCAATCTTACATGAAACTGAAGGAAAACATCGAATGTCATTGAGCAATGAAGCTCAGTCTTGTCAGCATCCTACCTCTGAGCAGAAGCCTTGGGATGTTTCTCTTCCAGTTTCCTCACCAGTGCCACTGTCAGCTGTTCCGTCTCCTCAAGAGAACCTTCTGGCGTTGCATGGGTGTCAGACAATTCTGGCAGTGGCTTCAGAGAAGAGTTGCTGGGACATTTTTTCAAAACCTAATAAATGGAAAAAAAGAGTAATATGGTTCATTTTCATTGAGTGAAAATACCTAAACTACATATGCCAAAAATATAACAAGTCCCACAGCTCCTTCAGGCTCTACACAGTAAAAAAAAAAAAATCATTAGACACGGCCAGAACAAAAGGAGGTAATCCTAAGAAAATGCCAGTGTCTCTCTAATTAATAAAACAGTATTTACATAGATATATATGGTATTCGTAGAAATGTAAATGTGCATATGGCTTTTATACTCTGTGTATGGTTTTAAACAATCACTAACAAGATGCAGGTTGTCTTCTGAAAGCAACTTGAACAGGTTTTTTTTTCTTTTCCAAAGTGTATTTTAGAGACCTGATTCTACCTTGCCTTTTGGTTCACAAAACTGACCTCGTCTGCTATATTTTTGCCACATTCTTGATGAGCTGTGGTCCAGATGCCATGGTGAATGTGATACTCAGCCTGGGTCACATCCACATGTGTGCTTAGCTCCTCTAGGTAGGTCAGAACCAACTGAGGATAAGCCTGTAAAGAAAGGGAAAAAATTAAAGTAATACCAGCCTTGTAAGTTATAACCAAAAAAAAATTTATTCACTTGAAAGGATGAGAAAGTAAATTAGTAGTAAACAGTTCTGGCTCATAAACTTTGCATTTTTATACTAAGTTCAGATAAAAAGCAAGCCATCTTAGCTATGCAAGGAAGTGTAAATAGGAGGATTGTGGTCCAGGCCAGTCCTAGCTAAAACCCTACCTTAAAAATAATGAGCCCAAGCCAGATGCCAGTGGCTCACGCCTGTAATCCTAGCTAGTCAGGGGGCTGACATCTAAGGATCATGTTCAAAGCCAGCCTGGTAAGAAAAGTCCTGGTGAGACTCTAATCTCTAATTAACCACTCAAAAACCAGAAATAGCGTTGTGGCTTAAGTAGTAGAATGCTAGCCTTGAGCACAAAGAAGCTCAGGGGCATTGCCCAGGCCCTGAGTTCAACCCCCACAACTGACAAAAAAATAAAAATATAACAAGCCCCAAAGGGCTGGGGTGTACCTTAATTAGTAGAGTGTTTGCCTAACAAATGCAAGCCCTTGTGTTCAAACCCCCAAATTATATGTATACACAAAGGAAATTGGTGGATAATTAAAGATACTGAGGTTCTGACACTGTTCGGGTGTGTATGGAGGCAGGGGGAGGGAGAGGGAGAGGGAAGATACTGAATAACTTTAAACTCTGCCAGAAAATGTGTAAGCATACATGCTAAAAATACAACACTCTCCAGAACTTCAAACACATTTTTCTAAGTGCAAGAAGTCAATCTGAGGAAGTTACACACTCTGTGATTCCCACTACAGGACTTGCTGGAAAGGTCAACATTATGAAGATAGTAAAAACATCAGTGGTTGTCAGGGGTTAAAGAGGAAAGAGAGAAGAATACATGAAATACAGATTTAGGGGCAGTTAAATATTTCTGTGTGATGCAATTATGGCAGATACATGTTACTGTACATTTGTCCAAACCTACAGAGCACACAAGACCAAGAACAAAGCTGATGTAAACTATGTACTCTGGGTGACAATGATGAGACAATGCAGGTATATAATCAAAATTACTTTTTGTGCTGCAAACAATGCCATTAAGAAAGTGAAGACAGACACCAAAGGGGGAATATTTGCAATATGTCTGATAATGATGATATGTACTCAGTAAAAAAAAAAAACAATTAAAACAGGAGAAAATGATTGGAATAAATTCCTCCAAGGAAGATATGCAAGTTGCCAGCAAAACATGAAAAGACGTTCAATATCACTAGTTATTAAAGAAAAACAAATCAAAACCTTAGTGAGATAATATCCATTAGGTGACTATAATCAAAATGATAGAGAATAAAAAGAGTTGGAAAGGATGTTGAATGGTCAGAATGCCTAAAATGTTGATGGTAAGAAATGTGAAATGGAATGACCCTTTATTTGGATGTTTCTCAAAATGTTAACTGTGGAGATATGACAGTAAATGCACTGCTCATTATATATTCATGAGATATAAAAGGATATGGTTCATCAAAGTATTATTCATAATAGCTAAAATAGTGGAAATAAAATATTCTCATAAATGGATATATGTATATATATCCATATATATAATGTATATATGGATATATATGGGGTATTATCATAAAATTGAATGCATTTGATAGTCTGTTATGACTACTTAGTAACATATCTGCCACGATATGTTACTAAGTAGAAAACTCTTGGTGACATAATCATATAGCTATGCATGTATATGTATGTTTAGATTATCTAATTAATTAGTAATTATATATTATATGATCATACTTGAGGAATAGGGTTGAGAAGAACTTTCACTAGTTATTATTAACCAATTATTCAGTTTAAATTATTCAAGGTTTAAAAAACTAACATGCTACTTTTATTACTTAAATGAGAGCCATAAAAAACACTGCTAACATACACATATTAATTTCTGGACATATACATATAAACTATCTGTGAGTGAATAACTAGGAAACAGAACTGATGTTTGAGAAGTAGCAGCTTTACTTCTCAGTATATTTTATGACCCTTTTATAATGTACATAAGTTGCTTGCATAAAAATTACTACTTTCAAAACCAATTAAGAATTTTCTTTCTATGGGCTGGGAAGGTGGCTCAGTGGTAGAGTGCTTGCCTTGCATGCCTGAGGCCCTGGGTTCTATTCCTCAGCACCACATAAGCAAAAAGAAAAAAGCCGGAAGTAGTGCTGTGGCTCAAGTGGTAGAGCGCTAGCCTTGAGCTGAAGAGCCCAGAGTTCAGGCCCATGACCGGACCCAAAAAATAAAATTTTCTTTCTAGGCTGGTCTTGAACTAGCAGTCCTCCTATCTTCATGTCCAGAGTGCTAGCATTACAGGTATGTGCCTCTATATCAACTAAAAGCAGTTCTTTTTGTTGGTCGTGGGGCTTGAACTCTGGGCCTGGGCGCTGTCCTTGGCTCTTCAGCTCAAGGCGAGCACTCTACCACTTGAGCCACAGCACCACTTTCTCAGATAATCTTGAAAGAGAATTTTGAAATACCAAGCTAAGCTAAAAGAAGTTTAATATCTTAAAAAAGGTAGTATCTATACATTAGTTTTTCTTTTTTTCATTTCTCTTTTCTTTTTTCTATGATTTTATTATAAATATGTTTTTTCTTATGTCAGCTCTTACTATCGTAAATATGTTCATGACAATTCAATTGAAGAGAATGTAGTAGACAACGGAGAAATAGTCTATTTTGCTCTGGTTTTACAATAAAAACATCAAATCTCAAATTTAACAGCAAAAGGTCATTCAATATGAGAGGATGCAGGATTAAATATTAAAAGAATTCGTTTATAAAAAGCAAAATGAGCAGTGGATACTTTTTAAGACAAGTATCAACCTCATAGCTCCAACTAGGAGAGACAGAAACCCATTTCTATATTCCACTGCTAGTTTCATATTTTGCATCTTCAAATAGCCATAAAGACATTTATTATAAGTTGACTTCCAAGGTACATTTCCTTCATGTTACTGAGAGCATAAGAAACTTTCAATATACATTCAATGAGATGGATGAAGTATCCAAACCTTGGTGAGGCTGAATACTCTACTAGGTATCACAGGAGCACATACCCAAAATTGTATAATAAAACAAAGATGTGAGAGACCTTGAGAAAGACTGCAACCCATACTCCTACCCCACATATAGAGGCATTCATAAACTGTCCAGGCACCTTCCCTTTGGTCTAATTCTAACCCATTTGTCTGCCAGGTGATAGCTATCTTAAACTATTGCTCCCACAGTTCTTCAGTGTTGTCTACTCCAATACCAAGTGAACTTGTTCAGTTACTGGACGACTCATACAGAGAACTCATTTGTCTAGAAGCTGCAGCTATAATATACAAAAGAGAATCTTAATCATTTCTTAAAAAATTATAAAGACTACATTATGTGGAGTTGAGATTGTACCAAAGGATAGCCAAAAAAGAATCATCCATTCTATGCTGTTTCCCTGATCAATCAGAAAGATAACATTTGCAGCTATGATGGTGGTTGTCACATTATTTTTATCTGTGTATTCACATAGTCTACTTTCTTGTAGAAATTAAAGATCTTCTTTTTCATACACTGATATACCATATTTCTAAGTTCTGGCAGACATACTCATAGTTTATTCCATGTTTACTTTTTTTGGGGGGGTCTGGTCATGGGGCCTGAACTCTGGGCCTGGGCACTGTCCCTCAGCTCTTCAGCTCAAGGCTAGCGCTCTACCACTTGAACCACAACACCACTCTGGCTTTTTTCTTTTTTTGCTTATGTGGTGCTGAGGAATCGAACCCAGGGCCTCAGGCATGCAAGGCAAGCGCTCTACCACTGAGCCACCTTCCTAGCCCCTCCATGTTTACTTTTGACATATTTCATTGTGTCCTATCTCATTAGTTGCTAGAGAAAATATTGTAACTGGATTTTTATTTTTATTTATTCATTTTTGCTTTCCATCTGTTTCATGACAGAGTCCTGACCCTCTTACTCAACTAACAGCACACAATTTAGAGATCTTTCAAGAATCAAACTGCTGGGTATTTTAGTTGCATCTCCTACAATGAAATATCTGCAAATGCAGGTCTTCAAACCATGGCTCCTATTAGTATTTCTCACAATCTATTATTTAAATTTTTCCTGACATGCTAGACCAGCCAGCCTCCAGCAAGTACATCCCTTCCAGTATACATAGGATCTTTAATCCTTTTTCCTAGAGAATCAACAACCTAATCTTCCAAACTTTCTTCCCTCTGATGTACCAGCTCATCATCCAACTGACCCTAAGGTCTTAACCCAACAGTATGTTCAATATCCACCAGTCTTTGGGATTTGCTACATGTTCCCCATTCTAATTCATTTTGCGCTGCCAAAGATAAACTTTAACAAAATGTATCTTTGATCATATCATTCTCACTTCAAAAACTTTTAATAGTACTGGCTTTATAGCAACAAATTCTTGTGTCACACTTCTGAAGATGGAGAACGTACTCATAATTTCACATTTGCCAAATTCCCCTTCCAGATACAGCAGCACTGACAATAAAAGACCTTATTTATTTAGGATATTTCTTTCTATCCTAAAAGGGCTGAAGGATTTCCTTCTATATACACAAGAGAGGCCTCATATTTGACCTTTGATCTCTACAAGAAAGTATATGTCCACAGGAAAAACAGCATGCAGATGGCAGAATCTCATGTTGAGTTGTAAACTCCAGATCCTCAATAGCTTCTTGTTGGCAACAATGATCAGGTACTTTTTTGAAGAGTATTCCTCTATACCCCAATTATAGTGATTATTCTAAAAACCAGAAAATAAAAGAGAAAGCTCAAAGAAATAATCCATCATCCTACATTATCTTTCTTTGATACAACATAAATATAAATAATATTTTCTTACTATGCTTCCCTATTTAAAACATTAGCACTTTTACCTCTTATTATAAATTATTCTTATATTTCTAACATTTAGTACCTATAAGAAAATTATACCAGAAAGTGGTGCTGTGGCTCAAGTGGTAGAGCATTTGCCTTAAGCTGAAGAGCAGAGGGACAGTGCCCAGGCCCAGATTTCAAGGCCCATGACCAACCAAAAAAAAAAAAAGCTATACCATACAATAGTGATTATATTATTAACACAATATAATAGTTAATTACTTAACCTGTTTTCAAGTCTTAATGCTCTAAATAATGTTATAGTGAACATCCTGAAAGAGAAATTTTTACATCAGGGACAGTGTCTCATGCCTCAATGCCATAATTAATTTACTATGCTTTGGGGTAATTTTTTACATAGCAATAGAAAACTAATACTGAGAGGAAATGAACATGTTGTCTGTCATCTTTACCAATATCAGATATTTCTAGTTTTATATGTAAAGCTACATATACTCTAGTGGGATAAATTTGGCTTGGCTCTTCCAATTTTTCTTTGATCCTATTTTTTCTTATCATCCTCTTGTCAATTTTTCTATTGTAGGACTTAACTTTTTCAATTACTGTATCAGGATTATTAAATATTAAAAGTACCATCCCACTCTCTGATGTTTATTTTAAAAACTCACAAACTGACATATTTCCTTACTTACTTTGCCTATGCTATTTCAGATTTATGAGTTTTAAAATTCTCTACTCTATGTCAACCTTTTTCTTTATGGATTGTCTATTTGTACATTTCTAAGAATTTTAACTTACTACTATGCTGGATCATATGCACCAATTCATTTTTTTTCCATTTGAGTTTCTGTTTTCATACTTAAGATTGTAATTTAGTAGAAGCTGGTGAATTGTATAGAGGAACTGTGATTTTATTATCTTTTTGCAGATAAGTACAAGAATAATTAACTTTAAAAACAAACAGCATAAAAGAAAAAAGTCATCCAAGTAAAAATCACATAATCAAATGCAATGTGTTTAAAATTGTTCATCCTTATTATCATTATTAGATACAAATTACCAATTAGCTGTTACAGACCAGAATCCATGCCAAATGCTCAAAATGTTAGTATTAATATCTCTGTTTTGCAGATGAAGAAAGTGAAGCTTAGAAAGGTTAAATGACTCACTTAAAGCCACACAGCTAATAATTGTTAGAGCCAAGATTAGTTATTAATATCCTTACACGGTAATTCTATCTTTAAAAAAATTGTGTGAGCTCCATTCCTGATCCAGCTGCAAATAATTACCAAATTATCTTTCACTTTATCCTTAACTAGATGGAAATAGTTTGGGATATGACTAAATTTAGAGCTAATAAGAAATCTCTAAACCTCTAGAAGAATGAAATGCCTTATAAATAGCCTTTTCTTTGTGAATCTAGAATATATAGATATGTTAATAATTGACTACACTTAAGAATGATGTTTTTGAATCAAAACCTTCTTAAAGATAATTTTTTGTTTTAAATTTGAAGATGAACATAATTTGCTAGCTAATAAAAATGTTGTCAAGAATAATCTGAAAATTAGAAATTGAGAGAAAAGAAGTAAAAGGATAGCAGAGTAGAAATGAAGAGGTTGTTGAGTATCCACTGAGTTAGGCAAACTTTTGTCACCATGACAAGATACCCAAAACAAATTGAGGAAGTGAGGATTTATTCTGGCTAGGATTTCAATCCAGACAACTTTAAGGGAAGGGAAGTCAGAAGGGGAAAAACTGGGAGAGAATGAGGGAGAGGTGATACTGTTCAAAAGGAAATGTACTCATTACCTGGCCTATGTAACTGTAATCCCTCTATACTTCACTTTTACAATATTTTTTTTTTGTCGCTTGTGGGGCCTGAACTCTGAGCTTGGGCACTGCCCCTCAGCTCTTCATCTCATACCCAGGAATCATACCCAGGGCCTCATGCATGTGATGCAAGCGCTCTATCACTGAGCCAACTTCCCAGCCCCTACAATAAATAAATAAATAAATAAATAAATAAATAAATAAATAAATATATATATATATATAAAACATATATATATATATGTTTTAAGATGTCAGCCCAAGATCACTTGGCTCAATATTTCTGGGCCTGTGATAAGAGTGGATGTCATGTCAGAAGGACATGACAGAAGAAACTTTCTCACCTCATGGCAACCAGAAAACAGAGCGTGAGATTGACAAGAGAGAAAAGGAGAAAGGAGAGAAGGAGGAGGGGCAAAGAAAGGAGGGAGAGAGGAATAGGAGGAGGAAAAGAGAGAAGAGACTTAACCTAAGACAGTCCTTGAAAGGTATACTCCCTGTGACTCATTTCCACCAGTCAGGCCCCACTTTCCACAATTTCTGTTACCTCCCAGTAATCCAATCATGAATCCATTGATAAAATAATTTATTGATGAGACCAGAGTTAATCATCTGTCAATAATGACTCCCTCAGGGCTGGGAAGGTGGCTCAGTGGTAGAGCTCTTGCCTTACATGCCTGAGGCCCTGGGTTTGATTCCTCAGCACCACATAAGCAAAAAGAAAAAAAGCCGGAAGTGGCGCTGTGGCTCAAGTGGTAGAACGCTAGCCTTGAGCTGAAGAGCTGAGGGACAGCGCCCAGGCCCAGAGTTCAAGCCCCACGACCGGACCCAAAAAAAAAAAAAGATTAAAAAAAAATAATGGCTCCCTCAGCTGGGAGCCAAGCCTTCAACACATAAGCCTATTAGGGGACACTTCATACAAAAACTATAGTTCTTGGGAATGAAAAGAAGAAGATATATACGTGAACCAAGATGTATAGGCTTCATTCTTTCTGTGATTACACACACACACACACACAACCTACCTCAACCCACCCTGCCTAGTACCTAACTCCAGCTGATCATTATGTTTGTGACATTAAAATACATTATTATGTATAGTTATACTTTACTCGGCATTGCCATGACACATGCTTGGAAAAATACAACCCATGAGCCAAATTTGGCTCACCTGTTTCTGTATGTGAGGTGTTACTGAAACACAATCACATCTAGAGTTCCAGATGTGGTTGCTTTACATATAGTCTACTTTCAAGTTACAAAGGGAAGGCTGAGAAATGAAAAAGGGATTTGCCCAGAAAGCCCCAAATGCTTAATATTTGCCTCTTTTTTTCTTTAGCTTATTTTATATTTAAACATCTCCATACATGATTACACTGAATTCCAACCAATCTCATCCTCTCTATCACTCTCCCTGCTCTTTCATCCCACACACACACAAAAATCCCCTACTGGTTTTATTGTTCCATTTTCATAGTTGCCACTATTCTATAGCATCCAACTTCCTTCAACATCCCCATCAACCCCTCCCACCTAGTTTTCCAACCCTGACATATAGTATTCTAATTCCTAGAGATTACCCAAATGTTTGCCAGTATTGATATGACCATTTTCATAAGCGTTTTTTTTTTCATCAAGATATGTAAGCATTTCTATAATGGACCTTACAGAATGTACCATTGTAGCAGACAAAATTACTGCAGTCTAGTTACAGATATTAACTGGATTTAATTCACAATTTTAGAATCAAGCTGTAGCCCAGACTAAAAATCTCTGAATGCTTTACCTCACCACATGAGCAGGCTACATTTATAACCAGAGAATGGGACATGATGTACAGAAATAGCCTGATTGGCTGAGACAGGCATTATTTTATTTGGTCATGTTTTAGAAGTTTTTAGTCTAGAGGTTCAGTTAGTATAAATGGTTGGGACTCAGCTACTCATTACTCAAACCCCAGGTAGGTATAGAATCTGTTAGGATATAGTTCACTCTGTAGGAAGAAACTTTTAGGCTAACCTCAAAATATGTACAAAGTCAGCTCTGGTCAAACAATTCCCCTTAACAATTTTTATAGCCTCATTTTAATGAATAAGGAAACTGGTACTCTGAAATTTTCAGTCATATTACAGTAATGTATACATAAAAATGTGTTTTAAAATGAAACAAAACTTCAAAGAAAGAATTGAGTTAAATTAAGCCAAATTTTAAACCTCAATGGTAGAGAATGTAAAATATTTGTGCATCAAAAGAATTTCCTGCTTTTAGTAATGAATGCCTCTCAAACAAATCTGGGAGTACAAAAACTGAAAAATAAAAGTCAAGACTTCTGAAATCCTTACCTTAGAATGAATACAGCCATCAGTTCCAAACACCCACCTCTGTGATTCGTCTCCTTTATGTCTGTAAGGAAAAGTAATTTAGAGATTGACACTTTCTCCACACAGAAATACTTGTAGGTTTCTAATGAAATGATCATTTTCCATAGAGCCTGGCAGGAGGACTTTCCACCCCCTACCAATCATCACTGCTTTCTCAGCAGTTAAAACCTTCCCTAAGACAAACAATTATTTCTCTGTTGTCATGCTGTGATACCCAAAATACTGTGTTTATGTGTGTGTGCCTGTGTGTGTGTGTGTGTGTCTGTGTGTGTGTGTGTGTGTGCGTGCGCGCGCGCGCAGGTATAGCACTAACAGCAACAATGAGAGAATAAGTATAATTAATGAATATTGTCAAAATTTCTGCCTTGCCCCTGAAATAACAATCCTTCATGAGACAAAGATGTGCTTAAAATGATGCACAAGGTAACATTAGGAAACCACAGAATTTTATTAAAGACTGTCTTATTTTCTAAGCTAAGTCTGAAAAAAATACATCTTAAGAAAACAATCCTAAAACTACGACAAAGGTAATCATTCCTAAAGTAATTGTATGTTCATTAATATTGAGAAACTTACAAAATTAAATAAGTTGATGGAAAACCAGATTTTCCTACTGCCTGGTTTCTTGGCAGAATCATCACAGGTGAACAGGCAATGATCTATTCTAAAGCAAAATGCTATTTAATCTGGGCACAACATAGAAAGGCAACAGCTGCAAACTGTTTTAGTCTTGCACTCACATTCCCCCCTGTCTAAGAACATGTGAAGAGTTCTCCAGCATGTTGAAATGAGTGCTTGCTAACAATGCGTCTCCAGATCCCTATCCTTACAGAGTTAATTGTGAAGGTACAGAATCCCCCCAAAACTACGTTAACAGGTGTTGTAGGTGATTCTTATAGATATATGATTCTTATAGATATAGATATATGTCTATGTTGATAATAGACATATATGTCTATGCGCCCTATTTTGAAAACCATTGATGGGGAATGATCAAAGAAGGAAGGAAAGAACCAGCTATTTATAATGATCAACTGATAAGGAAAAAACCTGGTTCTAGCCCCAATTTCCTGGCACATATTTCTTGAATGATAGGAGCATTATTTGCAACAACTCTTACAGGAGTCTTATATGAGGTCTGATCATCAGGAAGACCAAGCTATGATTAGAAGCTTACAACTTTCTGCACCAGCCCCACCTTTACCCCCCTTTTTGGAAGAGAAGGGAAACCTACAGGTTGAGTTAATCACCCATTCCTCCTTTAAAAAAAAATTCCTGAAGTACAGGATTTGGACAGCTTCTAGACATGTAAATGCATGAATGTGCCAGACTGATACACCAAATCCACAGGAACAGAAAAATCCTGCACTCAGGAACCTTCTCTCCTATGTACTTGTTTGTCTGTGTTCACCGGAATTCTTTGTTGTATTATTTTTAACTAACCTAGTAAATGTAAGCAAAGTATTTTTTAGGGTTTTATGAGCCATTCTAGCAAATTACCAGAATGAGTGCTATCAACATCTCAAGTCTTACAGGATTTAAGCCTTAACCTGTGGGATCTAATGCTAATGCCAGGTAGAAAGAGTCTGGATTCAGTTGTGGGGTAACCAGTTGAGGTCCACAAAGTTGGATGGAAGATTTGAGGGTATGGAAGAACATTCTAACAGTTTGTTTTTCCTGTGCATAAAAAAAAGAGAAACATGACAATATCTAAGACATTTTTGGTATGAGTTTTTGGTTATGTTGTTTACTGCTCAGGACTTCATGTGTGCTAGACAAGTGCTCTGCCACTGGGCTATGTCCCCAGCTGTAGACAAGGAAATTTAATGGAGGAAAGGAGACAGCGATGAGGGGACTCCCTCTCCTGGAAAGCTTGCTACTTTAACTGCACTGCGCATGCACAACGGAGCATGCACACACCTATATGTCTGTTTAGATTACATAGATGATACAGAACCTATTATGAATCTCTAGAATATTCATGTGTGTGTATCATTTGAAATGCTTCATTTATCAGGTACTAGAGGCAAAAAAGGGTAAGAGCCACGATTCAGTTTAGGGAACATTTCATAGACTAATGCTCCTCGTTTCCTAGCAGACTGTATGGAGGACTATCTTCAGGTCTCATGATGACAAGTTCGCTTCCCCATACAAGGTCAAATGAGCCTGGTTTCTATCAAATGTTATCCTGTTGAAAATAGGATCCAAACAAAGGACTAGTAAATGGAATTCCTCTTCCATGTTTCTTAATAAGAACAGATAAGTTGCACTGAGCAATTCACTGAAATGCTGTGAAATTTCAAATGGTACTGCCTAGCATTATACAGCCACACTTGTTGGCTGGGTTTTACTTTGTCCTTAAGTATTGTGTGTTTTTGGCCTAGTCTTGTAAACACTGGCCAGTTATCACTCTATTTCCAGCAAGACTTAAGTGGTATTAAATAAATAAATAAATACAGATGACAATTAAGGTTATTTAGACTGGGATAGGTTCCATGAGACTCTGGGACTTCTTTTATACATTGTTTTTAAGATAGACAGTCCAATCTTGTATGTATTCTGATCAAGGAAGTCTTCAGACTACTCTAGTACACAACGTGTATTATTCATTAGTTTTTTTAGTTCATTGATTCTGCAGATATGGGTTGTAAATTTAATAGTCTTTACAAGCCAAATAGACTAGAGCAGGTCTGAGGACTGCCTTATGGAATGGTAGAAAATATATGATATATAAGTATAAATGTCTTATCTAAATCACTCAGTTCCTGCCTGGTTGGCGCCATGATAGAATAAAAATCCTATGCTTACCATTCTTTTGATTCCCCCACCACACAGGGAAAAGAAAAAAAAATAAAAAGAAGTAATTTTGTGTGTGTGATAGACTCATAACTAATAAAAAAAAAGTTTTAATAATGTACAGACCAAACAAAATCCACAGATCACTAGAGTATAATATCTATATTCTAACTTCTATGTGTGTATGTGTGGGTGTGAGGCACTACACATTTATTTAACACTGAAGTTCAGATCTTACGTATTTACATTCCTAAAAACAAAGCAACATCACAATTAAGTAGAAGTCTGAAAAATAACTTTAATTAAACAAATTCATAAGATGTTCAAAATCTCTTATGGCAAGAAGCACCTTTTATGACTTTTAGATGGTTTGGGTCACTTGATAATTACATTATTGGCTTTTCTTTCCTCTTTGATGGTCCTATACACAGAACAGAAAATATATTAAAAGGAAAATATGTGCAACAATTGCTATATTGAATAAGAACAAAATGATTGACACCAAATGAGACAGAACTGAACTAATGAGGCATGATATGTTTACAATATTCTTTGTGGGTTGTCAGGTTGCTACTTTAAGTGCTCGTTCTATTATTTTTAGCACATAAAAGGCTATGTCTTGAATCCTACATAGCCTTTGTTAAAGTCATATTATGTTACTTAGAAGAGGGAAAAATTCTATCTACAGAAGTTGCTGTCACATGAGGTATTTATTGTTATTTATAAAGAAATCTAGTTGCCCTAAAAAAAATAATAAATCATTAAAGTACTTTAGATGTTCAGAAAAAGACAACTGCATTTGAAAGTATATATCCAGAGTTGAGGTAAGCTCTAAATATCTTGGTCCTTACTTCTCCTTTATCTTTTTAATGACATATAGCTTCACAGTGGGACTCTCTAGTGTTTCAAATGTTTTATTTTTCCTCTACTTTGCAACAGATTTTGTTTCTCAGATAAAGGCAAATTTTCCATTAATACAAAGGTAAACAAGCTGGGTGCCGGTGGCTCACACCTGTAATCCTAGCTACTCAAGGAGGCTGAGATCTGAGGATCACGGTTCAAAGCCAACCTGGGCAGGAAAGTCTGTGAGCCTCTTATTTCCAATAAATCACCAGAAAACCAGAAGTGGCGCTGTGGCTCAAGCAGTAGAGCGCTGGCCTTGAGTTGAAGAGCGCAAGGACAGCGCCCAAGCCCAGAGTTAAAGCCCCAGGACTGACAAAAAAAAAAAAAGGTAAACAATATTCATTTGAATAGGAATCCTACCTCCTTCCTATCTACCCTACTACCCTCTCTCCTTCCTTTCCTTCATCTTCTTTTTCTAGATTAAACAAATTGTTTCTCATTAATAGAGATTTTTAAAGTTAAAACTTACCACAGTTTAAAAATTGTCTTTTTTCTCCCTTCTCTTTGCAGTCCTGGAGTTTGAACTATCATCCTCATACTTGCTACATAGACATTCTAACCACTAATTCTAGCCACACTCTAACCACCCCAGCCCTACTTTCTTCTGGAAAGTTTTGTGGCAGAGTCTCACTTCCTGCCTACTGGATTTGTAGGCACTATCTATTTGTGTTCGGCTCTTGAAGGTTAGGGTACCAGGCAAGTGCCACTGGGCACAGTTCTTCATTGAGAAGGGGTCTCACAAACTTCGAACTACCATCTCAGCAATCGTAGTTTGATCAAGCAGCTAGCATTACAAGCAGGAGCCACTAGAACCAGGCCAAAAATCATCCTCCTTTTCTTATTCCAATTTCTGTCCTCAATAGGCAATAAAGACATTGAGTCTTCAACCTCTACCCCACTCATTGTCCCTGAGCTCTTCAGCTCAAGACTAGCACTCTACCGCTAGAGCCACAGAGCCACTTCCAACTTTTTCTGCTTATGTGGTGCTGAGAATCAAACCCAGGGCCTCATGCATGCAAGGCAAGCATTCTACCATTGAACCACCTTCCTAGCCGCACCCCTCCCCTCCAGCCGACTCACTCTTAAGAACGTACTTTCTAGACCAGGGAAGCAATCTCTATAGGCTAAAGCCAAGTGAACTAAAGAGACAATGCACTACTTTCAAAGTCCAGGTATGCAAGGAAAAACCTTAGGTCTGACCACAATATCCATTGAGTTCTAACTTGTCTTACACCTCCCTTTCATTGGACTATAGACAATTGATTAACTCTATCAATGAAAGGCCTTCTTTCACTATCTCTCTCTAACATGATCAATTAGTCATTCCCAACTCATCATCTTATTATTTTTTATCTTTTCTGGGGTTTGTTTTGTAGTATTTTAAAAATACTTTCATTAGGCAATAATTGACAGAATATGTCAACATTGGCATATTTAGAAAGTAAATCTGATACCTTTTGGATAATAAACATATCTGTATCAATTACTCCCCCCAAAAAATTACTCCCAAAGTTTCCTTAAATAGCTTAAAAAATTCTCTTTCCTGAATCTTCCTATTTCAAAACTTTAGGTAACCAATTATCAGCTTTTAAACACTCTAGAGTAGTTAGAATTTTCTTTTCTTTCTTTTTTTTTTGCCAGTCTTGGGGCTTGAACTCTGGGCCTGGGCACTGTCCTTGAGCTTCTTTTCCTCAAGACTAGCACTCTACCACATGAGCCACAGTGCCACTTCTGTGCTACTGAGGAATCGAATCCAGTGTTTCATGTATGCTAGGCAAGCACTCTGCCACTAAGCCACATTCCCAGCCCTAGAGTAGTTAGAATTTTCTAAAATTGTATATAAATGGATCAAGCAGCATGTAATTGCCTGGATTTGCTGCTTTCCTTCAGCAAATCACGTTGATATTTCATTCCTCTTATTGCATGTATCAAGAATGTATTCCCTTTAACATTGGGTAAGATGTGTATGTGTGTGCATGTGTGCACATGTGTGTATGCATGTATGTGTACCATAATTTGTCTTTCAACCTGTGGGTAGACATTATTGTTTCTACTTCTATTAGTTTGGGGGGTAAAAATCCTGGGAGTATCTATGTACAAGTCTTTGTGGGAACATATATTTTTAATTTTCTTTGCATAAATTTCTAGAAGTAAACTAGACAGATATAAAATAGATTAATGTTTAATATATTAAGAAAATTCCAATTCATTTTCAAACTAACCAATTATTTTATGTTTCCACCAACTTTATAGAATGGCAATTCTACGGTTCCTGTCTTTGTCAGCTCCTGATATGTCAGACTTTTGAACATTAGATGGCTTAGTAAGTATGGAGTGACAATTCATTACAGGTTTATTTTGAATTCCCCTCATTATTAGTGGTATATTAGTGATAATGAATATCTCCTTACACTAACTGTATATCAGTCTTACTAAAGTACCTGTCAAAATTATTTATTTGTCTATATTCTTGACATTTTGCAAATATATTTTACAAGTATATTTGATTTACAAACATTTCACACATCTATGGTTTGTCTTTTTAATCTCAACATTATTCAACACACAGAGATTCCAATTTTAATGAAGTCCAATTTATCAACTTATATTTTTCTGGATCATATTAATGAAAGACCCTAAATATTCTCTCTTTGTTGAAATCGAAATTATATATAGCTTCATGTTTTGCATTTAGATCTATAATCCATTTTGAGTTAATTACTGTTAAATGAATCTGTAGTTCTGAGATAAATTTTTGTCATGATATAGATCTTTATGTACTGTATTCATTTTGCTAACTTCTTAAGTTTTTTTTTCATTTATTTTCATAGCCTATGCTTTTCTCTTCCTACAATGTCTTTATTTGGTGTTTGTTGTTAATGCATGTAAGGTACACAAAACTATTCCTGTTACCTATTTCTTTTCTTTCTCCTCCTTATTTTACCATAGTAGGGTTTGAATTAAGGGCCTGGACATGACACCCAAGTAATCCAACACTTGAGTCAAACCATTTCTATAATGTAGTTATTTTTCTTTGATTGGGTGTCACATTTTTCTTTTGCCCAGGCCTGAATTTATTCTCCTGATAGCTGGGATTACAGATATGTCGCAACTTGTTTGTTGAGATGAGTGAGTCCTCACTTACTTTTGCTCTGGACTGACTCAAATTATAATCCTCCTGACTTTTAAGAGCATGCCCTCATGCCTAGACTTCTTATTTCTTCTTGAGTAGCCTTGGTGGTTTGTGCCCTTTAAAGAAGTTGGCCCTTTGGCTCTAAGTTAACACATATTTGGATCTAAGTTAGCATATATTCCCTTATCACTTATTTATTTACTGCCAAGAGTGGTAATTTGTTTCATCTCTGTTTTTGAATAATCTGGCTAGAGATTTGTCCATTTCTTTGCTCTTGTATAAAAACAGAAGTTTTCCACTAAGTTTGGAACTTTTCCAGGCACTGTATTTTCTGATAGTCATTTCATCCTTGCTTCCCTCCTTCAGAGACTCAACAACCTCATAAATTTGGTCATGTTTTCCCACATCTGACACCATCTATATCTTTCCTTCCCTTCCTTCTTACATTTCTTCCTTCCCTTCCTTCTTTCCTTCCTTTCTTCCTTCCTTGTTTCCCTCATTTGTGGTAGCTAAAGGATGCCCATAAATCTACAATAAACATACTGGGGTTACAAAGGAATTAACTGAAGTGTAATGAACTCTGTGGAGAGTGCAAATAGTGTAATTCTTTAAAAAGACTAAGTCAAAGCCCAGTAAAATAAGTACCAGGAAATGGGTACTTGCAAAGGGGTAGAATGGGGCTAGCACATAAGCGTAGAAGAATGAAGGGGGAAGGGAGAAGAATGCAGTAGAGAATTCATTGTCCTTGACCTTTGTGCTCAAGGCTAGTACTCTACCACTTGAACCATAGCTCCACTTCCAGGTTTTTGGTGGTTAATTGAAGATAAGAGTCTCATGAACTTTCCTGCCCAGGCTGACTTTGAACCTCAGATCTCAGCCTCTGGGCTATCTAGGATTATAGGTGTGATACACCAGCACCCAGCTAAAGGCTTTTTTAAATTGACTTCCCAAGTCAAAATAAATAAATACATAAATGGAGAACATTTATAGCCCCTTAAAAGGCAAAAAAATTGCTTTCTTATCACAATTTTTATTTATTTATTTATTTTTTGTCAGTCATGGGGCCTGAACTCTGGGCCTGGGCACTGTCCCTCAGCTCTTCAGCTCAAAGCTAGTGCTCTATCACTTGAGCCATAGCACCACTTCCAGATTTTTTTTTATGGTGCTGAGGAATCAAATCCAGGGCCTCATGCATGTGAGGCAAGCACTCTGCCACTGAGCCACCTTCCACATCCCCACAATTTATTTGCACAATTCAGTATTCTATATTCAGAACACAAGAGAAAAGAATACACATACTCACAATTAAGGTTTTTAATCAGCAATCCAAATGGCTATAAAGAAATGAATTCTGATAATTATAAAACAATAGCGTGTACACTGCATAGGTATGCTTATTTTCGATTTAAAAATTAAGATTGATATTATGAACACAATAGCTAATGGGTATTCTAAGACAGAAAAGCATCAAAATGTGCCTACTCAGATGTCATGAAATTAATATTTATTATGCTGAGCTAAATAACACATGAGCATTACCTTTTCTGTAGGATTAATGTGTATCCTTCAAGTGATACTCCCTCCACGGCCTTGACTCTGATTGGATGACCAACAGCTAGACAGCCCTGAGTTATCGCTCGGCTCAGGATCATTCCAGTCTTCCAATGAATAGAGAGGTGGGGAGGGAGGGGGGAGAAAGGTCTAAATAAGTTAAAAGAACCAGAAAATTCAACAATGTGTCACAAATACTGAGGTCATTATGCCTGGATAACCCCGGATATTAACAGTTACCGAAAGTGAAAACACTACCCACAACTTAGCAGTCAGTGAGCCCTGCTCAGAATCAGTGATCTTCTGTCCAACAAGGGTGGCATTTTACAGTTCAGCGCAAAATAAAACAGACCTTGATATCTTCATTTGTCCTTTTTTTTTCTGTGCATATTTCACAGTGCAGTGATTTGGGGTCCATCACGTGTCACTTGCTAGAGTTATAACTATAGAGCTTACTTGAAATATGTATGCACACAGTGCAGTGAACTGAAAAGATTGAAACAAATATGTAACCTTCATATCAATATAAAGTTTTAGTATGGGTCTAAATAGCATAGGTTAAACATTTTAAAGTGGTTTGTGAACTCTTGTTTTAAATGTTAGAATTCTCTGTGGAAGAAATTAATTGAGAATATTGTTTAAATGGTCATTTAATAATTTTCCTACCTAGTGAGTTAACACATTCAGCAAAAGCCATTAGAAAGTTAGTAACATCCCCTATTGGGCATTTGTAACATGCAAAATTTTCTATTGTACAAGACAAAAGGATTTATTTTTTTTAAGAGGCAGGGAAGTTCTAACTAATCAGATTTTTAACATTGTATCCTACTTATCAGGTAACTTTTATTCATCAGATTTTAGTTGTATAGAAAACAAATATATAACTTAGGACAAATGCTTCCAAAAATTTCTGGCTCTAATACATACTTATAACAGGTTTATGAATGTAATTGTCTATATACAAAAAAAGAATTGCTATTTATTAAACACTCTGTGTATCAAATATTATGCTTGAACATCACATCTTTCTAATTTAAACTCCACAGCAACTGGGCAAAGAAGGTATGACTAACTCAGTTTTATATAGGAAACTGTGGTTTGGTGCACTCAAATCACTTTTCCAGGGTCACACAATGGATCTTCATTCTGACTTCTTACTCAAAAAACATATTCTTCTCGTAAGCATTTCAAGTATTTTTGAGGAAATTTTAGATGGTACATGTCATGAAATTGTATAAGGTGATACCAAGAAATTACAGAATAAAAAATCCAGAAAAGGATTTTCCATATTATCTGATCCAATTCATTTGAGATGGGAGATCTGAGATCTGAAATTCAGATACCATGTGTGTCTGAATTTGGCAGTGCTAAGACTTTCACCATGTCTCAAGATTGGTCAAATATAGAGCCATATTTTACATTACAGTTAAAATGTTTACGTAAGTTTTGAAGTCAGACAGCTAAACAATTCCCTAGCTTTAAAATTGCTCTGGGTTAGATGTAAAGTATTTCTCAAAAAAAAATGCTTATGTGTTGAAGGCTTGGGACCCAGATCTAAACATTGATACGTGACTGGAACATGGGGGCTCTGATCTAATAGATGGATTATCTCTCTTGAATTGATTAACTAGATAGCATTACTAAGAGGTAGAAACTAGAAGATGGTACAAGACCTGGATGGAGGAGCAGACCACCATGGGGAGGGGTGCCTTTGAAGGACACTTTGTCCTTCCTTTCCCCTCCCCTCTGATTCCTAGCTGCCATGAGATGAGGGGCTTTTACAATGTTTTCTTAGGCATTTTCTATTAGCAGTGGAAAAGCTAACTGGCATAATAATGAAAACTTGCAATTCTCATAAGCATAAACATAAATATCTATGTGTTTATATATAGTGCCAAACATAACACGGTACATATAGTATACTTTCAATGGAATGGTATTGTTAGTTAAATCAAGGGTTAAATTCAATGTTAAAAGCACAAATAGTTAATGGAGTCTCTGGGTTCAACGTAGATGTTAGGAATACATCACCTAAACCCTTCGTTTTTGTTGTTTTGGTATCTAAAATTACTAGTCTCAGATAAGTCAGTCAATACCTTCATATTCTACTTACTCTATATGTTTGTTTTTACCTCTCAGGGGATCAAAAACACAATTTAATATCAATCTAAGATTTCCCTTGAGAAAATAGTTTTAACCTCCTTCAGTAGCAGTAGCAAACTTGATTGGACAACTTCAGAAGTACTTAAGCAGCAGCAAAACGCTGCATCAAAAGGTAGCAAAGGAAGACAGGAGGGAAGGTACAAGGTATTTGCAGATGCAAATACGTATTTACAAAGTGTATTTTAATGGTAAGTGGGAAGGGGAGTGCAATTGATGTTCTCATGGAAGTCAGAGCCAATGGTACAATAAGAAAATTAAGTTTTACTGATACACAAGGTATACAGCATTGCACTTGTATACTCTTTATACTCAGGGGTTGTCTTGGAAAGCTATGTCTTTGCTAATACTGCATGCAAAGTCATTATGTGGTGTTAATCCACCAGGTCCCATAATGCTGAGTTGGTAAAGCTTAACAATGAAGACTAAGGGAAGGGAAACAAATGGCATTCAGACAAATCTCATGAAAATCATGAGAGTATGTACGGACTCTACATAAGCTCCATGCTTAGTTTAAGTACACTCTGAGGTATGAACTAATCAGCATGTCTAACATGAATTGAATGCTCACTTGGGGAGCTACAGAAGTGCTGTTGGCGAGACAATAGCAAGAGAGCAGAGAAAGCATTCCTGACAGTCAACAATTTATCATGCTTTCACTTGCACACTTCTATGTAAGAGGGAAATGGATACTGTGAGCCAGCAAGCAAGGGAGCATCGCGTAGCAAGAGCAGACATTCTTGGGCACCTTTGTGATTAGCCACACGTTGGCTGCAGACCACAGGGCAGCCGGCGCTGTCTGACTCCTGCTGCTCACTTCACTACTCAAGGAACTCCGCTTTCCAATGGAAACTGAGGCACGAAGGACAATATTGGGATCCACCTGCATCAGGAGAAGGAAACATGTCTACTCACAGTTTAAAGGTTAACCCTCTCACCGGGCACCGGTGGCTCATTCCTGTAATCCTAGCTGCTCAGGAGGCTGAGAGCTGAGGATTGCAGTTTGAAGCCAGACTGAGCAGGAAATTCAATGAGATTGTTATCTCCAATTATGTGGAGCCAAAAGTGGAGCTGTGGCTCAAATGGTAAAGTGCTTGCCTTGAGCAAAAAAAAAGAGATCAGAGATAGTACCCAGGCCCTGAGTTCAAGTCCCAGGACAGGCACAAAGAAAAAGAGTTAACCTAGACAGGCGCTGGTGGCTCAGGCTTGTAATCCTAGGCTGAGATCCGAGGATTACAGTTCAAAGCCAGCCCAGGCAGGAAAGTCTGTGAGATTCTTGTCTCCAAATAAAACACTCAGAAAAGCGGAAGTGGTGCTGTGGCTCAAGTGGTAGAGCACTAGCCTTGAGCTGAAGAGGACGACGACGATGACGAGGAGGAAGAAGAGGAGGAGGAGGAGGAGGGGGGGGGGAGGAAAGCAATCTCTTGCTTGCTTCTTCCTCTTCTCCCCTTCTGTCTCTCTTGCACACATAATTATATTAAACTCCTTATAAATCTGCTGTTATAAAAACGTGCAAAAAACCTAGTTCAGGACTAGAATGGGAGCATCTTGAAAGAGATAAAATATGAAATGGTCATGAAGGATGGAGATAATTTGACTGGGATAATGAAGAACAAACAGATTACAAGTTAAAGAAGTGGAATCAATGTGTCCTAGGGATTTGTTGACAGACTTATAAGGTAAATTTGGCCAGACTGCAGAGAGTATCAAGTTTTAGGCTACGGAGTTAGGTGGACTGTAGGAAGTCAGTGAAAGCTTTCAGGTGGGAGGTGGGGGGGGGGACTCGATTACAGCAGATTTTAGTAAGGTTGATCTGACAAGGGTAGACATATGGATTACAGAATGGAGACATCAAAGGCAGGGAACACCATTGGGAGTCCACACAATCTCCTGAGAATAAAAGGACAGAAGATGAGACTTTAGAAAAGGTTGGGATGGACAAGAGATGGATAAGAAAGGCATTGCATTGTGTATCCTGTGCTCATTGTTAGATCATATAAAACCTATATAATTTGCTGGACTACACATGTTCAAGGTATTGTGACACCTTCTGGTATTTCTTCTTTAGAATTAAATGTCAATTAGCATTCATTCACACAACTTGTAAGGAATCTATTACTTTGTATATAATAAAATATACCTCTCAAATTATATGATCACTTTCTCTGAGTATTTTTAAGTACCACTATAGTATAGTAACCAGGAAAGGATTATAGAAATATTGGTATATTATACTACATAGAAATGCTGCTATAGAATGCTTTAAACAAACTAAATGGTTTTTCTTCAATAACAAGAGAAATGATTTTCTAAAAATAAAAATTTTATTCTGTATCTTTGGTGATACTAGATATTTTCTGAATAACAAGTGATTTTTTTAAACACAAGTTAAATGATCAATTAAAAGGCAATATTTTGCAATTGCGATCAAGCAACGACATAAAAGCACAGCTAATATATTTGGTAATTATTCCAATACGGTAGCTAGACCTTTCTCAAGAGAAGAAAATGCCAGATGACTCCCATCTGAGAAGATGCAAATTTTTAAAAAGTACAACAGTACTACCACATAAGCAGATTTCACTAACAGCTCTTTGCGTGTTCCCCAGAAAGCCAATAGTGGCTGAATTCTGGAGGGAAATCCCCTGCAGTTTCTGAACAATGATAAACTATATTCTACTAATCCATCCGCCACAGGGCTCAGCATTTAAAGTAGCACTCTTACTCAACCTCCTAACTCCAAGTTGCCATCACACTCAAAACTCTCCTCTGCAACTGGGCAGAAGATTGTTTTGACTGGAATTAGTCAGACAGAAGAACCATACTGCCAACTGCTTCTTTGTACAGCACCTGCTGCCAGCGCCTAAATTCTTGTTATCTCCACAACATGGTTTAATCTTTTAACAGTTGGCTTATTGGTGAAGAGCGAAGGGGTCCTTTGTCTCTGCCTTGGGCTGGCACCCAGTATTAACACCATGCTGTTCTTCAAGAGATATTTTGCTGGACAGTTCCCAAGTGATTCTACGTAGGGAAGACACTGCCAGACCCACTCATGCAGCATTCTGTGTTATTAAAAGAGAGAGAGAGAGTGTGTGTGTGTGAGAGAGAGAGAGGAGGAAGAAAGGAAGGAAGGAAGGAGAGAAAGAAAGAGAGAAAGAGAGAAGGAAAGAAATAGAGAAAGAAAGAAATATGCCAACTCTTGAAATTAGTTTGTGTGTGTATGTGTGTGTGTGTGTGTGTGTGTTTCCTCTGCGACTACGTCTTCCTGTTGCTGCTGGTCCTCATTTATTTCAGGATATTCATTTTCAATATTTTGCTATGTATACAAAAAAAGAAAAATGTGTGAAGTATCACATAGCTAAAGGCCATTGTGAAATAGCGCCCCATGAACATGATTTTTCAAAATCTGTTGACATATAAAAGAATGAAGCCATCCCAGGGTTGGGATCTTGCTAAATCCTCTGAACCACTGTAAAGCTGAGAGCAGCCCCACATCCCAGGCTCTAGCATTGCAGATGGATGTTCCCATCCAAATTTTGGTTTTAGAAAGAACTTTACCTCCTTTTTTAATTTGTCCATTAGCTTAAGTGCAGACCAAATATTTATGAGTAACAGGAGGTAAAACTGAGAATTAGAATTCAAGGGAAAAATATTCTGACAATTCCCAGCATCACCAACCACATGCATATGTGTGTGCACACAAAGAATATGTATATCAAAGCATTTACATTGAGTGTGAGATCTAAATACAGACTATCATATCTGTTATTGGAAAGCTTGTAGAATCCTGTTGAGAATCAAATAAGAAATTCATTTATTCTTTTTGATACTTACATACATAGTTTCCTGTAAATGATCATTATAATTTCACTTGTCTGAATAAACTGTGCTGAAGTAGAAGCAAATGATAAAAAATGATATATGCTCATGCTGAGCAAGCTAAAATTTCTTATTTAATTTTTCCCAAATGTCAGGTGATGGTGGGGAGCCTTCATTACTTTTGTGCAAGTTCAACGTAATAAAAAAAAACACTTCATGTATTGTCTTTTGGGTCTATTAAAGAACATACTATGAAGATAATAAAAGAGACACTCATAGATCACAATTTTTTTTAGATTACAATATTTGTTCTGATGAAACTACTTCACTCCCTAAAATTTTACCTTTGACAAGGCATTGGCCAAATTAAATAATTTTATATACAAGTTAAAGTTACGGCTATAAGAAATGTAATAAAAAATCTCTTTCCTCCTGCTTGCTATTGTCTCTTAAACTGCTTAACTTCTCTAATTCTATGCCTGCTCTATCTTCCCACCTCTAGAGCCAAGTGTTGGAAAAGTTGAAAGTAGAAAATAATAGTGAAGATGCAAATACACAATCAAAGCAAATGCTTTGATCTAGAGTTCAATAATCAAATTATAGTTCTAAAAATAAGGAAGGACCTGGAAATGTATTTGGTATGTTGTTTCCTATTCTAAAGTGTATATTCCCAATATTTAAACTAATTTACAGAAAATAGCTATTTCTAAATGACTTTCTCTCCAATGAAATAGAAAAACAAGGAATTGTTTGCCTTTTCCCAGCCTCATTTGTAACAAAAGACCAAATCATAAGTTGGTGGTGCTCTTGCTGCTTCCATACCCCCCAAAAAAGTTGTCTATAAAGATCTTTGATGTCTGTAAAGCCACATTCTGAAATAATTGGACCAAAATAAGTTGGCTTTCCTTTGGCAAAAGGTAACACCTGTCATACATTTGAGTATGTTTCCTCCAGATATTCTTTTAAAGAAATGTTCTATATTGATTACCATGGAGTTTAAATCTCATTCATTTTACATAAACCTATAATTTTATTGCCCTTAAATGGAATCGATCTAAAATGCCACCAATTTAAGTAACAATAGAGAGCTGTTGAAAGATGTATGTACCAAACTGTCAATTTGTAGTAGATTCCAAATCTGGTTTTAAAAAAGCAACAGGTTGTAATTGTCAGGGTTATATCTGTCTTCCATAGTATAAATGGGGATTATATGTTCCAATATTTCTCTGTAGGAAAGGTTTTACTTGTCAATAAGAGATTTAAAAGAACAGTCAGGGGTTGGGCACTGATGTCTCTATCTCCAGCCAACTTTAAAACCTATGCATCAAGAATATTGGCTTTTGTATCCTTTCCCTCAACCCCTGTTGTAATCCTCTTAGTGTCTTCTTTACCTCAATGAGCAGCAACATTCTACAATAAAATGCCCTAAAGGTATCTGTCACCTCTGCCTGTATCCATCTTTAAAAGTGCTCTTTTCAGGTTATTAAATTACAATTCCCAGTATACCGATCACCTCTCTGTAAATAATTGGAGGCAGTTTTTTTTTCCTAAAAGGATTTTAAGGTTTCATAGCAAAAGGAGAATCTTTTCTCCTTAAAGCTTCCCTTTTCAAGCCAATTTTTCAAGTTTCACTTTTTTACACTATTATTTTGGTTAAACTAAGATTTCATTCAAAATCAATTTCTTATTCCAAAAAATACAGTGTCAAAAAATCTAAAGATGTTTTCTTATTTTTAGTAAATCATTAGAGCAAATTAATAATAATAAAGTAATTATAGATTATTCTCTCATTTTTCAACATTAGAAAATATAAGTGATACTCTTAAATCCTACTTTCATACACACATACACACTAAGCAAAGCAAAGCAAAGCTTCTTCTGGGTTTTTTACCCTTAATATCTCTGTGATATCAATTTTTCTCTGGGTTAAGAAGGTATCTGTTGAATGTGTTAATTAATTCATAAATCAACTCAACTCAGCTGAGCATATGGATATTACAGCACAGACAAAATAATCAGAATATTCTTTGCCCTTCTGGAATTTTCAGTCTATCAAGAATGATAAGTCAAGGATCTCCTGAATAATCTTCCTAACATAAGAATAAGATGAAACCTTGCCTTTCATTAAACATTTTCAAGGTATCTTCCTACTTTTTATGGTATAATAACTAGAATCCCTGCTGCTTAAGGTCCTTCATGATCTGATCCCAACGTTTTGCCAGGGTCTGCTTTGTTTGGAACTATGCAAAAAAAAGAAGTGTAAGAAAAATAGCATCTAGCTTAATACCATTGTAAAGGACACAAAATGAATTCTATGAGAGCATAAAGACCATAAATATTATCTATAGTGTGGGGATGGGGTGAGATAAAGAAAGTTTATGAAGTCACAAATCAGATAGGGCTAGAATGACAGGCTTAAGTTAGACCTTTACTGATGCCAATATATACCAGACTCTGCTAGGATATGGCACAAGGAGACTGAGAAGGCCAGAGAGTAGAGACAATGGGGAAAACAAGATTGAATTCCAGGCAAGAGTCCACCTGGTCTTAATAACAGAAAGTACAAAGTGTTTTCTGAAAACAAAACAAAAATCATTTGCCTTTTGCTAATGCACAAAGAACATATTAGAGAACAGTCCGTTTTTAAGATAGTTTATGCAAATAACAACAAAAATCCATCAAAAATGAATTGTGAGCTGCTCTGCATTCAAGATTTTGCTATCATTCAGAAATACAAAGGTGAAGCAGACATAATTTCCATGTCCAAATAATTATCAGAAAAAAAGACACAAAAGCAAACTCCTACTCCAAAATACAAATTTTCAGACTGGTTTTCAAAGGACAAAAAGGAATTCTAAGACCACAATAGAAATTAATTATTTTCTAGAGGACCTGAGAAGACTTAGTCCAAGAAGAGGAAGATGAATACCCAGGAATTCTTGTAAATATATCCCAGCTAAGGAAGGCACAAATATAATATCAAAAAATGTTATGATATACAATTCATTAGCTCCACTGAGCAGTATAGAGACAGGATCAAGCCTGTTTTCACTGTATTTATGTTGGTATAATTTGGGGACGGAAAGGGAAAAAACAAGTTGTTTAAATAGGGATACAGGTGGACCCATTGCAACAATGAAAAGTACAAGATGCTATGTCGAAAACGATCTTTACAACTTCAGCGGGGTGGGGGGGGGTGAGTGGGAAGGGAGAGATGGGAAGGAAGGGATGGGAAGGGGAAACAAAGGAGGAGGCAACAATGCTTGATAAGAAATGTACTCATTACCTTGCTCATGTAATTGTAACCCTTCTGTATGGTATTTTCACAATTTAAAAACTTAATAATAAAAAAGAAAATATTGAAAGGTAAAAGGGGAATGAGCACAGACCTAGAAGAGTTACGGATAGTGATAGAATTCCAAATGAGAATTCATAATGTCATTAAGCAATAGTTAGATACAGATTTTTTGAAGCAGAAAAATAATGCTACAATGAAAATAAAACAAAGAATGTCAACAGGATTAGACCAATGATAAATAATAAATCTTAATGTCCTAAATTTGGTCAAAAGAAACAAGAATAGAAATAGGCTGTTTTATTTGTATAACTGTGCTATTTAGTTTTATATGCTTTTTGAAACAACTAAGATGTTCAGTATTGTTTTTTATATGACAGAGAAACTCAATGGGTAGTATACAGAAATGTGAAGGAACAGGATGAGATAATGAATCTTTTTCATTGTGTCTTGAACTGCTTGACAGAAGCCCTTTGTTTGAGCATCTCTAGTTCTACCTTTTGGTTTTGATATTCTCAGTCTCAAAAACTAAAGTTCATGAGGTGAAATGAGCAATAATCTTACCCAAAGTGTGCCCGCCAAGATATATAAAAGAGCTTTTTTTCCCATTATATATAGTATTTCAAATGTGTTTCATAGTTTAGTTTGAAAAATGAAAGTGTTACTGAAGAATTGCTTAGTGGAAATAAACAGATGTAGCTTAGGTTTGCCAATGAATTGTGGTTTCTAAAGAATCCATGTTCCTTAGCTTAAATTGACCAAGAAGTCTATTGAATAATAAAGGATAGTGGGGATAGGAAAACGGAGAGTAAATTAAGGATAAATGTGATTAGAATACTTTATATTCATGTGTGAAATACTGTAGGAGACACCCTCCTTTTTTTGTGTGCCAGTCCTGGAGTCTGAACCCAAGGCCTGGGTGTTGTCCCTGAGCTTTTGTGTTCAAGGCTAGCACTCTACTACTTGAGCACACAGCTCTACTTCCAGGTTTTTGGTGGTTAGTTGGAGATAAGAGTCACATGGACTTGCCTTCCTGGCCTGGCTTCAAACTGGGATCCTCAGTTCTCAGCCTCCTGAGTAGCTAGAATTACAGGCGTGAGCCACCAGTGCCCTTTGAACTAACATACATTTTTTTTTTTTTTTTTTTAGAAAATGGCAAGAGGGGTACTAGAGGTAGGCGGAAAGCCAAGTAGAAAAGGCAAAGGAGGGTGAACATGATAAAAAAATATTCGATATGAAATATGAAAATGGAACAGTGCAGCTTATTGAGATAGCTTGGAAAGTGGAGAGATGAGGGGGAGTCACAGAAAGGGTAGGCTGATCAAGATATATGAATACGCATGTATGGAGGGACATGTCAACTAATGAAAAAAATCCCAGTTGGAAAAAAAAAAACCCAAACAGATCAAATTCTGAAGTATGAAGATATAACAACCATCTTAAACCCTTTTCCGAATAATTACAATTTATTAATTTAGCTGGTACAAGGAAAATATGACAAACAGATTCTTTTCCCCAGTTGTGGGGCTTGAACTCTAGGCCTGGCCACTGTCCTTGAGCTCATTTGCTCAAGGCTAATGCTCTACCATTTTGAGCCACAGCATCACTTCCAGTTTTCTGGTGGCAAATTGGAGATAAGAGTCTCCAATTAACCTCTCCTGCCCGATCTGGCTTTGAACTGCCAGATCTCAGCCTCCTGAGTAGGAAGGGTACAGGCATGAGCCACTGGCACCCAGCAACAAACAAGATTTATATGACAATTCAAATAGCATATTTTCCAACTAGTAATTTTGCTTCAGTATTGAAATACTTAATTAGCAATAAGGAAAACACTTGATCCAACATTTATAAAAATATTTTCGGCTTAAAAATAAAGACTAGAATATTCTCTCAGTCACCATTGTATACTATTTGTCTATTAAACAGAGAAAATGAAATCTGACCTTGTTCTGTAGAAAATGGCTGTCCATGTCCACTTTCTCAAACTGATCAGGTATCTGTTGACTTGTGAAGTCAAAATTAATTGGAAATCCCTCACAAACTTCCCAACTAAGAAAAGAACAATATTATTGTTGTTGCAATATAAAGCATTTAATTATAATATTCTTTGCTAGCATAATAACTCTACTAGTAAGATAAAAATCTACTGCATAATCTTTTTGAAGCAGACATTTATAATGTGCCATGGTATTTATAATTGGGAAACAAAAGATGTATATTTTTAAATCTTTTAATTGTTTAAAATACTGGGAGATTCTGTCCCTAACAAACAATTAATAGAACAACAAAACAAGAAATGATTTTTAATCACTTGAGGAAATTATCTTCATCGTAAGTCTGTATTCCAAACACACTAGGAGGCATTTTTATGCTTATAACAGTTGGTCTACACAAACTAGTTCGGTATTTTCAGGAAGCCTTAGGAGGCTTCACTGTAATAGGTACCAGGAAAAAAATACAAGATAGAGAGGTTGTATTTCATTCTTAGTTTAGAAAAATCATTACTTTAATGTAACTTAATCTTATATTGATAAAATGAACTGACTCATCAATAATGTTCAGACCTACCAGACAGCATGTTACACAACAGAAACCAGTCCTAGTGCTGTGAATAGAAATGTTTAGCAATATTCTGAGAAATGTGAAAAATGAGAGCATTATTTTTAAGGCTTTAAACAATTCACTTTATAGAACATAAAGAAAATTCAAGTGGACTATAGAAAGTCTATTATCTAATCAATTACTTTGTACTAAATAAAAACAGCTTCACATTGTTGACTTAGAATATAGATCTAATTTGAATCATTTCAAATGAAACAGAATTCACTATACCTCAGGAAGCAAAATTTGAAAAGGACTAAATCAAAGATAGAGGCTGTAGCTCAGTGGTAGAGAACTTTCCCAGCATGCAAAAATGTCTTGGGTTCAATCTCCAGCACTGGGGTAGAGTGGGCGGTGGGGACGCGGGGGAGGGGAGGAAAGGGAGTCTATATGAGTTAACACTATACACTCCTAGATGTAAATTTAAAGGAAAAGGTCTAGGCGAGTTTGACAGGTTGAGGAAGTGTCAAAAGAAATTTAAATCTTATAAATGGACAATGCTTACTATGAAAGAATACTGATGAATTCTTTTCTCTCTTTAAGGAAAAAGATTGAGAAGAAACAGATTCTAATCTTGCATGCAAAATACAGCAGTCATTGGGAGAAAGAGCTGTAGCTCTTTCAAGCAGCTTCATCAAGGAGTAAAATGTTATGTCCTTCCAGACATATTTCGTGATAGGTTGTCACTGATTGGACTGTGCAAATCTCATCAAACTGATTTTGCTGCTCTAGGTATGTGGTCTACTTCGGCCTTTTCAACTGCCTATTAAAGAGACCTATAATTTGTTAAATTATGCAATATTAAAGCTAGAGAAAATCTTCTAGTTAAATCATCTATCCCAGTACCAACATCATGCTGAAATATCCAAAATATTGGTCACTGGTCATATTATTTCCATTTCAGTTTTTAAAGTTTAATTTAAATATAATTAAAAATTCAGTTCCTTAGTCACACTAGTCATATTTCAAGTACTCATTTGTCATAAAGTATGTTTCTGTCTTCATTGGACTATGCTGGAAGACCTAGGTTAGAATCCTGGCTCTACCATGTACCAGCTGCCTCTTTAGGCAAATTACTTTTTATCTTCATTTCTGTCTCTGGAAAAAATGCAGCAATAGTAGAGTAATAGGGAATAATGGGATTAAAGCCATCATCTTGAGGATTAAATAGTCTTATCCATCATCTGTAACTGTGCTTGGCCTACAGTCAAAATTCAGTAAATGCCAGCTTTCTTATCTGAGATAAGATTTTGACATCACTCTGCTCATGGACAATCATGGCCACAGAGGAGGCTAAACTTCACAATCCTCCAGCCCCTCCTCTCTCCTCTTCACTACCACGCCAACTGTCCAGCATGTTGCCTCCATTTCACTTTCTTCATAATCAAATAAATATATAAATATGAATCTATTTAAGATTGTTAACCTAGAAAAAAACCACTAAAACCAGCTTTTACATTTCAAACAAAATTAACCAGCTGCAAAAAAATATTTTCTTGTGCCGTGTGTGTGTGTGTGTGTGTGTGTGTGTGTGTGTATTTAAAAGGTAAAGAATGGCAGTGTAAGTATTTTAGATATGACCTCATTATACTTTAAGTCAACCCAATAGATAATTGCTTAAAGACAATTCAAAGAACATGTTGTAGTGTTTCAAATCCCTCCCTCTGGGAAATCCTAAATCAGGTGATAGAGTACTTTAATCAGACACAAATTAAGTTACTTTTCACATCCAGGTAGCAGAAGAGCATTAGGATCCATCGAGGCCTTACAGGCTACTCTCACACCGCTTCTGACAAATGCAGTCACTTGATCAAAGGTCAAGCTTAAAACAGGGCTTAATGGAGATCTGAAAAATAGGGGGAAAATAAAATCTATCTGCACATCATACTTATACATAAAATTGAACACAAACAATACAGTATACAATAATTAGTGACTAAGAAAATCCATACATAAGTGAATTCCTTATTAACATAGCAAACTTATACCATACCTAAATTGGATATTTTATTTTATTTTGCTGAGTTATAATGTTCTGGGAATAATTAGTAAGTAATTTTTAAAAAGAATTGCAATGATGAGAATATTGTGGAGAGTAACAATAAGTTGTTCATATAACATTCATTTTGTATATATTATGTTAAGTGGATTTGCTTTTCATGCTACATATTTTAAGAACATTGTTTCAGGTGAATTTGAGAAGTAAAATCAAATCACAAGCATTCCACAAATTAAAAAAAATCATTATGTGAAAAATGAGTCACTTTTCCCAACATTGGTGACAGAAATTTGCTATTTAACTCTAGAATTAAAAGACTCAACCATATCACCTGTGCAGCCTCTTTGCCAAAAATTATTGCAAGTGAATCTAATAATGAGAAGACAAAAAAACTCAGGATGTGGGACATTTTGCAAAAACAAAATTGTGTGGATTCTTGAATCAGTATCATGGAAAACAAAATA
Source organism: Dipodomys ordii (assembly GCF_000151885.1). Taxonomy (NCBI): domain Eukaryota; kingdom Metazoa; phylum Chordata; class Mammalia; order Rodentia; family Heteromyidae; genus Dipodomys; species Dipodomys ordii. The sequence goes on from NW_012267262.1 coordinate 9,653,126, forward strand.
AAGGGGGAGAGAGTACTTTAGATTTAAGATGACTATCAAAAATAGCCCAATGCCCTAGGGAGTTTTTTGCAAAAAGCCCAAAAGCATATTTGGGGCAGCTTGAATAAGACTGTATATTACATGAAGAGAGAAGATGATATAAAGGATATAACAAATGTGGAAAACTCTTTAACTCGGGGGATTTAGGTGAGGAGTTCATGGAGATTCACTGTACTATGCAATTCTGCCATAGATTAAAATTTTTTCAAGATAAAAATTTTGGGGGAAGAGACAAAAATAGGACAAAATCATCTTGGGAAAGGAGCAATCTCACCCTTTTTCATAATTTAATATGTCTATCACGTAAATTAGACATGCTAGAATTACTTCCTGAAAATGAACACTCTATTACAAATTCAGTTTCTCAATGTACTTTGAACTATGTAGCAATAACTTCTTAATCACACCAATTGTAATGATTATAACAAAATGTTGCAATGGCTGCCGGCACTTTATATCAGACCAGTGCTTCATTTTCAAAACTAGAGCAGAATTATTCTCTTAAAGGAACAATGAAGTACAAATGACTTATAAAGCTCTCCCAATCCAACACTCAGCTGATTTCAGAATATTCTAGATTATTTGCATATTACTAATCATCCCAAATATATGATATGATTAGCTAACAAGTTAATGAAAAACACCAAAATTAAATATTGTTCTCATTCTGACAATAACATAATGACATATGTTTTATGAAAGCCTTTCTTGATCCAAGAGCTTGCTAAACTTTTCCAAAATTCTTGGTAATTTAAATTTTACTTCTGTTTTCTGTCATTGTATGAACAATTCAAGTCAGAGCGTAATAAGTTATATTTTTAAAAGTGCCTCTGAGAGAAAACCTCACCACTTACTAGGCTATTTTTAATTCTATAAATTATCCAACATAGGAAATAATTAAGCATGTATGCTACAGAGACAAATTTGAATATGCTATATCACAACTTATCCTATCAATCTCTTCAAATACCTTCAGGGATTTCTGAGGAGATTTTTGTTTCAGTATTTGGAATTTTGACTCATAGAAAGGATAAGAAATCCAATAGGCCCATAGTTTTGTGAAGACTTACGTTAGTCTATGTTGTTTTCCTGATAATTTACATAAGACCAAATTATCCAGTTTGTGCAAAATTATTTTCCTTATTCTTCCCTACCGCTAATGAGCTAAGAAAATTAAAAATAGGCAGAAGAGTGTGTTTAAGTTTCCTGACAAGCAGATGCAGAGTTCATTGGGATGTATCCTGTCAAAATATGCATAAATTTCCGAGATATTCAACACAACAGCCCAGTTCATCAGTGCCTGTATGCCACAGCCTGTTTCTTTCTTCGGAAATGCAGATAATTTTATGCAGGAATTTACCAATCTACAAAAAAATTTACACAATACTCAGCAATAACCAGTAATTACTGTGGGATAATGTAAGGCACTTTTGAGGAATATAACTTTGATAGGATAAGGCTTACAAGCTTTACCAATTTGTCTTTAGCTGTCTTGTCACTGGTGCTTAAAAGGTTAAGACTTTATTTGTGAAAACATAGAGAGATACTGGGGAATCATGTTGTCTACAGCTTCATAAATCTTGCTTAAGATCCTTTTCAATTACCATCCATTTCTCCTTTAAAAAGGGACAAAAAAATAGAGGAGTGGAAGCAGGTCAGGGCAGTGTGCGACAATGACAGTGTGATGGGCTTGGGCCCCCCGTGGCGTTTCCATCTGCTATCATTAAGGTGACTACTCAGACATGAACAAATCCCTCTTGCTGTGCTGACAGGCAGACTTCAAGAACTATGACAAGGCATTAAGACAGAAAGTCAGAGAGAGAGAGAGAGAGAGAGAGAGAGAGGTCATATCCCATAAACAATACTGTCTCAAAATATGCTCCTGCAATTTTACTGGGATTCAAAGAATTTTTAAGAATTTTCAAAAAAGGTGCTCACTGGTTTCTCTTCTCTGAAATAGATTAGCTCACCCCTGGAAAGATGGAAGACAGACAGAATAAATCCCTCTCTCCTACCTGTATGCTGCACCATAAGAGACCCAGACCTTTTGCTCATTCTTCAGCAGAAGAGGATCCTTAATTTCTTGACCGTGCTCATCGAAAAGCCGGGTAGGAGAAAAATTGAGGCCTGGTGGGTTGATGGAAGAAGCTTGAAGCCTTTGGTGAATCTTGAGTAATAACTGGTGGAGGGAAAGGTGGGGGTGGGGGGAGAGGGATGAAGAAGAAAACATAACCTAAAATGTGAACATCTATAATAAACTGTCTCTACCCTGTAACAAATGAAGTCCAAACAGATGATAATTAAATTCATATAGAATGTTTAAAGAAGTGTGAAATGACAGCAATGTTTAGCTCGGTGTAAAGTAACAAAATGAGCATAGGCTTTTAACCAGCAGGGGGTGCCACAGGCTTGTGATTGAGCTCTGACCCTTTGGCACGGCAACTGAAAGCAGATGTGTCAGTCTCAAAGAAAGAGCATTTAGCGGCTGCTTGCTCTAACGGTCCTCTTTGATAAGGGCTAGGCTTTTCTTGTCTGAGCTACACATTTTTGTTAGGGGCCTTCCAGACGTGGTGAAAGTTTTGCAACAGGCAACGAATGTCCCTGTCCCCAGCAAACCTCACATAATTCAATGGCAGCCAAATTCACCATTTACAGTACTGCAAACATTGACAAGACTGCCAGGCTTAGTTGACTCACGTGGAACTATTTTAATTAAAATCCCTGCAACTTGTGAACATCTACAGTAATGGTGGTTTTCAAACTGTGAAGAAGGCATTATTGGAAGCATGGCATGTCATCGTTTAGTATTTTATACAACAGTATTGTGTTTTTCTTCAGACTGTGTAAGCTACTAAGGTATTCCCCATTTAAGGCACACTTCTCAGGTGAAATCAATCTACCTGAAGTGTTGCCACATGGCTGTTTAAGAAGGCATCTTTTCATTATTATCCATCACCTTTGTTGTGGTGTTCCAGCCACTGCTCTTTCTTGCTCTATACCCCACACTATCCATCATTCTGTTTTCCTCTCCCCAGCCTTCTGTCACAGGCTTCCTTTTCTTCTCTCCCTTGTCACTTCTTGTGTCTCTCAATTTCTTGTTCTTTAATCACTGCAGGGATATGGGTATAGTTGTGTTGTGTTTTTTTGTTTGTTTGTTTGCTGTTCCTTGTATTAATTGCCGCTGAAAATATATTATAAAGTACCCAAAGATGAGTTTCAGAGAAAATGAAAAGTTGATCTTTGATTATATCACAGGTTATTTCATCAATTGCCTATAAATTCTTGGCTTTAGTAAAATACGTTGATTACTAATGATAGTTGTAGGATGTGCAAGAATTGCATTTTATCCTAAAAATAAATAATTCTATCTCCAACGTCAGTGATTTCACTGGTTCTACAGTGACTACAATTTTTAGTCTTTAGCATGGGAGAACTGGAAATGATATTTTTTTATTAAATTTCATTAGCGTAAGTTCTTCTCATCCAGCAGAGGCAAATGCTGTGAACTAGGAGTGATGATTACTAGCCTCTTTGGCTGTATAATAGTCAAAGGCATTAGTGAAAATCTGGTTTTATTTTCAGTATTGGAACCACAAACCTATTCTGAAATCTATAGATTGCATTTCCAAAGACCCACATTTATGTCAGTGCAGTCTCAACCCTGAGCTTGGTTTTGCTGCTTTGCTATAATTTCAGAAGACATGTAATGCTGATCATTTTATAAATCACAGGGATTTGGCTTTCGAGGCATCGCCTTTTTGTAAAGGGAAAGCTGTAAAAGATTTGAGACCTGATCCCACAAAGAAATGTGCGCTCCAAGGACAGGAATGTGCTTGTAGACCTGGGGTGTGAGCACCTGACCACTTAACCAAATGCACTTCCACAGGAGTTACATTGCAATCTCTCTATTTTCTCAACTTGGTGACAGACTGCACTTTAGGTGTTCACAGATGAGCATTCAACAGCCTACAGGAGGTAAGGGCCTTGATGTCTTTCATCCTTAGGTTATTGGTGAGGGCTGGGCTGTGGAAACCAAAAATTGTGATAATCTTCATCCATTTATCTTTAAAGCTATCATCACCTGGCCTTTATAGGATAAGAATTTGTTCAGGGCTATGAGAAGAGTTTGAAACATCTTAAGCTAGTGATTGAGTCAAGTGTCCACACAAGAGACCAGACATGGGCATCAGAAGGATCCTAACAAGGGGTTTTATAATGCGCCATATTACAGTTTTCCTTCTGATGTATTTGCACATACATCGAAGCAGAGCACAATTTCAATGTCACAAGTCAATACAAAAAGTGTCCATGTGATAACATCTTCCAGAGTGTATAGTATAAATGACATCTTTGATTTTAGTATGGACTAAAACTGTAAAAATTAATGTGAATAGGCAAGGAGGCAGATAGAAAAATTCTAGGAGGGCTTTTGCATCATGGCAATTTGTATCCTCAGGGATGTGATGGTAAAAAGCAACCAGCCAAGGCTCTGGATCTTTCTGTAATCGTTCAAGGTAGCAATTGCTTGTTTCCTTTGGATCTAGATAATAATCCAGTGACTGCTTCCCAATGCATATGCAATGTTTGTGATTGTCTCTGAAGGCCAGGTAATGGACACCACTAAGGAGAGGCAAATCTAGGATTGCTGAGCTGAACGGGGTAAACAGAGCAAGTTTCAGAACAAAGACAAGGCAAGAGAGACCAAAACACTGGTGTGCACTCGGGCGCATAACCCCAATTTGTAAACAACGGGTGTTCAGTGTCCTTTTATTCAAGACAAAGCCTCAAAACAAAGACCCTGAACATGTTGGTTCTGCCTGAGAAATACCCTGATTGTCTGGAAAATAAGCAAAGGTAAGAGTGTCTAAGATAAACCAGCCAGACATGCTCACACTGAGCATGTCAGAAAACCAAGGCTACATATTAGTCACTTGGGGCTTAAAGATTAGAAATGCTGAAGACCTGGATCCTATCCTCCACTGAACATTTCAGAGTGTAAAAAAGAGCAGTCCTGATGTATCTAACCCAAGGCCATTGTAGATAGATTTTCGGATACAAACAAAATGAAATTTAGGATGCTGTTAAAGGACTCATGGGTAAGTTCAGCTTACCAAGGAGCAAATAATTGATCTTTTGTCAACAATTTTTAAGATATAATAATTAAGATATAATTGTCTAAATTATAATGCATCTTCCATTTATAGGATAAACATTAAACTCACTCTTTGCATGATATCACCAGTTTGAGTTGGACTATTAGATTCCAAATCTTTTTTACTGATATAAATGCAAATCTCTCCGGTGTCTTTACCATTTTCAAATACCTGAAAAATAAAAACACATTGAAAAATTAAGATAAATATTCTCGCAGTTTTATATATATGTATGTATGCATATATTCAAACAGATATATAAAGAGAACCATATAAAGCAAAGAACACATATAAGTACTTGGCAATGGAAATCAAGAGTACTAAACAATAGTATAAGGAATATAAAGAAAGGCTCCTGTATCTTTCTTTGATTTTTACTGTCTTATCCGACCTAAATTCCTTATCATCTTAAAATAGAAGAAAATGTGGACATTGTAAGAAGACTCACTAACCGCAGTAGGTACTTAAATACAGCAAGTGTCAATGGATCAGCTCACAGCCAATTAACTAGCATATTTCATTTTCTTTTGAAAAGCATAAGCATTTCGAATGTTTGTGAGGGATAGTTTATTTATATACAAGATATACCCATGTTTAGCTCCACTGACAACAGTGAATTCAACCTGACAAAGATCATCTAATGGTATTATGAAAGTTATCCTTTTTTTCAAGATTTCTTTAAAATCCCTAATGATTTTTTTTAATTTTTGTTATAAAGGTGATGTATAGAGGGGTTACACTTATGTAAGTCAGGTGATGAGTACATTTCCTTTTGAACAGTGTTACCCCCTCCCTCATTCTTTCCATTTTTCCCCTTCCAATTTCCCTTTCCCCAAGTTGTATAATTCATTTCCAACATAGTGTCTAGTGGGTTTCAGTGTTATCCATTTTAAATGCATACATTCAACAAGTGGTTGCGACCAGAGACTATTGTATCACATTGTGCTCATTATGGAAAAAAAAATACTAGCAAACATTCTGATCCAAAGGATCCAAATAAACCAGGATCCAGAGAATGGCCCTTCCAAAATGAGCACCACCTTTCCTGGAGGGTCTGTACAGAGTTTGCCACTGACCAGGCAAGACAAGAAACAGGGAAGAGGGAAGTCTCGAGAATAATTTAAACCTTTGGGTTTGTTTGTTTCTTCCAAAGTTCTTTTCTTCCTGGTTTGATTATACCTACTACATTGAGGTAGCCATTTTATGTATTTCTAGTGCTTTTGTCCAGAAAAAAAGTAGTTTGGGAGAATAATTGATTTCATCAAATGAAAAAGACTGTCTTCTATCCTTTTGAGACTGTTCAAAATTTATGTAAGTATTTTTTAACCCTGTCTGGGAAATAATGTGTTGCTAAAGAACTCCCTCAGTCTTTTGTGGGGAGAGGGCTGAGGAAGTCTTGTCTGGACTTACTGCCATTTTTTTCTTTAATAGAAAGAGCCATCATTCCACCCAGTACTTTTCTTACGCCACTGATGGGTCACTAGAGTCACTTCAGCTCTCAGTCCGTTAATATTTCTTTCCCCGCAGTGCCTTGACCTGAGATTTTAAAAATACAATTCTGAGTAAAAAAAAATATTTCCTTAAACCCAACTGTTGCCTGAAAAATATGGGAAATACAGTGGGAAGGAAATCTGATTGTTCCTCAAATCTCTGGAAGATCCTAATCTGGAACAAAACTCTTCAGCAACTGAGAAATGTACCCATGAAAAGTCACAACTTCAGCAAGGTTAGTGTTGACAAAAGCTCAGTTTGTGTAACTTATGGACGTTCTTTGTTGAGACTTGCTAGCTATGGAGTCAGAGTGCAGCAAATTATATTCTAGAAAATAACAAGTGTGAGTGCTAACCTCTAAACTGAGAAAGCAGAGAGGACTTGGGTGCCAACTAATACATTCATTAGCTACCTGCTTTGTTCACTACTTCTATGTCCAGAAACATAGTGTAATTAAAAAAGAAAACCACTGCCTGTGACTTCAAAAAGCTCTCTAAGGACATAAATATCAGATATCTTAATAGTTAAGCAAGACTTTATAGGTGTTTAAGTGGAAGAAGGACATAAATATCAGATATTTTAATAGTTAAGCAAGACTTTATAGGTGTTTAAGTGGAAGAAGGCTACCCTCCACTCGTAATGCTTATATTGTACTTTAGCTGTTTCTACAAAAACTTTAAAATTCTAAACAGAAATTCTAAGGTCTGTCTTCCTTAAGGCAATAGCTCTGGCTTTAAGCTCACAGTAACATCCAATTAAAAATTCAAGTCCTGTGTGTATATTTGTGTCTCTCTTGCACAAGGAGTGTTTTATTTCTAAAGTCCAATGTTTGAACAAAGATATGTCTCTAAATAGAAACTTTCTATGACTGACTAGGCATAGGAAAATAATCTACCTTTTTCTCTTACTGCCTGATCATTGGCTAAGAAAAAACCAACCACCATGGTGGCTTTCTCAGTAGTTCTCTGCATGACCCACTTCCCTACAGCTTTAAAATTAAATTCTCACCCTTGGAGTAAGACGATACAAAAAGCTAGCTGAGGCTAGCCTTGAGGCCCAAGTAGTAAGAGAAAAACCACCTAGCAAATAATGGTTCAGATCCTCTTGCAAAATACAGCAGCTAATCACTACTGAAGAAATACCTGGAAAACAGGAATTTCTTTCTATATCTCTACTCATTCAAAGTACAAAGACTGAAGAAGTGTGCCACACATTTTTACTTCACATTAATATTGACTTTGCTTGAACAGGATTAAGTTAAATTGACACCGGTTGCTCAGTATTGTGTTGTAAATTAATCCATTCTTTCAACAAACATTTATTGAGTGCTTAGTGTGTGCCAAATACTGTCTGGGTCCCTAAAACATATTAGAGAAATAAAATTTCTTCTCTGGAGCTGATTAATCTATTTTGGGCTAGAAGAAGGATAATGAAAGAATGAACAGAGCAAATAAGGGGTGAGCATAGGAAGGGAAGTTGGATCTTGTGAGGCCTGAAATTCATACAGTTGTATGGGCCTTTCTTTTAACAAGACGAATACAAAACTATAAGTGCACAATTAGCCATTGCTTTAGAACAAAAAAAAACACAACTTGCATATATTAAAAAAAACCAAAAAACAAAAAATTTTTTTGTATGTAAAAATATTTTTTAATTAAGTCATAGAAATGTTTTCATTAAGAAACCACCCTAAGGTTCTTTTTCAATATTATATTGTCTTTGATTACATTTTCACATACATTAATTTCTATTACAAAAGCAAGATCATTGGATCTTTTCTCTAATATGGATCATTCCTTTTATTATTGATTCAAAAATGTGGGGATATTGTTGTTTGTTTCTTGCATTACTGGGGACTGAACTCAGAGTTCAGTGCACTAGCCCTTGAACCACATTCCCAGTCTTTTTGTTCATATTTTGATTTTGAGACAGAGCTTCATTAACTTTGCTCATGTTGGCCTCAAATTTGTAATCCTCTTACCTTACCTTCTGAATAGCTGAGATTACAAGTATGTGCCACTATGCTTAATAAGAAAAGTTTCTCTCTTTTTCACAATTTTCTCACATCACAAAAGTTGTTAGGATTGAACTCAAATTTACCAAAGCCTTGACAAGATTTCTTTAAACTATAAGCTACAAATCTGGAAGAATTTTCTACAAATTAGTTTTGTTAATTTCATATTATCTTTATCCTTCATCATCCATCTACATAGTTTCTGTTGGTAGGCACAAATAGAACACAGGAAGCAATACCCTATATGGTCAACAAGTAATCACCATCTTCTTTTTTTTGGGAGGGGGGTCCGGTCATGGGGCCTGAACTCTGGGCCTGGGCACTGTCCCTCAGCTCTTCAGCTCAAGGCTAGCGCTCTTCTACTGAGCCACAGCGCCCCTTTCCGGCTTTTTTCCTTTTGCTTATGTGGTGCTGAGGAATCGAACCCAGGGCCTCAGGCATGCAAGGCAAGCGCTCTACCACTGAGCCACCTTCCCAGCCCCAATCACCATCTTCTTGAAAGCTATTCCCACACCATGGCTATTTCGGCTGGATAACACAAAGAAGTGACTGCAAAGACCTAATTACATTTCACTGTGCCTAAACTAAATGTATCCCGATGTATCCCCAGCTTGGAACCTGTCTATTAAAGCCTGTCTATTAAAGTCTTGATCCCCAGAGTGATGCTATTAGGTGGTCATAGAATCTTTGAGAGAGGGGCCTAGTGGAGTTCTTAGGTCATGGAAGAAGTTCCCTTGAATGGGGTTTCTCTGCAATGCACCCCTGCTATGATAGGCTTCCTTGCCTCAGGGTCAAAATAATGAGGCAACTTGATCATGACATGGAACCTCCAAAACCATAAGCCAGAATAAGTCTCCTTCTGAGTTCATGTCTAAGATAGTTTGTTAAAGTAACTGAATACTGGTTAACAAACCCAAACTCAATTTTCCCTTACCCTTGACAATACTCACCACTGCATCAACACATCCTGGTGCAGCATAGATACTAAAGAGAAGAAAATGGACTGGAAAGAGATCATGGTCTTCACAATTACAATTATACTATGCTTACAAGTGTTTGTGTACCTATGCTACATTTGTAGCATGGCTAGGAGAAGGTTGGGTCCTCCCAATATTTTGGACATAAACAGGAAAGGAACCCTGAAGCTCAAGTTTCATTAGCTTCACAGTAAATGCAGCTCTAAGTAAGTACGAAGAAGGCAAGTGCTCTGTCAAGAAGAAAAAAATCTTGGGAAAAAGGGATGCAAACTTGGGCTCATGCAGTAGGATAGACAGGGTAATGATCATAGGAAAAGAGATCTCTAGGAAGAGAGCAAGTCAGGGAGAGAGCTGAGAGAAGAGCATGGCAGGCAGAGCCCTTGGAGTAAAGAAACTAGCCAGAAGTGTCTAATGTGTTCCAGGAACTGTTGAGAAGCTAGTGTACCTAAAGAGACAGAGAAGGAAAGCAGATATTCACAGAGGGACCAACACTGGCAGTAGAATGGGGAATCACTGGAGAGTTTGAGTTTAGATCAGAAAAGTTAAAGGACCAGAAGTGTGTGTGTGTGTGTGTGTGTGTGTGTGTGTGTGTGTGTGTGTTTCTCCCAGGGCTTGAACTCAGGGCCCAGGTACTATCTCCAAGCATTTTTGGCTCAAGGCTAGCATTCTACCTCTTGAGCTGCAGCTCCACTTCTGGTTCTTTTTGGTGGTTCATTGGAGATAAGAGTCTCACAGACTTTCCTGCTTGGGCTGGCTTTGAACTGTGATCCTCAGATCTCAGCCTCCTAGTAGCCAGGCCAAACATACATTTTTGAAATTTAAACTTATTTAGTATTTTAAAGTTGTTTAACACAGGGGTTTCGAGTCAACATGTCAGTTTATGAGTGGAATAATTTTCATCATTCCCACGATCCCATCCATCCCAATCTCACTCATCCCCTTGAGTTACCTACTTTCAATTTATTTCTGGATCCCCTTTCCTCCACGTAGTACTTGCTCTACATTATCTTTAAATAGTTGTACACAGGGGTTCCTATTCAACAAAGTACTTTATAAATACAATGTGTCTTGATTGATGGCAACCCCGTTCCTCATTCTCCCCCATCCCTCTCAACCTTATCCTTTCTCTTGAGGGTCATTACGCCTTCTGGGTTAATACTAGACCATAGGTCTAGTGTCTTGGAGAATGACATGTCCTTTTTGGTTTTGCCTTCCAAACTAATGTTATTTGCTCGCTTAGGAAATCAAATTTGTAGTGAGGCTAATATTACTGAAACATGGTCTCTGCATCCATGGATATAAAATAACCAGCATAAATACAATTATGTATACACAAATATTTGTAAAGACATAACTGTCTCAACAAAGTGAGAAAATACATTATTTACTGTGAATATTTCATAGTAACAGTGACCACAACTTTTATGAGGAAAGCTGACTTGGTTGGGAGGGGGGGATGTAGGCCAATACAGTTCTTTGATGAGTTTTCCTGGCATCCATCATTTATGACATCTATTTTGGGGCTATGTAAGGCCTTGTTAGGGACTATTATCTAACCTTTAATGCTATAAGTCTGGTTAAAAGCTAGCTGTGGGGAACAGCAGGTTTCCAAACTCCACAACCACTGAGCAGACCACCCAGGAAGCTCTCCAGTGCGTGAGCAGAAGGCCAAACGTGTAAGCTTCAGAATGCCTCCGAATGCAATGCTGTCAAGAGGCAATAATAGAAAAATGACACCGCAGTGTGCTGCCAACATTGGTAGGCTGTACAGTAACAGGATTTACTACTAGAGTCTGGTAAAAGGAATATGAAATGGCCTCGCAACATTATCTGGACTATGTCAGGCTGAAGCCAATGAAATATGTTGAAATAAAGTGAATTTACACAGTTTGGACTGGAATGCCCTAGAAGCTGGACTGGAATGCCCTAGAAGCAAACACTGGGAAAAGATCTGACCCAGGAAGTTGACTAGGGAGCACTAGGAGGAAACACTGGCAAGGAGGAAAGCAAAATGTGCAGAGATGGCCACATGTTCTGTCCTTCCAACGGAGGGGTAAGAGCTCCAAACCTGGAGATTTGTCCAGAACTGAAGCAAAGGAGCTGGGTCTTTGTATGATCTTCCACCCCTACAGTCGATGCAGGTTGCCCCTAGGGTATATTAGGTTGCCTAATCTTAGGAGATGAAACTCTTGATACCAAGGACAATTGTCCAAGAAGAGTATACCTGCAGCAGTTAAAGTACAGGCAGCTCAACAGGTGATCCAGCAGTACCATGCAGCATCCATCACAGACACAAAGTATATCAGCTTGTAAGACACTGTCACATACCCTAACTCATGCAACACAACTGAATAGCATGACAGATATTACAGGTGAATCTCTATAAGGTTAAGCGTCCTCCTTCTTCAGGCACAGCTCCTTATAAGGAGTCTTGAGAAACCAAGCTTTATACTGTTTTAAATTATTCAGGTCAAAGTTTACTCATGAATCTAGTATTAGAGACTCTTATATATGAAATCTATGTACAAATGACCATATAAGATGATGCTAAGTAAAATGAACCCCAAGATATGGACACAAGAGGTTTTTCTTTGTTGTTGTTGTTGTTTTTAATGTACTTTGTGATTCTTTTTGTTTCCTTTGTATGTTCTTCCCCCTGTCTATCCCCTGTTGTCACTGTATTTGATTTTGGTACCCTGCATCTTGTATATACATTTATCTAATTTGGGGAGGGGAAGGGGAATAACAAAATGCTGAAACAAGGTTACAGGCTGAAAAAAATGAGACTCACAAGACATGTTGAAAATGAACTTTACAACTTGGGGGAGGGGGAAGAGTGGGAGAGGTGGGGGAGAGAAGAGATAGTAGGAGAAAAACAAAGGAGGGGGTAACAATGTTCAACAAGAAATGTACTCTTGCTGGGCGCCGGTGGCTCAAACCTATAATCCTAGCTACTCAGGAGGCTGAGATCTGAGCATTGGGGTTCAAAGCCAGCCAGGGCAAGAAAGTCCACAAGATTCTTATCTCCAATAAACTACTAGAAAACCAGAAGTGGTGCTGTGGCTCAAGTGGTAGAGCATTAGACTTGAGCTAAAGAGCTGAGGGACATGTCCAGGCCTAGAGTTCAAACCCTATAACCTACAAAAACAAAAACAAAAAAACCAACAGCAACAAGAAATGTACTCATTGCCTTACTGATGTAACTGTAATGCCTCTATTCAATAAAATAAATTTTTTAAAAAAGAAATTTGATATGGAAAAATTAAGCATAGAAATAGATTCTATAACAAGAGCTTTTACCTCAAAGCAAAAAAAAACACCAAAAAGAATATTAAAATACATTATGCAAGAAGTAAATTAGCCTTGAAAAAAATTCAGAATTTAAAGTCACCTTGAAGATAGAAAACCAGCACTAATTAATTAATGTAATATGGTCATTAATTTACAAAAAGTACTGCAACTGCTACTTTTTCTATTTTTATAAACTTCCACAGTAATTTTAGGAAGGTACACACTACTTTTTCTCAAATGTATAACATAGTATAAATCAAACAATAAACATGTCTAAACTTAATTTTCAATTAAAGTGATAAACAGAGAAAATATAGGACCCAGTCAACAAAAAGATAATAATGAAATAGTATGTTTATACTACATAGAGGAAAAAGTCAGCAGACAATGTGGCACATTCCTCTACCCCAGCATGTAGGAGCCAGGGGCAGGAGAACATTCAGATTATAGTGAGCTTCATTACACAAGAGACCTTGTGAAAAGGAATGAAGGAAGGAAGAAGCAAAGAAGAAAGGAGGAGGGAAAGAAGGAAGGAAGGAAGGAAAAGGAAAGGAAAAAGGAAGGAAGGAGGGAGGGAGAGAAGGAAGGAGGGAAGGAAGGAAGAGAAGAGGACAGGAGGAGGAAAAATGCCACTGTACATTGTAGCAGTGTAATCTGTAGCACTGTAGCACTATTTAGAATCATGGAAACTTGGTGGCTATCTATAGTTAAAAGATTTTTAATCATTGAGTCCTGGAGACTTTGACCTCAAAATTGCTTTCCTACTAATAATATTCCTAATAGGGTTTACTCCTTAAAATACTGCAGATGTAGGAAAGAAAATGAGAGTTACATTATTAGGGTTTGAACTTTTAAGGCTGTGGTTTGCAATCTCAACTCTCTGCAATTCCTGAGAAGAAGGTCTGAGAAAGATCTGGTGAGTAGGTCATCAAGGGATAATGGGAGCACAAATCTGATTAGGGATTCCACTGGAGCAGCCACCACCAGATTTTCAAACAAGGTGGATCCTACTTTTATAAATTGTATATAGTATATTCCAAGTTAGAATTTTGGTCTAAGAAAAAAAATGTGAGCCATCTTACCTTGTACTGTATTTGATTCCGGTGCCCTGCATCTTGTATATACATTTTTCTAATTTGGGGAGGGGAAGGGAAATAACAAAATGCTGAAACAAGGACACAGGTTTACCCATTATAGCAATGAGATGTACAAGACACTATGTTGAAAATGAACTTTACAACTTTGGGGGGGTGGCAGGAAGGATTTTGGGAGGTGGGGAGGCAAGGGATAGTAGGGGAAACACAAAAGAGGGGGTAACAATGCTTGATAGGAAATGGACTCATTACCTTACTCATGAAACTGTAACCCTTCTATACAGCATCTTTACAATAAAATATATATTTAATAAAAGACTTAATGGCATGTGCTTTCCTATGTACAAGTTTTGAAGGGTGATAATAAGAGCCTGTGGTACCTGAACTGAGAGGTGTGACAGTGGGGGCCTAAGAGGTGTAAGGTGGTGGGGTTCACATTTACTTCAGGAGTGGTCCTGCATCCCTTTGTTTAAGCGTCTATGATCATACTTCCTTGTGTTATTGTCATATTTTAAAGGGCTCTTCACCCATGTAAGATTTCTAAAATATGACATGTAGCTCTGCAAAAATATTCTCTTTATCCAATTACAACTCCCACCAACCTGAATGTATAAAAATATTCACAATTATGTATATGAGAATGACAAGGCAAATTTGCTTAAATCTCCTGTCATAAGCCAGGTAATTTTAATATGCCCTTTATTGGAACATTTTCAAGAGAAATAGAACAAAAATTTCACTTGATTACATTAATTTAGTGTTTGAGATTATATTAACTTTGTATTTAAATATGACATGGGTTCCATTAGCTGAGTATAATGTATTATATGTAAGAGATTAGTTAATAATGTGCGCAACCTATTTCTTTTAATAGAAAGCAGGGGGGCTTTTGATGCAAAAAACATTATAGTAAAGATGTTCCCAAATTCTGCTTTGCCAAAAGAAATAAACATAGGACTAAACCAGACCAAATAGGACCAAATTATGGGACCTCAACTTCCCACCTTTGGAGCTCATACTTTTACCCTTGATTGAAGTATATGCTTTAATGCTCTTCTGTTCTATTTTATATCAAATATGCCTATAAGCATTATTTTTCTTCATATGAATGGGTGCTTTTAAGTAACTTATGTCCAAATTCACTACTGATAGCCCTATTAGCTGCATCTTTAAATGGTTAAAAGCAGAATATTTTTATCCTAAAATTTAATCCACTTTTAAATTGCACATTATCCTCAAGCTGTAAGTAGAACGTAGACTGAAATGCATTTCTTCATCTGCACTGGCTACAAGGGCTGCAGGCATTTATATTCAAATGGAGAATTTCTGCTTGAAAGTCTTCATGGTGAGGCAGACTAACATAGACGTCAGTGGGTAATTCCTGGGACAGGAACATATGTGGGTAGGGCATCTCAGCAACTTGAGCATATCAAACACTCTGTGAAAAAGCTAATTGAGAGGTAAAAACAAATTAACTTCTATGGAGAAGGACAGTCTCCCTGAGAGAGAGAGTACGCCTGCAACAGTAAGGTTCAGTGGTTACATTTAGTCCGAGGAACTGCTGGGATGGTAATACAGCTCTGGCCCGCGGACTTTCCCCGCTGACTGCCCACCTGGCAATTCTCTGGGCACCTTCGAGGATGTCAGGACTGCACGGGGAAAGCCTGTCTCATTACAGCAAGCACTGCATGGGAGCTAATGCCCAGACCAATTGCTCTTCCCTGATTTTGGTTCAGACGCTGTTTCTCTCTTCAGCAGACCTGGGAAAGAAGATTGTACTTTCCTGCACACAGAGATTTACACCTGGCTGCAGACACCGATCAGGAACGAACGAGAGCACTGGGAGGGAAGAAAAATGGGTGAGAGGTTTCATTGCCCACTGCTAATTAGCTAGCCCTGAGACGCTGAAAGGCATCAATAGAGTCTCAGTTTCCTTACCCTTTAGAATGGGCAGTCCAATATTTGCCTACTATGGTAAAATCAACATACTAAAAAATGGTTATTTCTAGCACATTTTGCCAAACCTTCAATGAGCCTTCTTGAAATCACAGTAGCCTTGAACATTCTGCTGTTCTCAAAACAATTTCCCTTCCAGAGAAAGTAAGGTTAGAATGTTATTGGAGAATATTCTAATTTTTCCTATTGTTCATTCAAATAACAGGTGACCCAGAGCAGCTCAAGTGTTGTAAATACATATTTGGGGAAAATAGGATCTTAAGGAAAATAAACACCTTATTTCTAATTGATATTGGGAATAAGATGCACACAGAATAACTTTTTTAAATCACCCAAAAATAACTCACCATAGTTCTATGAGTAATTGGCCTTATTTATCCCTTCTTGGAATTTAATTATTTTCTGGAGATCTAAATAAACTTGTTACTGATACAAATGAATGGTCTGGTAACCATAAACTTTTATAAATGACCACAAAATATACTGAAAATCTCACATTGCATTTATGTCCTTGATAAAAGCATATTTAACTATTCAAAGTTCAGAAAAGGCCGGAATAGATAGAAGTCAGCATCTTTTCTGCCGTCAACCAAATTAGCCAATTTCTAAATATAAAGAAGCCTATAAAGGTAAAATGATGAGTGTCATAAAGTAAAAAAAAAAGTATAGTTAAAAACTAAGTAAAAAGCATAATAGTTTTTGTCTTATACTGTGCCATGTTGTTCTAGTTCTGTGACAACAATCATGGCCTTGGACTCAGAAGAAAAATCCTGCATCTCTATGGCTCTCTTGATTTCTTGTGATTTACTTTCTCATTCTAAATAGTCACTTTCAGATCTAATTCTAGAGAGATCTTTCTCTGTCCCCTGCCTTGCTCCTACTCCTAAATTTCTAGGCACTATGAAACTGGTTCTTCCTCTACAGGCAGCATGGAACAACCAAGAGTATCACTGACCAATTGTGCATGAAAAATGCTAATTCCGGTGAAAGCACAATCCCCCACCCATCTTCTGCTTAGTCCTCAGGCTTTCTCCCACCTACTCATACATCACACACTCCCGCTCGTCAATTCTGTCACAACTGCCCATCTTACTACTGGGTTTTCCACCCACCATCTCCTACAGATTTGTGAATCCCCTTTTCTATCAGAGCTTTCTTTCCTGTTCTCCGAGGGAAACACCAACATTTCTGACATCTCCATGGGAATGAAGAGGAGGAGGAGGTGGAGGAGGAGTTTCAGGGAAAGAACAGAAGTACGAAGACAGAACTCACTGAGCCATAGCTGTAGCAGATGTTCTCAAAGTGGCTGGGGGAGGTGGGCAGCAACAGAGGCTAGAGAGCAAGAGGTTTGAAATGGTAAGAAATTGCTCCACAAATGTGTTGCCTGAAAGACTTCAAATATTACGATGCATAATGCAATCATTGAAGGTAAAAAAATAGTTTAAAAATTACCTTTATCTAGAGGCTGATAGGAGGTGGTGGCAAGAAAATCTACCATAATATTAAAAACGTAATTTTAAATGCACACTGGATTTTGGTTATATAGGTCATGAGTTTGTGTGAAATGATGTAAAGAAGTATGTAGCAACAAGACTGCTGATAACAACTTTTACCTAAAATTCTTCAAACATTGTTATGCTTTTTAAACAAAGAACTTTTAGGCATGTTAGACCTCCCTGACTTGTTTTATAACTATCTGGCTTAGAAATTCCATCCATGAAAACTTCCTATTTGCTCTTAAGTTTCCTCTGAAAATGTATCTTGAAAAGGAAATATTCAAAATACTAAACACAAAATATAAAAATTGTTTACTTTGTAGCTATTGTTCAAAGGGGGAAACTCTTCCTTTCCATATTTTAGGATGATTTCACAAATAATCTTTCCAACTTTATAAATTCTAGCTATTTGAGAAACTGGGATGAAGATAATTGACAGACCCAGGTAGGAAACTTCATGTGACTTTTACCTCTAATTAACCACCAAAAAAGCTTGAAGTGGAGCTGTGGCTCAAGTAGTAGAGTGCTAGCCTTGTGCAAAAAAGCTCAGAGACAGCACCCAGACCCTGTATTCAAGCCACAAAAATGGCACAAATATAATTCTGGGTTTTTTGTTGTTGTTTGTGAATGTGTGCATGTGTGTGCACTCACGAATGTGTGCACATGTGCACATTCAGAGGTACTATGGCATGAACTCAGAGCCTTGTATTTACTACTTGAGCAACACCTCCACTTCATACACTTTTAAATTTAACCTGCAATATGAAATTTTTTCCTCAGATATACTTAATTCTAGACCAGGGGTAAAATTTTTCTATGCAGGGCCAAATAGTATTTTGGGATTTTCAAGTTATAAAATCTCTGCCTTGAGCATTCCATCATACTGTGACAAAACTTCATTTAGAAAAAAACAGCAGATGTGATGCATGGTCTGACCTAAACAATTAACAAAACATGAATAACTCAAGTTCTTATTTATACCACTCATTAGTTTTGTTATATAGATACTGTAAGTATGGTTAAGCTTGAGTTAATTAAAAAATGAACTTGGGAAGAAAGGCAAAGTAGCACACCATTATATAGTATTTTATTACCCAAACACAGTAAGCATTAATTTCTTCAAGAAAATAGTCAATAATAGTAAAATGTATTAAAGCAATCAGTAAGTGAAGAACATTTATTAACTTTGTATTTAATGTAACTTAGTTGTAACAATTGTGTATGATTTTGATATTGGCCATCTGTACCAATTGGGTTACAAAATCCCTAAACATTTAACAGTCACTGCGTTGCTAGTTAGCCTTAGCATATTAAACCAATTAATTCAAAATAACTAGAAATCGGGGTACAGGTTTAAACATCTTCAGATGATTCTAATATTTATCCAAAATTAAAGCCATTGCCCTAAGGTCTAAGATGGGTCTCATGTCCAAATTTCTTATAATTTGGAAAAAGATATTCTCTAAGAAAAACTAGATCTTTCTAAGAGAAAACTGAGAATACAGGTAGTAGAAGCAAGCATTACTGAGTACTTCACGGGGAAAAATTCATAACGCAGCAGAATACATAGGATAGACAGAGATGGAACTCTGGAAACAGGATTAGAATTGCCCATCAATCTGGCTTGCTGGATACAGGATTTTCTGAGCTAAAACCTGGAAAGTCTTAGGCAAATTTCTGAAAGCATTTGAATTTTTAATTTTCATTAATTTTAGTGTTTGCAGTCATATGTAACTAGTAACAATTGTATTAGTGCAATGGCTATTCAAAAGTATAACATGGCTCTTTTGCCATATTAATTTCCTTTTGCTTGATGATATGGAAAGAATTTCAAAGTGTTTTATTAGGGTAATTTATGATATTATATGATATTATAGCAACAACTCAGTTTCGAAAGTTATATCTTTCCTATCACACTACTGTAATTGAAATTTTTCAGAGGTAAGCAGTCAGCTTGTGAAAGAAAAAAGTTTTTATTCCAAACTGTATTACAGTGTAACTGATTAATAATTTCTGATATAAATGACTGGTATGGCTGCCATTAAGGCAACAATAGTTTTTCACCTGGTTTCTTTTAATAATCAATATCAAGCACTTTGCAAAATGGAAGAACAAAGTCACAAACCTGAAAAGAACAATGCTTCTGGATTATTGGATCCCTGACCTTGATGTCTTGAGCATCCTTTTCTACATCCTTAGTTGACAAGCATAGACCATGAGAAATTAATTATCATGTTAACACTGAATGCATTCCCCAAAAGGTTGACTTTACTGGTAATGACCTCATTCAAAATATATACATGGGAATAATATTAAGAAACAAGGTACAGAGAGAAAGCATAACATTTATCATACTTGATAAACTGAATGTTAAGGAGAAACTGGACAGATAAAAGATCAACAAAATACAATTAACTTTGAACACTTACATCCCAATAAATGTGAAAAGGAGATCAAGCGTTTTAATAGCTGCATTTTAGACGGAAAAGGACAATATTTTGAGAAATTCACACTATAGTAGAGTTTCTTGAAATGTGAGCTATAAGGTTATATTAACTTGATAAACTTAACATAGATATTCTATTATGATTATGAATGTGACTGAATTTCCTTAAGTTTTTAGTACTTAAGTTACTCCAACCCATACAAATTTTTCTTTTTCTCTTTTATGGCTGCTATAGCAGAGGAGTCTATGATATTTAACCATCTTGTCCTGACAAATAACCAATTCACCTTTTTTCCCAGTATATTCTTAAGTATTGATTTTACCAAGTGAACTCAGACATGTGTCACACTTATCCAATACAGATCCTTTTCCTTGGAAATATAGTTTGAACATCAATCAGTCACCTGGCCTTTCACCTCTAATTCCTATTGCCACTGTCTGTCAACTATTAAAGCTTAGGCACTTCTTCGAATATGTGACTTTTAGAGACTGAAATACACATTGTATCCTGTGGAAAATATGCTTCTTGAAAAAGGATGAAAATGTTCATCTGATTAAATGATGTCATTAAAATTGCTTTTCAATAATCTGACCAATGAAATTGTAAGCTCTTTCTATTACTGCTTAATAATAAAAATAAAATAAAGCTGCTTTTCAAGCTGGAGCACAGGTGGCTGAGATCTCAGTTCAAGGCCAGCCCATGCAGGAAAGTCTGTGGGACTCTTATTTCCAATTAACCATAAAAAAGCCAGAAGTGGAGCTATGGTGCAAGGGGTAGAGCACTAGCCTGGAGTGAAAAAGCTAAGGAACAGTACCCAGGCTGAACTCAAGCCCCATCACTGGTGCTCATGCCTATAATCCTAGCTACTCAAAAGACTGAGATCTGGAGGATGACAATTTGAAGACAGTATAGACAAGTCCACCAGATTCTGTCTCCCAAATTACCAGCAAATGCTATGATTTGTCTCCAGTGATAGAGTACCAACCAACAAGGCCCTGGGTTCAAGCTGCAGAACTGGCAAAAAAGAAAGAAAAGAAGGAAAAGAAGGAAGGAAGGAAGGAGGGAAAGAAGGAAGGAAGGAAGGAAGAAAGGGAGGGAGGGAGGGAGGGACAATACTCCTAGGTTGAAAACTATTTAGTTTAGAAATCCCTATTTCAAAGATATCTAAGCATTTCCTTCAAAATCTGCCTCTGAATATTAATAACATCATTAATAAGTCAAATTCCAGTATTGAGAACAAGTTAATAGAAATTCAAGCTAAGAAGCAGTGTTAAAGGGTTTTCAACTGAAGAAGAGTGTTTTTGTGTCAGCCAGATAGAAAAGAAAGCCATGAAATGACACCCACCTTGAGCTGTAGGCCTCCTGGGACTAGAGTGTTTGCTGGAAGGCTTTTAATGTGTTGGTAGACATAAGAGGAGAATTGCTCCTGTTCAGCCTGTAATTGGGGGCCAAGTTTAGAGAGATGACCTCTGTAGCTTTTGATAGCTGTCTGCAATTCATCAATCAGCCTGCTCATCTGAAGGGGTTAAATCACAAGAGTTGTTAGCAAGAAGTAATTGTTGATGTCACACCTATTAGAGTTTTGAGCACCTAGCTCAAAAGGGTAAAATATCGTTAACACAAGAATTTAAGTGCAGATTTATCTTCAAATAAAAAGAAGATATACACACACAACACATACACATATTCCTTCATCAACTAATTTTATTTATGAAAACTTATATAATCTTTTCACTTAATTAATATGGAATTAATATGGGTATAAAAAGCAAAGTCTATGTGTGATAAGTTTGCAAAGGACACAATAAAATTCCTTAGGATTTAAACAATCCAATATATGTAACTTACTCCCATATTTCATTTTACTATAAGATGTTTCACTTTTAGAATTATATTCTAGTATGTGTTTCATTAAACATTTTAACACCTACATTAAATTCTTGTGACCTATATTAGATGGTTGACCTTTATAATAAACTTATTATTTCTTCACCAATTCTCTATAATACAGTTTTAACAAATTTTACAGCCAATTTTCCAAAATATCTAGCCTTCAAAAAATGTTCTACTTGGGGCAATATTTAAATATATGTCAATGTCAAAATAAAGAACAGAAATTTCCAAGAAACAGCAAGGATTATAAACATATAACTTTGATTATTAAATTTCAAAACTTCCATAAATATATTTAAGACAGACATATGACTTTTACTTAGAAATATCAAATTGGTGACCTAGTTATAGAGTTTAAAATTTAAAAATTATTATTATTTGAGCCTCACTGATTCACATAAAATTAAATCTTATCTAATAAACACTGGACATTATAAAGTGACCAAAAGAGATGGATGTGGAAATCTATACTATCTATCACTCTCTAAGATGATCAAATTACATCCACTTCATATTAATAGTTGTTGTTTCCTTTGTATGTTCTTTCTCTTATGGTATATCTCCTGTTGTCACTATACTTGATTTTGGTAGTCCGCTTCTTGTACATACATATGTCTAATCTGGGGAGGGAAAGGGGAAGGAGAAAAACAAGCCGCTGAAACAAGGACACAGGATGACCCATTGCAACAAGGATACCCAGTATATTGGAAATGAACTTTACAACTTGGTGGGGGGGCCGGGAGGGGTGGAGTGGGGTAGGTGGGGAGGAAAAGGATAGTGGGACAACAACAAGGAAGGGAAAGGGTATCAATCATCGACAAGAATGTAGTCATTGCCTTACTCATGTAACTGTAACCCCTTTGTATGGCAGCTTAACAATAAAATTAAAGTAAATTAAAAAAAGAATTATTCGTAACTCTGAATAGAGCATTAACTTTGAACATTTCTGTTAAAATTCAGGCTCTGGAGACTTTAAACATATAAGAAAATTCTCATCCATAATGAAGAGTAACCCCAGTTTTACTATACCAACATGGGAATTAAATGAGAGTAAAGAATAAATGGCAAAATGCATAACTTTAAAGTGGGTGTGAATATGTTGGTATATTTTCTTATGAAATCTGTGTTGTCTACATATAAAGGTTTTATTTGTTTTTTCTTGGTCTCTCTTTCCCCATGTTTCACATGAGGCACAAAGAAATAGACTTGTTGCATAATATCTACAAATGAATGGAAATTCTTTCTCTAAAAGTGTCCCATGTATAGGCACATTACCTTTTAATCTCTCAGCTAGAATCCATGCTAACCTACACTCTTCCTCTGATATTATGACTGTAATTTCTTTCGCTATCTTCTACAGATCATTTGGGAAATTGATAAAAGCAAGTTTGAATTATCAGCAAGTTTGAATTATATGACTTGAGAGTTTATTGTTTTTTTATAGTTGTTTTTTTTGATGCTGGTACCAGGGCGTGAACTTAGAGCCTCCTGCTCTGGCTTGGCTTTCTTGTTCATGGCTGGTGCTTTACCATTTGAGCCACACTTCCAGGTGGCATTTTGCTGGTAACATGAGCATACAGTCTCAGATTTTTCTGCCTGGGCTGGCTTTAAACCTTGATCCTCCAGGTCCTAACCTCTTGGTTAGCTGGATTATAGTTTAATTTTTTCTATTTTACCTAATTAGTTGCTCTGGGAGGTGGGGAGTGGAGGTAGCACACACTTGGTAGAAAAATAACTGAACTATTGTTTAAGAAACTAATGTCCATTCAGGTGTATAAAAATAAATTACTGTATAAAAATAAACTACTTTAAAATGATTCCTATTTTTTAGGGTGGGTGTGAAGACTCACATCTTCACACTCTTGCTTTGCTTTTGCCACTCAAGGTCGGCTCTGTACCATTTAAGCCATAACTCTGGTTTTGGTTTTGGTTTTGGTTTTGCTGGCTAATTGGAGATAAGAGTCTTAGGAACTTTTTTCCCAGGCTGGTGTTGAACTAGGATTACAGTGTGAGCCAGAAACACTCAACTAAATGATTCCTATTTTTCAGGAAGGATATACTCAAAGTACTGAAAGGAAAACAATATCAAGCAAGAATATCGTGTCCAGAAAAATTACCCTTTGAAACTGAAGAAGTAAAATTTCTCTAGATAAACTGAAATGAGGAACTACATCACCAGCAGACCAGCTCTACAAGAAGTATTTAAGGGAGTCATGCACTAGAAAAGAGTGTATGCCATCATTAAAATACACAAATACATAGAAGTTACTAGAAAAACAGATGCATGAAGGTAAGAGAATTAAAACACACCATGTCAAAATCACCAAATCACAAAAATTACCAATAAGAAAATGTTGAAGGAAACAAAAATTAAACAAATCAAGCAAGCTACAATCTCAAATTCCAAGAACAAGTTCATATTTATCAACAATAATCTTGAATATGACTGATTAAACTCATTAAACAGAAGTGGGTGAGTGGATACAAAAAGAAGATGCAACTGTATATTGTATATAAGAACCTCACTGATATGATATACATACAGACTGAAACTAAAGGACTGGAAGAAGATACACTGTGCAAATTGAAATTAAAAATGAGCAGGTGTACTAACACTTGTATAGATAAAGCACACTTCAAGCCAAAATGTAGAATAAAGTGGGTTATTATATTGATAAAACAGTAAAAGCAAGAACACATCACTTATATAATTATATATGCACAAAACATGGGAACTCACATACACACACACACAAGCCAGAAATGGTAGAGCTCTAGCCTTGAACAAAAAAAGCTATCTGACAGTGCCCAGGTCCTGAGTTCAAGCCCTAGGACTGGTACAAAAAAATCTGATAAAAATAAAAATAATAAAACATACCAAAATCAACAGGATATAGCTAAAGCAATATGGAGATGGAAACTTTTGGTAGTAAATAAACACATCAAAAAATTGGAAGATTTTACATAATTATATAATACCCCTCAACACTTAGAAAAGCAGGAAAAAATCACATCCAAAGTTGGAGAAGAAAAAGTAAAAAACAGTATTAGTAAAATCAAAACTACAAAAATAAAAAAGATCAGTGAAAAGTTAGCTTTAGAAAGTATAAGAAAAATTAAGAAACTTTTAAATTAACCAAGAAGGGACAACTCAACTAAATAAAATCCAAAATTAAAATTATAATTTATCCCACAGAAATAAAAATGATTTTAAGAAAATGCTAGGAGCAATTATATGTTAACACTGAAAAATCTAGCAGAAAAATTTTGGACATATACATAACCATCCAAAATTTAGTCAAAAAGAAATAAAATATATAAATGGACCAATAATGCACAATGAGATTAAAACAGTAACTAAATGTCTCTCATTTTTTTTTAAAAAAGGCCAAGGCATTATGATATTACACAGCTGAATTCCGTAAAACATTTAAGAAAAAATGAATCCCAACTCTTCCTTATATTGTTCAAAAAAATTGAAATGGAAGAAACTTTGCCAGTTTTTTTTATTGTAAAAGTGATGTACAAAGGGGTTACAGTTACATAAAACAGGTATTGAGTACATTTCTTTTGAAGAGGGTCATCCACTTCCTCATTTTCTCCCAGTTTTTCCCCTCCTTGTTCCCCTCACCCCAAGCTGTATAGTTTATTTCCAACATAGTGTCTAGTGAGTATCACAGCTGCTAAATGTACATAAGACAAAAGGTACAGAAATCAAATATGCAAAAAAAGAAATCAAATATGGTAACAAGAGAGAAAAATTAAAGAAGAAAAAATTTAAAAGAACTTCAAAATGTAAAATAAAAAACCCTTGTTTCCATTTCATGGAATTCATTTTGATAAGCATAATTTTATATGATCATTTGCACATAGTTATTGAGCCCTTGTGATCCTCTCCTAATAATATCCTCCTTTGGTCTCACTGTGTGAATGTTTAGAGTACTGTTTAATTTATTGTATCCAAGTGTAAATTTTTGCCTTTTACTACCCATTGGGCTTACTTATAGGTTTATAGCACATTCTAATTACTATAAATGAGGAAAAGCATTCAGGAACTTTACCAAGGTTTTTTTTTTATCTATATAACAATAGAATTGCCCTTATATCAAAGCTAGAAAAAAGCAAGGCAAAAAAAAAGAGTAGAGTTATATCTCCAATGAACATAGATACAAAATAATTCTCAATAAAATATAAGTTGAATTCCACAGCCTATCCAAACGATTATGTGCCATGATCAGGTAAGTTGCATTCAAGTGATGTGACCAGATGGGTCAATATATGCAAATCAATTAACATAAAACAACCCAGCAACTGAATGAAGAACAGAAACCGTATACAGAAGTAGCATTTGATAGCATTCAATACTTCTTTACATTAGAACCTCTCAAAAAAAAAACTCAAGAAATTAGGCATGAAAGGTACACAATTCAAGATAATAAAGGCCATGTGTGAAAAACATACAAACAACTATTAATGGGGGAAAAAACTGAAAGCATTTCTGTAAGATCAGGAACAAGAAAAAGATAATTATTTCCAACACTCTCTTAAATGTGCTACTATATATCTTAGAATAATTAGGTAAGAGAAAGAAATAATATACTCATTTCATTATCTTGCCCATGTAATTGTAACTCCTCTGTATGGTATTTTTCATAATAAAATTTTTTTAAAAGAGAAAGAAATAAAGGGCATCCAAATTGGAAAATATGAAGTTAAATTATATATGCTTATGAGTAACATATTTGTTCACACATGTTGGAACTTATAAACTAATATAATAAATAGCAGGATAGGAAAATAATGTAGCATTTTTTTTGTCGGTCATGGGGCTTGAACCCTGGGCTTGGGCACTATGCCTCAGCTCTGCAGCTCAAGACTGGCAGTCTACCACTTAAGCCACAGCACCATTTCCGGTTTTCTGGTGGCTTATTGGCGATAAGAGTCTCATGAAGTTTCCTGCCTGGGCTGGCTTTGAACTTCAATCCGCAAATCTCAGCCTCCTGAGTAGCTAGGATTATAGGCAGGAGCCACCAACACTGGGCTAAATGCAGCATTTTTATATTCAAATAATTAACTTGATGCAAAAGAAACTCAAACAACCATTATGAAGTAGAGTATGGAGATACCTCAAAAACAAAACAAAACAAAAAACCAATCATACGATCCAGCAAATTCACTATTCTGTATATATGCAAATGAGACTAAATCATTATAATACTATTTGCTGTAGCACTAGCCACAACAATCAAAATATGAAACTAATCCAGTTGCCCTCCAGTAGATAAGTAAATAAAATAAATGTGTAGTATTTACATATTGGATATTACTCAGCCAAAACACGAATGAAATCATGTTACTTTGTAGCAAAATAGATGTAAATCATTGACATTATATGAAGTGAAACAATCCAGACACAGAAAGACAAATATTGTGTCCTGCTCATTTATGCAAACCAATAAGTCAACCATGTAGAAATACAGAATGAAATAGTGGACATTGAAACCAATTAAGAGGGACTTTTACAGACTGGGCACTAGGTTGAGAAAGGTAGAAGGTGGATCCTAAGTAGAAGAATGGACTAGACATGATCAGTCTGACATATACAACTATAGAATTATTGCAGTAAATAATGCTAATTTGTATAAAATGCATTAACTTTTTTAAATTCTATTTTCTCTGGTCTCCCCTATCTCTCTTATTTGTTCCTATTGAACACTCATCTAGCTCTCTTTAAATATCCTTTCTTCTAAAGAAATTGTTAACAAATTTTTCATAAAATCTTTGTCAAAACTATTTAACCCTGAATTGTTATTGAATAACAGTCACAAGCAATACATACAAGAATTGGGATGACTATGGTCACAAGAGACTTGACTTTCAAAAAATAAAAAAGCTGTGCACTGTATTTTGTCTTAGGTCTGTAGTTTATACATTGCTCTTCTAATTACACATATTTCCTGTACTTTCTTTCTTATAGCAACCTAGTCCAAGCCATCCTCTTCTCATCCCCAATTAGATTACTGAAATACCTACTCAGTGGGGTCTCTCTCTCTTTCTTTCTCTCTCTCTCTCTCTCTCTCTCTCTCTCTCTGTCTCTCAACCATCTTGCACATTGGAAAGAATTAATACACCTTGAGTAGCCTATTGGGCCCTCTACTGGCTCCGCCACATTCCCCAGCTTGGCATACCCAATTTTTGATCTTTAATAGTCTGACTCGCATCTAGCTTTATGACTCATATTTCCATCAGAACCCCCTCTCTAGCATGTCTCTTCTTACTGTACCCATCCTTGTAATATATTCACTGACAAACATACACACATACACACAAACTCTCTGCTTTTCAAGTGTCACAAAAATTAGACGATATTTTATTTATTGTGCTTAACATTATAATCTCATGCATGAGGGAATCCTGGTTCAGAGAGTTACTTTATGCAAAACACTCAGCAATGGCATTCAATCTAAGGACTAGGAACCCTAACAGACCGCTGTTTTACAATTCTTTCCTAAGTCTATTCATCATTTCAATTCTTATTCTAGCAGGCCTTCTAGCACCACAATACATGGATATGGACCTTTAGCATGTCATCAGAGTCAAAAATACTGTGTCCCTACCATATGAAGTTACAGACTTTTCCCAAATGTCCTCCTCACTTTATACAACAAGCCAATGAGTTGTGTCAATAACTTCCTTTAGGCTAGACAGACATATTTGAGGGGAAGAAATAAAATCTGGTAAGGAAATTAAGGAGAGAGGTGCCAAATGGACCTCCTTTTCAGATATAAAAATAGTTTGATTCCTTATCTAATTTGGACAATGAAATAGGAGCAGAAGTAACTTGTAACACATGCTACTGCTTGTTAGCAGAACCTTTAAGAGCCTCTTTGTAGTTCTGCCACCTTTGTCATGAAAATAGCAGTGTTCCATAGAATCTGCTCCTTCAGCGCTATCCAAGACTAAGAAAGACAAACTACAGAGCAATACCTATATACTGTAGTCAGTATATAGGTTGACAAAGAAATATTTTATGTCACTATGATTTGGACTTGTTGACAAGTGAATCATATAGCAAAAGTGGATTCATACATTACTTTCTACAAAGTCATGATTCTACATAACTCATCTTGTAGGATACTAACAGAGTCATTAACTACAATTCTTATTAACTACAAATTTAAATTAAAGGCTGTGGTAATTTACATTAATCATACATAAGAGAACCCTTCATGGCCAATCAGTACAACTTGGACAAAACTGAAAATCATAAGAATGTAAGGTAAGAGAAAGGGCATGAAAAGAAAAGAGAGGAAAGAATCTTGAAATCTAGGAGGAGAAACTGAAAAAAAAGATGATAAATGAAAAGAAAACAAGGAAAGAAATTAAAGAGAGAAAGCAAGCGGGATAAATAAGCAAGAAAAAAGGAAAAGAAAAAAAGAAAAACATGTGAAGCAATGATAATACTATCTGTAGGCTGTGAAATACAATGACAGAGTTCTCTAGTGATTTTCTTTTCTTATTTTATAGAAGGAAATTCTGAACTTCCCATAACATTGTAAATACTGTAAGAAACATTTTTCAAAATAAATGATAGGTGACCCAGGATGAGCCAATGATCTCAGCCTTTGCTTCCTCCTGAGAGTATACTACCCTCTGAAAGTTTATATTAAAAACTGGGAGGTAATCATAGTATGTATGAATAGCATAACTATAAAGACCAAAATAGATAGCCTGGATAGCTATCTGATGAAAGTAAATCTAAGAATCGAAGACCCTAAGTAGCCTTAGTCCTTCTGGATCCATGCTCTGTGTTCTATGATTCTGGAAATAAAAATTTAGGTAGTTTTCAAAGTCTACTATGCATTATTACATGTATTTTTCTCGTCAGAAACACTGTAACTCTAATTTTATGAATTTCGTCTTGTGTTAGAAAAGCCACAACACCCTCAACCAAAAAAAGGGGAGGGGGTTGGGAGGATTTTTTTCAGACTTTCATTTGAGAGCATTTTTATACATGACTGGTTTTCCTGTCACAATCCATACCCTTTAACTGATAGAGGATTTCATGTGACATCAGAAATCAACCAACCATGCAATTGATGATGTCATTTACATTCTAAAGGGCTATTGGTTCACATTTTTAAAAGTTTCATCTGGGATAAATGTTTCATTGCTTCAATATTTCTCTATATTGTGTTTTACTATTTTCATGAGAGCACAGCTTAGCTGTTAATGAATATATACCATAAGTTATATGAGTTACAAATGATTTTTAACTTCCAGTTATTAAGTTATATGTCTAACTTATAGCTTAAAGATTAAATCTTAAACACAGAAGAAAGTTTATCAAGAAAGCTGCCAAAGAAATTCTAATAATGTCTCTATTCAATTATGTTCAAACTTTGTTTCTTTACATATTCATAAGATCATTTATCCTCAAACCACTACATTTTGTTCTGTTATTATGATAATATATTATTCTTAAAGACAACACCAAACATGAAATAACTTATATACTAACATCAGGCATGTAATACAATATGCCTTAATTATTTTACATAATATGATTTTCCCCCAAACCACAGATGTCGCTAAAAGGAGAAAAAATGTCTTTAAAATCTTTATCATAAATCTTTGTGTGTTTTTTTTTCTGCAAATCCTCTTTTTTTTTCCTCTACAAAGGCAATGTGAATAGGGGTAAAAGAAGACAAAACTTGACCTTTTGTGATCCCGGCATTAATGGGTCTGTTCATAATTCCATCTATGTGTGTGTGGAAGCATCCATGTGGAAAGAGAGAAGCCTGAGAGACATAAAGCCTTTCCCTTTAAACATTATCTGACCCTATCAGTCCCATTCACAAAAGAAGGCTTACGTATGCATATGCTGAAAAAATGCGCCATCTCATTGTGTAGCCGAAAGCCTACTCATTCTACTCTTCATTCTCCATGGAAATGCAGCACGGAAGTGACACTTGTACAGAATTTGGGAGAGTGACAACAAATGAACAGAAGGTAGGAAAAGACAGATTGAATGTTTTGGTGAAACAAGCCAAATTTCTGAAATAATGTAAATGTGCACATGTCTGTAAACATAAACATAGGTTTGGGGATAACACATAGGGAGCTCTGGCCACAGTTATATGGCACACGCATGCAACTCTTGAATTCAATTAAATTCGCAAGATGATTTATAGTCAGCACAAAATATCACTCCGATTATAATCCTTCTAAAGAACACACATGTGGAAGTTGTGCATTTCTGAGCCATATGTTGCAAGTACTGTGTAGGGTGATTATTAACCATTCTGAGGAGCTTCTGGTTTTTCAGCTGTCAGTCTGAATTCTCTGTGGCTTTGAATCCACCCATGTTATTAGGGAGAACTCCAGAGCACTTTGCACAGGACTGTCACTTGAAATCATCACAAACGGATTCAGCCTCTATGCTAAGAAAGTCATCTTGGAAGTAACATATAGAATGATCTCAAAGCTAGGTCAGCACTTCAACATAAGACTAAGAAACTTCCTCATTTTAACTATGTTTATCCAAGTACCAGTGGGCCAAGCCTATAAGCCTGGCTACTGGGAGACTGGGATCTGAGGCTTAAGGTTCAGAGCCATCCCAGGCAGAAAAGTCCTGGTGAGATTCTCATCTCCAATTAACCACTCAAAGCCCAGAAGTGGCACTGTGGCTCAAGTGATAAAGCATAAAGAGGCTCAGGGACAATGCCCAGGCCTGAGTTCAAGCTCCACGACTGACTAACAAAATATGTTTAATACAGCAGTGGTGTTCACTGAGCTATATAGCCTGGGGATGGGGACAAGAGGGAACAACTGGGAAAGAGTGAAGGAAGGGGTGGCATTGTCCAAAAAGAAATGTACTTTTTAACTGATTTATGTAACTAACCTCTCTGTATATCACTTTGATAATAACAATAAATAATAAAGATAAATAAAAAATATATTTAGGAGGGGATGGAGGAAGGTTGAACAAGCACAGACATTATATTTAATGTGCATTATATAAAACTTGATCTACATAACTTGAGACTAGGAATGGCAGGGGGAACAATGGACGAGAACCATGGAAGGGATATCAAGTCAAGATGCATTGTACCCATAACCTGACTTATGTAACCTTTACACAACTACTTAATAATACTTTTAAAAGAATATTCAAAGTAAACCAGAATAGGGAAAAGAAATTAAAATTATTTTGTTTCAGGCTCAGGAATACAATGTTTCTCAGACTAAAGAGTAAATATAATCCTAAACTGATATACAGAATGCAAAAGACATGGCAGTCAATCAAGAAACTTAAGTGTCTCTTAATTTGGTAACTATAAAACTACTTGAAGTGTGTAGCACCTCTTACTCCTGACACTTCAGCTCCTACCATTTTTTTCTTTTTTTAATTTAATTTTATTTTCAAGGTGATGTATGGAGGGGTTACAGTTACATGCATAAGGTAGTGAGTACATTTCTTGCTGAACTTGTTACCCCCTCCTTCATTTTTGTCCATGTTCCCTCTCCCTTTAATCCCCCCCCAAGTTGTACAGTTCATTTCCAACATATTTTCTTGTGAGTATCACTGTTGAATTGGTTCACCCTTTGTTCTTTGTCTTACCACTTTTTGTTCCAGTTTCCTAGAATCTTTCCCAAATAGAAACTCCATCTGGTTTCTAGCCCAAAGTCTCTAGACCCTTATGTACTCTCTTTAAGCCTATTCAGTGGTATAACATACTAATTCCCTTATAGGGAAAGAAGCAATTGAAAGTAGAAACATTTTAAGCATCTTCTTTAATTCACCTGTCAATAGGGATGTGTGCGTGTGTGTGTATGTGCCTCTGTATGTGCTTCTCATTTTCATTTGGTTCTAGGAATTGTTTTATTCTGTCCTTCCCCCTTTATTCTTTCAATGATCTGAACTTTCAAAAGTAAACTATTTCAGACTGTTGCTAATGGCTCATGCCTGTGATCTGAGCTACTCAGGAAGCTGAGATCTGAGGATTGTAGTTCAAAACCAGCCCGGGCAGAAAATTTGTGAGACACTTATCTCCAATAAACTACTCAGGAAAAGAAGTGACACTGTGCCAAAAGTGGTAGTATGCTAGCCTTGAACAAAAGAAGCTCAGGGACAGTGCCCTGAATTCAAGCCCCAGAACTAGCACCAAAAAACCAACAAACAAAAATATTCAATCTCTATGTATTTGAATCTTTTTGGTTGTTTTTATTTTATCAACTTCTAGTTTTATCCCATTGTGGTCTGATAAAATATAGGAAGCTATTTCAAGTTTCTTGTATTTGTTGAAACTTGTTTTATAGACTTGATTTTAACTGTTTTGGAGAAAGGTGTATAAGCTGCTAGATAGAATGTGGCTTTTGGGTTTCTGGGTCTCTATTAAGAAAATCTCAGCCTGTGCCCAGGAGACCTAGGATTTCTCCTATTCCATCCTGTAATGTTTTCTGAGTGTCTGCTTTGACTCCGAGGCCTTTGATCCATTTGGCATTGATTCTGGCACAGGGTGATATATAAGGATCTAGCTTTAGTTTTCTACAAGTAGTTAACCAATTTTGCCAGTACCATTTACTGAAGAGGCTGTCTTTCTTCCATTCTATTTTTTTAGCTCCCTTATCGAAGATTAGATGGCTATAGGTCTTTAGGTTCATTTCTGGGTTTTCAATTCTATTCCATTGGTCCTGGGGTCTGTTCTTGTGCCAGTACCAAGCTGTTTTGATTACTATGGCTTTGTAGTAGAGTTTGAAATTTGGTATTGATATTCCTCCACCACTATTCTTTCTGTTGGGTGGACTATTCTGTAGATGCAGTTAAGCCCACTTGTTCTGCAATATCATTTAATTTTGCAGCTTTGTTCTGGATGTTTTGTCTGAATGACCTTTCTATTAGTGACAATGGAGTATTGAAGTCATTGGATATTGTTGTGTTAGGGTCTTTTTGAGGTTTTTGTGGCCAGGAGTGTTTAGTGGATGCATGTTTGCAATTTATTCACAATAGAGACATGTTGATGGTGACAATGTCAACTATGTCTCTTGAAAACTGTTATGTGATTGTGCCTCCCAGACCTCTAATATCAGTCTAATCAACCAAGGTTCTGGCTACGATTCTATAACATTTATCAACATCTATCACCAAGTTATCATCTCTGACTGAAGAAATCAAGTCAGATCTATCTCTGAGAGTCACTGAACTCCTCTGAAGGCCAACTTGGATTCAAAGAAACACCAGCAGCAATCAAAGGAAGATTTTTCCACCACAATTTAACATCCCTATATGTAAATTAGAATTAAATCTGATGCCATTAACTTTTTCTAACCAAAACACATGTGCAAACTAATATAAACCATCCAAATAATCACTCAGAAATTATTACCCTCATAGACTATGAAGAATAGTTACACATCACACACAAAAATAGCATATTCTTTCTACCATTTCTTTGACTTTTGAAGCAAACTACATCTGAAACTGTATCTGATAAAGAAAATATATGAGACCAAACAAGATATTATATAGAAGAACATTTGGATATATAGAACTAATTATTGATTATAATGAGAAAAGTTCCATTGTATCTTTATGAAAATGTCGCAATGAAACGTGTTATTTTGTACAATTAATACATACCTATAAATAAAAAGAGCCAGTCACAGGTGACACATACCTTAATCCTAACTACTCAGGAGGCTGAGATCTAAAGGTGGTGGTTTGAAGCCAGCCTAGTCAGGAAAGTCTGTGAGCTCTTATATTTAATTAACCATCAAAAAGCTGGAAGTGGTACTGTGGCTCAAGTGGTAAAGCACTAGCCTTGAGCAAAAAAAAGCTAAAGACAATGCCCAAGTTATGAGTACAAGTCCCAGGCCCAGCCAAAAGAAAAAGAAAACGAAAAAAAGAGAAAGGAAGAAATACTAGGTAGCAATAACCACCTACTATATTTTTGGGAAAAGACATCTTTTATTTTTCATTTGCAATGTTGTAAACAAGTAGCATTAAATTTATATATTAAACATAATTATCATTTCTGTGGCCTTTAAATGTGCAGATATAATAAACTATAATTTTACATGAAATATCAAAGAGCAGGATTCTTATAATATTTTTACAGGAAATACTTTATCATTCTTTTTATCTGTTTGAACTTTAATATAACTTTTATATTGTAAATATAATTTAAATTCTCCTGATTAATCTAGAAGGACACTT
This sequence comes from Dipodomys ordii, assembly GCF_000151885.1. Classification (NCBI taxonomy): domain Eukaryota; kingdom Metazoa; phylum Chordata; class Mammalia; order Rodentia; family Heteromyidae; genus Dipodomys; species Dipodomys ordii. The sequence continues at coordinate 9,688,196 of NW_012267262.1, forward strand.
GCGTTTCCCCAAATTTATAAGACACTCAGCAGTTTTGTTTGTGTAATAGTGGATCTAAAGCTTGCTTGGCTTGCTTGCTTGCTTAACTGGAACTCTTTCACTTGTGTCATGTATCTAAGCTAGTTTTTGCTAATTATTTTGGAGATGGAGTCTCATAGGCTTTTCTTCCTCGCTTTGAATCCTGATTCTCCAGATCTTATCATCCTGAATAGCTGGAACAGTTACAACAATGGGCCATTTGCACCCTGGTTATGTGGCAGTTTGAAACAAACTGAAATTTAATAATACTGTTCAACTGGGGCTTGAACTCTGAGCCTGAGCGCTGTCCCTCAGCTCTTGAGCTCAAGGCTAGCACTCTACCATTTGAGCAACAGTGGGTTTTTTTGGTGTTTATCGGAGATAAAAGTTTCACGGACTTTCCTGCCCTGGCTGGCTTTGAACCGCAATCCTCATATCTCAGCCTCCTGAGTAGCCAGGATTACAAGCTGAGCCACCGGTGACCGGCTTAGCAAAACATATTTTAAGCATGTATAGGAATATAAGTTTAAAGCATTATAACTAGAAATCTAGTCTTTTAGCTTTTTACTACTTAGTGGAATGAGTCAGGACCATAACTTAAATCGATGTAATGGTTATTTACTACATTTTAGGAACTGTTTATGTTTCTCGTAAAATATTCTCTGCTGAGAATCCTAATCAATGTTACAATCTTTTTTAATATTTATTTTTAATGTATATTTTTATTGTAAAGGTACTATACTGAGGGGTTACAGTTACATGAGTAAGGTAATAAGTACATTTCCTATCGAGCATTGTTACCCCCTCATTTGGCCTACAATCCCTCCCCTCCTCACCTCCCCAATTTCTCCCTCCTCCATACTCCTGAAGTTGTAAAGTTCATTTTCAACATAGTGTCTTGTACATGTCATTTTTACAAAGTGTCAACTTATATCCGTATTTCAGCATTTTGTTATTTCCCTTCCCTTCCCCAAATTAGAAAGATGTATATACTTTAGCACTGAACATACATGTTCCAAATTCTAATATTCTTATATAAGAGTTGAACTCATAGAAAAATGTGATGCATTATGAATGTATGGTTAATAAAGAAGATGTAATCATAATAGTAATATAAAATAAAGGGCTGGGAAGGTGGCTCAGTGGTAGAGCGCTTGCCTTGCATGCATGAGGCCCTGGGTTTTATTCCTCAGCACCATATAAGCAAAAAGAAAAAAGCCGGAAAGTGGCACTGTGGCTCAATTGGAAGAGCGCTAGCCTTGAGCTGAAGAGCTGAGGGACAGCGCCCAGGCCCAGAGTTCAGGCCCACAACTGGACCCCCAAAAATAAAAAATAAAAAAGATAAAGACCATAAAGCTTGTATAGATTTCTTTGCCCCAGTGGCAAAAGAAAATTATATGGGAAGTTTATATTTTAAATATCACATTCTCTAATTTCTAAAGTCTTATATTTATCAACACTGGTACATGGAATTTAGCAAATCAGTGTTCATTCATCAGAAAGATTAAATGCTTTTGCATTCCAGGAAACTACATGAAAATTATATTCCCCCCTTTGTGTGACACCAATTTTGTATTATTATTTCATTTATGGAATATGCTGTCAACCTCACAGTATGAGCTTTGGAGAGAAGGTTTCATTTAATAGTTCTTCATTACAATACTGCCTACAGAACCTAATGATTAGTTCACTTAGGCTTGACATTCGTAAACTAGCTTTCTCTTGATAAAAGGTAACTTTGTTAGCATTTCTAAAATTCAGACTAATAATTCTGCTCTTAGACATTTAATAATAAATACAATATTTAGCTTCATTACAAATTTTAAACATTTTAAGTGTATTAAAATTTTTTAATACCAATATCTGGTTTTAGGTTTTATTTAATAACTTAGTAATTAGGGAAATTTATAAGGCATTTTCCCCCAGAAAATCATGATCTGATAAAGTCTTTCAAGTATACAATTACTTTTCGGGCTGCCAACATCAAGAAAAGTTTTTTTCTATTGTTAAATTATTATTAATTGGTAATGTTTGAAATACTATAATGCTCAAAGTAAAACCTATCTTAATTTTATAATAAGAGTTCATTACCGTTTTTTTTATTTTATTTTATTGTAAAGATGCTGTACAGAGGGGTTACAGTTACATGAGTAAGGTAATAAGTACATTTCTTATCAAACATTGTTACCCTTCTATTTTTTTCCTACTATTTCTTCCCTCCCATTGCACTTTTAATATAGTTTGAAAGTAAGTCACTTACTTCTGCTTGTGCATTATGGTGTTCCTTTGCTGTCATTGAAAGAATTGCTTTCTCTGTGATTTTTTCCTTCTGTTCATTTGTGTCCGGGCTCAACTGGAAGAAATAAACGATTCCAATGATATGTGATATACCTCAGTGTGTCCGATAATCTGATTTGGTCCAGGGAAGAGGACCAAGAATCTTTAGGTCATTCTGATAATCTCCCTAAGTAAGGAATTTACAGATGTATCTGAGGTAGGCTAGAGAGGTGATGTTTTAATCTCGTAAGAGAAAAAGGGACACCAGTTTCTGTAGCAATTATTTAATTTTGCTTCAGCAGCATTCATAGATAATAAATAAATGAATGAGCATGGTTATGTCTAACAATTTTTTTTAGCATCTGTTAACTTATTTGTTGATTAGATCAATCTTTCACCAAGATAAAATCAAAATTATATAAATAAAATTCAAAGTCCTCAAAGATCTAGTGTTGGTATGGTATGAAATCATATGAATACTTTCAATTTAAAAATATCTACTGAAGGGGGGGAGGATTGGGTGGGGGCGGGGAGAGGCTGGGAAGGGATGTGAAGGGTAAACAAAGGAGGAGGCAACAATGCTTGATAAGAAATGTACTCATTACCTTGCTCATGTAACTGTAACCCCTCGGTACAGTATTTTTACAATAAAAAAAGGAAAATTAAAGGAAGGAATGGGGTTGGGAGGAATGCAGAATGATGAAAAGAGTAACATTGGGGCTGGGAAGGTGGCTCAGTAGTAGAGCGCTTGCCTTGCATGCATGAGGCCCTGGGTTCGATTCCTTAGCACATAAGCAAAAAGAAAAAAGCCGGAAGTGGTGCTGTGGCTCAAGTGGTAGAGCGCTAGCCTCGAGATGAAGAGGCGAGGGATAGTGCCCAGGTCCAGAGTCCAGGCCCCACGACCGGATCCAAAAAAAAAAAAGAAAAAGAAAAGAGTAACATTGAACAAGATGCGTTGTATCCACAAATGTCTTTGTTGAATGGCAAGTCTTTTGTACAACTTCTTAAAGATGAAATAAGTCATAAGTAAAGGGAAAGAATATTTTAATCAAGTCCTGGACATGTGCTTTCATCTGTGATAGGCAAACACCTGGGAATAATATGGAAGAATAATATTAGAATTATCATTCATCTCAAGTGATTAGACCATGTTATATTCCCACCAGCAATATAGGAATGTTGTTCCATATTTTTATTAACCAATCTTGTTTAAAAGGTGGTAGGCTGAATTTGGTTGTTAGGCAGTGGTTTGCTACTCCCTGCCTAGCCTGAGGACCATTAACAAATAGGTTTTTTGATTATTACTTTTATTTTGTTTTTGAACATCACATAAGATTATTTGCTCTCTCTGAAAGTATAATTTATACTGTGATAAAGTGATACAGGGGCATCACACTAGAAAAAAAAACTTAAACATAAAACTCAACTTCCACACATAGAACCAAGATATGGACTTGGGCACAAGTTGCTAAGTCTCCTCAGTCATTGGTACAGAAAGCTCTCATATCAAGAGGAAAGCAGCATAGAAGACTGCAGTGAAGAATATTCATCAAGCTATGTATTTTTTTTCCTGTGCTGGCAATGGAATTCAAAGCCTTGTATATGCTAAGCAAAAGTTCTATCAGTTAGATCCCTAGCACTTGGATTTTTGTTGTTGATGTTGGTTTTTGTGGCTTTAGGTTTTAGTTTTAGTTTAGTTCTCGTTTTTTTTTCTCTGAGATTAGGTCTTCTCAAGCTACCCCTGAACCCCTGAACTCACAATCTTCCTGCCTCTGCCTTCAACATAAAATTAGAGGTACATGCCACCATATCCAGTCAGCTCATCTATTCATTTTGTTCATTTATTTGCATTAATGTTATGCTAAATTTATTCCAATGCCATAAGTTTTTGTTTCTTCCGGGTTTTTTTTTTTTTTTTGGGTCCGGTCATGGGGCCTGAACTCTGGGCCTGGGCGCTGTCCCTCAGCTCTTCAGCTGAAGGCTAGCACTCTACCACTTGAGCCACAGCGCCACTTCCGGCTTTTTTCTTTTTGCTTATGTGGTGCTGAGGAATCGAACCCAGGGCCTCAGGCATGCAAGGCAAGCACTTTAACCACTGAGCCACCTTCCCAGCCCCCCGGGTTTTTTTTTTCTTTCTGGGATATCTTTTTCTTCTGTGCAACCTCCTCTTCTGGTCTAAGAACAATTTGCTCCTTTCAGGAAGGATGATCTCAGTGTGGCAGGGGAAGCTCAAGGATGGGTTAATCCTATCATGAACTCTGTGAGTTCAACAGCATGTCTCAGGTGCTTTGTTCACCTGCATGTGTTCTATGACCAGGGATTCTATGTCTATCCCTTGAGTTCAGCATGACTCTCTGCATTCTTAAGCTTGTGCAGCAGAAATTCAGCACTCTTTGGGAGCCATCGACCCTGTGTCCAGCCTCACTGTTTGGCTTGGGCATACCTGCCAACTTCACCATTGTAATGCCAGAATGGCACACATTGATTGCTTCTTCAAAGTGATATCTTTCAGACACTTGGTAGCTATTCAGATATGCATACTCTTGATGGCCTGGGCTGTGTCTCTGCTGTTCTTAAAGTGAACACGAGGATTTGAACCTCCTGACTTGCATGATTTTGGGAGATTGTAGGTTTCAAGAGAGTAGTGAACCATTTTCGTAGCTCACCCCAGGCTGCTTACAGGAAGAGAGCTCATCTATTCTTAACAAACATTATTTCTAAGTGCAAATATTTTCAGAGTAGTTTTTTTAAGAGAACTAAAGCACAGATATAATGTGGTGTGGTACCATAACAGGTCAGTCACAAATTTTAATGAGATTTTTTCCCCCCAGGCCAAGAACTCCTTCCAATTGCTTTTCAAAAGTGAGAATTCTTTACCTTTTGAAAATACCACAGCTGGAAAAACAATCTAACATTCAACTCCCAAAGAAGTATCACACTGACCAGTGAAAGTGAAGGAAAACACACCAACATTGCTGAAAAGCACCACACGTGTCACAGCAAATATAGAGAGTGTTTAGCAAGTCCGTAAAAATAGTTGGCAAAATATAAGGATACACATATGGAACCTCCTCTAGAAATACACAAGCCACTCCAAAAAAGATATATTTTAATGTAATTGCTGAGAGAAAATTATGAGAATTAAAAGTCAAATGAAGAGAGTGAATATTCACCCTGAAGCACTAATAATATGCAGCACTAATAGCAGGTTTCCCTGAAAACTCAGGACATGACAACAATAGTAAGATTCTTCTCTCCTGTCACTTTGGATGAGAACATCCTGTTTCTTCATTAAGACAAAACTAAATGCTTTTGACTTGCTGTCATTATCTCAAGTATGTGAAATAATTCCTGTGTTGATTAAGCACAAAAATTTGAACCTTACTTTTCACGTATTAAAAAGATCAGAAACTTTCCTGGGTATCAGTGGCTCATGTCTGTAATCCTAGCTACTCAGGAGGCTGAGACCTGGAAGCCTACAGTTCAAAGACACCCTGGGCAGAAAATTCCAAGAGATTCCATCTCCAAATAGCCAACAAAATGTCAGACTGGACCCATGGTGCAAGTGGTAGAGCACCAGCCATGAGCAAGAAAGCCTAGTATGAATTGATCAAGATGAACTGCATTCATAAGCTTCTTTGGTGATTAGCAACTCCTTTGTACAACTACTTAAAGATAATAAAAAATATTTTCGAAATTAGAAGGCCTAGAATTCAAACCCTGGTACAGGACCAAGAAAAAGAAAGAAGGAAGGAAGAAAAAACAAAAAGAAAAAAAATCAGAAACTTATCAGATTAATAATAATAAACAGAAAGATAGTTAATATTTTTGTGTACCTGTGAGAGACAAGTCCCTGTAAATAGAGTAGGAAAAAATCCAAATCACTTTACTCTAAAATGATCATGCCCCTTTAAGTATAAGAATAAAATCCCACAACTTCATTATGTACTTCAAAGGTAAACAAGCAAAATAGGAATGTTTAATTCATCATTTTGTGCTGGGCTTTGCTGCAGAGATTTTTAAAACATGTAACAAACGTTAGCCATGCATAATTAGGTTAAAATTGGACTCATTCAGTATTGATGAGAAAGAGAACAGAATTATCAAGAGACCAGTGAAGAATCATATATAACAGAAAGGAAGAAACAAAAAAATATTATGGTTTTGTCAAAGAAAACTGAACATCAATATTTTTAAGAAAATGATCTAATTAAATAAAAAAGAAGAAAAAAGAAAATTTCATTTCAAAGTGTTTAAGAATTAACAAAAAAGATCCACAGTCGAATGTGTATGTAATTCCAAAAATTATAACTGTGAGGCCAGAGGATTAGGAGTTGAAGCCAGCCTGAACTCTATAGCAAGAGCCAGTCAGAGAAGAAAACAAGGGGAAGGGGTGGGGGAAGGGGAAAGGAAAGTGGAAAGACAAGGAAGAAAAGGGAGAAGAAAGGGAAAGGAGAAGGGAAAAGGAGAAAAGGAAAAGGGAAAGAGAGGGGAGGGAAGGGAAGGGGATTGGAGTGGAGGGGAGGGAAACTTCCCACAAAAGTACTCTTGAAACAATTAAGGGAGATCATTTCATTGAAATTTGTTGTATTAGGCATACTTTGTGGACAGTATCACACATTCTCTTTTCTCTAAAGCCATCAAAGGTCATAGTTTAGTAATACATAACTCTATTCAAATCATGTAACACCTTGTAACTATAAACTAAAAAGCTTATAATTTTAAGGAATTCTTCAAACACTTGCTGTCTTACGTAGCTCCCCTATATAGACATTCTGAAAAAGGAAACCAGGCTCTAGACCTCCTGCCAGAGAAATGTAGGTACAACAGAAATGATCTTCTCTTGGGCTTATCATTTTCATTGTGGTTTTTCTCTTTCCCAAATATTTTTAGGTATGTTTATAAGACTCATACACTTATATGAACATTTAAATACGATAGATAAAATATATTTTCCAAGAGAAAATTACTTTAAAATGGTCACTCTGAAGTTCAGTTATTAATATCTTTAGAGAAAAAGGATAATAATTGAAACTATTTGGTGTAGATAGGGCTCATAATTCATACTGACATTCCAGATAAATAACAGACAAAGGGGGACAGCTCTGGTAATCCAATCAAATTCTCATGGTTTTGAGCTGTGGTTCACCAGGTAGTTGTTTTTCTTGTTTTGGTTTGTTTTTTTTTGTTTTTAGAACAAGAGACTCAGCTTTGAAGTACATGATAATATACTTGATAAATCAACATGTCCCAGCAAGAACACTAAATCTATTAAAACTCTAAGATTTTCTCTAGTAAATAGTGATCTATTAGTAAACTAGTTGATTCATATTTAACATGCAGATCAATACAGTCAATAGTTTATATAAACAATGAGTTGGTCCTTCATATCAGAATATCTAGAGCCTTCATATATATTGACAAGTTTTCCAATGGTCTGTTAATATACAAAAGACTGGGACAAATTACTTATTTATACATATAAAACATGGTTATAAAGGCCAGCTGCAGGTATTTTTTTGGAAAGTGCATTTTAATAAGATCCTATTCAGTTACAGAACAAACGGGGAAGAAGTAGTTTGCACTACAGAGTTTAGCAAAGAGCTTTCTCTTTTTCTAACCACGAAATCAATCATTTGTCCAGACTGTGGGAGTCAGAGTTAGTTACTGAAAAGAGCTTCGTATATAAACAAGTCAATAACTCATTGTGTGTTATTGTCGAGCTGAAGAAGTCGGCTTTCAAAAAGCTGCCCCTGCTTCTCTCAGAATGAATGTCACTGTATTCAGGGGTTAGGGGAGAGTCCTTTGTTTCTAGCCCTTGCTTTCTGCCATTTATGTATGGGAACGGGAGGTGGCTGTAAGGAGCGCAGGGAAGCCACTATTTTCTATCATGGATGTCCAAGTAAAACTATGAGTTCTGTCAGCCTAAATAATTTGCATCTGAAAATGCATAATGAAATTGATAAAGAGTGGCCACACACACACACACACACACACACACACACACACACACACACATGTTTGGCAAGAGAATTGAATGATAAATGAGCCTGTGCCAACTTAAATTGGATCAGACTGATACTCTTGGTTCCTTACCTGTTAACAAAGATAAATCCCAAACCCAAGCAATGGTTTGTAAAGTTCAAATGTATAAAATCAAACTGATGAACAGGTCAACATAGTAAATAAATGTTATCGGTGCTTTCCATAGTTGATTCTTGGACCTACCAAATTGGGTTTTCAAAGTTATGTGTGTGTATCTGTGTGTTATGTGTGTGTGTGTGTGTGTGTGTGTGTGTGTGTGTGTGTGTTTGAGAAGGGTAATATGCTTTAACATTTGTGATAAGGAAATTTCAACTACTTTTTAAGTACCTTTTAAAATTAATTTGAATATTTATACTTCTTAATGTATTCTCATTTATAAGATATAAAGTATATTTTATGTGATTCATCTTAATATTTGTTAGCCAGCTTCCATTTATCTGGAATCAGATAAGGGATTGTAAAGAAGCACATGAGCAAGTTTCGGGGTTGATCATTAGTTGAGACTAAGAAATACAAGTAATAGATGGTCGTTAATTGCATCTGCAATCTTTAAGTAAAAATCTTAGCTCTCAAGTAGACAAAGTTGTAGCTTCAGTCAAAAAGGATTAATATAGTAACTGGATCCAATGGCTCAAAATTGGAAATAACAGCAGTAAGTAATATGACCTGTTTCTACATTCAATAAGATATGCTAAGACACTTTTTAAGATACAAATAGGTCAAGAATAAAATACAGTAGGTTGAGGGGACAATTTAAAAAACAAGGAAAAGCTTAAAAATTGGCTTGTAGCATATCATAATTATTAAATATAGTATACACATATGAAGTCTTTTAAGGAACCTCCATACTGCTTTCCAAAGTGGTTGAACAAGTTTACATTCCCACCAACAATGCAGTATGGTTCCCTTTTGGCCCCATCCCCTCCAGCATCTGTTGTTATTAGATTGCTTGATTATAGCCATTCTAACTGAGGTGAGGTGGAATCTCAATGTTTTGATTTGCATTTCTTTTATGGCAAGAGAAGTTGAGCATTTCTTCATGTGTCTATTTGCCATTCTTATTTCCTCTTCAGAGAAGTTTCTCTGCAAGTCTTTAGCTCACTTATTTCTTGGGCAGTTGTTTCTTTGAGGATTTGTTTTTGGGAGATCTAATTTTTTGAATTCTAAGTATATTTTAGATATGAGGCCCTTGTCTATTGTTTGGCTCATGAAGATCTTTTCCCAATCCATGGGCTTTCTATTGACCTTGTTAGCTATGTCCCAGCAGCACAAATAATGTTTATCACAGCATTATTCACCATAGCTAAGATATAGAACCAACCCAGATGTTCCTCAATAAATGAATGGATCAAGAAAATTGCACAATGGAATTCTATGCTTCCATCAGAAAGAATGACACCACCTCATTTGTTAGGATATGGAAAGACTTGGAAAAAATTATATTAAATGAAGTAAGCCATGCCCAAAGAAATATAGGTCCAATGGTTTAAGAGCTGTTTCCTCTCTCTCTTTGACAACCATTAACTTTGGAACTCTCTGAATACCATGTGTTACTATGTTCTATCCTTTTAAATTCTGTTTTTGCCTGTTAGCCTGAAACAGCTCTTACTGACTGCAACAAGTTAGCAGTAAATACAGTAAATACTCCAGTATTTTAGAGCATCTGAGTATTCCTTATAACCCAAGATATCTAATTCAAATATTTTGTGTCAAAAATTTATATATGACAGTAAGTAATATAACAAAGATAAGGAATTAAAATTTACCAACATTCTTTGAGACCTTACCAAAACTACACCTGATGTCATTAAGATTTGTGACAAGAATGCTGTTTTTTCATATGAACAATGGAATTGTGAAACAAGGTAAGCAGTAATTGTGGCATAAAAGGCTGATGCCTTAAGAGAGAATCTGATTCTAAAGACCCTTCACTTTTCCTAATTACCATTTAAATATAACTAAATTCAGAAAACTTGGCTTATGAATTTCCCCATTAAAAGTAATGACTCATGAACTGCTGATAAGCCTTTTCTGGAGTCAAGAATAAAGAAGATATAATGTAAAAATAAAATATAAGACCTTTTCATCTGTCCTAGGGGACACTATAGGAAGAAGTATCGAATAAGGAGGCAGAAAATGAAAATAGCCCGAAGACTAAATCCCAATGGTATCTTTAGCAGAAGAGACAAGTGTTAGGAAATAGAAACAAGTCCTTAAGCAGAGAGATCCTCTGCTCCAACCCCCTCACCTTGGTCTGGAACACGGGGAGGAAGCTGACATGTAGAGAGACCTAGGAAATACAACATTGACCATATGGTAATGAATAGGCAGGCAGATGAAGGCCTGAGGTTCAGCATTTACCTTTAGTTCCTGTGCATCTTAGTTTATGAAACTGGTTGAGAGTTAGGCTGGGATATTTGCCTATTTATTGGCATGGTGAAGAAAAGTGACTATAATAAAGGAAATACCACTCCAGATATGGTCAAATGGGTGACTTAACTCAAACTTTGGAAGGTATCTGTAATATCAGAGGAAGTCTTGTGTAAGCTGGATCATCTAAGAAGCACCACCAACAAAAATATCTGAGCCAAAGGAAAAGCTACAAGCTTACAATGAGAATGAGTAGAACATCCAGCAACCAATGGAACATGAGTTATCCCACACTGACCAGAACCTGCTACACCAATGCATATATTCTACTATGTGTCAGCATGAGGCCAGAGGCCACTTCCCCCAGTGTGTTAAGATATAAAAGTCAGATGTCACTTTATTCTGTATACTACCAAATCCAGGTATGTCTGACTCTATTGCCCATGATTCTAATTATACCTTAGATATACTGGAAAATATGATAAATAAAGGAAGGAACTAGATAGGCCAACACAGATAAGTTGTAAAATTTTCCTTCATATTTGAAGCATAAAGTTATGCAAGCCTAGAGTAAAACTATTATAATTATATTCATAGGAATTTATTTTTATAAAATTAATAAGGAAATAAATTGTACTTAGAGTCACTAGTCTTTATTTTTAATGTTGCAACCAAACAAATTGGCTTAAGATCCATTGTAAGGAATTATTACTGAAACTTATTCCAGTCATTTATCTAACCTCTATTTTGTGTCTAAGATTATAAAAGAACCCAATGTCATAATTTTATTATTCTGAAAATATCTATTATTAATGAATCATAATACAATTAATGCAAAAATAACTGAGTACTAAGGTATTAATGGTTTTATATTCAATAATTAAGGCCTTTCTTTTCAGATATGCATAAACACAAGCATATATAAAATATTTGCGTTTTATATAAGTACAAATGATATCACATTGTTTCATTACTTAATAACTTGGAGATTTTTTATAACAATGCTATCAAATATCTCTTTAAATAGCTAACAATATACATTAATGTACATATTATCCAAAGCAAATAAAGTTTCAACTACACAATGGGAATAAGTGTCATTAACAATAACTGTTGCTAGTAATAATATTGTGTATTTAGAATTGCTAGGAGTAAATTATTGATGTACACATCACAGGTATGTGAGGTTACAAATATATTAATTTGATTTAATCTTACAATAATGTGTAAATATATATTAACATTGCATTATGCTCTATAAATATAAACAATTACATGTTAATTTTAAATAAAACTAAATTAAAAATATTTTATTCAGCCTGGTGATGGGAGTTCATGCCTGTAATCCTAGCTACTCAGGAGGCTAAAATCTGAGGATCACAGTCCAAAGCCAGCCAGGGAAGGAACATCCATGAGATTCATTTCCAATTGACCTCCAGAAAACTGGAAGTGGAGCTGTGGCTCAAGTGGTAGAGCTGAAGAGCTGAAGAGCTCAGGGACAGTGCCCTGGCCCAGAGTTCAACCAGAACTGCAAAAAAAATTTATTCCACCTGGTTCAAACTTTACATTTTATGAATAATATTAAGCTCATCTCTAATTTCAGGACAAGCTAAACTTTATGAGCTAGAAACCCATTGTCTTTCTATTTTCATATATCTTAATCCCTATTTCTGTTGGGATAAATCCTTTTTGCTCTATTCCATTAGAGAGAACTTAGTAACACAGCTACCTTCAACTGTAAGTCAGGCTGCAGTTCAACTGAAGTTAAACAAGGAAGAAAGGAAGAAAGAAAGAAAGAAAGAAAGAAAGAAAGAAAGAAAGAAAGAAAGAAAGAAAGAAAGAAAGAAAGAAAGAAAGAAAGAAAGAAAGAAAGGAAAGGGAAGGAAAGAAAGGAAGGAAAGAGAAAGAAAGAAAGGGAGAGAGAAAGAAAGGAAGGAAGGAAGGAAGGAAAGGAGCGAGAAAGGAAGGAAGGAAAGAAAGAAGGAAGGAAGGAAGAAAGGAAGGAAGGAAAGGAGGGAAAAGGATGATTTTAATAAAAGGCCAAAAATCTGTACCACATGCTCTATATAGGGTGACCATATGCACTACCCAGACCAGAACATGCTTCAGTGTGAAGTACCAAGGTGGAGATAACAAGAGAACTGTTTGGGGGGACTTCTCTTCCCTTATTTCTCCTCTTAGTAAAGTTCTCTCTAATCCTTTGCCAGGTTGACCTCCATGAGACAGTTCTTCACATACCCAGAACAGTGTATGTATCACATCAGCACATCAGCCACGAGGTTGCCCACGTCTTTCTCCCTCACAACAAACGAACCCTGTGTTGCATGTCAAAGGGGGACTCCCGTGTGGCTGTGTATCAAAGGGACATGCTACATGTATGTTACAAGTGTGTTACAGGTTATAGGGAAATGTGCAATGCCGTTCGAGTTAAGGACTGTGACTTCAGGAAGTTGTTTGGGTTATCTGAGTGGGCCAAGCTGAATCAAATGAGTGACCACCTGTAATCCTAGCTACTTGGGAGGCTGAGCCCCGAGGATTGTTGTTCGCGGCCCAAGCAGGCACAGAAGTCCATGAGACTCAGCTCCATTGCTGCCCTTGGAATGGCCGCAGAGAGGCTGCCGCAGCAGATGGTCAGATGCCGGGGCTGGGATCCTGTGCTGGCCAGCGGCTGCAAGCGCCTTTATCCTGGACCCCAGACAGCAGTGCGACCACTCAGCACTCTGTCTGGCAGAGACCGAGCTGAGCTCCCCCTGACTTACATCCCACAGACACTGTCAGATACTCAGTTCGTGTTCTTCTGTGTTTGTGTTCCGCAGCAGTGGTAGGAAACTCACATTCAGATGATGGAGATAATCTAGACTACGGCACTGTGTCTTTTAGTACCCCGTGTATGACAATACTGTAGTACATGAGTCAGTGAAAATCTATTAGAAAATGCAGTGTGCCTCAATGACAACAGCCCTTTAGGGGCTTGGTTTAGGGTACCCACTAAGAGGCGTGGCGTGGGGGAGTGAAGGTGGGCTCTCAGGGGGCCAAGGGGCGACATTGGAGCGTCACCTGGGCAGCCAAGAGAAGGGCCCTGTGCAAGATGCCAGCTGGAGCCTGGCCTGCGGTCCACAGGTGTGGGCCGCTCCCGGCCCGCACGGGAGAGCTCCTCTGCGGACGGAGACAGGTAGGTGTCAGCTGGCAATGCCCCCGCCCGGCCTGGCTCTGCTGGAGGCTCAACCTAATCACCAGCAGGATGCACGGAGCCCTCCCAAAAATAAGGGGAAGAGGCGTGCTATGTGGGATCTAGTCATGTAAGCATCTGTGTCCAAGTCATTAGAGAAAACACCCGGCCTGGCTTTGACCTTAGCGGACCCATTGGTGCGCAGAGAGCACCCCAGATTCTGTGCTGCCATCGTGGGAAGCCACAGAATTGCACATCAGAAGACGGATGGACGGGGAGAGAAGGATCTTCTTGAAGGATAGATACACAGGTTTTGGGGGTTTTATAATGTTTGTTTTTTTTGTGGGGTTTTTTGGGTCCGGTTGTGGGACCTGCACTCTGGGCCTGGGCACTGTCCCTCAGCTCTTCTGTTCAAAGCTAGTGCTCTACCACTTGAGCCACAAGGCCACCTCGACTTTTTCTGCTTATGTGGTGAGAGGAATCAAACCCAGAGCCTCATGCATTCAAGGCAAGCACTCTACCACTGAGCCACCTTCCCAGCCCAGGATACATAGGTTTTTAAGAGAATCATTGACATGGTCCAACATCTCATTACTTCTTCTGTGACAGATCATCTTCATCATGAGTAATAGACAGCCAAGTTAGTGAAACATCTCAGAAGTTAGAAAGTAAGCCATTGGCCTGAGAGCAGCCCATATACTTGTTGAAATTCCTTGATTTTTCTTTCTACTTTAATGTAGTATGCCTACACTTTCTACACTGTTCTCATGGCCATTCTTGAGATTACTGGTACTTTGCCCACTGCTGAGAGATAACAATCATGACTGGCTTCTGTAGGATGAGGTAACTGGTTCAGCTCCAACAGTATCCCAGAGCTGCCTAACTGCCTAATTTGCCCAGAAGTGACAGGATTTGGGAGACTTATGAATTGTTTCTGGACTCCTTTCACCAAGATAACATCAAAAGTGAAGGTGATTTCCCAAAGATGAAGCCAAAAAGCAAAGGCCTTCAAGGACAAGGCCCTCTTGGGCCCAAGACACTGGAGCTGTAGAAACAGCCCAAATAGCCGGGCGCTGGTAGCTCACGCCTGTAATCCTAGCTACTCAGGAGGCTGAGATCTGAGGATCGCGGTTCAAAGCCAGCCTGGGCAGGAGAGACTGTGAGACTCCTATCTCCAATAAAACCACCAGAAAACCGGAAGTGGCGTTGTAGCTCAAGTGGTAGAGCGCTCGCCTTGAGCTGAAGAGCTGAGGGACAGCGCCCAGGTCCAGAATTCAAGCCCCACGACCGACAAAAAAAAAAAAGAAACAGCCCAAATAACCTTAGAAGAACATCTCCAAAGAAACAAGCTTGATTTACTATGCCTTCCATTTTCCCATGACCATGGAACTGGCCACAAGGGGGACACAAGGCAACAATGTTCACCCAGAGGTCAAAAAGGCTGTGAAGAAGTTCTGTAACACTAATGACCAGTAAATACCCTGGTGTGGACTGGCAGAGAGAACCATATGTTTCTGTGTCTCCTGTTGATGATACTCTGGGTATTGTCCACAAAACTTTTGGTTGTTTAAACTAAATCTAGCTGGTTAATTTAAAATATAACTTTCTGTAGCACAACAAAAAAAATGTGCCTATGAAGTTTACCGTGAAGAAAAGTTGGTCTAATTCCATCATTGTATAAGCAATGGGTTGACTTTTATACTGCACCAGTGTACGGTGAGGGTGCTGACCCTCAAATCTGGCTTTTTTCAATATCGGATCAAAAATATTTAAATCTTAAGCAGAAAAAACTCGATCTGACTTTTAGGAAGTTTCTAAGCTCTAATTTAAGATGAAAAATCTGACCATATCACTGCCCACCCAAGACTGTTTACTCCTTACTACTGACAGGATAAGAACTCACACTTTTAGATCATCAGTATATGTCTCTTGCTTCTTTATATAGGCCTTATCACCACTCATCTCCATTGCATTCTCTCCTGTCTCACTCCTCCTTAGACCATGTCACAAGAACTCTCCTGGGCACTGAAACCCCTACACTCTTCCTTTTTTTTTTGTTTTTGGTCAGTTGTAGGGCTTGAACTCTGGGCCTGGGTGCTGCTCCTCAGCGCTTTAGCTCAAGTCTAGCGCTCTACCACTTGAGCCACAGCACCACTTCTGGGTTTCTGAGTGGTTTATTGGAGATAAGAGTCTTATGGAATTTCCTTCCCCAGGCTGGCTTTGAACCTCAGTCCTCAGATCTCAGCCTCCGGAGTAACTAGGATTACAGGCGTGAGCCACCAGCGCCCGGCTACCCCTACACTCTTAATGCATGAAGCTTAAGATTTATTCTTCACTTCCTCCATCCCAAACCTCTTGGCCATAACTACTACCATAACTACTGTGCCATAGCTCTAAATTCTGTTGCGGATTGTGGCAGACACCGGATTTAAAAGTAGAGTACCATACTTTCTAGCATGGAGCAGTTACTCAGGTGCATGCATGCACACCACTCACCGATACCCTTGGCATACTTTACACTGTTACATTTCCTACAACACACTCCTTGACCCTGACCCCTCCTCATCATAGTTGCATATAGTGAAGCCTTGTCTCAATAAAAAGTAGACATATTTTAATGAAACACTTTTTAACTGGCCAAAGTTATAAATATTTATGATGTAAAACAAGATGCTTTAAAGATATGTATGGACTGTGGAATGTCTAAATCAAGTTATTGACCTATGCTTGGCTTCCATTCTTAACTTCTTGTACTGAAAACACTAAAAATCTACTCTCAGCGGTTTTCATGTATTCAGTACATTGTTACTAACTAGAGTCACCATGTTGTGCCATAGATCTCTTGAATGTACTCCCTTATTTCATATCTTTTAGTCGACATTTCCCTCTTACCTAACACCCAATTGTAACTCAGAGTAACTGGCCCATTCTACCCTCTGTTTATTTAACTTTGACCAAAAACAAAAAAAAGAAAACTCTCCTTTTTGGGTGGAGGAGCCTTGTGCTTACTAGGCAATTTTACTCTACCCCTTGAGACATGCTGCAATCCCTTTCAGTTTTTCAGTGAGGCTGTCAGGTTGCCCAGTTAGGTGGTCACTGTCAGACCTAAGTGCTCCTATCACCTCTGCCTCCCAGGTAGCCAGGATTACAGGTGTGAGTCACCACATCCAGTTCATTTTTTAAGTTTTTAATAAAGCTTGTTGAACAGATGAATTATAGCTTTTCAAATTCACACACTTGGAAAAATAAAAATACTGAAGAGTTTCTTTATAAATGTTTGGAGGTGTCCCTTTTTAAACATTCAAACATATAAACCAAATGAAATAAAATTAACAACTTTTGTCGGTTCAAACTTTACCTAAGATTCCTTAGGTGGGAGAGGGAAGGGGAGGGGATGATACATCTGCAGGGCACCAATGGCTCACAGCTACTCAGGAGGCTGAGATCGGAGGATGGTGGTTCAAAACCAACCCAGGTAGGAAAAAATCTATGATACTCCTGTTGCCAAGAAACCACAGAAAGAAGTAGAGATGTGGCTCAAGAGGTACAGTGCCAGCCTTGAGCAAAACTAGCCAAGTCAGAGTGTGAAGCTCCAAGACCCAATACTGGGGCAAACACACACACACACACACACACACACACACACACACACACAAATACAAACACACAGTTGGTAAGCCTGATTTGTAATTAATGCTCTGCTTCTATCTCCCTTCCAATTACTAGCACTGGAATATCCCCGGGTCACAATACTCAAAAACGGTTTCCTACATATTT
>NW_012267262.1:9710851-9784651 GCF_000151885.1 Dipodomys ordii
TTTATCATTCCTGCTCATTAGTTTTTCTTCACATTTGAGTCCATCATGATGCTAATTCCAAAAAGTTTGTATACTTTTCTAGTATAATTTGCACTCTAAATGATGTTCACAGATGTTTAATTAGTTTCTGCAGAGTGACATATGTTTTAAAATTTGTTCACATATTCCTTAAGACATTCAAACAAGCTAAAGAAGCTTGAACTCAAATAAAATGTGTAAAATCTACATAGAAATCGAAAATGTGAAGAGCAGCATATGAATAAACATACTGCCTTTATTTAATTGTATACATTCACAAATCTAGTTTATTTTAAGAGATGCTGATGTGTTTTATAAGAAATGTTCAGGTACATAATGCATAGCCCGGAGCTTCAAGTAAAAAAACATCTCTGGTCATAATAATAACCATTGCTCTAACATTCCATGGGTTTTTAGCTTTCCTATATGAGCAATAATATTGCATGTCAAAATTAAGCTTTTCGTTTCTATTTGAGATGGTTCTTTTCCTTTCTACCAATGAAAATGTTTTT
Source organism: Dipodomys ordii (assembly GCF_000151885.1). Lineage (NCBI taxonomy): Eukaryota > Metazoa > Chordata > Mammalia > Rodentia > Heteromyidae > Dipodomys > Dipodomys ordii. The sequence goes on from NW_012267262.1 coordinate 9,711,382, forward strand.
AAATAAAAGTTTTAATCTGGCTTTTCTGTAAATATTATAAATAGTATGTCTGTAAATGGTATAAAGTATCATTGGATTATCTTCAATAGTCACCAAAGTCTTAACAGTTCCAACATTGTATACGTTCAAGTCTAAAGTTTCTTATGAGACTCAAAGCTAACTCTTAGCTTTGAGCCCCTGTAAAATTTCAAAAGTAAGTTACAGGTTTCCAATACACAGAGTAAACATTCCCATTCCAAAATGGAAGAATGGAGCAGAGAAAGGGGAAATGGTACCAAAGGAAGACCAAAACACATTGAGGCAAATATTAAATCACGTATCCGGCATCAACTGGAACTCATGGTAATAAGATGTGAACTCCAAAGGATTTGGGCAGGTCTGCCCCTAAAACCTGTCTTTTAGAATGTCTCTGTTCACTGCCTGCATTTTTCTTCAACAGAAGTTGCATGATCCTGGCAGCTGAAATATTCTGGATTCTCTATTGTATCATCAGCTTAATTCTCATAGCTTTAAACACCAAACTTTCAGGGATGCTTAGTGGAAATCAGTCCTGCTATACATCATCTTGATGCCAGTCCTTCCTTGGAAATCTGGGTGTAAGTCTACAGACTGTGGCAATACCCAGAAGATCTGTGGTTAGCTCATATAGTCAGACCCCTCTGGCTCAGAGTTGAAGCCTCTTCTGAGTATCTAGGTGATCAAGATACTCCAATCCTCTCTTCTAAAAACAATTTTTCAATTAAGTTTATTTGTCTACATCCTGGAGCCTGGGAAAGGTAGAACACACCAGCTTACTGCAAGGTCCTTTTCTGTTGTCCTGGTACAAAGTACTTGACCTCTTTCAATGTAGCTAACATCTTCAGTCACACTCCTGTCTTGGTCCCAACCTTACACATACTTTTTTCTAATCAAACTATTCATTTGTTAAATCCTTCTGATCTGCTTTGGCTCTTAATTCTCCCTATAAATCTGGATAAAAGCAGCTCATCAATAACCTGAATGCTGGATTGCCTTAAAATTTCCTTTGGCAAACAAATCGGTTTTTAAACTTTAAACTCAGTCTTCCATAAAATCTTACAGCATGAACAAAATATACTCAAGTTATTTGTCATAATCTAACACAAATGTCCTTTCATTCAATTTTGGGAAGACAATGCAATAATATCTGTAGCAATCTGATTCTTTTTCAATTCAGTTGTAGGAATACTAGCCACAGATAAACTCATACAAGGATCCAAAATATATAGTATGATCTATTATGATATTGTTTGTAATAACTGAAGATTGGATATAGAAGAGACAATATGTGTTTCAAAACTTGTTTATGGGTGGAATAGTCCTATAGGGAGACTCAGAGTACTAATACTGGAGAATTTTCTGGAAGTTGGGAAGAAAAAAGAATGATATTTCAGTACATTCTTTTGTAATTTAGTAACCAACTACCCGTAGTATTTCTTCTTTACCAAAAAGAGTAGCACTTTAGGACTAAGAATTGTAATGTCAGTGCTCTGCAAACTGATCTATGTGATTTCAGTCAAAATCCTAGCCAGCTTTTTAAAACAGACATTGACATAGTGATTCAAAAGTTCTTTTGGAAACGAGAACTCAGGTTATTCTGAACAACTTCAGACAACTAGAGAAATGGTATGGCCTGATTTTTCATGATATGTTTTAAGGCTATATATACTGGCCTAAAAACAGACTGAACAGTATAATGGGAGAGAATCTAGAAATAAACACATACAAACAAATTGGTTTTTGTCAGTTCTGCAAAGAAAATGATATGGATGCTATGTGAAGGAACATGAATAAATCTGAAAATAAGCTAGGTAAAAGAACCATATGAAATATACAAAATCTATTATTCTGTTTATATAGAATTCTTAAAAACAATGCAAACTTGGGGTTGGAAAGGTGGCTCAGTGGTAGAGTTTTTGCCTTGCATGCATGAGGCCCTGGTTTCAATTCCTCAGCACAACATAAGCAGAAAGAGCCAGAAGTGGTGCTTTGGCTCAAGAGATAGAGTACCAGCCTTGAGCTGAAGAGCTGAGGGACAGCACCCAAGCCCAGATTTCAGGCCCCACAACCAACAACAACAAAACAACTGCAAACTTATCTATAATGGTTTGAATATAAAATGTTCCTCACAGGCTCATGTGTTGAAAGCTTGGTCTCTGGCTGGTAGCTTTATTTTAGTGCGTAAGAAAGTTTGGGAGGAAGAGTCTAATTGAAGAAGGTAGATCATTGAAGGCAGGACTTTACAGAGAATCTTGTTCCTCTCTTTGCCTATATCTCTGCTCCTCCTCCACCTCCTCCACACTTTTCTCCTCCTTTCCCCTTCTCTCTCTTCTTCCTGGATGCCATGATGCCATGAGGTGAACAACTTGGCTTTGCCACAGCTTCTCACGGTGATATTCTGCCTCACCACAGCCCAGAAACAACAGCCCAAATGACCAAGGATTGAAACCATGACCCTACGAATGCTTAAAAGAGATTTTCTCAGTTATTACAGTGATGAAATTCACTGCAGTATCTTTAGTGAGAAAAGAAGAATGGGGGTTGCAGCAGAAATGTTGGGGGAGGATAGAATTGAACTACACAGGAGCATTAGGAAACTTTGGGGGGATAACTTCTATATTCATTCTATTGATCATAATAATAGTTTCATAGGTTAATAAATATGGGTAAAATGATCAAATTGTACACTTTAAATATATGCAGTGTCTTGTAAAAGATTTTAATCATAAAATGAATATGTACTTGCATTATCTATCTACTAAGAAGATAGCCAAAAGAGAGACTTACTTTTTTAAAAAATCGAGTATCATCAGGAACTAAATTTATGTCAAGAACTAAATTTATGCACTGTCCCAAACTGGGAAACAAGTATATGATGAATATTAACTTCTTATGGTGGCTCATTTGCATATTAAAGTTTCACCCACACACAAGCTTTACCCACTCAAAATATAAATTAACAAGTATGTCCAATGTTCACAGGAGTTTCACTGGGAATGCACAAGATGAAGTTCATTTGGAAATATAAAAAAGTTTTTCTATATTATAAACAATGGATAAACACTTGAATATGTGTGCATTTATAGGTGTGCAAGTATGCGCAAGCTTAGGTCAAGTACCACAAAAAGAAAGGACTGTGAGTGTTATAAATATAAACAAATCCTGGCTCTGTCTGGAAAGACGTATCTAGAAAGTGACATTCAAATTGACAGAGGAACACTATATGGGAGTGAGCCTGGGAGAGAGGAAAGGAAATGCAGGAGATCGTGGAAGGCAGGACTTTGCAGAGAATCTTGTTCCTGGCCTCTCCCTCTTTTTGTCTACCTCCCTGCTCTCCTCCTCCCCCTTTTTTTTCTCTGGTCACCTCTCTCTCTCTTCTAGGCAGAGGGAATACTTTGTGCTTGGAGTTGATGAACATGGGAACATGGGGTGTTTGTGTCAATAAGGCCAGGGAGACTGTGCAAGCTAAGGAGGCAAACAGAAATTCTGTAAGCTGTGTGAAGACCATGTTATTCTTCCTAATCTATGCTGACTATTCCGTGCTGACTTAGGTATGTTTCTTATAACATTCGTTTTTATTAATTTTGGATCTCTTTTCCGAGAGAATGTTAATATTGTTATTTGGGAAAATACAAGGGGCTAGAGGACAAAAATAACCCCAACTATACCCAGAACATTGTTGTGTTACCTCCTCTGTAAAATGAAAATAATAATAGTGCTCATTTTAATGGTGGGAACTGAACGGGTTAATATGGCTATTAAATAAATAAAAGAGCCAAGCAAATGATGATCTAAAAGTTGGCAGAAACAAAGTCAAATATAGTGAGTCATCAAGAATGTCCATTAAATGAGATGTGAAAATTCAATCTCAGAATGCATTCCTTGCTACAATACCAGATACTATACAGGTTAGGTTGTATTGATTTAATGTGTTTTGAACAGGAAATTTTTTTTATCAGGGGAGATGAAAACCACTGACCACTGACTGAATCTATAAAGTAGAATGAGCTTAGTTTTCCAAGGTTTCTCAGGTCACTGCCACTTTCCACTTAGATCCCATCTCCCAACTTTTCTCAGGTCAGAGAAGTTAGATTTATCCTGACCTGTTTCTGAATACTTGACCATCCCTGAAGAATTCTACCTTCCCTCAGTGATAAGGACACTATAATACAAAATTGGAAAGCAAATATCACTGTAGGTACCTGAGGTTATGAGAGATGCTTGCTTTGATGAGTTCTGTGAGGGAAAAGAGGGAAGGAAAGGGAATGAACAGATTTCCCCTTTTAGAAACTAAGTCAGCAGCCCCCTGTGGATGATGGGACACTGGATGAAATCATGAGTTGTTTCCAGCTTTGTTTTGTAAGCCAATCATCACTGATTTCTCACTGCCATATTTTGAAGATCTTACAAGTAAGAATAGACTGAAATTCTTGTAGGAAACTTTTTTTCATAATTAACACCATCAGAGAGGTTGAAGATTGTCTTCACATAGAAGGAATGATTAACTTTTATACAATTACAATATCTGGCAGTTCTACCAAAGGATTATTGGTTAAGTGCTACCAAAACGACATGCAATAATGGTAACTTTCATTTATTGAGTCAAAAACATCCGTACTAAAGTCAGTATTTTAAGCAGGACTTTGTTGAAAAACAGTTTTCTGTTCTCTAGTATTTTTGTGTGTCTTCTGTAAAAAGGCATTAACAAAACTTGTTTTAGATTATCTTCTCAAAGCTGTCTGTACTATATGTACAACTTGAAAGACAGGTAGTATCTCCTCCTGGAAGAAAGATTTGTGTCTCCAACAAGGCAGTAAAGATAATATCTCTCTATGGTACAGAGTGGGAAGTTTGGCTAGCAGCCTCTTCATAAGATTAAGGGTTTCCTAATCCTAGGGTTTCTCATCTTGGATGCAAAATTACTGCTTGCACTGTTTTTACCTGAACCCTGATGCATGACCCCTGTCAGACCTGGGACAAAGAAAACCAATGTGAGTGAGGATGAAACTCCTGACTCTTAGTAAAGAATACTGTAATAGAGTGCTTTGTCTCTAACCCAGGCATCTCATCTCCCTCTAGCACCTATCAAGGTATGGTCAACTAGTTTGTTAGTTTACAAACAGAACTTTCACAGTTCTTTCAGTAGATCAACTCTACAGCTATTGTTTAACACTTTCTATAATTTGATAGCTTTTTAAAAAATTCTTCTGGACCTCGATTTTTAACTCATGCCCATGATCCTGAATTAAGATTCGTTTTATTAAAAGGATTGAAATTAGAGTTGAACATCAAATTTTGACTATCTCACTGGATCTTTGAAATCCCACTTAAAATCAAATTAAATAAAAATGAGCCTATTGGCTTAAACATAGGTAGCTTAGATATGTTTATTTAATCACACAACTGTTTTCTTTCAAGGTAGTATATAAAATGAATATAAGATTATTACAAAATTTAAAAAGTTTAAAAAAACACACAAAAATAAGTGAAATTACTTCCACTTTTCTTCCAAATGACTTACCATACCTTCTATGAAATGAGTATGTGATATTGTTTGGCTTGTGTCTCTCTCCGATTTTGGACACAAAGTCCCATGATCTTCATGAAAGTAGAGAGCTTGGTTGTTTTGTTTACTGTAAAAGGTATTTAACACATAGTAGTGACTTAATGTGGAGATTTTTTTTTTTGTTCAAAGAAAAAAAAGGAAGACAAGAAAGAGTATGTGCTAAAAATAGCCTGCAGGACTTTTTCCACATGAGCAATGTGTCTGGTTGAAACAGTGAATCCCAGTTTCCTACAAACTAGAATGGCTGATGCAAATCATGGCATCACTTGGAAAGCTTTTTATGTCCTCTGATAATTTTCTCCATGATGGCTTGAGTTTCAGTAGTTGTCATTTGGCCACGAAAGGATCACTGAAGAATCTCAGAAACTTCAACTGTGGACAGCTGAAATTCAGTCCTTCCAGATTTCTTTTTCTTTTGTTGTTAATGTCATTATTTATTGCATACAGCTTTACACTTTAGTTTCTTCAAGTCAAAACACTATTTATTTCTACTGGGACGAAAACCCTAAATATTACAGTTTGTGCACATTGGGAAGCTTTGTCCGTATCAATAAGTTCATTTCTTTTGTTTCTGCTTTCCTATTCATAACTCTGTTTCTCATTGTATTCTTCTAAGGATTCTTTCTTTCTCCCAATTTGGGGCTTGAACATACCTCATGCTTTCAGTTTGTTTGCTAACAGTAGTCAGTCTATCATTTGAAACATGCCTCCTGCCCAGAAGTTTTTGTAGTTAATTGGAGATATAACCTCATGAACTTTACTACCATCCTGCAAACCATTAGCCCCCAACAAAGGAGGAGGCTACAATGCTTGATAAGAAATGTACTCATTATCTTGCCCATGTAATTGTAACCCCTCTGTACAGTATGTTCACAATTAAAAAAAGAAGAGAATTGGGGGATAATGGTTTCCAGATTTCTTTCCTAATAATTTAAGCCACAGCTCAGCGCTGTTCTAACCAAATGAAGCCCATGTACCATATATTATTACTTTATGTAAGAAGAATGATTTGCAACTATACTTAATTAATTTTAGTAAGGGCATTGGCAAAAAGAAACACAAATTTTAAACATAAATTTAAGAAAAATCATAGGATGTACAAGCAAATCAAATCTATCAACAGAAAACATTGTTCTTATGCCAAGTCAATACAGGATTTAATAATTACCAAAAATTCATCAGTCCTAAATGCTGACTTATTTAAACTTAAATGTTAGGTTTTCTGTAAGTATTACAACTTTCTACTCTATCACCCTCAAAAAGTTTAGTAATACAGTATTTCATTTGTCAAGGATTTTTTGCCATTTAATTTCTTAAGCTCTTCTGTTTCCCTCATCCTTTAGACTTCAACAGTCAGCAAGCTTTTGTGAAAATTCTCAGATTACACCTTTCCTTTTTCTATTTCCAGAAAAACCACCCTAGGCAAGACTTCAGCCTACTAATCCATAATTACTATAATTGCTCTCTAAATAGTCTTTTTAATTCCCCCTTCTTATCCATCGATCTCATCTTATTTCATATCTTCATGTTTTATTTAATCATTTCTATCCATACTGATTACAGAACCTTGATCGTATTTATTTTATTCTGGTATATCTTATTTTCTACTAAATGGTGACATTATGAAAAGATATATTATGAAAAGATATTTTTCATAACTATCCTTTCTTCATGTTAGAAATATTGAAGAGCTTTTAAAAATACTGTTGCCAAGCCAACTTCTAAAGATCCTTATTCAACTAATCTAGATGAGCCTCAGTTGTTCATATCTTTTAAAATAACCACACATCATTAGTAATAAACGCCAGGGTTACAATAGCATACAAGCAGATAGTATAGCTCTTACATGTCAGTTTATCTTTGCATTCATATGCACACACACACACACACACACACACACACACACACACACACGTGCATACATACCTAAAAACAGCATCTCCAAAATACAAGTTACTCATTCCTTGAGCTTGAAATCAAGCCCTAACTCCCTTGTGAATTATTCTTTGAAGAAAAATATCAATACCAATCCACCTTTCATCTAATTTTATTTGAGGTATATATACATACCCCCATCTCTTTTACTCCTTTGGTTTTTATGCTTTATTGTAACACACAATTAGCACCTCACTTTATGCTGTCAAGCTGTTCAATTGTAAAATAAGTATAGTAGCTTAGCAGTCCCTTTGACTCTTAACAATATATGAGTTTATAATTTGTCTCTACTACCCAATTCAGTGTTCAATATTGATGTTTCCAATTATTATTTGATATTTGTATATTTTCTCTGCCCAGTTCTCTAAAAAAAAGATTAACTTGTCTTTATGGCTTTTTAGTTTATTCATACCCAGGGTTTTCTACTTTTCTGGCATCGTTCAATGCTCAACAAACACTTGAAAAATATGTTACACCAGACATGACCCAATATCTTGAGGACAAAAAAAGAGTAAATCCTTTGAGGAGGAAATTTATATGCAACTTTTTTCCTATCTTTTAATAGTTGTAAAAAAAGGTTTACCATTCAACAAATCAGTTTAGAAGTACAATGCATCTTGATTGGTGTCACTCCTTTCATCATTCAATTTCTACAATTTAAGAAGACTTTAGACTTTAGAGATGAACTAGATAGACTGTAGAGTTAGATACTCCTCTGGCATAGATGTAAGCTAATGCTAACTAGGAACTTACATTGGACTAGGACAGGTTCTTCATCATTCAGAGAAATACATGCTAATGTCATCCTGGCCCACCTATCCACTTTTCTTGGGTCTGACTCATCAGAAAGGAAAAAGTTGCCTTTGGGGTAATTTCTGGACCTGTGTATTGATGACCCAAATTATGATGATGCCACTAATTCCTGGGGGAGGGGAGTGAGTCATTAATAATGAGGGAAGGGGTGGGTTAGAAGGGATGGATGAGAATGTTGAAAAGGGTGACCAACATTAGTCAAGATATACTGTATTCATAAACTACTTTGTTAAATAACAACTCGTTTGTAAACTACTTAAAGATAAGAACAAATAAACTAGAAAAATAAATAAATAAGAAATAAAATAAATCTAATAAAAATACTAAAGTCATCATTGCTTCAAGATTTAATTAGGATATCTTGGACTTCTGTTGTCCAACCCTCTGTGCCAAACAAAAATGTACAAGAATGATAGCATGTGTAAAATGCCATGAAATGTTCACTTAGGACAAGAATCAGGAATTCAAATTTTCTACTACATAATCTGCTGCTCAATCCAGCTACCTTACTCACAGAGCACATAATGTGAAGTCAAATGCTACTCAGAATCAAATTTTGTACTGCCAATTATGTACTTGTGTTTTATTTGAATGGGATCAAAGCTTCGATATTTGAGTTTGGATAAGATGGGATGGGAGAGTCAACACCCTGATAGGACAATTCTACATCTGAATCTTTTTATTGTATTGATTTTTTTTATTGTAAAGGTGATGTACAGAAGGATTATGGTTGCATAAATCAGGTAATGAGTGCATTTCTTTTTGAACAGTGTTACCCCCCCTTCATTTTCTCAAGCTTCCTCCCCCATTCCTTTGTCCCATCATTTCTGTGATTTCCCCTTCCTCTTCAGATCATATAAATCTTTCACCTTTATTTTATTTTATTTTTGGTTGGTCATGGGGCTTGAACTCTGGGCTTGGGCACTGATCCTGCACACTTCAGCTCAAAGCTAGCACTCTACCGCTTGAGCCACAGCGCCACTCCTGGTTTTCTAGCAGTTTGTTGGAGATAAGAGCCTCACGGACTTTCTTGCCCAGGCTGGCTTTGAACCTCGATCCTCTGATCTCAGCCTCCTGAGTAGCTAGGATTACAGGCGTGAGCCACCAGCGCCCGGTTTCTTACACCTTTATATATGAATCTTTACAGTACCAAACCATCAGAATAGCCCACTGGATCCTTAACTACTATAGAAGTAGATATATTTTTTCTTTAGAGTTACAGATGATACATAAATGTTTTCAGTTTGCTGGCCTTATATTTCCTGTTGCAACCTGTTCAATTCTGATGGAAGCAGCCGCAGAAAATACACAATGAGCAAACAATTGAGCATGGCTACTTTTCTTTGGATCTTCACTTATTATGGACAGGATTTGGAGAGTGTGTTACATTTACCCATCTTTGGTTTATAACAAGTAATCCATGGCCATTACAGATTGACTAGATAGACATAGACAAACATTGATGGGCCAGCCACCAACCAAATAACAAAAAGAAGAAAGTGATGAAGTACCTTACAATGAACATCAAATACTGTATCATGGAATTGACAACTGTGATTTCCATTTACAACATACAGACAGCACTAATCATATAACGTATCCAATCACTAGATTGTTCTGAATGTAATCATACAATGTCTAGTAGGCAGATAATCTGAAATATGTGGCCAAGGGAATCAGTGATTACTAAACTTACTTTAAAGACTGTTTCAGGAGAAGTTTTCTTTCATTTAAACACGTTTTCTGTGTACAACACTGACAAATTGTACCCTATCAAGGAAAGCTTTTAGACATTTCATATAATCTAATAATCATTCTAGATAGATACTGTTTAAAGACTCATGATGCCTCAAAAGAGTTATTCTTCTGTGAGAAATTCATTTGGCATATTTCACTTTACATAATGCATTAAGAAAGAGAAATTGATAGAAAACAAATGATTGAATGAAAAAAAACCTTCATGATTAGAGTGACAGATTTCCATCATAAAAAGTGCAAAATGGCTTAGATATGCATATATAATTCAATTTTGATCTGCACTATGTATCCTAATAATTTTAAAGTTATGTATTTTCCCAATAAACTTCAGCTCTAAGATGGTAACTTCTACCATCAGATTTATTCTTTTCTATTGTCTTTTGAATAATCAGCCTCAGTCTAAAAATTCTGTAAATTAAATTGTAAGAAGTAACACACTCATTTTAAAAGGAATTAAATAGAGGCTGGGAAGGTGGCTCAGTGGTAGAGCTTGCCTTGCATGCCAGAGGCCCTGGGTTCGATTCCTCAGCACCACATAAGCAAAAAAGAAAAGAAGCCAGAAGTAGCGCTGTGGCATAAGTGGTAGAGCGCTAGCCTTGAGCTGAAGAGCTGAGGGACAGTGCCCAGGCCCAGAGTTCAGGCCCCACGACCGGACCCAAAAAATAAATAAATAAATAAAAAAAATTAAATACATTTCCTGGAAAATCCATGTATTGTTAAACTAATATGATCATATTGAAGACATATGTAATCCTTATTATCACCTATTTACCAAAATGAGTACAAAGAATTATATAAACCAGTAGCTAAGAAATTTCCAAATTACATATTCTAATAAAAAGTACATTTCCAGGGACAGATATAAAGATAATAAAGTGTGAGAGAATTAACAGAGTATATGACATTATATCAACTGACCTCACATAGTTATGGCACGATTAAGGATACTATTCATACTATATTTTACAAAGTAAGAGTTTCCTATTTTAAGTGAGTACATAAGAAAGAATCAATGTACATTCTTACTACAGTACAATTATCATAAAAGAATTTCAACGTCTCTAATACTTATTTTTCTTGTATCCTCTATTTCCATTTTTTCCTTTTAGACTTACATAAATTCAGAGTTTTCCAGTCTGCCTTCAGGTACCATTCTAGTTTCAGAGTATGCCACCATGTACAGAAGGTTAATAAAAGTTAACTTAGAGAAAAACAAAACTGTTTTGATATTTACAGTAACCTTACATCTCAAAAATGATTAAATTTGTCTAAAATATGAAGATTTTATAATCAATCTATACATTTCCCTACACAAGAAAAATGGTGGGAAAAAGAGAGAGAGAAAGTCTAAGAATTTATCACCCCTCCTGTACAGCATCTTTACAATAAGATAAAATTTTTTAAAAAGATTTCATCACTAGGATATACAAATTCTGTAAACTTCTTATTACTCAACATCTGTCTAAATATGTTTTGAAATGTGGTTCCCTTAATTTCAATTTGTAAATGAATTTGGAGTGTTTACAAAATGTAATTTTTCCATGATATACCAATTTAGTGAGCAATGAAATATACTACCAGTATAACATATAGCCACAAAAATTGTGAACTTATGTGTAACATAGACTTTACATTGCAAAAATTGTAAGTTTACTGTATGAAACAACCTTTTTTCTATTGACAGCCGACCATCTCAATACTTGTTTTGGTTTGATTAAGAAGCTAGCTGGGTTTTGTATATTATAATCTAGAATCCTGATTAATGTAATCTCAGAAGCAAATAAACCATAGTGTTGAATTTATAATCAAAATGTACAATGGGAAATGTACAATACTCACATTTTCAAATGTTCTGAATTCATTTATCACTAAGCTTTAGCTTCCAAAGCCCTCCTCAGCAATCCGCAAGAAGATTTTGGACTCATTGTCAGGGTAGTCAATTGTGTGGAAAATAAAGTAAAACAATATGTCACAACCTAATTTTCTGCCCTACTTTAAGATGTGTATGCCAATCATAAAGTTAGATTCCACACTGAATTTTGTTAGTTGTCAATGAGAAAGGATCTGGTCAGAATCTATAAACTAAAGACTAGATCTACCATGCAAAAGATCAACTGTCTCAAAAATGGATCACCTTGACAAGCTTGGGATTTTTAGAAGGGATTTTTATTAATACACTGAACCCGAAGCTTCAAGGGACACATATAACATCATTACTCCTTTACATAAGAATACCAATTTTGTTGAGCCAAAAGTCAACTATAGACATAAACAATTGATACTAAACCGTTCCCCTATGTTCTCTCTAGGATGTTTTCAAAGGCTTTCTCACTGGTTTCCCTGATTCTGCTCCTACATCTATTGTCCCCACAGGAGCCAGGGAGACCTTCCTGAAATCTAAGTATTGTTGGTGGGAGTGTAAACTTGTTCAACCACTCTGGAAAGGTCTGGAGGTTCCTCAAAAGACTCCACATAGAGCTCCCCTAAGACCCAGCCCACTTTTGGGCATTTACCCAAACGATCACAAACAAAGCCATACTAAAGCTACCAGCACAACTAAGTTTATTGCAGCATTATTCACCATAGGTAAGATATGGAACTAACCCAGATGTCCCTTGGTAAATGAATGGATCAAGAAAATGTTGCACACACACACACACACACACACACACACACACACACACACACACACAATGGAATTCTATGCTTCCATCAGAAAGAATGACACTGTCCCATTTGTTGGGAAATGGAATGACTTGAAAAAATCATATTAAGTGAAGCAAGCCAGACCCAAAGAAATATAGGTTCATGGTTTCCTTTATTAGCTCATTTAAATCTTTCCCTTAAGGGGGCTGGGTGTAGCTCAGTGGTACAGCACTTGCTCAGCATGTACAGTGGCCTGAGTTTGAACCCCAACACCTCAGGGGAAAAAAAGTAAATCCTTCACTTAAGGTACCTTGAGGAGCGCCTTTCCTCCACATTTACAGTAAAATCAAACTGCTCCAGCTGACCTAGCCTGACACCTTGCATGTGACCTGGTCCCTGCCTGCTTCTCCAGCTCAGTTCCCTCCATTCTCTCTATTGCTTAAAGAGCTTTATTTTTCTTCTTGTGTCTCCCCGCTCTGTACACATTCTACCTGTGGTCTTTTGAACTAGCTGTTCCTATTCTTGCAGCTTCATGAGCTATCCTTGTCCCTCATGACTTGGAGAGACTCTCCTTGACCAGCCCCTCAGTCATACACTGTACTGGGCTTAATTAGTGCCCCACCACAGATAAATGAAGCCTCCCTATGTTTATCCCTGCCAATCTGGATAGTCAATCATAGAGGGAATGGTTCCAGTGACCATTCAGGGAAGTTCCACCCATTGTAAAGCTCCGACCGCTCCCATCAGTGCTGTTCAGACAGTAAGGGAAGTAAGCCAGACCCAAAGAAATATAGGATCCATGGTTTCCTTCATTTGCAATAATTAGTATATGTTATCAGATGAGTATATGTTTATCAGATGAGTAGAAAAGCTCAAAAGCTATGTACGTATGACCATATAAGATGATGCTAAGTGAAATGAATCCCAAAATATGGACACAAGAGGTCTTCCTCTGTTGTTGTTTTATTGTACTATGTGATTTTTAAAATTTCTTTTGTATGTTCTTCTCCCTATAGTATATCAAGTATAGTTGTTACTGTACTTGATTTTGGTACCCTGCATCTTGTATACAATACACATTTGTCTAATTTGGGGAGGGGATAGGAATAACAAAACACTGAAACAAGGACACAGGGTAAGCCTTTGCAGCAATGATACCCACAAGACAATATATTGGAAATGAATTTTGCAACTTGGTGGGGGGATGAGGAAGGTGGGGGAGGAAAGGGATAGTGGAAGAACAATAAGGGGTGAATAACAATGTTCGACAAGAAATGTACTCACTGCCTTATTCATGTAACTGTAACCTCTCTATACAGCAGCTTTACAAAATAAAATAAAATTTAAAAAAACTAATAAGAGATCACAACACCTACAAAGTAGCTGACCAAGTCTCAGAGTCTAGCCTTGGAAGAGAGTGCTTTGAGAGACTTGTGGGGACAATTATCATCTTCTAGTAGAGACTAAGAGCGACAGCAAGGAAGAAAGAGATGAACTGAACTGTTCACACTCCCATTCCCTTCTCCCCCTTTCACAACTGTTCTGAGAGGCAGTAACTTTATACCTCCTCTCTCTAGAAAGGTATGGTAAGACTAGCATCAGGTTGCATGTTTTTGAAAATGTATGCCTAGTTTGGTAATGCCATTTTTTGATTTGGCTTTCTCCTACTTCTCTTCCTGTCTTCTCTTTTTTCTTTCACTGTTGCTTCCTTGGTATAGCTTTCATTACCACAAAAGCTTGTGCTGCAGGCTCTGTTTTCTAAAGATGGTATTTTAACCTATTTGCTGATATTTTCTGATTTATCTCTTTGGTTATATATCTTTTCCCCTATCACCACCCTCAATGACCCCTGTCTCGCCATCTCAATATATTCAGAATGTAAAGGCTTGGAACTTGTTTGAGCATGGACATTTATCTGTCTTGTTTACTAGGACTGTGAACAGAGTCTGACACAGTGAGTACTTGATAAATACTTTTTGAGAATATAAAAGTAAGAAAACACAGCAGCAAAGTACCTAATGTCAGCATGTGTGCCAGTCTGACTATAAAGGTAACTGGAAGCTTAATGGGAATATTATCTCCCCTGTCACCACTATGTTGTCACAGTCTAGCATAGTACCACTATGCTGTCATGGCCTAGCATAGCACCTGACACACAGCTGCTCTCAAAAGTTATGCTGGACCAATGAATAAATTGAGAAGCACTGGAAAAAGCAGTGATTAGAAATTCAATTATTTCCAGTAAGAAATCATTCTATTCCTCTAAGAACTGAAAAAAACTAGAAGTTCCTATTTATGTCTTCCTCATAAAAGCAGATCAAAGAAAGTAGATAAAAATGTTGTACAGTAAAAAGGAAGGAAATTTAATCAGAACACCATAAGAAAAGATTATATAAGTTAAGATAGTCAAAAAGAGATCAGAGAAAATATCCTGGATATTCTGTTCAAAGACCTCCTACTAATATGAAACTAATATTTTGGATTGAATTGAAACCCCACACTAATGAAGGTCAGAGTATGTAGTTACTCACCTTTACATAGTTGTTTAAAAAATAACAACTAACCAAATAACAAAAAATAGGGCTGGGAATGAGTAACAGTAATCCTAGCACATCAGGAGACTGAGATCTGAGGATCCCAGTTCAAAGCCAGCCAGGAAGGAAAGTCTTGTAAATCTATTGTCTACAATTTACCAGCAAAAATATAGAAGTGGAGACGTAGCTCAAGTGGTAGAGTGTCATCCTTAAATACCAAACTAAGAGTACCCATGTCTTGAGTCCAAGTCCCAGTAATACAAAAGGAAATTAAAAAAAGCATAGGCTTGCAATGTGACTCAAATGGTAGAGCTCCTATCTAGCAAGTACACGGCCCTGAGTTTAAGCCTCAGTACCTCCATGCATACACATACACAAAAAAGTTACCTTTAATAGTGCTAATCTTTTAGCAAAGGCATAACAAAGGTTATAACTTCCTTGTCCAAAACTTTAAATGTTCTTCTTTATGGTCAAATTGTATGCTTTACAAATCTTTCTCCTCTGGTTTTCATCCCAATTTATCTTGATTAAACACAGCAGACAACATCCACCTTCCTTGAAATATCTATATGCTGCCTTGAAATTTCCTCCGCCAAATTAACTGCTCCTTTATTTTTATACTTAGCCTCACTCCAAGTCTCAGAAAATGAGAAAAATGTTAAGATTTTGTGTTTTGGGCAGAATATAATATTCATATGTACTACTCATATAATTGCATATTATAATTGCATAATTATATATAATTGCATATTATAATAAGATATTCAGAATATAATACAGATTGTATTCTGCCAAAAAATTCTAATTCCTTATGAAATCTTCATACATATCTGAAACTTCATGAACCTGGTGTTCACTGTCATTCCTGTTGGCATTCTGGGCTCCTACTAGACCCATCCTCAAGCTTTGCTTACAGCAGTCCAGGTTTCCTCTAGTATGCTCCTCCAAATTCCTCCCACAAAGCATATCCAAATGTAGGCTTAGTCACAGCATGATTCGATCTGAGGCACCAATTTTCTGTTTCAGTTACGTTTATATCCTGGTGACAAATACTTGAAAGAAACAAAAGATAAAAGACCTATTTTCGGGTCATGGTTTCCGAGGGTTCTATCCATGGTCACTTGGCCACGCACTTGGACAGAAAATACCATGGTGGTAAGAGCATGTAGCAGAAAAATAAAAAGTTATTCCCCTCCTGGCAGACAGGCAGCAGAGAAAAGGGAATAGAGGAGGAGACAGGACAAGATACAGCACTCCTGAAGACATGTCCCTAGCAATCTACTTCCTCAAACTAACCCCTCTCGTACCTTTCACTACCTCCCAATATTCCTCCATCTCCAGATTCTTAATTACATCCTCACAGTCTTTTTGGCCATGCCAGGTAATATAATTGCAGCTTCCAGATATTAGGACATAGACAGCCTTGAAAGGCCATTTCTTTGCCAAACATATTTCCCAAGTTGATTGAAATAACCAGTGATTTTCTTATGACAGTACTAGAGATTGAACTCGCAGCCAGTACCCCAGTTCTTTCGCTTTTAGTTTTGTTTGTTTTATTTTTTTTTCTTTTTCAGACAGGTTCTTACATTTTCTTTTCATCAGAATACTCCTGCCTCTGCCTCCCAAATAGCTGGTATTTCAGGCATAACACCTATGCTATACACTCAGTGATCTTAAGTGACTCTTATTCTTAGTATTATTTCTACATAATTATTATGTCTAGCACAGTCCTCTCCAGCCTTCTCTACATCAATAAATGGTACAATCTCATCACATAAATCAGAAACCAAGGAGTTCCATTTTTTCTCTTCCTTGTTTAGTGAAGTTCTACCAACTGTCTTACCAAAATCTTTCAAATCTTCCCTCTCTCTTATTGTTTATCCTCATCATCTTAACTCAGAGACTCATCAGTTCCCACTTGGATTATTATCATAGTCTTGATTATTCTTCCTGCTTCTGTTTCATCATCTACTATGTTGGTTATCTTTTTCCTATAAAAGTTTAAATCTGCCAGGCACTAGTGACTCACACCTTTATTCCTAGTACTCAGGAAGCTGAGATCTGAGGATCTGAGCATCTGAGGATCACAGTCCAAACCCAGCCTGGACAGGAAGGCCATCATATTAAGTGGCTCATTTATGGGATGGCAATAGCTGATTTTTACCATCAGATATCTAGTAAAACATTTCTGATGTGTTAGTGAGCTGAGTAAAGAAGTTCTGCCCTCACCAATGTCAGTGCAAATCATTGAATCCCTTGAAGGCTTGAATAGAATAAAAAGGTAGAAGAAGGGTAAATTCATTCTCTCTTCCAGAGCTGGACACCCATCTTTTCTTGTCCCTAGGTACTAGACCATCAGCTTCTTAGACCTGTTACCTCGAACTGTGAGTTACACCACTGGCTCCATGACTTTTTGGCCTTTGACTGTTGGCTTTCCAGGTTTCCCACTTTGTAGATAGCAGATGATATGAGTTTGGGGCCTCCCGTAATAAATCTATCTGTAGGTGTAAATATAGACACCTCGTATTTATTCTTTTCCTCTGGGGACCCTAATACAAGCTCCATCTCCCCCAACTAAACTCTGAGTAACTCAGGCCAGGACTTACTCTCTTCTTTCATTCATATTCTTTCCTATAGGTTTTGGCTTGCTTTTCCACAGCTATCACTAGCCAATTACAGTGATACTTTTCTGGCAAGAGTGAACTGACTGAGCCTATGACAGCAGGGATATTTTTGGTATCTAAGTCTTCTCCACAATTTTCATTATGGCTCACACCTTAAAGGCCCATTCCTCTTTGCCAGAAATGTTTCTTATCATACAGTTTGTTATATTCACTTTTTCCCCCAAAGTTGATACCCGAATAAAGGAATGATTGTTCAAAACTTCCTACAAAAGAGCAGAAGAAAAAAAGAATATAAGGAAAAATGAATTAAATCAGTTTATTGATAACATGTAGTGAATGTAACTGGATGGTTGCTATGTTTTTATAACATCAAAGGATGCTATTTTGGTTTAGTGAAGACACACAGCAAAAATAGCTGATTTCAAAGAAATTCCTTAACTGAAATACCACCATCTAATTTTAATCATTTTTTTCCTTCATCCTGATTCACATTTACTGACATCCACTGGAATAATCTGGGACTAGGTCATGAACACTCTCTCAATCTGTGAGATAACAGAATGGCTAGAAAAGCCTCCAGTACTAATGATTACAACCAACCATAAAGCAAGTCATTTTGTATTATATATGCACTCAGAGAACATGACAATTTGTTTCTATAACAAGCTGGAACCTAGTTTATCTAAGTGCATCAACAATTTACCATTTAAGGACATTTGAAGAGGGTCAACAAAACTTAAAAGCTATGCTAAAAATAATAAAATGAAAAGCTCATGAAAATTTTCCATCCAACTTAGAAGACTGTCTTTTCAGCATGCCTGGAACTTCACAGAAATATAAGGGCAGGCATGGAGACTGTCACATGGCAGATACTAATTGTTCCGATTAAAAGTCTAACAAGCTTGCTTCCCTGCTGCTCCGAGAATGTCTCTGACTTTTGATCCTGACATCTGTGTCTTACAAGAATTTCACTCTGCTCTGACATTCCTTCTGATGTTGATCCAGGAATTAATGGATTGTGAAAAAGCTGGCAGGATATCATTTAAAAAATAGAATTCTTAGTGTACAAGTGATGAAAAGGTATCAAAATTCACATACTTTGTGTCTGATACCAACCTAATTCTCAGGTTTGAGTGTCTGGGGCTTTTTAATGTTGGTCCAAAAACAGAACTGAAAATAAAATGTAGCTGAAAGAAAAGTTCTCATGACAGAATAAAAAGTTAATCCAATGTTCTTCCATCCTGTAGGAGAAATATATGTTTTGTACTAAATATTTTTATATGCACTAAAATAAATTCTATCTGAGATAATTTAGTCTGGATAACTATTTCTAATACATAGTTGATCACTATTGATATGGAAAATTTTGCTTAGAAAATCAAAAGGTTTTAAAAATGACTTGAAACTTACTCTGATAGGTCCCCTTCAACATCTTTATAATAAGTTATCATATAGTTGAACATAATAACCTAGTAAAGTATTGATTAAAAGAAGAATTTTAATTACAGAAAGTATGGGTAACTTTTCACACAAAAAAGTTTAAATTAAAACTGTCTAAAGATGTGTTTTAAATTAAGGAATTCTCTTCAGGATTGAAATTTTACACATCAGAAGATTCTGCCTTGCATTTCATGATTCTGGATAATTACTAGATGCCAGTGGAAAACTTAAACATAGCTTAGATTCATTGACATTAATGTGTGACAAGCATTGCCGAACATATTTAGTAATTTTAAAAGAAAAAAGTAAAAGGATTTTCGAAAAACCAGGGAAAAGTGTCATGGTGGTAACAATGTAATTTTTTGAGTAAGGAAAAATTCTCCTTTATGTCATAATGATCTAGAATTTCAACTACTTAAAAGGGAACGCACGTCAATTTAATTGTTAGATCTATAATTAATGTAAAAATTAACAAGATTAGATATTTTATTTATCTATTCAAGCAAATATCTAATTTTCCCATTAAAAGAAACATCACTGTTGTTTTAAAGTCACACATTTCTGATGATTTTGTTTAGATAGCCTGTTTTGGTAATTTTTATAACTTCATCTGTTACATCAAGAAATAAGTTAACAGTAACGAACACAAGTGGCTCATGCCTATACTCCTTATGACTCAGGAAGTTGAAATCTGAAGATTATGGTTTGAAGCCAATCTAGGCAGGAAAGTCCATGAGATTATTATCTCCAGTTATCAATCCATTAAAAAAGCCAGAATGGAGCTGCAGCTCAAGTGGTAGAGTCTCATCATCCTTGAGTGAAAAAATTCAAATATAAGCAGACACACAAATAAAGGAATTAAGGTCATTAAAATAAATCATGGGCATTATGTTATTAGTAGCTGTTCAAAGCCTATATTGGTCGGTTGTCATCATTACCTTATAATGATATTTAATTATTTTAAATTTTGTATATTACCTTTCTGTTACATGTCATGCTCCCAAATACTTTAAAAATGCATTATCCCATGAGCTGGGAAGGTGGCTCAGTGGTAGAGTGCTTGCCTTGCAGGCATGAGGCCCTGGGTTTGATTCCACAGTCCCACATAAACAGAAAAAGCCAGAAGTGGAGCTGTGGCTCAAGTGGTAGAGTGCTAGCCTTGATCTGAAATGCTGAGACAGCACCCAGGCCCAGAGTCTGGGCTCCATGACCAACAAAATATATATATATATATATATATATATATATATATATATATATATATAGAGAGAGAGAGAGAGAGAGAGAGAGAGATTATCCATAACAAATTGAACATTAAGTGTTAGCAAGAATAAAGCAAGCCTATGGCTACCAATCTACACCAACTAGTTCTTCTTATAAATGCCCTAGTAGACCATTTATAACACATCACATATCTAATGACTGACATTTTTGTCCCACTAGGCTCTTAAGCTTCTTAAGAGAAAAGACATAGCCTATCATCTTTACTTTATATTCTAGGCTTTAAAAAAGGGTCCTTTTTAATCATAAGTAAATTAATAGATGTGACTATAAGTTTATTCCTCATTTCAAAGGTTTTGTTTGTATCTCTCTTCTGTTCTATGTTGCCTTAAATGAGAAGGGCATAAAATACCTGATAGGTTCAGTATTGTTATATTAAAAATGAATTTTTATGAGAAAATCTCCCTTGAGGGTCACATGCAGTGACTCACACTCACAATCCCAGCTACTTGGAAGGTAGAGATCAGTACGACAGAGTTCCAAGCTAGCAGAGCAAAAAGTTAGCATGCCCCTATATCAACAAATAACCAAGTGTAGTAGTTAGAAATTGTACTCCCAGTGATAGGGGAGATGTAGGTAGCAACATTGTAATCCAAGGCAGGCTCAAGCACAAAGCATGAGATCTTATTTTAAAAATAACTAAAGCTGCCATGAAGGAATCGAATATCAAAATAACTCTGAGATTCCATCTCACCTCAGTTAGATTAGCCAACATAGGGAATTTGAACAAATGTTGGCAAGAGTTGGGATTGTTGATTGGAATATAACCTAGTACAACCACTTTGGATAGCAGTCTGGAGGGTCCTCAAAAAACTAAACATAGATCTACCCTATGACCTAGCCATACCACATGTTGGCATCCACCCAGAACATCACAAGCCAGGATACCATAAGGATACTTGTCATCTATGTTCACTGCTGCACTATTCACAGTAGCCAAGTTGTGGAAATGCCCTCCAATGGATAAGGGGATCCAAAAAATATGGATAATATGGAATTTTATAAGCCATTAGAAAGAATAATATTATGACATTTGCAGAGAAATGGATGGACCTAGAGCCAATCATGTTAAGTGAGGTAAGCCAAGCACAGAGAGACAAATAGGGCACATGTTTTTTCTCATATACAGAAGCTAGATCTAAAATACACTAGGACATAATAAATTATACAGATCTCTAAGCATTCACACACTGTGAGACCAAAGGAAGATATTCCCAGGAGAGAAAAAGAAAGGAACAATACATATGTATATCTGATCATGCAAAATATTATTTACTGAAATGAACTCGAGGAAATGAAATCAAGAGGTTGGGTTTTTTTGCTGTTTTTGTTTTCTTTTCTTTTTTAGTCGATTTGTTTATATGTCTTTGGGAGTATAACAGGAAGCACAGAAATGGAGGGACTAAGGGTGAACAAATGCAATGATACTCAGTGGACACTATGTTGAAAATGAACTATACAACTTGTGGGTGGGGATGGGAGGGAAAAACTAGGAGAGAGCGAGGGAGAAGGTGACATTGTCCAAAAAGAAATGTACTCTTCTTTACCTGACTTTTTTTAACAAATAAAGCAATCAAGATTAGTTGTTATTGCTCTATCCTCTCACCCTTGGTGATCAAGGTTTTCATGGTTTTAAGTTCTACCTATGTACTATTGCTATCAAATGTATATCCCTCCTCTACACCCTTCCCCCACCCAGGCCTTTTTCATTTCAGAACATAGAGTCAATAGTTTGGGTTCAAGCCAAACTAGTAGGATACGTCTCTCATTCTTGTCTTTCCTTCATACCCTAAATCTAATGCAATAGTATACTCTTTCCAAATATATCCTGAATTTGATCATCTTTCCTGTCTTCCACAATACTACAGGGAAAATCACTGTCTGAACAGTGCATCACTCCTAAGTAATTTGTCCCTGCCCTTGTTCACCAACAGTCCCTCATCCACAGAAGAGTCAGAGTTATCCTTAGAAAGCATAGAGTATGTTACTTCCATGAATACAATTTCCCCTAGTATCTCCCAAAGGTGAAACACAACTTCCTCCACATACCATAAAGCTGTCCCTGGTCTGTATGACTTTTCCCATGATCACATTCCAAGGTTAGTGATCTTATTCTACTTTCCCTCATAAATCCTACTCCATTTTTCATCAAGCCTTTTGCAATTGCCTTTACTTCTTACAAAGTTCCCAGAACTTTCCATACACTAACTCTTCAGGTATCTTCATTCAAGCAACAAAACCCTGAAACACAAAGTAATCATTTTATTCCTAGTTATATCATGAAGGAGAGCATGGATTTGAAGCAGGAAGCCTGACTCTTAACCCCTGAATCCTACCATCCATCTGCATCCATGAACAAATACTTCTATATCCCAGAACCTGTTCCTTTGCCCCAAGTAGGTGAGTTGTTTTCAGGAGACCTATTTTTCAAGAGCCCGATTTCCTTGGTAGGTTCATGAGCTATGTCAGAAAACATTTATGACTTCAAACAGCAGGCAAAGGAATTGTTATCAATAAGCATATTCAAGAGGCCATCCTTATCAATCAGACTTTAGTTTGGAATTCTAACTCGCTTATCCTCATATTTTCAAACTTTTGTATATCGCACATGATATCATTTAAACTCCCCTAACAATTTTAAAAGGTATTGATGTATAATTACTAAAATAAAGAATATGTGATATTTCAACTGACTAGAGTGGCATTTATTGATTCTTTTGTTTATTAAAACCATCTACACTAGAAACAAAGACATATGTAAAAATTTCATCTTTCAAAATAATGGCTACTATCAACAATTCTGATATCTGGATTGTTTTTTTTTTGTTTTGTTTTGTTTTTGGTCCGGTTGTGGGGCCTAACTCTGGGTCTGGGCCTTGTCCCTCAGCTCTTCAGCTCAAGGCTAGCGCTCTACCACTTGAGCCACAGTGCCACTTCCCGCTTTTTCTGCTTATGTGGTGCTGAGGAATCGAACCCAGGGCCTTGAGCATGCAAGGCAAGCACTCTACCACTGAGCCACCTTCCCAGCCCATCTGGATTGTTTTTAATTACTGCCCTTATCTCCCACCCAACCTTCACTGTGTCAAGACTGAGAAGCATCAAGATTTTAAAATTACTGCAAAGCAAAATGAATGAAACATACTTTCAGCCTCAAGGTTCTATGAGTTGCTTATTATTATTGACAAGCACCTTATTAGTACTTTTGGAGGTACCTACTTTGTTCTTTATCAGAAAAAAGTCAATAAAATAATCACTTTCAATATTCTTTAAGGCCTACTGTTGTCAGTGGTACAGTTTTTCTTTTCATATTTTCTGTTACAGGAATATGTAATGTATGATCTATGCATAGCCATAAAATACCTGTCTCCAGGGTAACTTATGTATGAGTCTTTAAAAAGCTAAGTACAGTTCAGTAGTACTTTTTAAAATTCTACGGAAATGGCATTATGGCTCAAAGTAGTAGATTACTAGCCTTGAGCCAAAGAGATCAGCGACAACACTCATGCCCTGAGTTCAAGTGCCATGGCCAACAAAAAGTAAGAGAAGAATAGAAACAAATGGAAGGAAGGACGGAAGGAAGGAAGGAAGGAAGGAAGGAAGGAAGGAAGGAAGGGAGGGAGGGAGGGAGGGAGGGAGGGAGGGAGGGAGGAAGGAAAGGAGGGAGGGAAAAGGAAGAAACAAACTATAGCCTAAAAGTCTATTACATACATCAATAAATTAACTTTTATATAAGTAAAGCAGCTTTTCTCTGGGTTAACTACAAAAGTAATTTTATAGGATTATAAGGTCTAAATTTCATTCTTTTTTTTTTTACAATTTTTTACTGTAAAGGTAACATACAGAAGGGTTATAGTTACATATCAGGTAGTGAGTACATTTCTTTCCTTCTTTGTTTTTTTCTTTTTTTTGTTTTTGGTCATGGGGCTTGAACTCTGGGTCTGGGCACTGTCCCTGTGCTCTTCAGCTCAAGGCTAGCGCTCTACCACTTGAGCCACAACTCCACTTCCAATTTTTTCTGTTTACGTGGTGCTGAGGAATCGAACGCAGGGCCTCACGCATGCGAGGTAAGCATTCTACCACTGAGCCACCTTCCCAGACTAGTGAGTACATTTCTTCTTGAACAATGTCACCCCTCCCTCATATTCTCCCAGTTCTTTCTCTCAAAGGTTAAAGTTTTTTTTATTGTGAAAATACCATACAGAGGAGTTACAATTACATGGGCAAGATAACGAGTACATTTCTTATCAATCATTGTTGCCTCCTCCTTTGTTTCCCCTTCCCATTCCTTCCCTTCTCCCCTCTTACCCTCTACCCCCCTCCACCAAAGTTGTAAAGTTCATTTTTCAACATAACAACTTGTACATCTCATTGTTGTATTCTTATTTAAATGATTTGTTTTTTCCCTTCCCCTCCACAAATTATACCAACATCAAATACAGTGAAAACAGAATATACCTAGAGATAAATTAATGTACCATTTCTCACATCATTTTCATTCACTTGCGTCAACCTAATAGATGAAAAATAGTCTTATGTAAAGAACTGTTATTAGTGAATTTAGATATATTTCTGTATGTTTATTGGCTACTTGTGTTTCTTTCATAACACTCAATGCATCTTTTTTCCTATGCATGTACAGGTGATGTACAGAGGGGTTACAGTTTTAAAAGTCAGAAAAAGAGTACATCTCTTTTTGAGCAATGTTAGCTCTTCCCATGTTCTCTCCCAGTTTTCCCTCCTGTCTCCACCCACAAGTTGTATAGTTCATTTTCAACATAGTGTCTAGTGATGAACCACTGATGCATTTGTTCACTTTTTGATCCACCAATTCTGTGCCCCCCACTTTACCTTCCCAAAGACAAATAAACAAAAGTACAAGATGACAAGAGAAGAAGGCAAAAACAGCAAGAAAGAAAAAAGAGCTCTTGTTTCCATTTCCTGGAGTTCATTTAGATAAATACTATTTCACATGGTAAATGCCTGCTTACTAAATTTTATTTTGATACTAGGAATCCATCCTAGAGTCTTACACATGCATGAACAAGCAATTAGGCAATATCTGGGGAGAAAGAACGGATGCAAATATTGTTCAGATATTTTTAATTCTAAGAGACATAGTGAGTGCTACGAACAGAAGTGTACAAAATTATATGTGCAAAGATGTAAGTGGGCTGCTCCTTGTGATGGAGACTGGAAGCAATCTAAATGCCCGTCAATGGTTATATAAACGTTAATGTAAGAATGTGGTCAATTTGTACTCTGTGAAGAGGAGTCTTCCTGGGTACCTCGGGTCTCCCAGGAAAAACATTCCATTATTCTGTTTCTCACCGCTCTTCCTTACTGGACAAGCATGACATGATTGTTGGTGCAGTTGTATAAATAATCAACACGCATACATGTGCTCTATTCTCCAGGGAAGGTATGTAGTTCAATTACTTCACCTTGGGTTGTTTCAATGTGGGGGCTATTTTAGCCTTGTATTGAAATCAAATTATGAAGCACTGCGTACACTAAATCTTAGTTCGTGGCTTCAGAGCTTATTTACTAATTGGTTTAATGAGTAAAGGAGAATTAATTTTATCTGTAAACCTGGCCTTAACAGAGTGAAAAACATAGTCAATAGAAGTAGTCTCTCACTGATCACCAACATGGAAAGTGTGCTATGGTACAGTAAATAATAAAACAAGTTACAGAATATTACTTACAAAAAGAAAAAGTATGTACTTATATTTTGTGTATATTTAGGTGTACATACAAAGACACATACATCTATAGATATACACATATAAGAATATGCCCACAAGATATTAATACTTCAATAATTTTCTGAACTTTAAATAAATTGCAAAGAATTGTCATTTATTCACTCACGGGACAATTCCTGCCTTTTTAAATAAAAGATAAATGAAAAACAATAAATAATTGTGAACAGTGACATTGTTCAAAAAGAAATGTACTCTTTATCTGACTTATATGGCTGTAACCTCTCTGTACATTACTTTTATAAAAACAGTAAAAAAAATGCATGAAAAAAGTTGTTTTTATCAGAATCAGATGATCTTGGGTGACTTGAGTCTCTGTTCTGCTGTCATAGACAAACAATACGTCTCCATAAGTAGAAATGTACGCATTCATAATACAAGACTCTTACAAAATGAGGTTATTTTCACCTAGATTTACTGAGGTAGAAAACCTGGAGCAAGAAGTTATGTCAAAATTTAGGTGGAGGTGGGAGTGTAGTTGAGGTGGAAGGGAAGGGATGGTAGGGAAAAACAAAAGAGGAGGCAACAATGCTTGATAAGAAATGTACTCATTACCTTGCTCATGTAACTGTAACCCCTCTGTACAGTATTTTCACAATAAAAAACTTATTAAAAAAGAAAAAAAACCTGGAGCAATGATTTATATTTTAGCTAAGAAACTTTGTTAAGTTTTTTAAATATTTATATCAAAAAGTCCAAATTTCTAAATGTGTAAACATTTGAAACAATGGAAATCAACTTTAAATTACCATATGAAGTCACTTTCATTCTGCATCTTCAGAGCAACCATCAGTGAGACCAACAGTTGGCGGAAAGATTATATAAAGCTCAGAGGTGCAGCAGAGAAGGAAGGCACCTCCTAGGCTCGCCTTCAATGAGCATTATGCAGATTATGCAGATTATTCAGGTCAGAGATCGACATAGGCTCTGATTTCCCCCAAGAACTGAGATGACTGAGGCCTAACTTGACGTCATTTGAACAGATGAAAGACCTTAAATTAGTTGAAATTATAGGTTACCATACAACAGAATTGTGTTTTCTTCATCATAACTTTCTCTGTAAAACAAAAAAGATTACTTGTTTTATAATGCAACAACTTAAAGAATATGCAGATCCAGGTGCTGGTGGCTCACGCCTGAAATCCTTGCTACTCAGGAGGCTGAGATCTGAGGATCGCGGTTCAAAGCCAGCCCAGGCAGGAAAGTCCATGAGACTCTTATCCCCAATGAACCACTAGAAAACCGGAAGTGGTGCTGTGGCTCAAGCGGTAGAGCACTCGCCTTGAGCTGAAGAGCTCAGGGACAGCACCCAGGCCCAGAGTTCAAGCCCCACGACCAACAACAACAACAAAAAAGGAATATGCAGAGTTAGGGTAATTTAAGCATCTCGCCATAATAACTTAGGTACTGTAAGAAATAAATACAAATGTAAAATATAAAGATGCAAAATGAAATTTTATATATATTTAGTATTTTAAATATTGATGTGTAAATCAACTGAGGAGGCCATTTTAATACTAATTTAATGTATGTGTATGTACATATATGAACATCAGTGAATTCATCAAATTTATCTGATTTATGGTAAAAAGTCACATATTTAAAGTAAAAGAAAATAGTTAAAGGTTATTACTGAGTATTATTATTACAGACGACAATGAGTACACATAACAATAATATACTATGCATTTCAAAAAGAAAAAGAAAAAAATTCTGAAAAGTCTTTTCCTTAAGAAATGGTATGTTTGGATACACAGGTATGTTTAACTTTAAGAAATTTATATGTGTGTATGTGTTGAATATCAAATGGTATTTTACAAGTATGTAGAATTGTTATATTCTTATTCATCAGTTTAAAAAGTAAATTTAAACTGGGC
Organism: Dipodomys ordii; assembly: GCF_000151885.1. Classification (NCBI taxonomy): domain Eukaryota; kingdom Metazoa; phylum Chordata; class Mammalia; order Rodentia; family Heteromyidae; genus Dipodomys; species Dipodomys ordii. The sequence continues at coordinate 9,739,636 of NW_012267262.1, forward strand.
ATGGCATATAACTGTCATCCAAGCTCTAAGGAGGCAAAGGCGGGGAACAGAAAGCTCAAGGTCAGCCTGGGCTCTAAAGCAAGTATGGATCTCCCCAAATTCTCGTTAACTACAAAGTACATTTCAATATTTTTAAAGCCCTTTATTTTGAAATTAAATTTCACTAAAGCAAATCTAAACATGTGTGAGCAGCTAAAATATAAACTCGTGCTCAGTATTAGTAATATAAAGATTAGGATATTTTATGTGCATGCATAGCTATGAGATTCATATAAAATGAATGTGTGGATATTGTGTATATGCTCAAAAATTTCCCACACAGATGGCATTGTAAAATCTTTGTAGCTGACATTTAAATCTTGTCAGCTACTTCTGTGTCTAAAAGCAAAGAGAGCTGGGTTGGGAAGGTGGCTCAGTGGTAGAGTGCTTGCCTTGCATTCATGAGACCCTGGGTTCAGTTTTTTAGCGCTATATAAGCAGAAAAAGCCAGAAGTGGCACTGTGGCTCAAAGTGGAAGAGCACTACCCTTGAGCTGAAGAGTTGAGGGACAGCTCCCAGGCCCAGATTTCAGGCCCCATGAATGACAGAAAAAAAAAAAATCAAAGAGAACATGTCTTTTTTATATGACTTTTTTATACTGGAAAACAGCTCTTAGTGGCTCTTGCTAGTTTCATAAGCAATTAATGCTGCAGAAAGGGGGTCGTAGAGTCTTATTTATAGCTGGATAAAGCTGTCCTATGCCTCAACTATGCAGAACCAAGGGGCAGAATGTAGTGAGCTCCCCACTCTCTCTTTGGAGCAATTAGAGCTGTATTAACAGCTATTCTAATGCAATAGATGGTTCCTCATTGAGAAATGCTAACAACAATGCTAACAAACAATGCAAACTCCAAAATGGGGAAAACCCTAAGAAAACACTGGAATTCCTACTGATCTGAGGAGAAAGGAATTGTAATCATTAATAGGAATATAAATACTATTTTCCTCTGATGGCAAGAGGTCATAGAAGATAAACCAAGGTGATCAATATCATCTATTGATGAAAAATACACAGGTTAAAAAATAATACATTGGGGCTGGGAAGGTGGCTCAGTGGTAGAGCGCTTGCCTTGCATGCCTGAGGCCCTCGGTTTGATACCTCAGCACCACATAAGCAAAAAGAAAAACGCCGGAAGTGGCGCTGTGGCTCAAGTGGTAGAGCACTAGCCTTGAGCTGAAGAGCTGAGGGACAGTGGCCAGGCCCAGAGTTCAGGCCCCACGACTGGACCCCCCCACAAAAAAATAATAATACTACACTGGTAAAACTTTCAGAGTGACAAATCAGAAAGTTTAAATCAAGTTTTCATCTATATCATATGCACACAAGAACCTTCTGTTATAGTTATGCTGGAAAGGTCTGCAGCATTAGAATTCAGCTTTCAGAAGAATGTGTTGAGCTACTGTAACTTCTACAACACTCTCAAAAACTAATTTTCATGTATTCAACTACAGTTGTGGACAGTATCCATTTGTGAAAGAGGCAAGCTGTATCTAACAGCCCAAACTACTTAAGAATCCTAACCTGACCATGTAGCCCACTTCTACTGAAATAACAGCTGGATATCATAAAACCAAACTAAGGATTTTCTTGACAGATCAGCTAAGGCAGCTGGTATCATATTCCCAAAGCAGTTCCCCATGCTCCATGAGGCACCAACCACTTCCCACCATCCCACACTTACTACAGATAGGCTAATCACTTGAAGACCTACCTTTCCCAAAAATGTGGCAGACCAGTTAGAATGTCCCACATCCACAAGTCAGCCAACAACAAAAGCTGGAGGGGATGCGGAGAAAGAGGAACCCTATTACACTGCTGGTGGGAATGTACACTTATACAACCACTTTGGAAACAGTCTGGAGGGTCCTCAGAAAGCTAAAGATTGACCTCCCTTACAACCCAGTCATACCACCTCTAGGCATCTATCCTGAACAACAGGAACCAGTATACAAGGACACATGCACCTCCACGTTTATTGCAGCACTGTCACAATAGCCAGGATATGGAAACAACCCAGATGTCCCACCACAGATGAATGGATCCAAAAATTGTGGTATCTATACACAATGGAATATTATGCAGCCATTAGAAGTGACAAAATAATGGCATTTGCAGGGAAATGGATGGAGCTAGAAGAAATCATGTTGAGCGAGGTAAGCCAAGAGCAAAGAGACAAATGGTACATGGTCTCCCTGATAAGTGGATGTTAAATCCAAAATGTTAGGTGATATGACAAAATTAACAGGGCTTAAGAAACAAAGAACTTCCACTCATCTGGTCCAATCACTTCTAAACAAACCCATGGTGCTGATCACATGTATGGTATACATGTGTACACCGGAGGGAAACCAGGAAGACGACACAGAACTAGAGGGAATTAGGGAAAAACATACAACAGCAGGACCCATCAGCTGCACTGGACATTGACCAAAATGAACTAAGCAACTTAATGGCAACGATGGGAGGGAGGGAACAAATGGGAAAGAGGGAACAGCTGATGCTATGCAAAACAAAAGAAATGTACATATCACCCAATGTGGAAGGAATAACTATCGCAACGCTCATAGAACTCATAAATGTTATAGACCATGATAGACAATTTGCTTCAGGAAAGTTAGAATGTGTTTGTGACTTTAACTAAGCATCACTATCCCACAATACTGTGAAACTTGGGAAATTATGTAATCACTTAATCACAATAAATTTTTTAATATGGCAGAGATATTTTGGTTTTAATTTCATGACAAAGCCTATGTTCTGTGCTGATTGAGTGTCCTGCTTTTAATGTAATAACATCCGAAGAAGTTGGAAAGCATACATGAATTGCATTCATCCAACAATATTTGGATTTTAAAGCTTTAGTGAGTTTTGTCTCAGTATACATACTTATAACTTAGCATAAGACTCAAAGCTAATTTTTCTTAGAAATAATTTTACAAATGTGTAAAGAAAAGATAATAAAGGAGAATCCTCCGTATTAGCCAAAATTGTTCCCATCATCCACCTAAGCTCAGCAGGAAGATAGAGAAGACAGAAAAGGGAGGTGGGAGATATACTTAAATTTTAACATTTTACAGAAGTGGCAAATACAATTATTCTTTCTACAAAAATAAAGTAATGGGTATGATGTCTTTACTTTTGATCTGTGGTGATATGCACATTTGAAAACAGGTAAATTGTTAGGTGCCACTGGCTCACACCAATAATCCTAGCTACTCAGGAGGCTGAGATCTGAGGATATAAGCAGGAAAGTCTGTGAAATTCTTATTTCCAAATAACCACCAAAAAGCTGAAAATGGGACTATGGTTCAAGTGGTAGAGCACCAGCCTTGAGTAAAAAGCTCAGGGACAGCTCTGAGTTCAAGCCCCAGTTTAAACATGTGAGTATGCATGCATGTACATGTATACACACACACACACACACACACACACACACGTCTTTTTTACATGGGCAAGAAAATGAGTACATTTCTTATCAAGCATTGTAGCCTCCTCCTTTGTTTCCCCTTCCCATCCCTTCACATCCTCCCTGCCATCCTCCCCGCTCCTCCCTACCCTCCTACCTTCCTACCCCCCGCCCCACACCAAAGTTGTAAAGTTCGCTTTCGACATAATGACTTGTACATCTCATTGTTGCAATGGGTCCACCTGTATCCCTACTTAAATGATTTCTTTTTCCCCTTCCCCTCCACAAATTATAACGACATCAAATACAGTGAAAGCAGGGGTTATACTGTGGAGAAGGGACATACAAAGCAACAAAGAAATCATCTGATAAATGTGTTAAAAACAATCGCATGAAAGAAAAAATTTGAATACATATCTTAGGGTTCATTTCCCTAACATCACCATATCTGATCATTTCTGCTTGACTCAGACATATACTAGATACTGCAAATAAGGGAAACCATGGGACCTATGTTTCTTTGGTCCTGGCTTACTTCACTTAATATAAATTTTTCCAAATCTTTCCATTTCCTAACAAATAGGGCGATGTCATTCTTTCTGATGGAAGCATAGAATTCCATTGCACACACGTCTTTTTTAAAAAACAAATCTATTTGTAAATATAAAATGACAACTTCAAACTGATTTTAGGTCAACTTAAGAAAGAAATTACATTTTTAAATTCTCTGTTCTAGATGACTGTAAACTTCTCAAACAAAATGTGAAAAATAGTCTTGGTAAATAAAAACACAGTTGGGAGAGTATATATTGCCACAAAGGAAGAGTACAAAGTAATCTATCTAAGCCATTTGCAAATTAGACATATAACAGAAACCCAGAAGTAACTGCAAGAAAAGATGCACCTGCCATAACTAGAATCTACTTCCTACAAAGAAAAATAATGTGATTTCTCCATGTACCTCCCACTTGATTGTGTACACTGCTCTTCTATTTCAGACAAGTACAAACTTGACTCAAAGAGAAACTGATTATGATGACAGGATATTCTTTAAATACAAAGTGAGCAAAATACCTAAGTTTGTTAATGATCCACCACTGGATCATATATACATGCACTATGGTTTTCTTTCTAACTTTAAAAAGAAATGAAAGTAACTAAAGTAATATCATTTTACTTTTGTACAAATATTGAGAAATAATGTGTAAGTGAAATGCAACTACAGAGTAGCTCTTTTCTAATGGAAGTTTATGTCTTCTCTAAAATGGTTATGTGTCCAACAATTGGCTAGTGTTAGAAAATCTCCACTACATGGAGAAAGCTTTCATACTGAATTTTTGCTTTTTACTTAAAAAAAAGAACCAGTCATCATACAAAGATTTGTAAGGCAGAAAATATAATTATATAAACATTGTTTTTCATTAATAAGAACAATGAAAAAAGAAAACATTTCTAATTTGTATTAAAGGCTTTACAAGAGTAAAAATACTAGGAAACAAATGCAATTGGCATACAAATTAGTTCATCTCCCTAAAGCTTTTCACCTAATAATCTAGTATTTATGACACTGAAAGTAAAGCAACGAATTTCTCTTCAAATTTAAGCCATTAATAAATGTAATAAAAGACTCAATATTCCTGTACAAACATCACTTTTTATTGTCATCAGAATCTGCCCTGAGTTTTCATTTTTCCTGACATCAATTTTTGGATTTTATTTACTGTCCAGTTTCCAGTGACATGTACATCAGGGTTCAAGAACAAAATTCTGTCTTTTATAATATTAGCACATAAACACAATAGAAAAAGGAAAAGATAATAAGATGTAGTGGTTAGATGTCAAATGGATCTAGGCTGACAAGGATTAAAAATTCAGAGTCTAAATATTTCTATTTTTGTGCTTTCATTCCCCTTCTGTCCCTTCCATGAGCTGGTATACTGGCTGTGCACCAAATCTAGAACACACTCCAATTCTATAGCAAAGTCTTGGAAATTTTAGGAAAATTTGGTGTTTTCATATGTAATTATATTGAAGTTAGATAGCATAATTTTCTGAGCAGGTGAAGCTGACCTCATACATGGCTTGCAGAAGTAGGAAAGGACCCATAACATCAAGGGCAAGTCTAAACAAGCTTGGAATTGGAGCACCAGCGCTGGAAAGACTAGCTAGCCTATGTTTGAGATGGTGCAAGACATTCTGCCCCTCCCCCAACACACACTGAGTCCTCATTAAAAGCAAATGAAAATAAAACAATTGCCAGTACATTTTTTTCCAGTGAAAAATATAAGGTAAGCTTAGATTTTTAAAAAAGTATTTACATGTAAAATTAAGTCTGCAAAAGAACTGATGATCTGTTGAAAGCAGAAGGGATAGCTATGCCATAAAAATTTTAACTTGCCTCAAAAAGTTACTCAAGAAAACAGAGAACTTTACCTGTTAAAAGTGTTAAAATGCTGACTAGAGCATTTTTAACCAATTAGACTGGTAGACCTGCTTCAGATCTGATAAATATGAATTTAGCAGAGGGGTGGCAGAATGGATGCCACAAAGATATGTGATAACTATTATAGCAACTTACATATATTGTAACTGCTAGGCATTGTCCTACCAAACATTTTTATTACCATTTTAAGATGTTTACATTTTCAAGGATTTACAAGTATTTTCTGAAAACAACCCTATCATTATCTCCATTTTTTCATATGAGAAAATTAGAAAAATCTAGCCTAAGACCTCATATCTGGTTAAGTAGTATAATTTTTTCTTCAACCCAGGTATTCTGTCTCCATTTTCCTTTGTTACATTTATTTTTTTGTTTATATTTCCTCATCAAGTAGATAGAAAAAGAAAAATATCTGGTATCAACATCACTATAAGAGTTCAAGGTTGAAAGTCACTAGTGAAGATTATTTTATTGAACTAATATTTTCACATAAATATATATACCAAGTTTGGAAATATAACTTAATGTTACAGTAAGTACCTGGGTACAATACTCATCAGTGTGGAAACAAATAAAATGATGGCCTATGTAGCTATTTATAGTAACATATGCCTCTAATCCCAATATGCAGGAGGGAGGCTGAGGCAGAAGAATGGCAAGTTGGATGTAGTTTGTGCTGCATAACAAATTCCAGGCCATTACGGGCTACTTAAGGATATTCTTCTTAAGGCAAACAAATACAGCCACAAAATACCATAAGGTAAGCCAGGTCTGGGGGTACACATCTGTAATGCCTGCTACACAAAAGACAGATTGGGAGAATCCCAGTTATAATCTTACATTTTAAATCTACTCATCATTCAGGATATTCAAAAGAATATCATTAAGATAAATATCATTAAGATAATTTTAAAGCAAGAAGTATTGTTAAATTAGATTGAAGGCTGTGTACTAGACAGAGGTAGTATGATTTCTAATGTCTGCTAGTTGTGCCAGGATGCTGAGATTTGAGGGTTGTGGTTTGAAGCCAGCCTAGGCATGAAAGTTCATGATACTCTTATTTCCACTCACCCACCAAAAAGCCAGTAGTGAAACTATGACTCAAGTAGTTGAATGTCAGCCTTGAGCAAAAGGGATAACATTCAAGCCCTGAGTTCATCCTCAGAACACACACACACACACACACACACACACACACACACAATTAAATTCAAATATTTTAAACAATAAGCCAAGTTCAGGCCTGGATAGTTTTGCTAGTGAATTTATCAAATATTATAATTAATACAGGTAGAAAACAAACTTTAAAATAGAAGAGAAGGAATTCTCAACTTATTTTATGGAGCAGAATTGTTATCTCATTATTACCCTGAAAATACAAAATAACTGAAATAATAAACCAAAGACATACAAGGAAAAGAAACTATGGTCTAATATCCTTCATTATCATAAACACAAAAATTATTGATACCACTTTAATATATCAATTCCTATGATATCTATAAAGAGAGCAATACTTCATAAGTAAGATTCATCCTTAGAATGTCATGTTTACTTAAAAATCTCAGAATAAATCACTCAGGTACTGGTGGCTCACTCCTGTAATCACAGCTGCTTAGGAGGCTGATATGTGGAAGCCCATAATTTGAAGTCAGCCTGACCAACAAAGTCTAAGGGACTCAATGTTCAATTAACTAGCAAAATACTAGGCTGATGGTATGACTCAAGTAGCAGGGGAAAAGCAGTTTGAGGCCCTGAGTTTAAGGCCCAGTATTGGCAATACATACATACATACATACATACATACATACATACATACATATATACACACAAACAAACTAACATATTTCACTATATTAATAGTCACGTATTTGTGAAAATCTTTATAACTACAGTAGATTTATAACTATAGATTTAGTTATTAAAATACATGATAAAAATTGTGGCCTGGGCTGGGGGTGTAGCTTAAGAGTAGAGGACTTGCCTGATATGAATGAAGCCCTACATTACAATCTCACTACACCACAAAATAGAATAATAGAATATTAAATAAATTCCTGAATAAGTAAATGTGAGACCCACAAATTCTTCCTCAACACCTACTCAAAGGGCATCAAAATCGAAAACAAAACAGGGCCACAAATATTAAGGGTCAATGAACATGTAGACATTGTACCTTAACTCCACCCTTAGGATTCTTTATTTTGTAATATATCAATAATTATTGTTATATCAAGCATAGTATATTTGGAAGTGATATTTCACTCTCTATTGACTTCATGTCATTGACTGTGAGTGTCTGTTTCAAATCTTCCATATCTTAAAGTTCATGAAGTATAACTTGCCTACTGTAACAGTAAAGACTAGATTACCATTACAATCCAATCTTGTTATCTCACCATAGACAGGTCCCTCACTGACACTGATCTCAGTCACTTTATAATATTAATGAAGATGATGATTGTAATGAAGATGAAGATGATGATATTTAATACACACTGACTACTTTTTTCATTACATGTACTGTTTTAACAGTTTCCTATCCTCACAAGAATCCACTGAAGCAAGTATGATTACTGTATCTTATTATCTCTATAATTAGAAGACTGCATTGCATTCTGGGGCTTCTAAAGTTCATTTCAACCTTAATATGCTTTCCTTCTACCTTATCAACAGCTTATCCTTTATGGAAAGCTTCTATAATACGTAGAATCTGTACCATGCATTTTCACACTTTCTTATATTACCAAGCATATTTCATAGTTACCATAGATATTCCTTGACTCCAAAACATGAATGTAAGCTTCCTAAGGACAGTTTTTCAACCCTATTTTTTAGACAAGGCAAATGAGGAAATCTTGGCATTTCATTGTTTCTTTCTCTAATCATTTCTTTTTTTGGGGGGAGGAGGAGAATGAGATCTTTTCTAAACAAAGAAGATATGGTTAAATTAATGACTGCCAGAATCACAGTTTCTAAAGATGTTACACTTGATAGCTCATTTGTAGGCATCTTCAGAGACACCAAAGGGCCTGACAGTGTTTATCTTGTGGTTAGTGAGTGAATAGATTATAATGATTCAAGGTTTGTTTTTACTCTTTTTTATTTTGTTTGGTTTGTAAAGAATAGAGCAGAGTTCAATTCTGTGTGCCTTAGAAGATTCTTCGTTATTTGCTTGCCATAGAAGGAGGAATCCAGTGCCAGAAATTTTGGGCATGTGACCAAATTTCTTCTCTGTGGCACAGCACTGTCCAGTAGAACTGTCCTAAGATGTGCAGCTGTTGAGTACTGTGGTCTATGAGATTAAGAGTCTGAACTATTGATTTTAGTTAATTTTAATTAACTTAAATCTAAAATCTACATGCAGACAGTATACTGGGAAGTGCAGGTTTAACACGACAAATCCAAACCTCTGAAATCTGAAAATTTCCAAAATCTGAAACTTTCTCAATGCTGGCAGGACACCAGGAGTAGATCCATACCTGACCACATGGATGGTCACAGTCAAAACACTTTCAGTGAACTCTATGAGTACTGTACAAAAGAACCTTTTAGGTCATGTACATAAAAGATAAATGTGTGTCGTGTTGAGACTTGAGTACCATTCCTAAGATGTCACACTTTGTATATGTAAATATTCCAAAATCTGAAAATGTCTGAAATCCAAGTCAATTTTGGTCTCAGGCATTTGGGGAAGGAGATATATCCTCAACCTGTACAGTTCTGCAAATATAAGACTGAGGTCAGTCTTTATTCAAGCAGCCTTTATTTATGCTACAATTCTCTTTGGAAACTTTCAGTAGTTACTTGTCAGTGGTATGTGTAAGTGTTCTTTGCTCCATACATGACTAGCTAAATTTAGGGCCTTCAAATTTCTTAAAAATGTAATGCACTGGTTATTTTAAAAAAGAATGTAAAAGTGATTTTCTAATATAGTTAATGAGAAAACTTGACCAAAGAAAACAAAACTTAATGTGTTATTTATATCCATCATGTATACATGTATATGCACATATATAAAATATAACCAAAAAATGAATTATTATTTGCAAATCAGCTATTTGTTGTAAAAAAATGAATGATTATTAACAAATGAGAGCAAAACACTCTATATGTACAGGTAAAATGAAAATAAAAAAGCAATAATTTAAAAAACCTTTAAACCCGATTCTCCTTTTATCAATTACTAGTCAAACTTCTTAATAATCAAAGATGCTAACAAGCAATGGCTGACAACATTGATCCATAGGAATAGCAAATAGAAACTAGTCAATCCTCAAGAGAGTTGGTTTTGCTCCCCATAAAAATGTGCCTTTAATACTATTTGAATCCTGAAAGGGGTGGGGGACGACAGGAGGGAAGGTCGGGAGAGGGGAGAACAAACATTCATATTCTGGCCCATTCACACAAACCTCTCCTTGAGCATTATTGTTTGGGGAGGAGGGGGCTGCAGGCAGGGGGCCCAGGATGTTGACAGAACAGAAAGGATGTCAGGTGAAGATAGAATGCTGTGCCCTCTCTAACCAGCTGAAGGCTCAGCATGATTGTTTTCTTACAAATAATACCTGTGGGTGTTGAAACTGTTCAGATAAGCTATCAAACACACTCTTTCACTTTGCTGCTGTAACTCCATAAAATTTATTTTTATTTCTGAAGAGTCCTAGGCAATAATATCTGTAGATGGCTAAATAATCTATAAAAAATTTGTCAGGTACTTTCACTTACCTCAACTAGAACAATTCTGTACTTACTTGGAGATTCTAAAATGCAACATTTTCTAATTGGTATGATTATAAACTTCAAAATAAGATCTCTTTGTCTAACTAAAGCATTAAGTATAGAGACAATCCAGAAGGAGAATGTGTAAAATCTTTGTCACAAAATGAAAATAAATCTACACTCATTTCCATATTTTTTTACAATTTGAGAAGTGGTCTACATATGAAAATACAGAACATATAAGTAGCATATATAGGAAATGCATTATTAATATATGGATGACACATCATTTTACTCAGAGGAACCTGATCATCTAGCTCAGAAACATATATAAACTGTCTAAATAAATAAGAGATAAATGGAAGAAAAAAGTAGCAATCCTCTCCATTTAAATTAGATTTCCCTATTAAATCAATCTATATTCATACTAGGTTACTGCATCTGCAGTGTGTATCACAAAACAAATTCTGTGATTCTATGTGTGTGTGTGTGTGTGTGTGTGTGTGTGTGTGTGTGTATCCTGAGCTTGAACTCGGAGCCTGGGTACTGAATTCTAGCTTTAATTTTTGTTGTTGTTGTTGGTGGTGGTGGTGATGGTGGTGGTTTATTGGAGAAAAGGGTCTCATGGACTTTCCTGTCCAGGCAGGCTTTGAACCTCAAATATCAGCCTATTGTGTAGCTAGGATTACAGGTATGAGCCACCAGCACCAGCCCAAATTTATAATTTCATAAAATTTTCATATGAGCAGTCACAAATTGAGTGGAAGGAAAGTTTCAATAATGCTTCATTTAAAGCTGTTTTCCATATTAGTCAATCCAAAAACTATTTAAAAATCAAACTTTAGTATAGTTTATTAGTTAAGAAAAATGAATAAGAAAAATAAATAAATTTAAATATGAAAGATGAAATATTTTCAGACAACCCCATGAGGAATTTATACTTGATCAAATTCATAACTAATTACTAGGCAAAAATGTCTTACCTTCCTTACATTAGCCCTGTATTTTTCTCTTTTAAAGAAAATGTATTTAAAGTATCACTTTAAAAGTAAGTTGGTTTTTTTAAAAGACATGTTTAATAATACTAAAGAAAATATTTTACACAGAAAGGCACCCAAACTGAGATATAATCAAAACTCCTACTACATAACTGGATTCCCAAGGCACAAAAAAAATTCTTTAAGTTTTTCCAAGAGTTATTTAATAAGTAGTTTTCCTAATAAAAAGAAAAGAGCTCAATTTGTAACCATAGGTATGGATTTGATATTTGGTAGTATGATTCTAAAAGATTTAGGGAAAAACATAGATTTGAAGTTCTTTCTCCTGATCTAAACTGGTTCATGACAAATCAAATGAAATGCTCCATGAAGATAAATGTGTCATTCATAAATGATGGAAAACAAGTAGTATTTTGATCTTACATCTTGGTTTATCCCATTGTCATTTCCCCCCTCTCTTTAATAATTACCTATGCACAAACTCTAGATGGCAATATTGCACTTACTGTACTTTCGGGAAATTGTCACAGTCGATACCCACATATCCTCTTTATCAACATTTTATGTGCCATGGATCTATAGCCTCTTATTATAAGTGTAATGAAGCAGAAGTTATTGAAGCATTTTATTGATTGCTCAGATCACAAGTTTACTGCCATACTGAATTGGCACCTTACTCGCTGAAGCAAACTGCTGACACCTTTTTTAAAAAGTGACAACTACATCTATTTCATGACCAGAAATCCATTTTCATCTCTATCAAGACAAGAATGCAATTTTCACTTCATTTAACTGATGTTAGGCCTGTTCAAAGCATGACACTTAGAAAAAGACACAAGTTTAAGGTTCTTAAAATACTTCAAGTAACTAGAATGCAGCTTGGTTTCAGGAAAGGGAAAAAAAATCAACAATCCTCAAATCTACAATCTAATGTTCTTTAAAAAAAAATCACTTACTAGAAACTTCAGAAGTAGTTCTAATTTTGAAATGCCTGCCACACTACATTTATTTTTTAAATGTAACTTAGATATATGCACTAAGAGATTTTGTTTAAAGGTTTCAGAAGACATTAAAGTTGGTTCAAACACGGAAATATTCTGAGTATTGCCCAAGAAAGTCTAAGTTAAGGCAAGGGCTCAATGTTTAAAGTATACACAGCACAGAAAATGAAACAAATAGTTATTGTTTCACTTATGCTGAGATTCATAAATGATTTTGATTGACCTAAAACATAGGATCTAAAAACAAAAACTTCCAACATATCCTTTATAAAATAAGGTGATGAGCATATTCTGTCAGCATTAAATGTAATTCAACTATATTTTAACCAGAAGCAATTCTGAATAGAATATTTGTATTACTACTATTATTTTATGTCTAATTATCAAATTTATTGCGAGTGTAGGCAAAGTGAATCAAGGATAGGCTTTACAAATTGTTAAATTATCATGCTTTAAGAGAATGGAATTTAGATATTAATAAAAATAAGTTTTAATTTTAAATTGAAGAACCAATATAGTCTGAAGTTTGATGCCTATTTCTTTATCCAACAATATATTCACAGAAGTAAACCTACAATATGGTTCCATTTTAAATAGAGAAACCTAAGTTTTGAAACAAAATTTCAATCTCACTATCTAAATTTTTCAATCCAGCACATCAAATATAGAACTTTTAGAAGTAACATACAACAGCATTTTTAAAAGTTGTTTTGCTTAAATTAGTTCAAAAAACTAAAAAAGACCACATATACACACAAAAACAAATTGGAAGTACTCAGGCAAAAAAATGTATTATTCTAAGAAAACTTTATTAATTATTTATTTAAAATAGACCCAATGATACATTTTTCTAGATAAAATTAAAGAAATAACACCTTTCCCTGAAACTTCAAACATAAACAGAAATTTCTATGTTTTTCAGTGTACTGCTGAAGTTTAGAAAATGCCTTAAAAAATCTTAAAAAAATACTGTGGATATTTTTGTCTAGTTTTGTTTAAATAATCAGACTGGTATAAATTTAACATGAAGCTTGATGAGTTTCTTTTCAAGATGCTAAAAATTTAAAGTAGAATTAAAAATTGCCTCAAATTTCTTACTTTCAAGATAAATGCATTTTTAGGCCTTAAGTAGCACAAGGACTCTATGATTTCATAATTAATATGTTACCATGAAATATGCATTTTCTTTGTAATTTTCTGAACTTCAAAAAATGACTGTAATCTATACCAACTAAGATAATCCAGGAACTGTTTTGAATGATTAATACTGAAAGTGAAATGAGCTCTTTTAAAATTAGTATTTTTGAAAAAAGAAAAAAAGCCATATACATTTGTTATTTTAAAAAATCATGGATAATTCTGTTAGGGAAGCTGGGTTGAGGAAGAGCTATCTAAATCCAGAAGATGTTTCCAGAAATGAAAGTCTCTTCCAAATCACGTTTGTACTTTTAACACTGCCCATCAGCCATCAGGAGCAGTTATTTATATAGCTGCCTGGCACAGATCCATGGACTTTTATTCATCTTTACAGTATTTCTGAACAGACTGACATATTTTGTTTACTGACAGCAACCAAAAGCTCTACATAACATCATAAATAAAGAAGATCATGTTTAAAAACCGCTAATATCATTTTAAAAGGTAGTGCAGGCTTGTGTTTTGGCCTCTGTTTGGCTGTGTTAGGCCCATGAATGACAGCTTCCCTGCTTGAAACACACAGAAAGCACAGCCTTCCTCATTCACTGACAGGACTGTGGTCTTTTCACACGTTCCTTCCACAGCAGTGTTTGTCCCCAAACACTGGAACTCCACACAATAGCATTCCTACTTCAACACCCCCACCAACAGCACCACTACATAACAAGAATGCTAATGAGATGGAAAGGCCCTGTCCTTGAAAGTGTTAAATACATTTCATAGGAAGCATTTATGCTACTTCAAAGATTACCAATTAAATAGATTCTGCTTAGCTCTGAGCAATTTTGAAGATATTTCCACTTTTAAGGAAATAAATGTGATAAATGTAAGACTAAGTGATTTTATGCTGTCCTATAGTATCTCATTTTAATACACATGAATCAGTATATATTTAAGACCACCCTAATGTAGTGTGCTTAATTCAGTTGCATACTATAACAGCTAAGCTAAAGTTAAAAGTTAAAAAATGAGTAAATTCATAAACATAAAATCAGTAGCCCTGATTTTTCTTTTGAAGCTATACTATCACAATTCAGCCAAAAGATTTTCAAAGAATGTCAAAATTTACAGTCTATAATTATTTGCCAAGCAGCAAAGCAGCATGATTTTCATATGGGATGTCAGAAGTATAATAAATGGAAATTATATTGAGCTAATATATCCTATAATTTAGAAACTTAGACTTGCTAAAAAAAAAGTCCATCCACATTTCACTTATCTATAATTCCTTATCACAATCTTACATAAAACCAGATATAAAAGACTATCCCAAAGGTCAAGTTAAATACATGTAGTTCAAATATTTATTAACGCTAAGAGATATTTGATTTTTCTTTAAATCCTACTCATAAAGATACTGCCAGGTTTAACAATTAACCAGTGAAGGCTTGATAATGCTACCATCACAGTGATTTTTCTAGACATTGGAAATAATTTAACATATAAAGTCATGGTGTCACAACTAAGTCATGGAATAGAGACTGCAGAATACATATAACTGAACATGACTAACAATATAAAAAACCTACATGGAAATGTGTAACAGGAAAATTGCATTGCCTTTTCTTCCTTTTCATATTTTAAAATACAACTGAAATATTTTTATGAAGTTTTAATTATTTCAACTTAGTGAGACATAGGTAAGAATACAAAGTCTGTGGTGCTAAGTAGTCTTAAGTTTAGCATAATGTTAAAATTCTTACAACTATGGACAGATTAAAAGTATTAAATTTTGTTCATATTTACACTTAATATCAACACAATATAGTGCTCATCAAATTTGAGTCAAAGAATTTTTTAGTCAAAGCAATAATTCTCAAGGTATTTCTCTTCTTACAATACATAGAACTCTTAAATCTACATTCTTTCCTATTAGTCTTACTGACTTAAATTTTACTATTTTTCTCATCTTGATCATTCTCACATTTAACAAAACTTAAAAAATGTTTCTCTTTAGATTTTTATTTAAACAGTATCTTTATATTGGAAATTTCATGTTTTAACATCAAATAAATAATATTTAATAATATGATTCAAAATTAAATTATTACACCTCCTAATAAGTTAAATCGAAATGTATATCAGATAAATGATTGTAATTCAATTAGTCATAATCCATTTTATCATATCACATTATTTAAAATTAGTTACATATAATTATATCTTAAAATTAAAACATTTTAGCTTACATTAAATACAATTAAAATTTAACACCAGTTTTTATATGATAGCTTCATAAAGACCATTGTAAAAGGTTAGATGTTTTTCTGTTTATTATTGTGAATAAGCTTATATATTGTTATGAACAATTTTGTTTCTAGATCCACTGGAACTAGTTACAGGTCAAACCACACATATTTTTTATATAAAAGTTTCTCCTGGGAAAACATTTCTTGGTAGTTCTGGATCCTTCACTCCAACACTTCCTGAACCAGACAGCAGGAGGTGCTGTATGAACACTGAGATTGGCTTTTGTTTCCCACTTCCCTCCCCTTTCTCGCTCTGCATGCAGACAGTATGCAGAGGGTAGCATGATGCTTTCAAAATAGTTACTTTCAGCATCCTGTGGTGTAAGATAATGAGCCCAGTTCGAAACTGAAATCTCCCAGTTCTAAATGTAAAATTCAGTCCATATTTAACATGGTAAAAATGTTTCACTTCTTAAGTCTAAGTTCAAAGAGGATTTTTTTAATGTTGCAACTCGATTTTTACTTTTCAAATGACACCATTTATTCTGCTTTATAATGTGATCCTACTTTAAGGTAAATCGAAAATCACTGTATATGACTATTAAAACATTAGTCTTTATACACACACACACACAGTTTGGAATGGATATTTAAAGGACAAATCTACCGTAATAAAAATACATTAATCATGCTTCTATTCTTTGACTACTGAAACTTACCAGGAAAATAAGTATAAATAAAGTTTCCCTTGGAATGCAGCTAATTCACAATTCCATTGCTTTGGATTGTGACTTGTTTTGTTTTAGCTTAACTTCTACAATAGCATTCTGATTTTACCCTGGTGGGAAAAAGTTCAGAAAGCTAAATCTTCAAATGACTTAGGAGCTATTCATTTTCTTATTTAAAGTAACTGGTTATAGAATTTTCACATAAGGAATTGCCTTTGCTTTGCATGTTGCACGCCAAGAAAAGATGAGACATATGACATCCCATACCAAAAGACAGATACAATTAGCCCAATTATTGTTGGCTTTCAGATTATAGAAGCCCTTTGGCTCCCTAACAGGCACTGAGCTCACAAAATACTTGTCACAGTTCTTTTATGACACGATGCTAATTGCTGTTCTATAAAACCAAGTACACTTTTAAAACAAACAATAAAATTCTAAAAGGGGGATGACTCACCTGTTCGTAATATTTTTTTGCAGACTTTAATCGTTGGTACAGGGCCAAAAGAACTTCTTGGATGTACATCTTAGCTCCTGAGGGGCTGAAACCTTCTCCCTTTGAGACCCAAAGTGGTCCCCGCAAAGGTGTGATGGAATTTTGCAGGCATTTTTCAAGCAGAGGAACTATTCAAGAAAAGATAGGGAAAAATATTCTTTTGACCCAACCAAAATGCATTGCCTGGAACCCAGCCCCAATGCCAGAAATAACTCTTAACATCTATTATTTATATCTGACCTAGGTTAAGTCTTAAGACAGGCAATTCCTGCATTACTAGTGGCCACCATGAGGATGTATTTATATTGAGACACCCCCCGCCCCAAGCAAGACTCATAAGCTTTGTGAGCACACCTGAATAGTTCTGAAGTGTGCCTAACTAGCTGCACCGAGTGTCATGGTGTGCACTGATTGCCTTATCTTCTCATTTATCACAGATGAGTTGGAACCAACCTTGCTGAAATCTACTTGCATTGTCCTGATAAAATTGTAAGACCCATGTTGTTTCTGTGTATAGCCTCCTGTAGTGGAATCTATGTACCAAAAACATCACATCTGGAAATTATTCATAAAATATAATCCACACCTTTATGAGCCATCTTGTTTCCAGGCTTATTATTGCAATTCTTTAAATAACCCATAAAACAGGGTGGCAAGACTGTTTAAAAAAAGTAGGGGGAGAATCTGAAGGAAGTATTCTATCATACTTTTTTTAAGTCCCTGGGATATAAACTAGTCAAGATTCTGAAGTGCTATTCCAGCATGAGCTTTGTAAACAGATAAAAGATATTTACTTGGGGGCCTGTAATGCAACATCCATATGGACTTGACAGACATGTTTATACAGTTCTTCACATGATTAGCTTATAAAGTCTTTCTAGTGTAAAGCAGTCAAATAACATGGCAAGTAGCAAATATTTTTCAAGATTTAATTTTCCTCTGAAAAGTCAGAAATCTTAGGCATCATTGGGAACCCAGAGGAAGATAAAAATCATAACACTCTTATAACTTGGTCTTTATTTCAATGTTTATACTGTATATGGTTCAAACATACACATATAAAATAGCTATATGTCTCTGTCTGTCTTATTCTAGTATATATTTTTACTAGGAAAACAGAACTAGATCACCAGAAGAAAAAATAGGTCTGTGCATTGCTTGTGTTGTATGTTGTCTATTTTATGTGAAGAGGTCTAGCATAGCGATCTGGAAACTGAATTACAATTAAGTTCAGCTAAGCTGCTGAGAGGCTGAGTTATGCAAATAACTTCTGCTGAAATTTGCTCTCAGTCAGAGTTGTGCATTTTATGGCTCCTAAGTTCTATGACTTTTTCTAAAGCACAACTAAAAGTCAAATGTATTCAATGCTTAGGAGAATGTTGAAGCTAGCAATAAACATTTTTGCCATTGTAAATAAAATTAAAAAGAAATTATGGCATGTTCTCAGATGTATGCATAAATTTCATTCATCTAGTTTTAGAAAAAACCTGAATTCTTGACATTCACCTATCCCATTTTTACACTCTTAAAACATAAATCTTTGTTTAGAAGTTTTACCACAGCAGGTGCCTCAAACTTTTCAAATATCTATAAGATCATATATACTATAAAAATAAAAAAGAGAAACAACTCATTTTCAGAAGTACAATTCCTAAATCTTAAAACATACAAATAAAATTGTGATTATAATTTTTTCTAAAGAAAGCTCAAGAACTCCCAGTTAACAACTATAACATTTATACATTGGTTATAACATTCATATATTACTATTAAATTTTAATTGACCCACCTTTAATGGGAATACTCATTTAGCCTAGCATATTTGTGAATATTGCCAAGCACTACATTGATAGGTACTAAATTTGAACAAAAGTTTTTAACAATTGTGAAGCAAGTGATATATTTTAAACTCACATAATAATCTTAAATTTAAACTTGAGAACTTTCATCAGGTTCATCATTTATCTACATTTGTCACAAAATAACTTGGATTCTTTATGTCAACCTGACCAATGCCAATAAAAGCATTTAGTTGATTTTTCTACCACAAAACTCTACTCCTGCTCCCCCCCCAACTTTGTAAACTTGGGGGGAAAAGATTAAAATCGTATCACAATGTAAGCAGTGTCAGAACTGATATTGGATATAAAATAGCTCCCTGGCTCCACATGATTTATGTAATTGGGAATACTGTGGAAACCAGAAACGGTAAAGCAAAGAAAGAAGCATTCACAAGCAGGTTTTATAAGGGACTTCAGAATCTGCTCTGAACTTGTTGAATAATCTGTTCAGTATTCCAGCATCTCCCTGCTGGAAGCAGGGTCCTCATTATAACCACAAGAGCACTAATAAAGGTTAGCCTCTGAACTAGGGATTAGAAGGCTCTTTCTTTTAGGAAGCTGCAAACTAGTAACTTTGATGATCTTCTTGAAAAGAAAGACAAAGCACACTCCAAGAACAAAAATGTTTCCACTAAGTAGGAAGGTATAGAAAACATAAGAAAATGATATGCCTAAATACTTGGAAAGGAAGTATAAATCAGCCTAATATGCTATATTGAGAAAAATAATCAGAAATACTCAGAAATTAACCAGTCTGAATTAAAGGACTCTCTATGTTGGGGCTGTTGGGGAAGAAGCTTTGGCAGAAGATGATGTAGTTTTGAAACTTAAGTGAATAATTGGTTCATTAGGTTACTTGACTTATCAACCCTAGCCATAGATTTTAGTGTATAATATTTTAAAATGTTTATTGAGTATTCATAAAGTTCTATACTAAATAAGAGTGTACAAATATTTTTAACAAATGGTTTTTTCAATTAAGTAGTTAGCCATTTCTCGTTTTCTGAAGTAAAATTCCATAGTTATTAAACACTGTTGTATAAATATGTGCAAGAAATTAAGGGAATGATTTAGAAGTGCCAATAGTGTTAGCCATAAGAGCACAAATTTAGAGGTTACTAAGAGCTAGCAAAGCTCAAGATTGATAATCAATGAAACATATTTGCTTTTCCTATGGAAGGAGCTACAGGAGATTATATATTTTTTCAAGATATTCTGTGTTTCTATGTCCTTCCAAAACAGGTACTTCTTTCTCCCTTTTCAAATTACTTACTTATTATTGCCTGATTTAAGGTCGCCCTGTGTTGTTAGTGTTTGTGTGCCAAACTACCTACACACAAGCATTTCTTCTTACATGGAAAACTTTACTATAGATATTCTACCTAGTCTTTTCATTAAACAAGGCCTCAAAACCTTATATTACATGAGGTAACTAAAAATCATCCCAAGCCAGGCACTGGTGTCTTATACCTGCAATCCTAGCTACTTAGGAGGCTGAGATCTGAGGATGATGGTTCAAAACCCACTCAAGCAAACAAATTGGTGAGACTCTTATCTCCAATTAACCAGCAGTAGGCCAGACACAGAGATGTGGCTCAAGTGGTACAGCACCAGTCTTGAGAGGAAAAAGCCAGAAGCCAGTGTGAAACCTTTAGTTCAAGCCCCAACACTAGCACACACACACACACACACACACACACACACAAATAGTAATGATAATCCTTTAAGTTTAGTAATACATGTGTATCAGTCAAATGGCATTATTCTACAGATCATTTCTACCACTGTAAAGGTAAAACATTATGTTTAATTGCAGGTTACATATTTAGAGTAAATTGAAAAGTAATCATCTCAATGTATTCAGGACCAAAACTGAGAATTTTGAGCATAGCATGTAACTCACTTCATTGGATAGAACTAATACTGAGTATAGTGGGTATAGAGATCAAATGACCCAAAGTAGTCAAAACCTTAATTTCATGCCTTTCTTACTCATATTATTTTGCTTCCTTTGAATTTCTTCCCTTTGCACCTGTGAATTTATTTTTACCTTGAAAAGTCGTATCATGTTAGTTATTCAGAATTATTTATTCTTCTCTCTATGCTTGCTATAGGGTGTGTGTGTGTGTGTGTGTGTGTGTGTGTGTGTGTGTGTGTGCGTGTGTGTGCATGTGTGTGTGTGAGAGAGAGAATTAATGAAATCAGGACATTTTATTTGCTAGACAAGTGCTCTACCACTTGGGTTATGCCCCTAACCCTTTTTATACTAGTTATTTTTCAAATAGGGTCTTTTGCGAGGGCTGTGCTGGACCACAATGTATACCTCCTATGTAGTTGGGGTGAAATATGAGTCTGTGCACAATTTTTATCAGATATAAAATTTGTGTCCAATCTGGCCTCTTAATTACAAGCCTCCCAATCTCAGCCACCCAAGTGGCTAAGACTGTAGGTGTGGGATAACACAGGTGGCTTTTTATAGCATTTTAACATACTGTTATTTGTCCCTAATTCATTTTTATTAGTCCTTATCATCTCCCTTTCCACTCCTTCTTCCACTAAATCCAAAAGCCTTTAGATTTTTGAAGTCATGGTGCTTTGTTTAGTTAGTTTTGGTTTATTTTTAGTTGACAAGAAACAATCCTATATATTTATGGATATAATGTGATGTATATACTGTAGAATTAAAATCAGGCTAACTAGCATATTAGGTCAAAATGTCTTATTAGTTCAACAAATGTAGATAGCCTATGTGAGCAGTCTATTGGGTACATTTTATGACCATATATACAGGTATGCAGAATCACTCCAAACCTGTAATTTTCAATAACCTAATAAAAACTTGACCAAAATTTGATTGAACAGGAATACACAATTTTTGAAGCATATTTAGAGCATATAAATCATTTCCTCTTAATATTTCTTAAAAATTATTTTTGAAGACCAAGGAGGAAAATAAACATAAAAAGATCCATAAACATTTGCAATGAAACATTTTAATTAGTAAGGAGTCCAGAAGTATGTATTTTTGAAAGTCCTCAGAAACTTCTTTATCCTGCACTGTCATAAATCATGCTTCTGTAGAGAACAACATATAATAAAAAAATTTTAAATGAAGCAAAAATATAGATTGGTCAAGATATCTATTTTAAATGCAAGAGTTAATTCCTTCTAAGGACTCCAAACACAATGAGTTAAAATGCTAAATACAAAAACAAGCTTCTCAGTCTTCAAGATCTTATGCTCTTACCATCTCATTATTGATTTTTAAAAAAGCTTGAATTGTTTTTAGATATATGATAGGAGGACTCCATGACACAGGGCTCCAAGTCCTGCTAGACACAAAGCTAATAGAACTTATTGTCCAGACCTATACCAATGGAACACACGGACTCCTCCTCAAGCAACCTCTTCCATTAAAGCACACTCTCTGGATACTGCATTTGACTCTACTCTGAAAGCTTAACGAAAGAGGAGTTTTAAATTAATTTATTTTTAAAAAGCACAGGAAATAATCAAAGGCTTTAGTCACCTGCTTCTAGTTTAAAATTAAAATTCATGCCAATTAATGTCTAGAATCATAATTCACATAATATTGTAATTTGCACCTTTCAGTCAGAGTTACATGAGACTAGGAGCAAAGTACTGCCCAAAGAAGTTACTTGTGAAGAATCCATTCTATACTCTGTGACAGGTAGCAAGCAAATAGATCTGAGCTTCAAAATACTCATGGTTAGCAGATATGGCTTAGAAATACATTAAAACACTTGGAAATTTCCAACCAACCCAAATGGAATATTTTGTTTTTGTTTTTGTTTTTAAATTGACAGTGAACATATTCTTTTGGGCTAACCAAACCAATGTGAGTTCTTAAAAGATGTTAATATTGACTGCTTTTCAGTCTAGGGGGTATGCTTTCAGGGATCCTGAGCTAGTGCCAAGGTGTGTGTGCGTGCGTGCGTGTGCATGTGTGTGTGTGTGTGTGTGTGTGTGTGCACGCGTTCTCCTTATCCAGCTTTAGATAACAGTTGGAAAGCTCCTAGTCCCAGAACAACTAGCAGACGCCAAAACATGGTCTTCTGGGAAGATGAAATGCTGGAGAACAAACTGTCTCCTATGTCGCTTGATTTATATCAATGAATTTTTATTCAAACAAAACCAAACTAACAGCTGCTGTGTACTTTTGTTTACATGAAATATGTCAAATCTTATTGTCCCTAAGGTACTTATGAGAAAAGATTTAGCAGTCGTTTTCTTAAATACCGATGCCTACCCAAATTTGGATTTTTCCTCCACTGAACAAAATGACAAGCACACGATTGCTATACTTAGAGCAATCTTTCACAGTTGCTTTAGTTTTTCAGTGATCCTATTAAACTGACGGTACATTGCCGTGGGGTCTACAGTGCTATAATACTGCTGAAAGAGACATTGATTTGTATGATAGGATCAAACAGAAGAGGGATGCACTGGGGGAAAGAATTTCTTAGGTCATATTGTTTTTACCTGAGTAAAATTTAATTTGGACTTTGTGACCTTTTCAGGACACCTGGTTATTTTAATTGCTGATAGGTGAATGAACATTGACGTTGAGGCATAGGAAATAGAAAATCTTAGAAAGTCTCCTTGGTTTTGAAAATGCAGCTTGAGTCATGCCTTTTCTTAAACTGAACGAAGTAGCTGTGCATTAAATATGCTGGCACATCTTCTGCTTGAGCAAGTGGACCGAAATGGTGTGAATTGTTAATGCCTTGCTGCTTTGGTTCACGGCTTGTGATTGATCATTTGTAACTATATCTACTCCTTGTTCCATGAAATCAAGTATGGAGTAATGGGTTCATCAGATTTTGGGGTTAAATTGAGAGTGAAGAGGTACTGTGTGTGGAAATAAGAGTTGCCATGTTCAGGGCTGGCCTTGTAACAGCATGGAATCTAAAGGCGATATTCAAAACCACTTCACTCATCATACGCTTACTGATTCTGAATAGGGCCCATTTGCAGGGGACATTTGGTAGTTTTCCAATACGCTTTATGCCTCTTTCTACTTCCACCACCATGCACATCTCTTTTCCATACACCCCCAGTAACACATTGGTAGAACAGGTCAGCATACACAATTCATTTATTTAAATGACTTGATTTATACAAGTAGAAATAAGCTGGGATTCTATTGTCTGACTCTTGCCTTTCCTCTCAATAAAAATAATAGACTGTGTGTCTTTGAAAAGAGAACTCTCTTGGACCCTACATTTTTTGTAATTTAAAATTTACTGTAAAGGTGATGTACAGAGGGGTTAAAAGTATAGCAAAGAGAGAAAGATTTTTGGATGGTTAAGAGCTACAGACAATGTAGGCAAAATTTTGGCTGTGAGTTAAATAATCATTTCAATACAATGAATTATTATGTGCTTAAAAATGAAAAACAAACGTAGCAGTCTCCTGTGAACTCTCTGAATTCCTTGGGCATCTGAAATATTGGATATGTAGTAAAGATGTAATTTGATTATACTGGTACATGTGTACCTTAATATTACTTTAAGTATTGAGAAGCAGCTATATCTAAGCATATTTTTGTGTGATAATGGTCAAACTGTTGAATATATATGACACAATTTATAAAATTAAAAGCTCTGTATAAGAAAATTAACTATTTTGCCAGGCGCCAATGGCTCACGCCTGAAATCCTAGCTACTCAGAAGGCTGACATCTGAGGATCAGGATTCAAAGCCAGCCTGGGCAGGAAAGTCTGTAAGACTCTTATCTCCAATAAACCACCAGAAAATCGGAAGTGTGCTGTGGCTCAAGTGGTAGAGTGCTAACCTTGAGCTGAAGAGCTGAGGGACAGCACCCAGGCCCAGAGTTCAGTCCCTATGACCAACAAAAGAAAGTGAGAGAGAGAGAGAGACAGAGAGAGAGAGAGAGAGAGAGAGAGAGTTGATTTAAGAAAATCTAGAACATAAAATTAATAAAATAAAAATTAAGAAACAATAGAAGTAACCATCTTTAGAAATACCATTATATTTGCTTGATTCAATAACAGTTTTATTGGTTTCAATGACCATTTGTTATTTATATTTCTATTCTCAAATGTCAAGTCCAATGTTAAACAAGGCACAAATTAACTTTTGAGCCAATAAGAAAAAAATGGAATAGAAAACATAGTAAAACTGTGGAACAAAATTAAGTATACAAAGCACTTATATATATATATATATATATATATATATATATATATATATATATATGGAACATTCAAAAGCAAGCTAATTATAAAATATCTCAAAATGCAATCACACTACAACAAACTTCAAAAATGCAGACTTTTATTTTCTTTTTAAGTGTAAAAATAAGTAATAATTCCTGAGAAACATACCTAATTCAGAGACCTAGGAGTCAATAATATTAGTAAAGTAGTTCTGTCCTGTTAAATGCAACCACTAAGTAAATATACTGCTTATATTTAAATGGTTTGTTTAAGATGCAATATATATATGTGTGTCATGAAAATGTATAGTTTAAATATGACAGCCAAAATCTTAACAGTTTCATTGATTACTATGAATTACTTGAGAATTTTTTTCTCCATGTTTTTCACAAAAGCAGAATTTCCTTCTAACATTTTATGCATGTTTGTCTACTATGCCTTCTATTTTCTAAAACTCTTAGAAGATAAATTGTTGCTAGTTGACTTCTTTTGAGTTTAATAATAAATAGCAATAATTAGGATTACGTGTCATCATTGGCAATTATATTTATTTTAATTTGTTTTATAATGAACGTCTGGGATCATGAAGTAGTCATTAGAGGAGTAATGATTTTGGTGTTAGAGTTCAGAGACTAAGAGAACTGAAAACAAGAACATAGAAAGACACATTCAAAGAGAAGGCAGAAAGTACAGACTTGGTTAAAAATTATAACTCATGCAACTTTACCCTAACAGAACCTAGGAGAGATGATCATATGCTCATGAAGAAAAAGAGTCTAATTGTCAAAGACTTCCAAAGAGAATTTCTTGTAGAAACCAAAGTAACTATGAGTAGATTAGCTTTAAAAGTGTTCATATGACACACTGCTGAATTTTTATATTTAATGGAGGATGAGAGTGATCTAATTATAATGGAAAGATTCCAGGGGCTGGAAGTTTAGCTCAGCGGAAGAGCACCCGCCTGGTGCACGCAAGGCCCTGGGTTCCGGTCCTCAGATCTGGGGGAGGGGGGAGGGAAAAAGCTATAAAATAAATAAATAAATTAATTAATTTTAAAAAAGATTCCAACAGTCACTAAACGTCTTTTTTAAAAATGTATTATCTTCTGTAGGCCAATGGTAAAAGTATAAATCAGTAATTACCTAGTCCATCTTATTTTTTTTCATCTAAGCAACAAGGGTAGCCTAAGTCTAATGCCTGAAATCCACCTGGAGACTCTGAGAACCATTTCTTAAAGCCGACACCAAGCAAAGTCACAAATGGCAGTAGATTTTTCTAAGAGCTGTAGATTTTTACAGAGCTGCAGCTTTCCAATCCAAAGGCATAGCTCTTTGGGCAGTGACAATTTTTGCTCTAATCACACTTAAAAACTGATAAATATTGCCTGCCCAGGTATCCTTCTTCAGCAAAAGGCCTAAATTTTCACATTTCACTGTAACAAGTAAAGATAAATACTAGAAGGATTTATGGCTTGATGAGAAACAAATGCTTCATTATAAGGAAAGTTTATCCAAAGGCTTTAATCTTTTTCCCCCTGAAATTTTTTAATAACAAATTATAAAAAATGGTTTAGTAACCTTCAGAAAGCAAATAGCAGTCATAAGACATAGCATGAAGTCAGTTAATAATAAATATTTAATTAACAGAGAGGAAGACTCTTAGAGAAATCCCCAACACCCCTGATAGCCATTATTTCTTCCATAGGGAAGCAGGTACCAGTAGATTGTACCTACCATCTACTGTCCTTAAGTAAATATGGATGCCCCCTTCTAAGGTGTTTGATATATATGCAACAAGGTGAAGAACAAGCAATGGTGGTAAACATTAAGATTTCCTACTTAAGTTTTCCGTTTAAAATTCATGATTGCTCATCAAGGGCTTGAGGCTGGAAGATTATAGTTGGAGGCCAGCTCAGGCAAAAAAAACTTTGCCAACTTAAAGCAGGGCTGGAGGTAGGCTCGAGTGGTAGAGCATCAGCTTAGCAAGCATGAGGGCTTGAGTTCAAAACCCATACTTCCCCCTCCAAAAAAAAATCACAATTGCCTCTTTTTTTAGTCAAAGTGAAATAGATATCTTAATATCCAAAACAAATTTAAGAAAGTTATGAGTAGATGCTGCTTTGACTTACAATTGTTTGCCTAAAAAAAATAAGGGAAACCAGTGCACACGCACACACACGCACACACACACACACACACGTGTATGCACACACAAACCTATGGAGTGGTCCCTGTATGGGGGTTTGGTCTGCAGGTTATAGTCTTCTAGTTTACCCAGCTCTAGTTGAGAAAGCCAAGATGTCACCCCTACAGTCTAGACTGTCAACGATTACACAATTCCACAACTAGAAAAAAAAAAAAAAGAGCAGTACTGGTCATACAAGGGCCTGACTAGATTTTTTTTTTTTTTAATTGCCAATCCTGGGGCTTGAACTCAGAGCCTGGGCACAGTCCCTAAGCTTTTGTGCTCAATGCTAGTGCTACAGCTCCATTTCTAGTTTTTTGGGTACTTAACTGGAGATAAAAGTATCATGTACTTTCCTCAAAAAGCTAAACTACTAAATAAAAAACTTGGAAGTAGAAATCCTATGAATCAGTATACAATGTTCTAACATTTGGAAACTTTGCAGTGAAATTACAGGATTGGGTAAAAGTAGCAAATTGTGAGCCATAATTCAGGGACTTCAGTTGACAACAAGTTCTATTCACATAGGTAAATGATATTGTGTGACTAACAAGAATAATAATGCAGCGGTAGATTACTCAATGCGGTAGAGCTGTTGTAGTCATCATTGATCTGGAAAATTGCAATTTATGGTTTCACAAAGAGTTATGCCACCAGAATGGTAAGGGCCCACTAAGGTATATTTAACCTGGGAAGAAATATATATATATATATATATATATATATACACAAACATATATGAGCACATGTGTATAATATATAACTTATACATTATATATTTTATATAATTATATATTTATTTATATTTGAAGGGAAATCATATGCTAGGAATAATTAAGACTAATAGCAAATGTTAGAATAAATTTTAGTCAGCTATAAAATAGATTTAAGGAAAAATTATGCTTGCTAGAAATAGAATAAACATCTATGGACACTTTTTGAAGACAAAGGAAGACGGTTTATGAACAATGTGAGAGTTTTGTAGTGTGAAGATCAAAAGTAAATCAATTAATAACATTCTAAAGCAGATCTTCAAAAAAGGTACTCATTATCATTTGTTTCATACTATGTGTTAATAAGTGAGAATCTTCTAGCTTTTAAAATTCTATGGAATATGGCAAAATACTATTAAAGTAGGCGAATTACTAAGTAGCAAGAATGAGAGCTACCCACAAAAGAAGTAAACAGTGAAGCTACCCACAAAAGAAGTAAACAGTGAGTAATTTGTTGTAATCCAACAAAAATTGAATTTAATCCATCTCTTTTAAAGTATTTTCACTTTAGGCATCAAAGCATAATTCTATACTTAAAATTGTTTATTTTAACACTTATTTATTGAAGATCTAGCACCTAGTTTCATGGGAGATATGAGAAGAATTTTGGAGAGTTTATTTTTCAGTACTATGTAAACAAAATGCTTTCTTTTTGCTAGAGATAAATCCTATGCATAAAAGAGAAATTCTGTATAATCAAGTTTTTACAGCATGTGGAACAAAGGGAATGAAAGAAGTTTTGAAAAGGGTGCATGAGTGGGGATAACAAATAGAATCATATTTAAATAATACTTTTAAACTTTGGGACCGATACTTCAGTTATGCCTGTGAGGGACTGAGAATCTGGTGGTCCAGCTAAGCTATGCCTGAAATCTTGACCCACAAAAATTGAGAAATAGGATAAGTTTGTTTCAGCTGCTAAACATTGGGAGAAGTTTGTTCCATAATAATAAATTGTTAATACTGATTTTAGGTAAGGGATAGTGTAGTGTGTTCTATTATCATGCAAAAATATTCACTACCCCTTCCATTCTACATACCTGGCTGTGCCGGTGTGATACACCCCACAGTGGTGAATTAAGAAATGACACGTGACTTGATTTGACATGTGTGAGTACAGATGTAGTCAACCAAGAATGATGTGTAGCACTTGGAGTTCTAAGGGATACAGCAAAAAAAAAAAAAAAAAAAAACTACAGAGATTTGGGAGTCATTTGTTACACTAACATAATATACCTGACTTACCTAAGTTACTGAATGTTAGATGAGAGATTGATTACTCTGAGTGGGCATAAAATAGCAGGAGCTCCGGATGAGGGTGCTGGACACTGCCCGAGTCACGTCAGTGCCTGTGACATTAAGTGCACTGATTCAGCAACAAGAAGGAGACTGTGCTGACTACTTGTGAGATGCAGAGGATTAAGATAAATGGTTAGGGAAAGATCACATGAGAAAGATTCATGAGATCAGGATATAGGGTGCAATTTTTTTCATATATTATTTGCCATGTAAAGTTTTGAACAAAATACAATAAAGGAGTATTTCATTTTTTCCAAAATAATGAGTTTATTCTTTAATATTTTTATACTTGGCCAATTTTTATAAAGATGAGCCAAATTTAAAGAATTCCAGTTGGAAGTTAAAGGGAAATATTACTTAATATGTAATTAAGAATAGTGTTTTTGCTAAGCCCTGGTGGCTCATACCTGTAACCCTAGCTACTAAAGAAGCTGAGATCTGAGGATCACAGTTGGAAGCCAGAGGAAAATTACTCTTTCACAATATAAAGAATTAAGAACCTTAAGTAAAACTTAGTTGTTTCATCAGTGAATGTTATGTGATAATATTTGTATCGAAGCCATGCATAAAAGCCACCTTGAAATTTAATGGCAGAAAACAATAAGCTTTTATTTAGCTCATGAAACTGAAAATCAGTTGGGTAAATCCTTCTGGTCTTGGCTGTTTGCTTACATGTCTTGGAATGAGGGGCTGTTAGGGGCTGGGAAGATAGCTCAGTGGTACAGTGCTTGCTTTGCCTGCAGGAGGCCCTGGGTTCAATTCCTCAGCACTATATAAGCAGAAAAAGCCAGAAGTGGCGCTGTGGCTCAAGTGGTAGAACATGAGGGACAGTGCTCAGGCCCAGAGTTCAGGTCCCACGACCAACAAAAAAAGGGGGGGCTGTTAGTTGAACCAAAAACTTTGGCTGGGACAAATCCAGTGAATCAGTTCTCAGTATTTAAGAGATTATGGGAGATTCATATTATACACAATCAGTTATTTGAAAGTAGACAATTTGTGGCATTTAGTAGACTTAAAATGTCTAACCATTGCCTATATATGGTCCCCAAACATTTCATTCATTCCAAAAAAGGAGTTATACATTAAGTAGTTTCTAATCAAACCCCTTCCCCACCAAACATCGACAATGATCAATTTGCCTTCTGTCTCCAGAGATGTATCCACTCTTGTTGTTGCATATTATGGAATCATAAACATATATTACCTTTGTGTCTGTTCCTTTTTCAGAACACAATATGTTTAGGATTCATCCACATGGTAGCATTGTCAGCCCTTCATTCCTTTTAATGATTGAAGAGCATCCCTCCTCCCCTTTCTTTCTTGCTCCCTCTATATGTATACATATATACATATATTTATATACACACACCCCAATTTATAGTTCAATAGTTCTAGTGAGTGTCTCAGCAGAACTCAGAAAGGTGCTATAACCATGAGACCAAGTTGGTATGGAATTCTTAAAAATACCAGCTAAACATTTGCCAGCTCACACCTGTAATCATGGCTATTCGGGAGGCTGACACCAGGCGGATCAAAGATTGAAGCCAAGTTGAGCAGAAAATCTGCCAATGTTCTATTTAAAAGTAATCAGCAAAATGCCAGGCTGGAGATATGGATCAAGTGGTATAGTGCTAGCGATGAACAAGCAAACTGATTGACACTGAACATGTCAGCCTCAGTAATGCCAAAAGAAAAAGATAGACAAATACAGAGAGAAATAGTGGAAGGAAGGAGAGAGGGAGGAGGAGAGAAAGAAAGAGACAAGGAGGAATAGAGAAAAAGTAATAAATAAATGATTCTAAGAGCAAATAACAGCAAAAGATATCAAGATTAATGGAGTGTCATTGACTTGGTTGTTTTCTCACTGTGATGATGCGTATTATGTAGTTTTGTTTGCTTCTTTCTTATTTGCTTGCTTTTGTAACCCTTGTGGTATCTAGAAGCTTATATTGTGCCATATAGCTGGAATATATAGTTTTTGTTATTTTTTTATCAAAATGGTTGTGCATATAGAACACAGAAGCCTGACTTAAACTTTATAATAAGTAAGACCTATGTAGAATTTGAGTTTAATGGGTCACAGCAAGTAAATGTAGCTGGGATTATTTCCAGCTTCAGAAAATGTCAGCCTAGGATGCAGGCTTTTCATGAGTTACCACCACTCCCAGCTTCTCATGCCTGTCTTCCAGTGCAAGCTGTGGCTACTTGTTCTTTTACCATGTGGTGAATCTCACCTAAAACTTCAGTCTGGAGACGAGATTAAATCCTTGTAGGCATTGGAAGTCGAAAAAAGTATTTGATTTGTTTCTGCTGATTTTTAAGAGCAAACATCCTAGACAGTTCCTTAAAATACAATGGAATTCCACATGTGCTATCCTTAAATTGTTAACATCAGGCCTAAGAGGACAGCATTAGATCTGATGATGTAAGTTCTGTTCTTTTCTGTTATTTTAGTCTGTACTGTAGGATAAAATGGAAATGAGCTACTATTAGACTCATCAGGGTCATTCATTAGCTGTTAAGGTAAACGCAACCAGTTAAAGTTACTCTCAGTGCATCACAAAGTTTTGATTATGGTTCTGAATTTCATAAACTCAGATTGTCGCCTCACCCATAAAAAGTGGTAAACTTGCTATAAAAAGAATACTCTATATGAGTTAGAATAGAATAACTACAGCCTGGAATTGGTGGCTCAAACATATAATCCTAGCTACTTGGAAGGTAGGTAGAGATCAGAGGAACTCAGTCCAAAGCCAATGCAAACAAACAAATGAAAAGTTCATGAGATGCTGGACCACTATCTGGGCATGGTGGTGAACCTGCCATGCCAAGCTATGGGGGAGCACAATGACTGGATGTGGAACCATGTACCTGGTATCCCAGTGACATGGAAAGCATAAGTGGGAGGACTATAGTCCAAGCTATTATCTCAAATGTAATCAGGCCAAAAAGGAGGTGAAGGGTGGAGTGGCCCAAGTGGCACAACACTTGCCAAGCAAACTCCAATTCCAATTCCAGTACTGCATTCCATCCCCAAACTACTATAAGAAGGATTACAAGTTAAGGAATTCAACTTTCTAAAGGAATCAAAGAGAAACAACACTGGGTTGAAATATGCTTCATTATTATGATCACAATAAAACATTAGTGTATGCATGAAAATCAAATAAAAGATTCAGATGGGGAAGGAAACAGACTGCTTTAGAATAAAGGTAAACATCTATTTCCAAGCATAGAGATTTGACAGATATAAAAGAGAAACAGGCGCTGAAGGCCAAGCACAGACATTGCATTCAAGGCTAACTATTACCTTAAAGAGGTCATTATGAAATGGGAAATGCTTTGTTACAGAATCAAAAACAATTAACCAAGGCCCCAACAGACGAATAAAGATAAGATCTTAGAGACTAGACTTAGAATCATCATCCAGAAGAGTCACAGTCCTAAATACTGTGGAGAGGCAATATTTATGTTATGTTATGGAAACATCTATAGTAAAAGCAATCGCCTTTGAGAACAGAACAATTACATAAAAAGTGTGCATAACATGAGGATAAATTAGAGAAGTATAAAATATTCAAAGGAATATTGGGTGAAACCTAAAACTTTATTGGTTTGCAATTAAGAAACAAAGGCAAGATGAATTATATTATAGGGGAGCCAGGCAAAACTATAATGGATTAAGCATTAACATCTAAATTAGATGTTAAGATTGTGGGAGAACACATCCTTGGTAGGATTATTTGACTTACAGAGTAAAAATTAGCATAAGCAAAGCATTGCTATTGACAAATTTGGAATTTATTCATCTCTCTCACTAAGAGATACCTTGCAAAAAATGTTTCCAGCAGCATAGGCTACATAAATACAAGCAAGGATCAGAAAGAACAAGAATGGAAAGAAAAAAAGAAAAGAAAAAACCTGTAGCAAATAATGCTAAACCTCAAGACTTTTACAGAAGTAAACATTTCTGAAAAAACAGGTGTTCAGTAAAGACAACTCTGTTTTCACTGCATTTGATGTTGGTATAATTTGTGGAGAGGAAGGGAAAAAATAACTTGTTTAAATAGGGATACAGGTGGACTCATTGCAACAATGAGATGTACAAGTTGTTATGTCGAAAAACGAACTTTGGTGTGTGTGGGGGGGGATGCCGGGGAGGGCAGGGGGAGGAGATGGGAAGGGGAAACAAAGGAGGCAACAATTCTTGATAAGAAATGTACTCATTACCTTACTCATGTAATTGTAACCCCTCTGTACAGTATTTTCACAATTAAAAAATGTTTCTAAAGTGAAATCAGAAAAAAAGACAACTCTAACATAGAAAAACAAATGACAGATATAACTGTTAATTCGAGATCAGGAGCATTCAAAAAAGGAAAGCCTTTCGTAGGAAATGCCAAAATCTTGGCTCTGAGAGCAACAGAAACACTATTAAAAGTTTCAGTCCAGAAGTTATGTTCCAACGGGCAATGATGTAGCTACAAGGGGGAGAGGGAGCTATGTCCATGAAGTACATTTCTTGGGGCTTTAAAAATTTCATAAGTGGAGGCTCTTATTACAATGCTGCTAGAAAACAACACTGAATGGTCCACCTAAAATCCAGGTGGGCAGTAGGCTATCAGACAGGAATCACCTTCAGTTCACTATGAGGTACAGAATTATTGGTGACTGGGAAGGAAAAGGGTATTAAGATGTTTGGGATTTCATACAAAGGAAAACAACCTTTATGATGGTGTGTTTTGATAGTGTGTATCCAATGCAAACTTGCAAGCGATGCAAGAATGCACCACTGTCAGCAAATCTCTTTGAGAATAATAACTTTAACAGAAACAGTGATAGCTAATTTCATATAATTCCATGTATCAGGCAATTGTCTGAAGTACTTTACATGTAATTCATGTAATTTTTGCAGTGGTTTATTGAGGTAAATATTGTAATCCCTGTTTTACAAATGAAGAAATTGATTCTCAAAGAAGCCAATTTTTTTTTAAAAAAAAAGTCATTACACTAAGTAATGCTTGAACTCTGGTTTCAAATTTTGAGAACTTAACCACTTTCTTTGGGATGAGAGACCATGCACTACTCTATTTTTCCTCAAATACTGCACATACATCATGCCATAACTAGTTCCTCAAGCAGAGATTGCTGTTCAACAAGTTATATTTCTGGTGATACACTGATCAATAGCATAAACTGGCCTTTTGGGAAAAATTGCTTTCTCGCCAGGTGTCTGTAACACGAGCTACATTCTGAAGAGCCACAGTTCAAAAGTAGTAGACATCTCAAAAATAAACAGCAAAATGCTCAGCAGGAGGCATAGCTCAGGGGATAGAGCATCAGTTGAACTAGCTAGCTGAACAAGTCTGAGGCCCTGAATTCAAAACCAAATGCTAAGGGAATTAAAAAACAAACAAACAAAAAATCCTTTCGCTTCCCTCTCCTCTTTCTTCCTTCATTTACTACCTTCTCTCTTTGGAGTCTGGTATATGGCAAGAGGAGGTTTTTGGAAACATTTGTGTAAAAATGACATTTTCATTAACAGGTTTCTGGTTTCAATGTGCTGGATGTGGTGTTGATGTGATAATAATTTCATTCTGTTGGAAGTAAGACCCATGAAAGAGTTCATGCAGACTTAATTCAACTTCTGGAGTCCTGAGGGATGAAACCAGGAGCACGAAGGTGGCTGCTAGAGAAATTCCAACTCTAGTCAAGCACCCAGAAGTCATCTGGCTGACACTTGGAAATCAGGAAGGCTTTAATTCTCTACATTTAAACTTGAGAAGTTTATACTTTTACTGGATTTTAACACATCAAAGTAAGAGTGTTTGACTTTGTGATTCATTTCTGTGTTTTTTAGAATTTTTATACATTTTTATTATAAAAATACTGTACAGAGGGGTTCAGTTACATGAGTAAGATAATGAGTACATTTCCTATCGAGCATTGTTACCTCCTCCTTTGTTTTTCCTCTACCATCCCCTCTCTCCTCAACTTCTCAACTCCTTCCCCCGCAAGTTGTAAAGGTTTATTTTCAACATAGAGTCTTGTACATGTCATTGTGTCAACCTATATCCTTATATATATCCATTTTGTTATTTCCCTTCCCCTCCCCAAATTAGAAAATTGTATATACAAGATGCAGGACACGAGAATCAAATACAGTGACATCACAGGTTGTACCATGGGGGAAGAACATACAAAAGAAACAAAAAAATCATAAGGTATATTATAAATATATTAAAAACAACAGCAAGAAAGATACTATCACTTGTGTCTCTATCTTGGGGTTCATTTCACTTAGCATCATCTTATATGGTCATATGTACATAGCTTTTGAGCTTTTCTGCTTGTCCTAGATATATACTCGTCATTGCAAATAAGGGAAACCAGTTTTCAGAAATTTTAATTTCTTTTGTAGTTTGTCTTTGATTTTTGTTTCTCCACATAAAGTTGAGAATGGACATTCAAATTCTTTTATGTATGTTTGCCAGTCCCAAGGCTTGAACTCAGGGTCTGGGTACAGTCCCTAAGCTGTAGCTCTACTCTTTTTTTATGTTTTTTTTTCTTTTTGTGTTTTTTGTAGTTTATTGGAGAGAAGAGTCTCATGAAATTTCCTGCCAGGCTAGCTTCAAACCGCAATCCTCAGATCTCAGCCTCCTGAGTAAGTAGGATTATAAGCATGAGCCATGTGCCCAGCTATTATTGGGGGTCTTATTAATAAAATACACTATATCTTTCAGAACTTTCAAAGAACTTGTCAAAAATATGCACCTAAACTACTGTTTTGAACAGAGTTTTTTGAGCATTAGCTTGCTCTGGGGTCTAGAACAGGAAGTGAACATTCAGTGTGACACACAACAGCCTTGGAGCTACTTCATGTCTTCATCGAACTCTCTTCAGAATCAAGGGGGTAAATTTCATACTACATACTACAGAAGGATTCACAAAAAGAGCAGAGCATCATTATTAGAATTAATGCCTCATAAAAATCCTACAAATCCTATGAGACTCATGGTCCTCTCCCTCAAGAGGGAGCAGTTCTTCTGGTTCAACAATGTAATAATTAATCACAATGGTTAGGATATCACAACGTTAGAGAATGGAGAATAGGATTGATATTAAACAACATTACAAAATGGGTCACTATCGACATTACTTCTGCCACTTTTAAATGCCCTCATAACAACATCAAAGACATCACAGGTGATTAGTAAATAGAGGAAAGAATCACAATAGATTAGTTAGTGAATGTG
Source organism: Dipodomys ordii (assembly GCF_000151885.1). Classification (NCBI taxonomy): domain Eukaryota; kingdom Metazoa; phylum Chordata; class Mammalia; order Rodentia; family Heteromyidae; genus Dipodomys; species Dipodomys ordii. Next base: position 9,776,408 of record NW_012267262.1, read on the forward strand.
CTCTTTTCTAAGCAAAAAAAAAGCCCTGAGCATGGTTGCTGCACTGACATTTCTCTCTCAGAAAGGAGTACCCTTGGCCTTACATACATTTCTGTGGGACCTCTGCTTCTTCCCGTTTCTCCCTGGCTCAAACCTCCAATGCACATTCATCTTAATGTCTCACGCTCCATTGCTTTTGTGCAACACTGATATGGCAGAGCCGTCCTCTGAGATGCCTACCCAGAATGGACTTATCTCCTGAGTGAGTAGTTATTACTATTTTAGTTAGTGCTCTGCTTTTCTCACCCTGGTCTCAGTTATTTTGTATCTCAGTTATTTCAATGGGCATGAATGTATTTTTCATACCTATGGGTTATAGCATGATCTTAACATTAGACAGTATTAACTGTTTTTCTGACCTGCCACAAAATACGTTAAAAATTCATATATCAGAACAAAAGACAGTCATTATTTTATTTATTTAAACTAAAAGTTAACTTTCATATAACACATGACCAAAAAAAAAAAACCCCGGCCATTTCTACATCGAGGTTCAGAATACCAGCAAACATTAAAGTTTAGGAAGTCCAATCATTTGATGCACAAAAACCATGACAAACAAAGTGAAAGAAAAATTTAAACCTAATACTAAGTGACTAGGTTGCTACAGACGGGAAGTTCCTTCAGAAGGATTAGCTTCTTTAAGTATTTTAAGTCCAGTCAACCTATAGTGCTTCCACATGTTAGTGGCTGCATACACTAATTTCAGCTGGCATAAGCTTTTATAAGTATGCAGAAACACAAGGCAAGGCATGCATTAAAATGTGATAATAACACACTTCAGGGACATGCAAAGCATGAGGCATGAATCTGAGTGCCTCTGGCTCCCATGAAGAATCACGTCCCAGAATCAATGTCCTTCTGTAAGCAATGTATAAGCAATGTGTGTGTGTGTGTGTGTGTGTGTGTGTGTGTGTATACACATATATATGTGTATTATATACATATATATATCCTGTATATATATCCTGTATATATATATATACATATAATACATATATATGTATTATATACATATAATTATATATATATATATATATATATATATATATATATATATATATATATATATATATATATATATATATACAGGATTTTGCTGTGTAGGCTGGCTTCAGACTTGCGAACCTCTTTGCTTTAGCCTCCTGAGTGCTAGGGACAAATAATCTGGTCACATCATATTTGGAAGGGAAAAACGATCAACTTTCTTTTTTAAAAAAATAAGTTTTTTATTGTGAAAATACTGTGCAGAGGGGTTACAGTTACATGAGCAAGGTAATGAGTGCATTTCTTATCAAGCAGCAAAAATGGTCAACTTTCTAAATGTAAATCTACAGTTAAATTTTAGCATTTTACTCACTTACCTTTTTTTTTTAATTCCAGGAGAGCTAGATAGGGACGGAAGAAAATGTGTTTTGGGCTGGGAAGCTTACTCAGTGGTACAGTGCTTGCCTAGCATGCATGAGGCCCTGGGTTTGATTCCTCAGCACCACATAAACAGAAAAAAGCCAGAAGTGGTGCTGTGGCTTGAGCTGAAGAGTTGAGGGACAGCACCCAGGACCAGCGTTCAGGCCCCATGACCATCAAAAACAAGTTGTGTTTTGTTTTTTATTTTTAAATCAAAGCAAGTGTAGGAGTGATTATATCAAGAAGGAAGAAATCAATCTTTAATAAAACTAACCACTTCCCAAAATACCCATAAGGAAGAATTTCTTGTGTTTAACATGCTTTAAAGGCAAATAACTTTCTTAGAAAGAGTGCAGATATTTTCAGGAGCTTTTAAATTATCAGACAAAAATTTCTAATAAAATGAAAAGTGATGGTCATTTTAAATACATTTTAAATAACCAATAAAAACAGATGTACTTTCTAAATACACACACATATTTTAAAAAATCTTTAGACCAAAAATGCATTATTAACTATAAGTATCAAAATGTCATAGTAAAATTATTCATTTAGCATTTCATTTAGTAAAAATTAAGAATAATAAAGAAACAGTCAGCCTTTATATAGTACACATGAAGAAATCAGATCAAATTAAAGTACCCAATGTGGCCACTTCCCAAATAACTAGTTGTTTGGCTGAGCCTTGCAGTTAAAAATGCATAGTTTCATATCTAGGCACTCCTCATGCACATATTTTTTTAATGCATGTGTGCTAGTCCTGGAGTTTGAACTCAGAGCCTAGACACTGAGATTCTTTGCTCAAGGCTAGGACGCTACCACTTGAGTCACAGCTCCACTTCTGGCTTTTTGGTGGTTAATTGGAGGTAAGAATCTCACTGACTTCATTCATACCCAGGCTGGCTTTGAAGATGAAGGGACCACAACCTTCAGATCTCAACTCCTGAATAAGCTAGGATTACAGGCTGAGCCTCAGTGTCTGGCTTATGCATAGATTTAAATTTGATTAAAGATGAACTGATAGGACAATTCTATTGCACACTTAAACTCAAATGTGAAATCCACAGTAATTTTTCAGGGATTAGAAAAACAGTATCTTTAGAGATCTCACATAGGAAATTTCATCTCTTGACACTCGTATAACTTTTGAATAACCTCTAGAAACAGACCAAAACATTTTTTTCTTTTGTCTGTCTGTTGTGAGGCTTGAACTCTGGGCCTGGGTGCTGTCCCTCAACTCTTCAGCTCAAGGAAAGCACTCTACCACTTGAGCCACAGTGCTACTTACAGTTTTCTGGTGGTTTATTGGAGGTAAGAGTCTCACAGGCTTCCCTACCCAGGTTGGCTATAAATGGTGATCTTCAGATCTCAGCCATCTGAGTAGCTAGGATTACAGGCATGAGTGACCAGTGCCAGGCTCAGACCAAAACATATCTATATGACCATATATTGACATGTTGTCATAATCAAGCAATCTCTCTCTCTCTGTTTCGGTTTCTTCCTTACTAGGAATCCAATAGGCAAGCTACTGAGTCACAGTCCTAGACCCAACAGTTTCAGAAAGTTATTTCCCACAGAAATTGACTGCCTAATTATGAGAATACATTAATTACATTTAATTACAAGTTACTAAAAATATTCAACTTATTTCAAACCTTAATGCTCCATCATGATTATTCTTTGTATAAGAAAGGAAAATGTTATATTTATCCATGTTATTATTCAACTGTCTCAGTACATCTTATCTCTTTCTAATGTTCAAAGGAAAAAAATCATATAAATTTCTTTCAAGATATCACATAGATAACTAAATCTTTACCACTTACCTGTTGAAACATCTTTAATTATTTTGCCGTATAAATCATAAAGATATCTAGCTGGTGAATGTAGATTCATTCTTGTTGTGCAAATATCTAAAACCTACACAGGAAAAATGCATAAACAATGTATTATAGTAAACTCTGTTTTAAATTGAATATATATTTTAAATACTTCCTATACTATAAGCCTATTAAAATTATAATAGTTTATGAAGGGTTTCCAATATATAAATTAAAAATGATGCTCCCAGTCCCTTTTCCTCTTAAGTTTTAGATAGGGTTTTACCCTTTTGCCCAGTGGCCTTGGAATAAGATTTTTCTATCTTCCCCTTCCCAAAAAGCTGGGATTACAAGCAATGTGCCATCCCACTCACTCTGCTTTTTATGTTAAATTTTAATTCCCTTTGTTTTTCTTTTAAATTCTGTTCAGGGATTGTATTTAAATCATCATTTTTCCTCACCATAGTCAATAGCCTTTGGCAGTTTTGCCATTTTCACGAAGCAACATCAGTTTTTAATCATTAGAGGAACATAAGCCAACTTTTTAAATAGCAAGTATTATGACTTGTCATACAAAAACAGAGAATACTTTTTGATAAGAAAGAAACCAAGAAATCCAAAGATAATGACAACTCAAGCATAGTCAGAAAGGCTTCCAGCTGTGTTCTCTGGATTGGGGGCTTTAAAAAAAAATGATGGTAACAAGAGACTACTTAGAAACCTTTCCCAGAAGCCTCTTCTCATATCTCAAGTGTATAGCAGAATAATGTATTCATTTCCAAACTATTTGTTTACAAGAGACATGTGACTACCATAAGAACTTTGGCTATTCAAAATAATTGTAGCTTTCCTTGAGTTGAAAGGAAGAACCTTAAACAGACTTAGCCCTGTGTAAAATGGCTGAGGCAGAAAAGGAATGTTGGATAGACAACCCCTGTAAATATGAACAGATTTTCTTATTTTATTTCCTAAGATTTGTATAAGGCCAATGTTCTGGCACTAAAAACAATTAGTTTTATTTGAGCATAATTCTACAAAATTGGCATAAATTTTATTTTTCTGGTTTATCAGAACCATAATAGAAGATAGTATTAATAATGAAATGAGTTAAATTAGAAAAAGTTAATTTTCATTCAGTAACTTGAAGTATTTTTATGACTACTAATGGTCTAGTGAGTATGAGAATAGAGTAGTGAGCAAAACCAGCCAGCATAGCTTGGACATGGACAAAGGCATTTGTAAAATGAACACACAATTGGGGGGAGGAGGGAAAGAGAGAGAAAAATGAGGGAAGGGGGTAACAAGATAGACAAGAAATGTACACACTGGGGCGGGAGGCGGGGGGGGAGGAATATGGAATGGGAAGGGGAAACAAAGGAGGAGGCTACAATGCTTGATAAGAAATGTACTCATTACCTTGCCCATGTAATTGTAACCCCTCTGTACAGTATTTTCACAATAATGTACACACTACCATACTTATATAACTGTAACCCCTCTGTACAACATCTTGGCATTAAACTTAAAATCAATTAAAAACATAAAATAAAATGAACCTACAATTAAATATGCAGTAGGGGGCACCAGGAAGGCTTTTCAGTAGAGATAAATGGGATTTCTCTGGAATATATGGACAATTGTCGTAAAGAGGAGGAACCATTCCAGATAGGGAACACACAAAAAAGCCCCAAGACAGAGTGAACAAAATGAATTTCAGAAGGTGAAGGGTCACAGCAATCCCACTTCTGGGCATTTCCCCAAATGATCACAAACAAGGCCATACTAAAGCTACCAGCACAACTATGTTTATCACAGCATTATTCACCATAGCTAGGATGTGTGTGTGTGTGTGTGTGTGTGTGTGTGTGTGTGTGTGTGTGTGTGTATGTTATATATCCATTTGCTAGGAAATGGAAAGACTTGGAAAAATCATATTAAGTGAAATAAGCCAGGCCCAAAGAAACATGTCCCATGGTTTCCCTTATTTGCAATAACTAGTATACATACAGGATAATCTTACCGGACAAGCAGAAAAGGTCAAAAGCTATGAACATATGACCATATAAAATGATGCTAAGCGAAATGAACCCCAAGATAGGAACACAAGAGGTTTTGTCTTTGTCGATGTTGTTTTTAAGGTACTATGTGATTTTTTTTTGTTTCTTTTGTATGTTCTCCCCCCCCCCACACACACACCCCGTGGTATAACCCCTGTTTTCACTGTCTTTGATTCCAGTGCCCTGCATCTTGTTTATATGTTTTTCTAATTTGGGAAGGGGAAGGGAAAGAGCAAAATGCTGAATAAGGATACAGGTTAACCCACTGGAACAATGAGATGTACAAGACACTATTTTGAAAACCAAGTTTACAGCTTTGAGGGTGTTGGAGGGAGGGAAAAGCTGGGGAGGTAGAGAGGGAAGACATGGTAGGGGAAAAATAAAGGAGGAGGTAACAATGATAGGAAGTATCCTCATGTAACTGTAAACATTCTGTACAGTATCTTTACAATAAAAATATATATTAAAAAATAAAACAGGTAAGAGAAAATTTAGTCTCTCTACCTATCTTTGACCTAGAAAGAAAAACTGATGTTGCTAACTCAGAGTATTTATATAGCAAATAGATTACAATAGTATACACTATTTGAACCTAAGACCAAGCCATTTAATTAGGAACCCAGAGAAGAATATTAGAATAAATTTAGCAAGCTGAAAACTATAAAAATAAAATGGATAATTATGAAATTAGAGCTCTGAATTACTAAAAATATTTTACCCTTTGCAGTTAATTGGACTTATTCAGTAAGGAGAACTACAACTTATGAAGGAACTTTTGAGAAAGGGTCTGTTTCTACAGAATTTTTCTCCCTAACTGAAAAATTGGTCAAATAGATGATAAATTCTCAAAGAATTAAAATTTATGTCATAGTATAAATCCCTTCAGAGGCTAACACACCAGAATATTAGGTTAATATATATTCATCTTATTAAGTACCTTAAATATAGTTTTGAATAACTCTTGGAGACAACTTTATTCTTATAAAGATAGGCATCAGACTAAACACCCAGATGTACTTATTTGCTTTTACAAGTAATGAACATCATTATGACTTATAAGAAGTATTATTTCTTATGAATTTGTTTCTTGTGTTATTGGAATGCGTTGTATATAAATGTATCTAATTTATTAACCCATACTCTTTAGATTTTTCCTTTCTTTTTTGTGGTTCTAGCAATTGAACCCAGTTAGTAACAACTACATAAAATCTCTACAAATCATGTGCACTATGGCCCTCAGACATTTCTTTTCTTTTCTTCCTTTTTTTTGGTCGCTCATGGGGCTTGAACTCTGGGCCTGAGCACTGTCCCTCAGTCTTCAGCTCAAGGAGAGCACTCTACCACTTGAGTTACAGAGCCACTTCCAGTTTTCTGGTGGTTTACTAGAGATTAGAGTTTCACGAACTTTCCTGCCCAAGCTGGCTTTGAACCGCGATCCTCAGATCTCAGCCTCCTGGGTAGCTAGGATTACAGGCATGAGCCACCGGTGCCGGGCCCTTTTTTTAATTTACAAAACAAAGTCTTGCCCAACTTTGCCTCGGCTGGCTTGAAGCTTGTGTTCCATCTCCTAAATACCTAAGATTATACACCTGAGCCATAGTCCTTGGATATTTTACTCTTAGTTGATTTCTTCTTGTAGGCAATGAAGTAGCCCAGATTAAAATGTTAATATTCTAATTTTGTAAATATGCAATATTAGTTTTAGACAATTTTAAATATGAAGTTTGATACATAAAAAACATAATACACTATATAACCTCCATCATGATGAAAATAAAGAATATTTCCATTTCCATCCCAAACTCCTCATACTCCTTCAAAACAGCTCAGTACCTGGTCACAGATCATCACTTATTTGTTTATGACATGAGAGGGTCATTTTACCTGTCTCAAATTTCATATCATATAACCTTTGGTAACTGGCTTCTTCATTTTCCTCAATCTTATTCCCCTCCATTGCCAAGGAATATTAGTATACCTATATGATAAGTTGTGTATTTCCAGTTGGTACACTTTTGGACTGTTTCTCATTTGAGGTTATTCTTTAAAAAAAAAAAAAAAACCTATGAGGGACTGGGAAGGTAGCTCAGTGGTAGAGCACTTGCCTTGCATGCATGAGGCCCTAGGTTTGATTCCTCAGCACCACATAAGCAAAAAGAAAAAAGCTGGAAGTGGCGCTGTGGCTCAAGTGGTAGAGCACTAGCCTTGAGCTGAAGAGCTGGGCCCAGAGTTCAGGCCCCAGGACTGGACCCCCCCCAAAAAAAAACTATGAATCTTCACTTAGAGTTTCAGTTGACATATGTTATTTCTCTCACTGGATGTCTAGAAATGGGACTGCTAGATGTATAACTGTAGGAAATGGCCAAATTTTTTTTTTGCAAAGTAGCTGTTGCATTCTCATTAACTAAATGCAACATTTCCTAATTCTCCATATTTTCACTAAGTATTATAAGTTTTGATGAATGAGAAGTACAAGTCGTTTTGTCAAAAACGAACTTTACAACTTTGGTGGGGGGGGCGGGGAGGATTGGGTGGGGGGAACAGGGGAAGGATGGGAAGGGATGGGAAGGGGAAACAAAGGAGGAGGCTACAATGCTTGATAAGAAATGTACTCAGTACCTTGCCCATGTAATTTTAACCCCTCTGTACAGTATTTTCACAATAAAAATATAAAATTTAAAAAAAAGAACTCTAAAACAACAGATGCTGGAGGGGATGTGGACAGAAGGGAACCTTACTACATTGTTGGTGGGAGTGTAAATGTTCAATCACTTTGGAAAGTAGTATGGAGGTTCCTCAAAAGACTCCACATAGAGCTCCCCTATGATCCAGCAATCCCACTTTTGGGCATTTACCCAAATGATCACAAACAAGACCATACTAAAGCTACCAGCACAACTATGTTTATTGCAGCATTATTT
>NW_012267262.1:9784701-9791888 GCF_000151885.1 Dipodomys ordii
AGGATAGGAAGGGATGGGAAGGGGAAACAAAGGAGGAGGCTACAATGCTTGATAAGAAATACACTCATTATCTTGTCCATGTAATTGTAACCCCTCTGTACAGTATTTTCACAATAAAAAATAAAAATTAAAAAATTTAAACTATTCAAATAAGTGTGTGGTAGTAACATCTTATAGATTTTATTTACAGTTTTGATGAACACTAATATAGAGTATTGTTTCATGTGTTTTGGCTGATTTCTATGTCTTTAATAAAGCATATTATTCAAATACTTGGAGCTTTTTATGAATTGAATCAGGTTGTTTTCTTATTACCATAGATCTTTATATATCTTGAATATAATTTAAAAAAAAATTTTGGTTGGTCATTGGGCTTGAACTCTGGGCTTGGGCTCTCTCCCTGAGCTCTTCAGCTCAAAGCAAGTGCTCTACTGCTTGAGTCACAGCATCACTTCCAGTTTTCTGGTGGTTAATTGGAGATAAGAGTCTCATGGACTTTCCTGCTAAGCTGGCTTTGAACAGTGATCCTCAGACCTCAGCCTCCTGAGTAGCTAGGATTACAGACATGAGCCACCGGCACCCCGCTGAATTCAAATATTTTGATAGATAGGTTTTCTGTATAGTATATAGCTTGCCTTTAAACTTCATTAATACTACTTTTAGGAGAGAAGGTTTTCAATTTGGATAAAATACATTTAATAATTTTTGGTTCATGTTTTTGTTTCTTAATTAAGAAATACTGGTCTACTCAAGGGTACAAAAATACTCCCATGATTTTTATGATATCTATTATTTCATTTTTTATAATCATATTACCAATTTTTTCTGTGTCAATTTCTTATATCTAATTTTTGGAACAACATTTGTGAAAAGGATTCTTTATGTTTTTCTCTCTTGTGTTGGTAGCTCATGACTGTAAGCTATTCAGGAGGTTGAGATCTCATGATCATAGATTGAAGTCAGCCTGGGCAGAAAAATCTGTGAGACTCCATCGCCAATTAACCAGCAAAAATGCTGGATTAGGTATGGTTTAAGTAATAAAATACCAGTCATGATCAATAAAGCTGAGTGCAAGACCCTGAATTCAAGTCATGATACCAACACACACACACACACACACAGTCTTTTCTCCACTGAACTACCCTATGAAGAATGATTCACCCATATGTGTGTATGTATGTGTGTGTGTCTATTCCTTACCTCTACTTTGTTTTTTTGCTCTTTATGTATATTCTTATTTCAATACCATTTTATCTTAATTCTTTAGTGTTGTAAGAAGTACTGAAATAAGGTAGTATATATGGTAGAATACATAGTCTTCAGAAAGAAGGACTTAATATGATTTGCAATGACAGAGATAAGCTAGAGAGATAAGCTAGAGAACATTATGTGAAATAAGCCAGTCACAGAAAAATATTGCATGACCTCACTTACATATGAAATCTAAACAAATTAAATTTATAGAAGTATAGAGAAGAAAGCTAGTTCCTAGGAGCTAGCAGGCTCATGCAAGGAAAATGAGGAGATGTCAAAGGATATAAAATGCCAGCTGAGAGGTAAAATTCAGAAATCTATTGATTATCGATATATATATTGCTAATACCAAAATTAAAAATAGTGGAAGTATGTGAGGTAAACATATTTTTATTTTCTTGGTTTAATCATTCTACATACATCTGTTTCAACATCATGTTGTATGTTCTAAATGGATTATCATTTAATCTGAAATAATAAGAATGTTAACTGCTTTGAGAAACTCCTATAGTGTTTTCTGTAGTGATTGCCCTAGTTTATAATCCAATCAACAGCATATGAGGGTTTATTATACAGGATAGGTCCCTCAATAGTATACTAATTTGAGATGGGAATAGAGAATGTCCTTTCTTTGTCACTGATGTGAAAAGAAAATTGTTGGCCTTTTCCATCATTAAGTATAAATTTAAATTTATACTTAATGATGGAAAAGGCCAACAATTTTCTTAAATTTAAATTTATAAATTTAAATTTAGTAAATATCCAAAACTAATCTTCTAAGAGGGATTATTCCTTACCAATGAGTAACAAATTCTGTCAGTCTTTTTCTATATCTACAGAAATGAAAATTATTTTTCAAATACAGTCTTTAATAAGCCACATTGACTTTTTTCCTGCTCAAGGCTAGGGCTCTACCACTTGAGACATAGTTCTACTTCCAGCTTTTTTGCTGTTTAGTTAGAGATTAAGAGTCTCATGGACTTTCCTGCCCAGACTAGCTTAGAACCATAATCCTCAGATTTCAGCTTCCTGAGTAGGTAGGAATACAGGCCCAAACCACTGGCACCCAGATGACTAAATTTTTATTGTTACATAACTTTGGATACCTAGGATAATATTCTCTTGATATTGGTAATGTTTTTATAATACTATTCTCATCAGATGAAAAAAATGTTTTTTTAAAAGGTTTGTATATATACTTATTTCCTACTCAAAGAGGTTATAGAATTTGCCAATAAGGTCATGTGGACCTGGAGTTTTATGTTTTCCTTATAAATTAACTTTCTCCAATACATATATAGATTTTCAGATTTTTTATTTACCCTTGTGTCAGTTTTGGTACTTTATATTTTTCTAGGAATCCTTGTATTTAAATTACCAAATTTATTGGCAAAATGTAGTTCATAATAATGTCTGAGTATCTCATCTTTTGTTGTTTGAGGATGTCTTTATTTTGTCCTCAATTTTGAAGAATAGTTTTCATTGCATGTGAAATTCTAAAGCAATTGCTTTTTCTTTCAATATGTTAAACATACTTGTCTCTACATTTTTAATGATTGATTGCCTTCTGGCTTGCACTATGTCCAACGAGAAGCCAGCTTTATTCTTGTATCACTGTATTTAATGAGTCCCTCTCCATCCCTGTCGGTTTATTTATACATAGTTTTAGTTTTTCTATTTATCACTGTTTAAAACAATGTGGTTTCTGTTATTACTCTAGTTTTCTTCCTGCTATATATTTTCCAATTTGTTGGGTCTGTGAGTTGATATTTTTCAAAAATTTGGAAAACGTTTTGGCCATCATTTCCCAATCTTTCCAAAGCATGAGTTATCCATCTTTTTCCACTGCTTGATTTAATTCTATGAATTGCTGATGCTTCTTTCTTGGATTTTTTTCTTATTCTTTTTCATATTTGAGTCTGGATCATTTTTGTTTCCTCATCCTGAAGTTCATGGAGCTTTTCTCCTTTAACCCACTGTTGTTAAACCTATCTAATGCTGGGTTTGATGGTATGTTTTTCAAATCTATAAATTCCTTGTGTTTTACTTTAGTTTCCATTTATCTTCATTTTATTTTTATAATAGTTTTAAGTGTTCAGTCACATTATATTTATAAATAGTTTTAAGTGTTTTCATTTAACAACAGTTAACCAAAGAGAATACTTAGTATCTTAACTTTATTTCATTGACTGACTTTTCTTCTGGATATAGGTTACCTATTTGAAGATTTCATGAATGTCCTATGGATTTAATAAAGCCCCTCCTGTCCAACTAGTCATAATGCAAAACATCTCTCCACCTTGTACATACTCCCATTACATTACTATGTACATTACATTACATATTCACATTTTACATCCTATTAGTTGTTATTTCCTTGATAATTGTTTATGTCAGGCTTTGGGGGAGTTGTTCCTAAAGAAATATGGAGACACCTATGTTTGTTTTGGAAAATATTCTCTGAATAGATCCCTGTTTTGTAGCATTGTCCTGCAAATTTCCAGCCAATTCAGTGACTTATGGAGACACTGTGCTTTTTTATTTGGGGGGAGGGGTAAGGGTTCCTTTTCTAATTACTGTCTAAAATTGCCTCCAGGTAGGAAGGTAGGATAAATTGTAGGATTCATTTAGTTTTCTGCATCTACCAGGCATTACCTCTGGTACTTCCTCTAACATAACATCTGAAAGTATTATCTCATCTTTTGTTCAGTTTTTCATTTGTTTAGCATTTGATACCAAAGCTCTGTATGACTGAAAACAAATATCTCATGTCTTCATTTTTAATACTTATGTAAAATCATTTTTAAACATACACACACACTTGAAATTAAGATGTAAGAGGGTATGTATTTATGGTAATTTCAAATAATGAAAAAAATTGCTCCTGAAGTTATAAAATAAGTTCTAGTCCTAGTTGTTCCAATTCACCCACTTTTTCTGAAATATGTTTTCTGAGAACTCTTAAATAAATGATTTCTTTAAATTATATGATTTTAATGTCCAGAAAATAGATAAAACTAGTCAAAACTCATCACTTTAGTGATAAGGTAAATAGAGACTAATCTAATAAGCCCTTCAGTTTAACTATTAATTTTATGTTAATGTTCTCAGAAATTAAAATGCATGCAACATATTAATGTACATGTAAAATGTAAAAACAATATTAATAACACAGAAATAAATCTACCAGTTCAAACTTAATATCACATTTATGCCTTCACTGTCCCTAAATAAAATGTTAAAGACTCTAAGGACTTGCCTTAGCTATCATTGGTAAAATGAATACATCTTTAAACTGAAAGTTCTCATTCAGTTTTATTTCTATTGACAAAATTCACATTTCTGTTTTTCTTAGAATAACAGTCAAGAAAAAATTTGATTAATAAATAATTACTTGAAATATTCTAAAATACTCCAAAAATATAAACTGCAAATTTCATGTTAAATAAGACAATTGGCTAGTTGCTGCCTCTTGAGAATAAACTATATTATAAAATCCTTTATTTAAAAACATGCTTTCTTGTTTTTAATCAGATTTTAATCTGTGTCATAAAAAGTCATTCTAATTTTTAAATTATCACTATTGCCAAAATTTCCTTCATATTTCATGTAAAGGTCTTAAAGAAGTTCCAATATACTAATTATGCGTGAGTGACCTCCCTTGTCGGAACTCATCGTCAGCTTCCTTAATCAAATTGTGTTCTCCAGGTGCTCCCTTTAGAATCTTTCTAAAATGTTCCCAAAAGTATTTTGATTATCAGGAAATCAAAAACTAGTAGTTACTAGTTTTTATGTGTAAAGAGTTTACAATCACATTTTTATTTTTTTTCAGTTGAATTAGGCCTTAAACTTTTATGTTTTATGTCTGCTTAGCCTTATTTAGTTATTTTTCAAATAAACAAATTGTAGAAGCCTGGATTTTCCTTTTATGTTTTATGTCTGCTTAGCCTTATTTAGTTATTTTTCAAATAAACAAATTGTAGAAGCCTGGATTTTCCTTTGGTTTAACTATATCTAACAAAGTCTATTGCTTATTTATACCTTGATAGTCATATAGATAATTCATTATATATATATAAATATATATATATATATATGGCTAGAAGGAAGTATCTCAAACTTGAGCAAAAAGTGGGTTTTATTATTGTTTCATTCATTTTATTATCTTTTTCATTATTTTCTTCAACAGTGCAATTTCATAGCGGCAGTGGCAATATACAAAAAAACTAAGCAAAAAGCAAGTAAAAAATAATTTAATATTTCTGGGAAAAATAAACATGGTTCATAAGAGAAATGCTATTCTGGGTATTATTCATACAACTTAACACCACTTTGTCACTGAACCCAAGAGATAATGAGGAAAGAATACAATGCATCCACCATGATGCTAACCTTATTAGGACTCTGCAGCTTTGCATTTTCCATTACTTTGGTACATAATGTCCACAATTTTTTCTTAAATCCTTTAGCAGCCCATGAATACATGCATTTCATAGGCACCCTACAGAAGCAAACAATCCTATGTGTGCTTACTAAAAGCTGTAGCATATATCTAAAACTATCAGATTCAAGTTTTAAATGGATATTCAATAGTTCCAGAGTTATACTGATGAAATCTCATTCTGGGCTTCATTTTAAAGTTCTTAAGAACTTACTCTTCTGAGGTGGGAGTAGGCTTTCTTCTGATTCTCCATTTATGATTAAAATAGTTTTTTTCTCTTTGGCTTCATTCTGAGATTACAGAGGACTTTTCAGCTTTGACTGAGCTATTTTACCACCCATCTCCAGTAATATTTTTTGCTTTCATCCAACTGCAATAATTTCCACCATATTTGACTTCAACTGTGCTTTTATAATACTTAGTATCAATCCAAAAATAGCTAATGTTCCTAATATTATATCATGCAAGAGAACAGTCTTTTTCTTATGAATAAGCCAGATTCTTATTTCTATTACTTATTTGGCAATAAGTAACCTATAAATAGGTAAATAGTAATGAGCATATAGTAATCTATAAATAGTATATTATCCCATCATTAAAAGTGCTTTCAAAAATAAAATTGTATTTTCAAAATGAATAGCTAGCATCATTCTTCCCTTCTAAATTTTTGTTGCTTCTCTCCTTTAAATTACTGTTAAAAATGATATTTACATAAGTACCTACAAATATATTAATTACTGAATTATGTATTATTATAAGTTTTATGAATTAAGAAAAATCCTAAAATTCTACAATCTATCCAAGGAAAATAAAGAAGTTGAAGACTTCCTTGATCATGGAGTTTCAAATAAATTGCTGTCTCGAGACAAAATCCAAAACAGCAGTGACATTTCTATTTATACTAACCTTTCAGCTAAGAACTGTAATCTGTAAGAATGACTATTGCTCCAATTTTAACACTAAAGCATAGAATTACAGAGATCGAACTGAAGTGAGCTCAAGAGGTTATTTATTCTAGTATCTTTCTCTAAGAATGACTGCATTTTAACAATCCGAGATATGTCCTTCTTTTCTATTTTTCAAAATCTCTAAGGAACAAGATGCTACAACAGGCTTAGCAATTTTCTGTGCTGTGTAATATCCCTTCTTGTTCTCACCATCCCAATCTGCAGATAAGAAGGAAATAAAACTTAGGTTTTGTACTTCTTTTGTAACATTCTTAACAGCCTGTGGTTATAAACAATCACACAAAAAACATGACAAGTTATGAAACTAGTGTTATTTTATTTAAAAAAATTTTTTTGGGGTCCGGTCGTGGGGCCTGAACTCTGGGCCTGGGCGCTGTCCCTCAGCTCTTCAGCTCAGGGCTAATGCTGTACCACTTGAGTTACAGCTCCACTTCTGGCTTTTTTCTTTTTGCTTATGTGGTGCTGAGGAATCGAACCCAGGGCCTCAGGCATGCAAGGCAAGCGCTCTACCACTGAGCCACCTT
>NW_012267262.1:9795383-9948737 GCF_000151885.1 Dipodomys ordii
CCTGAACTCTGGGCCTGGGCGCTGTCCCTCAGCTCTTCAGCTCAAGGCTAGCACTCTACCACTTGAGCCATAGCGCCACTTCCAGCTTTTTTCTTATGTGGTGCTGAGGAATCGAACCCAAGACCTCGAGCATGCAAGGCAAGCGCTCTACCACTGAGCCACCGTCCCAGCCCCAGATCCATTTCTTAATGGTATTCGATTAAGTGTCCATCCCTGAATCTTAGATTTCTCATCTACAAAGTTTCTACCAGGCTTTAGTACATAGATGTAAATAGTAACTTCCTCCCCTACTTCCTAAAATCCTACACTTTATTAGGAGCTCTGGAGCTCCTTATTGTTACATTAGTCAGAATTCAACCAGAAAAACAGAATCTACTGGACTGTGTCTCTGAGAACCTGGCTACATATGTGAAGTGAACACTGAGAAGCAATGGAAGACAGTGAGTCAAATCAGAGATGAGCCACAAGGAGCCCCTTCCACCAAGGCCAAAGAAAAGAGGTCTTAGATCTGGATTTAGAGTTCTGAGTATAGAAGGGTTTCCCTTTGATTACTTCAGCCAAGAAGGCCAAATTCCAGAAAGTATGCTCAGAGCCCTCACACAACCCTGAGAGATCAGCTCCTCAAATGTTTTCTATGAGATTCACTCTTGTAACCCTAGTCCCTAGCCAGCATTGAAAATATCTCCACCATATGCAGAGCTCCATAAGTTCCATTTGAAAACAAGGCTTCCTGTTAGCCAGACATTATCTTATGTGATGTGTAGTTATTAATTCATTCAGTCCTCTCAATCACTTCATGATAGAGGTAATATTATATTCCTTTGTAGGGCAAGAAACTGAGGTACTGAGTAGTAAGTTAACTTGCAGGTAATATGTGATAAAGCTTGGATATTTACTCAATTCAGTATACTCTCCACTATCATATGTCTTCTGTACTATCTCAAATTCACTATGTCTGCAGCCAAAATTTCACATCTTTCTGCATACATTGGTGTATACTTCATACAGTTCTCATTTCTGTCAGTTTTTCTACTTTCACAGTTGTCTCTCTAACTGCTTATTCATTCAATTATATTTATTGGTTGTCCATTCACCAATGCACCTTAGTAACAGCTATCAAGAGGACAGAGCACCATGAACATCTCTCAATCTCTTAAGGACAAAAAGTGGAAGGCCTCTCTGAAGAAGAGGCATCTGAAATCAAGGCCTACACAAGAAGTTTGCTGTGATAATCTGTGGGGGGGAGAGTATTTCAAGCAGAATAAAAACCAAATACCAGACATCTGTAGTTAAGAAAGAACTTGGCATCTTTATAAAAGAAAAAGTTCTGAGAGTTCATGTGGATAAAGCTAAAGGCAGAAAGGGGCCAGATTGTGTAGGTCAAGGTAAAGGTTTTATATGTTATTTGGGATGTGTTGGAAAGCTGTTAGAAGGTTCTTGGCATGATGCTATTTGAAGAGACTAGAGTAGAGTTTAGTAACAACAGTTGGTACCCCGACAAGGTGCCTTTCTAGCAGGCAAGCATACCCCCAAACTCCAGCTGCTGTGAGTCTTGGCTGCTGCCATTTCACAGCTGCACCCTTTTCCTAAGAATTGACCTTGGCAGAAAGTAACCTAGCCAGGAAATATCTTCAGGTTTTTACCTATCGTCTTCTAACAACAGGGAGAGCCCAAGGCCAGTGACTGACTTCAGGGCAGTCTTTCTACTTCAAGGAGGGGCCACTCTGTTGTGTCTTCCACTGGGACTAGACGTCACCTGACCACATGGCTTGGCCATACTTCTTCCCCTATTCTGTGCTTCTTTTTTTGCCTGCCTACATGTTTCACCTGAGAGTATTACTCCCTGGATAAGTCTCTTAAACAAAAAAATATGTTTCTGCTTTTAAGGACACTGACTTCAGATGGAATAAAAGGGAAATCGAATTCTCAACTATTCGTTTCTCATAGTACCTCTAAAATCATCACTTTTTTCCCATTCCCAAACAAACCCGCCCACTTTATTTTCTCTCTCAGCCTCCTCCCATCTGCAAGAGCACCCAAACTGTATTTGATTCTCCTCTATTGCATCTCACATTCTTCAAATATGTCTGACTTTTTGACATCTATTTTTCATGGCCTAAATAGAATCTTAGATCTATGTTTTAAAGTTGTTCACTACCAGGCAACAACACTGATCCTATCTTATGTGCTAGATTCTGTGCAAAGGAAAAGGAAAAATAGTCCTTTCCCTGAAACTGATTTCTGACAGAGGAATTTATAGATAATAGGATACCATCCAAAATTCCTTGTTTTAACTTACTCTAGTTTAGAGCACTCTTCCACTTAAGCCATCAGGTTCATTATCCCTTGACTATACTCTGTCCCTGTTTACCCTCGTCCTTCACTTAAGCAAACATAAATCCCTCTCAACATCCAGTTTTAGGGATTCCTTTGTAGCTGTAGGCCACAAAGACCTAGAGACTTTTTTCTCAGCCTATAGAGAATTAGATTCTATACCATCCACTCATCCACTCATTCATTCAATAATGTGTGAAAACCAATAGCATGGTACCAGATAATAAAAACCAGCTAGAAATTATTACCTATTATTTATAAGCACATATCCTATTTATGCATTTACATTTAAAACCTTAACAAATAGGAAATAAGTAATATTTCTTATTACTATTTCAGGTGATGCTACACATGGTATGATCACCAAATATCACCTCTTGTCATTTGTTTAAATGACTTGATAAAAAATTTATGCCACATTTCATAAACATATCAATTATGTAAAGTAGATTTTACATAATTTACATGTGAGTACACATGTATCTGTTTTTACTTTAAGGGGTACTAGGGTTTGAACTCAAGGACTCATGCTTGCTAGGCAAGTGCTCTAGTGCTACAGCCCTTTTTATTTTTGCCTTGATTACTTTATTTTCCATTTTATCATTTTATTTTTGGTGGTATTCTGGGGCTTGAATTCAGGGTTTTGCACTTGCTAGATTTGCATGATTATTCTGAGCCAAACCTATTGTCCTGTTTTTCACTGGTTATTTTTAGGACAGATCTCACTTCCCACCATTTGTGCACCTGCTTACTGTAGGTTTTATAGTATGTCTAAGGTCACAGGTACATATCACCCTGTCTAGATTCCTTTCTATGGATGGAATCTTGTGGAATCTGCCTAGCTTGGCTTGGCAACATAACTCTCCCAGTCTTAAATCTCCTATGTATTTTTTTGTATGACAGGTATATCCTACTGCATTAAACTGTGGGTTGAGAAGGGGTCTCACTAATTTTTCTGCCTTGGATGATCCCGAACTATGATCCTCCCATTCTTAAGTCTCTTAAGTTCTAGGATTACATGAGTCACCCATGTCTACCCTGCACTGTTTATTTTGTTTCTTTTATATAAGACCTCACTTACTATATGGGCACATACCTGTACCATGGTCTGTGTATTTGAGGCTTCCTGATACAGCTGGGATGACAAACTTGTACCACTGTACCCAGATATTGGTTGAGAAGGAGTCTCATATGAATGCTCAGACTGGCTTTGAATTGCAATCCTCCTGATCACAGCCTCCCAACTAGCTAGGATTACAAATGAGAGCCACAGTGACTAGCCATACCTACCAAGAGATTCTTAGCAAATCAAAGCCAAGAAGGATCCTGAAATATATTTAATATAAACACCTGTACATGGCTCACAGCTCATTGGGGGAGTCATTTCTCATTTTGGAGTCATTTGGGAAACATTATCCAGCTTGAATACCTTGTCCTTCACTTTTTGTGAAGGAGTTACACAACTGTACCATAAGTATGTACCTGTCTGGCTAAACATATCATGTTTACTTGAGCCATGGATTAGGGCTTCAGTGAGGACTGAAAATCTGAGTGCATTAAAGCTACTTCTTTGTTACAATAAAATGCATTCCAGTTGAATATAATCATAGTTCTATTACCTAAGAACATCTAAAGACCCCTTACTCCACAACTAAAATGTAAAAGATCCTATTTCTGAAGTTCCAAGTAAGTTTTCTGAAAAGAACTCTAGAGGAATTTAGGAAAACCAAAGAATAAAGTAAAAATTGAAGCATCACAACATACATTTATATGTAGATTTTAGAAGGTACTCAATATTGCTAATATTGATAAATATTGAAAAATGACTTGCAATTTAAAAAAATTTCTATGTAACAAAGGACTTCTAAATCAACCAGTAACATTGTCTAATAAAATACTATCAATGATGACTAAAATAATTTACTAGATAGACAGCACAGAGCACAGAGCACGGACTCCAAAGCTTATGTTTCTTGCATCTGAATCTTAACTTTGCCTCTTACTAGCTCTGAAACCATTTTAGGACATGGATTGCATTTTCAATTTGTACCTTTATTATCTGTTTCATTGTAAACAAGTGAGATTGTTTAATATTTAGCAAAATAATACAGGTTAATCATGCATTTTCAGTGTAAGCATTTGTTTCTTAATAACGCACCAGATACAGCGCTTGGGACATAGCAATGCTGACAGATCATGAACTTTTCTGTCTGGGCTGGCTTTGAAATGCAGTCTTCAGATCTCAGCCTCCTGAATAGCTAGGGTTGCAAAAATGAGTCACTAGCATTTGGGCCTATTTATTTTCATGGCTTATTTTTAATCAAATCATGAAAAATATAGAGTATATTCCAGTCTGCTACTTTATTAAAGGGTTATCTTCAATCTAAGTACATTTCCTCAGTTGGCTATAAAAATCCAATGCCTATCATACAATTAGATAATTCTAGATGTATCCCTCATCATTATTTTCCATTTTGCATGTATCCAATAAAAGAATCATTCTTTATTCTACAATTAGAATAATGGTAGCACACTTGCAGTTTCAAATCCACAAGCTTATTTAAAATCTTATTTTTAAAAATTCCTTCTCTTGTAGTTGGATAATAAACTTGAAAATACATTAATGTTCAGACTGTCAAGTAGGTAGAGATAATGACATTAAATATGAAGAATACATTGTTGCATGAGTGCAAGATGAGTTTATAAAATATAAATGCCCTGACAGTAAGAAAACATACTGCTATATTCAATTATATCATCTTCTCCAAACACAATTGCTTCTGTGTTTGGTAAATAGATTAAATCCAGGTCACATTCCTGTGTTCAATTGAGTTTCTAGTCACTCCCTTTCCTCTAAGTACTTGCACTCTTTGTTTCTGCATGTTCTTAAGTGTCATCATTTATTGCTATGGGCATGATGGCTACACTTAACTAATAACGACAGTGGTTGTCATTAGATTTTAACTCAGTAACACTAGTCTGACATATCATTTGAAGTATGTCTTCAATTTAAATTTGATTAAAATTACAAACATCCCATCTATTGTGCCAATCAAAATGTTGTCATCCTTTCCTTGAACTTTTCTATGAACTTTCACTAAATAAGTTGTGGCAGCCTGAAAGATAAGGCTAGCCTGAGGTCATGAATGTTTTTAAAAATACAACTCTTGGAATACAGCAGAGTAAGGCCATTTAGGGCTTTTATATAAGGCCTTGAGTTTTAACTATATCTTTGATAGAGCTCAAAGATTCTAACTTTGAACCTCTCATCATGCTGTATACAAAATTGCTCAGTAGATACTAATTTGGTTGGTCATATTTCAAAATCTCAGACCTAATAAATATCTTTGGTAGTGAAATTAGGTATATGTGTCAATTTGTGTGAAATGTGTGAAAACAAGCTTAGGAAATACACACACACACACACACACACACACACACACACAGAAGAAGATAGGTAAAGAGCAAAGGGCAGACAAAATTTTATATATATATATATATATATATATCACATGTCAGATTTTTGCAGCCATCATTTTATTTAATCCTCAAAATAATGGTGGGAGGTGTATAGCCTTATGATCAAGTTTGGATAAGGAAACTTGACTTAGAGATTAAGGGACTTGCCCAGACTTGCTTTTCTGGTAGTGATAAAGAAAGAAAATTGTCCTTGCTGCTTTCCTGAACCTACACAGCTACTCTGAGAGAGTAGACCAAACAGGGTTCTCATTAATCTGGAATCTTAGTTAAGATTATAATGTTCTGTTTTCTGTTTTCTATTTAGAAAGGGACCTGAGGATCATAGTTCTAAGGTAGTCCAGGTAGAAAAGTCTTTGAGACTTCATATCTAAGGGCAAAATGGAGGACTGGCGATATGGCTCAAGTGGTGGAACACTAGCTGTGAACAAGCAAACAGCGCTAATGAACAAGGATCTGGGTTCAAACCCCAGTATTGGCACAAAGCGCATAGGTAGGTATATGATCATACAGAAACTATTCAGACATTTAAGTTATCAAGATAGTGACAGGTTTGTAGGAATCAACAAAGATGTATTAAGTGCAGCATCTGTGTATGTATACATTTCAACATTTAATGAGTATGTTAAAAAATTGTGTTTCTCAATGATTTTATATATTTGACAGTGTAAGGAGCTGTTACCATCAATATGCCTACCTTCTCTACATTTTCCCTCTGGCTATGGGAAAATCTTTAGTAATTATCATTACATGCACATTTATCAAAGGCTTAAAATTTTTGGAATTGGGAAATACATAAAATATATGCCTTTAGTTTTACCCTTAGTTACAGAAATACAAGAATCTTCTCTTTCTCTCTATAATGCTATTTCTCTGCTTTTGAGTACATACAGATAATTGGGAGAGAAAAGTGAAGTAATAATCTCACTTAACACACACACACACTATTTAAATAAAATGATGGTAAGGAAATGGGAAAGCCAACCCTGAGTCCTGAGGCTACTTCAATTAAGTCATGGTTGCCTATAGGTGGGCACCCCACAGTCCAGCATTAGCTTTAGCAGGATAAAGCAGCAACTGGCACAGGAGTATCACATCTGTCTTAAGAACAACCAGAATATGAGGTGTGGCACAATGTGAGTAGTGAGTCATTTATTGAAACTTAAGCTTTTAACACAACCATTAAAAAATCAACAAACGCACGCAAGATACAATGAAACAATAGAATATGTGAGTCCAGGTTCATTAAACTAATGCATTTTTTGAAAAATAAAATATGACAGAACATTTCATTATTGATGCATATATGAGAAAAAGTGTTATGCTGCTATTTAGAATGTGTCCTGTGTGTCGTGGAATTGAAATATTTCCAAATCATCAATAATTAAAATGATGAGAATCCATCATTTCACTGACATTTCCTTCTACATGAAAAGATGGCCTATTTTAAACATGCTCACACATATTCTTGTCAATCACAACCTGTCACAGCAAATTATTTCATTTTGTAGATCATGTGGAGTTAGGAGAAATATCTAGGTTTAAATTTAGATCTTAGGTGTAGTATCAAGGACTTCCTTCATGGATTTTTTTTTGAGACTACATCTTCAAAACCAAGAACACTAAGATGTAAAATCTTATTCATAAAATTCAATTTAACTTCTAGTTAACAAACCTCAAGACTAAAATGAATTAGTGTAAATGAAAACTCTGGTAGCCAAATGGAACAGGATGTACAGAGAGTACCAATATGAAAGTAATTTTAAAGGTAAATCAGAGCTACATAAACTAGAAATTTGAACATAATGTATTAGACATAAGCAGTTTTCTCCTCCATGTTCTTTGAGACATTAAAGTAATCACGAGGATGTGTTTGCCCTGACTATAGATCCTAGCTGTTATAAAGAAACCGAACTCCCATAAACCATATGGAGCTGATCCAAGAATTCTCTCTGTATTATCATTAAGCAAAAGCTTTAGTAAACAGGGAACAGAACCTAAACCTCACTGCCATGAATATGTAAAGTTTTTCAAATGCCTTTTGAAACAATTCATTAACTACATCCCCACAATTCTAGCATAATTATTAATAAATGTCAGAATCTTTTAATGCTAGAATTTATAAGGCCTAATAAGACATTTTCATCAGTAGTCATTACATAAAATGCTTTTTTAAAAATTTTCCCATCCATGATTAATCTTTCTGATTAGGCATTCAACTTTAAAATGTAAGGATTTTTCTAATATTGTATTTCCACAGGGAATGCTTCATGTCAGTTTTGACCTTGGCTTGACCTCTAAATGAAAGCTTTGTGTTTGGAGGTATGTGATGAATAGCTCTCTGGCTTTCTATTAAATGCAATGCCACTGGTTGTCAACAGTGATGCTCAAAAGGAACAGTAAAATAGTTTTTAAAAAATCAAAGATGTTCTATAGTTTTTTTTCTATCTTAGTGAGTAGTCTAACATTACTTTCCAGCATTAGAAAAACTTCACTATGCATATTGATATTCCAAAGCATAAAGAGACCAACACAGTATAAAAACATAAATGCCAAAGAATGTATTGATTTCTTTGGCTTTCTTGTATCAGAAATGAAATTTTTTGGCAATGGTAGATCCATCTGATCACATTGTTGAATAGTATTTTCAGTTTTGACATAATTTTAAACTTGTTTACCCAACTCAAGTGGTTTAAAGGACAAGATGTCTATCCCTATGCCAGGGCAAGTAACAGAATAATTAATCAAACTTTCTATTGTTTAAATTTTTTACATTGAAATAAACTGAATTTGAATCAGAGATGTAAAAAAATCTAGGCTATAATCCCCTCCTTTGTCTGTCTGATTGGATCTATTAGGCATAGTAAGTCCTAATAAAATTGTTGCATGAATAAAATCAGTAAATTAAAAATAAAAACATAGTACTGACTCTAACGTATTTGGGTTCATTGCATATAAAATACTCATGCTCATTTAGAAATACCAGTAATACAAAATCTTGCCAAAAGCTTTTAGCATGTTCAATTTTCTAACTTTTAATGTCTCTTCACCCTACATTTATCAACTATCTTCAAAGTTATGAATTTAAAAAAAATTGTGATCAAATTGCCAAATTATGGATAAAACTATAAAACGTATGTTAAAATGGTAGGCATCAATCTGATTTAGATGATTTGAAAAATTCTGTGACTATGTGGGTAACACATGGCCAGTTCATCCACAATGAGTTAAATATATGTGTGTATGTACACATACATATTTGCACATATAAACAACATTCCAAAACAAATAGCAATTCTCAGACTTATCTAAGAACATAACTAAGATGAGGGGCTTTTTTCCAATTATACTTACACTAAGTCTTTTTAATGGACATGGGTTATGCTAGTCTGTGTCCAAGCTCACCTACAATTTCTTTTCTCAAAAGACAGACACATCTGCCACCTGCTCTACTCCGTGTCCCAGCAACAACTGTCGAGCAGCATAAAGATTGATTATCAGTCAAAAACCATTGCACAACACCAGATTTTGGTGGGTTAAGCTTGCTGATCCAGCAAGAGATGGTGTGAAATTTTCAGGAATGTGTGCCAACATTTTGGTGCTAAAAGAACAGCAGTGCATGTCACAGTGAAACACAGCCAAAGATATGCAGACAAAGCAGAGAAGTTTTTTTGTTGTTGTTATAGACTTGGCTTGAAAAAACGGATAAAAGAAAAAATAAAAAGTAGGAGGAAATTAGTTTGTACATTTAAAAATTACCTACTAAACTTAGTCAAGTGTATGACATTATTATTTTATGCCTACATGTCTAGGAAATTTTCTTCTTGTAGCTTGAATATAAATAATACATGTATGTGTGTATGGATATGTACATTATATAGATATATCTTCCATAATATCATTATTCATAAAATAAGTATTTCTTATTAACTAATCAAGATCTTAATAAAGCAATCATATAAATCTTAATTTTTTAGTTATAGAAATGTATTTTCTCACTGAGATTCATAATTTTATATAACAAGTGTTTCTAAGAATTCAAAATAACATAACATGCTTTTAATTTTAAAGCCAAATCTGAACATGCATGGGTCTATTCTATAATATAGGGAATTTTTAATGATCATTGTAGCAACAAGTTTCTTTACAAGGGCCAAATTATTTTGAACTTTCTAGAGAATTCAAGATATTACTTATTTTTTATGATAAAGTATTATGAAAGAGATGGAAATTTCAGCATCATTTTATATAATACTCTTCATACAAGAGGAATTTTCATCACCTCATCTGTAATGAATCTCAGAATTACTTTTTTTATTTATGCAATTATTGCCTAGACTTGCCTTTGATGCACCAGCTTTATAGGAGTTATGGAAAAAAATTATGTCTAATAAGGTCTAGAAAGCACAGAGAATTACAGCAGTTAAACACACTCAATTTTTATGGCCATGTTCTAATCCCTATGTTATTTAAATCCAATTATCATATATATATAGCACTTGATAGCAAACTCTGAGTACAATGTACTTATCCTTAGATGCTGGTATTTTTATTTCTCTCTTAAAATGTATTCTTTTCCACCAAAGAAAGATGTTTTTTTAATTTTAGAAAATCCTCAAATAACAATAGGCTTTAAAAAACATGACATAGATATAAAATAAACATTATATATAGGTATGTATATGTAGATATGTAAATCTATGTAATATTTTGATGAAGGAATTAAAATCAAGCCATAACATTTACCTTATGAAAAATATTCTTAGGCAAACTACATCTATACAAGAATTATAAGTTCATTATTGGCCACATTTTCTTAATTATATTAATGGATCTGAAAAAAACCACAAGTAGAAATAAATAGATTATACTCAAAACTTTGAACTGTTTTCTGGGAAAATAAGGCTAATGAATTTTATCTGTTGAGTGTCACAGAAACTAAACAGTAAATTCAATAATCTCTGATTTAATTTATTACAGTTTCACCATTTAACCTCCTGCAGGCTCCCTAATGTCTATTCAGATCTATATTAAATTAAGCACCAATGCTAATGAAGGGCAATAAACGTGGCTGTCAGTGGATTTTTCTTTCATTAAGCACATTATCCTCTTACTGAGCTGTAAATGCGTAAACATTAGTTTTGTTAAACCATGCAAAAGAGACAGGATGAAAATCATTTTAAAATTGTGTCCCTTAAGCAATGTACTTTGTATGAGGATAGGGTTTTTTTTTCATTCCTTTTTCACCTTTAATTTTTCTGTGTGGATCTATAAAAGGCTCTCCTGTTGAAACATAAACATCAGCTTCTTGGGGTACATCTTCAGGTTTGAGGGCCTCCTTGCCATCTGCCAAGAACACTCGCCTTGCGGCCGTATTCAGATTTAGCTTGTCCGTGCACTCCTCCAGCAACTAGAAGAAGTAAGAGGTAAGACAAAGTGATTTACAGCAAAGTAAAACATTTCCACAGGATATAAGGTTCTAATGATCAAAATAGAAGCTCAATTGTATCTCTGGTCAAGTTTAATAAATCGATTAATATACTGTATTTTTTAGCAGCTGAAAACATGGAAATAAAAGGTAAATCACAGCAATAAGAATTTCTAATTTTAATTTTGAAACCATGTGTCATTTCTAATAACACTATAAAAGCAATGTCATATGAGTTATATAATCAAGTAGTTGCTAACTACACTATTTTTATACTGATTCTTAAAAGGAAAGGAATGAAACATCATGAGATTTACATATAGCAACAACTTACAGATTTAAATTTCGAAAAAAGTTAACACAATAAATGCCATTTTCCTCATTATTCTATATTCTAAAGAGAGTGAGAAAACACAGCTCTGAACACTCGGAATATTAGTTACCAAGGAGATGGTTGGTGCAGTAACTTTGGCAAAGACTGTTCGAGATCCATTTCTGTAAGCTGTTACTTTAATCACTCTTGGTTGAAGTTTGTATCTTTTAGACAATCTTTGCCAGTTCTGAGCTGAATAAAATGTTAGGGAATTTTCTGAAACTCTAAAAAAGAAAAAAGTACATGAAAATCGGTACATATTAATGATGATATTGTTTATTTTTCAAATTTCTTTTTCAAATATAGACCCTAAAGACTGTCCTACAGATATGAGTATTCCTTAACAAACCTTTAAAGAATGAGATTCTCATTACTTAAATATCCAAACGCATACAAATACTTGTCAACATTGTTCATATCCCAGAATAACTCACTTTTATCATTACACTTATGAAATAACAATAACACTTATGAAAAATTAGATGGTGATAGGAGACAGATGGATAGATAATAGACATAGTCATGTTCTGACAGCAAAAATTATAATAATATGGTTTTGATATCATGAAATAGAAAATGCCAAGTTTTCATGCTTATAAAAGTTCTTTGACCTAAAAGATAATTGAAGAAATTTAAGTAAGTTATTATAACTAAAACTTGACTCTAAATTTAGTTGTATCATCTTCATTTCAATCTATTTGGGGCAGTCAGAATTGAGATTTCTAAGTTGTATTTTTTAACAAAACCAGGGTTTATCTTTACCATTTTCTTAGAACAAGTACACAGCACATTGCCTAACAACCTCTTGACCAGAATTCTCTAACAATATTACATTAAAGTTCTATAAGAAGCAAAATTGGCATTCTAAAGTTTAAAAAACTTCAGGTAAATGTATACAATATATTCACTTATTCAAACACCTAAAAGTAATGGAAATTTCAGTTTCTTAGTTTGACTTTGGTTTTCAGCAACGTTTTTCTGCCTCTGAATTTTGAATAGTTTATTACAATAATCTCAATATGAAAACATGTACAAAATAGTTTTATAATAAGCTTGTTTCAGTTCAACTCTGTTTCAAAATATTAGTTAAATATCAAAAGTATACATTTCTTTCTAGAAAGAAATAACCTGTCAGCAAGATTATTTCCTGTTTCCAACCTGATTCTGCTTCAAATACTTCTCAAGAGTTTTTGATTATTCAGTTTGAAGTGCATCTCATATTTTCCACAGTGTAATTAGCAACATTCTACTCTGGTGCTCTCAAAGAAAGAAAAATAAACAAAACCCAAGAGGTAGGTTATATTTTAATGTCTGAGATAGTCAACTGAATCACTATAAATTCTGCTCAAAGTAAAGACCTTTGGCAATCAGTCAGAAAGAACAGAGAGCAGCTTTGATTACCTCAGTTGACCCACCAGAGCCCTGACATGCCTGTTTCTCTTGGATGCTGATATGAATCGAGAATTGTTTTTACTGTTTGATATGTAGCTATCTGGGTTTGATATTTCCTCATAGCTGTGATCTGTTGCTGTTTGATGTGTACAGCAATCCTGATGTCCTGACCCGTCTGATCCTCCCACTGAATGCAAAAGTCTACTGGGGACAAATGGAGGCCGTAAACTATTATCAGTAGTTTTAATAATTGCTTTTGCCTGGGATGACATTAACTCCCTGAAAGAACCAACACAGGGAAGAACCAATGAATCGATTATAATCACTTATTCACAACAACTCCATAATAACTAGTTGTAGGACAAGTGTTAGACAAAATAGTACACACTTACCCAGTGTTTTACTTAAGGCTTACAATGTTCCTGGGAGATGGGTAGTATATTTATCCCCATTTTACAGACTTACGACATTGAAGGTGAGAGAGGTCTAATAAATTGACAGGGTGAGAGTTTGAACCCAAGCTTAATCTTAAATAAAATCCACTAATATTCATTACTGCACTTAGTAAAAGAAGGAAATCAGTGGAATGCTTGAGACAATGTATGTAATTTTAATTATTAGGTTCTCTTTGTTAAATGTTCTCTCTCTAAAAAACACAAAAGTTCGAGAGAGTTGTGCCCTACCCTTAAGAAGCATGCGAACTATTTCCCCACCAGTGATGAGTGATGGTTGGAGCAGCTGTCCTGTCATCTTTTCCATAGTATTTGGAAAATAGTTGGTGGCAGTATTTCCATAGCAACAGCACCAGAAATTAAGCTCTTCAACTTGGATCAGGAGCAGCAAATAGCCAGAGGAAAGATTCACAGATCTCATGAACCATTCTTGTCCCAAAACAGTCACTCAGAGAACGAATTCTCATGTGACAAAAATGGATCACCTGTCTCAGATAGCTGTTGTCAATGCTGAACCAAAAGAATGTAGATAAAAAGATAAGACCGTCAGGGCTGGGAAGGTGGCTCAGTGGTAGAATGCTTACCTTGCATGCATGAGGCCCTGAGTTCGATTCCTCAGCACCACATAAGCAGAAAAAAGCTGGAAGTGGTGCTATGGCTCAAGTGGTAGAGTGCTAGACTTGAGCTGAAGAGCTGAGGGACAGCACCCAGGCCCAGAGTTCAGGTCCTACGATCAACCAAAAAGAAAGGAAGGAAGGAAGGAAGGAAGGAAAGAATGGAGGGAGGAAGGGAGGGAGGGGGGAGGGACTGTCTTCCTGGATGTCAATCTTACCATCAAGGAATTTATTTAAAGCAATGGCCAGTATGGTAACTTATCATCATAACACAAGACTTTCTTTCTCCCTTCAAAACCCTCCCAATTTATTTTCGAGAATCCTCACGGTGGTATAGCACAGGTACTTAAAGCTATTTTAAGTCTCTACTAAAATTGGCTGTGGGGTCACAGCTGTTAGACCTCTGTTCTTTTCCCTCACTGCTTTACTGAATAGCCATCAGTTGCAAATATTCCAGGGTTATGGGATGCCAGAATAGCGCAGTGATGGTGAGAACAGATGTTGCTCCAACCCCACCCAAGACAAAGTTGCCTAAATCCTGAGCTCCTCCAGCTGTGGCCCTTCCTTGAGGAGTACCTCAGTTTGGGGTTCTTATCTGTTCAGTCATAGGAACTGTGCATCCACGGGCCAGACAATGAATAAATAGTATATCATAATCTTCATTTGATTAATTTTCCATTTTTTTCGTTGGTCATGGGGCCTGAACTCTGGGCCTGGGCACTGTCCCTCAGCTCTTCAGCTCAAGGCTAGAGCTTTACCACTTGAGTCACAGCGCCACTTCCGGGTTTTTCTGCTTATGTGGTGCTGAGGAATGGAACCCAGGACCTCATGCATGCAAAGCAAGCACTCTACCACTGAGCCACCTTCCAATTAATTTCCAATATTAATAGCCAATTACTATAAACACTTTATACATATTTATCATTTTATACTTAGAATAGCCATGGTATTCCCCTTTTACAGCTGAGTGAAGCCAGGACTTAAATAATTTGCCAAGGGCCCACACAACAGAAAAGTGTCAGCGATATGATTGAAACTTTGATTAATTAGCTTTACAATTTCTTCTTAACACTCTTTCTATCTGATTCATCACTGTTAAGCTTCTTTATTTTTCTTTGGTTAGAGAATGAAGGCTCCTATTCAAATGAGTGCAGATGAATAGGTACTACCAGGAAGAAAGTGGCATTTGGAATATGGGGACCATGAGTGGAGGCGAGAGGCAAAGAAGGTATGGCAACATTAGGATCAGTGAACTAATAGTGCTCTCTACCCAATATAGTTCTCATATGTAGATGTATGTTCATCACTGTAGAATACAGTCTTTGTAATTTTCTTTTTTGTTTACTTTCCCCCATTTTTTCTTTCAAAGATCTCTTTCTCCTTTTAAAAAAGGAGTCTTTGAGCCAGGATCCAGTAGCTCATGACTATAATCCCAGCTACTCAGGATGCTGAGATCTGAGCATCAAGGTTTTAAATGAGCCCTGGCAGGAAAGTCTGTGAGACTCTTTTATCCAATTAACCACCAAAAAAATAGAAAATTAAAAAACCCAAAAGTGGAGCTGTGGTGCAAGTAGTAGAGCACTAGTCTTGAGCAAAGAAGCTCAGTGAAAGTGCTCAAGCCCTGAGTTAAAGTTCTAGGACTGGCGCGCGCACGCGTGCACACACACACACACACACACACACACACATATCTTTGAAATCTGAAGTCTTTCTTACATATTAAAGTGAATACTTCTCCACCCCTAAACACACATATATGTGCATGCACAAGTGTGTTTATCGATAGGTGTGTGTATATGCAACATGAGCAGCTTTTGTCTTTAGAGAGTTCAGTCTATTTACATTTGATAATATTCTTCACCATGAAATCTATCTTTCAATTGAAAAAGGTAGACTGTATTAGTGGAAACTTACTATGCATTTTGAAAAAAAATCTAACAATGTCATATCTTATTATAGCATTATAACTTATTATAGCATTTTGAAAAAAATCTAACAATATCATATCTTTCGGTTTCACACTTAAGGATTTCTACCAACTGGTGCTGTTCAGTGATCTCCTATAAATCTCTCCATTATATTGGCAATGTATTATCCTCTACAGCTCTTATCTATGTGCCTTTTTGCTAATTTATATAACACTACTCCATCAAGAAGTGTTTAGGGCCCACTACAGTGGCTCACATCTGCAATCCCAGCTATTTGGGAATTAGAGATCAACAAAATTACAATTCAAGGACAATCCAGGCAAAAGCAGACCTCATAACTAAAAGCAAAAAGGTTGGGACCCAAAGAGTACAGCATGTTCCCATGAGATCATAAGTATTTTAAAAATTTTAACCTAAATTCAAGACGCGTATTTTCTAGAACTCCTTCCGTTATAACAATAATATTCTAATGGAAGGGAGAAATGTTCTAACAGGCACAAACATTAATAAATTTACAATTACTAATTGCAATTAACTGCCAAGGGAAAAGAGCTGGTTGCTGTAGAAATGTAAGGGTTAGGAGCAGAGAAAGACATTACCAGCTGAGCACAGCCAGATGTGACCATCTCAGTAGAAAAGGAGGATCACATGTTATATAATTGTCATGTACCCTCCCTACATAGTGAACTTAAAGTCTGTGGCAACACACACACACACACACACACACACATGCACGCGCGCACGCACACACACAAGCACACATACCACAAAACAAAAAACAAGAGGTGGAGATAAAACTCAATGATGGAGTGACTGCCAAGTACAAAAGAAAGAGACTCTTTCTTCTAAATCATTCCCCTAGATCCTATCAGAATCAATGTACAAAGGGATACATGCTTATGCCTACTAGTATGCGTATGCCTACTGGTATGCTTTGTTTCAAATGATTCATATCCCACTTGGCAAAGATAATATTTTTTGTTTTTCATTTTCTCTTTTAAAAATTTATTAAGGTGATGAACAGGGGGGTTACAGTTACATAAGTAAGGTTCTTTTTTTTAAACACTGTTATTTTGTTTTATGTGTTTTACATTTCCAAAGGAACCTAACCTGTAAAAAAAAATATATATATATATATATGACTTCAAGTGATATAAATCACTTCTATTATTATTTATATTAATATTTATATAAGTGATTATATATGTATATATTTATATATAATCACTTATTCATCAGTAAACTATGATTTCATACAAAATAATGTGTCACAAAAATGCCATTGTCAAAAAATTAAGAAATAAACTATAATAAAGCTGAAGCCAAAAGTTATACCAGGCACTGATCATTAATCATCATTGCCCCAATTTTTCTAGATAAAAACTTTATTATGTACGGAAACTCATCTTGCTTTTATACCCCTGATCAGACTGTAGTGGCAAATACTCAAAGATCTAAATTTAGTGATGGCTGATTAAATAATCTGCTTCTCATCCAACTTTAGCCAATGAGATATGAAAAATCTAATAAGGAGGTGAGGGAGGGGAGAGAAGAACAGAGGAGGAAAAACAAGGAGGAAGAAACAAGAAGGGAGAGAAGGAAAAGGGAGGACAGGAGGAAAGAAGGGAGTGAGGATGAAGGACAAGAAGGAAATCAGCCACCTTCTTTTGAACACTGTTGAGTGAACATGTGATGAATCATCTTGCAAGCAAGTGGGGTTAAGCCAAAGATCTAGAAGGGACCTCAACATTCTGAGGGAAACTAGCAGAGGGAAAGATACAAAGAACCAGTCTCTATGATAGCACTACTGATTCACTAAGATTCAAACCTATAATTGCTCTATCTCTGAAGCTTCTAAGTGAGATAATAAAGGCCCTTTGTTTTCAAAAATCACTTTCAGGTGAGTTTTCTGTTTTTCCTACTGCTTTCTTCTATCTGCATAGAGAAAACTAGATTAAATGTCATGGACACTGGATATTTACTATAACTAATTAAATATAATTAATAATAATATAATTGATTACGTTAGCCTTGTCTGTAATTTCATGATTAGCGTTAATTAATTTCCTAATAGGATAAAAGGCAAGCCAAGTGGTTATTTTTTATCATTGAAATTTCTATAAAGTCAAAAACATTTCGCTAGAAATTTTAGTGTACGCAGACAATGACATGGAATTTTTTTGTCTTTTCTTTTTTGGTATTAGCAATCAAACCCAGGACATTGCATTTGCTAGGCAAGCACTTTGCCACTGAACTACATTCCAGCCCAGACATGGAATTTTAATTCTCCCAGCTCTGCTTTTTTTTTTTTTGAAACACAAAGCATCCTTGACAAGTTTTCATTTCTGTGGTAAAGATCTGTATATGGCTAAAAAATCTATTTATAGATAAGAAATGTGGCTACATGACAGTCCATGGCTCAATAACAAATCATAGGTCTAAGTTATCACTTAGTTTGGATGTGAATTCAACAGCAGAATAATGACAGTTACCAAGGATGTGTACCTGCTGTCACTTCATACTAGTGTTGCCTGTCAAAATGTCTCTTTTTCTTATACAGAGGCCAAAGAATTTTTTTTATTATTGCAAAAATACCATACAGAGGGCTTACAATTACATGGGCAAGATAGTGAGTACCTTTCTTATCAAGCCTTGTGGCCTCCTCCTTTGTTTCCCCTTCCCATCTCCCACTGCCTCCCTACCATCACCCCCACATCCCCCGCCTCCCACCCCACCAAAGGTGTAAAGTTCATTTTTCAACATAACGTCTTGTACATCTCATTGTTGTAATGGGTCCACCTGTAACCTTATTTAAACAGTTTGTTTTTTCCCTTCCCCTCCACAAATTATATCAACATCAAATACAATGAAAGCAGGGCTTATACCCTGGGGGAGGTACATACAAAGCAACAAAGAAATCATCTTATAAATATGTTGGAAACAGTCTCAAGAAAGAAAAAAGCATTTGAAACCTTATCTTGGGGTTCATTTTGCCTAACATCAACTTGTCTGACAGTTTCTGTTTGTCTCAGACAGTTATTGGAAATAAGGGAAAACCATGGGACCTATATTTCTCCAAAGACCTATATTTCTCCTGGCTTACTTCACTTAATATAATTTTTTCCAAGTCTTTCCATTTCCTAACAAATGGGTAATGTCATTCTTTCTGATGGAGGCATAGAATTCCATTGTGTATATATACCACATTTTCTTGATCCATACATCTACTGAGGGGCATCTGGGTTGGTTCCATATCTTAGCTATGGTAAATAATGCTGCAATAAACATAGTTGTGCTGGTAGCTTTAGTATGGTCTTGTTTGTGATCATTTGGGTAAATGTCCAAAAGTGTGGTTGCTGGGTCATAGGGGAGCTCTATGTGGAGTCTTTTGAGGAACCTCCATACTACTTTCCAAAGGGCTGAACAAGTTTACACTCCCACCAACAATGCAGTAGGGTTCCCTTTTGGCCACATCCCCTCCAGCATCTGCTGTTATTAGAGTTCTTGATTATAGCATTCTAACTGGGGTGAGGTGGTATCTCAGTGTTGTTTTGATTTGCATTTCTTTTATGGCTAGAGAGGTTGAGCATTTCTTCATGTGTCTATTGGTCATTCTTATTTCCTCTTCAGAGAACTCTCTTTAAGTCTTTAGCCCACTTATTTATTGGGCAGTTATTTCTTTGAGAATTTGTTGTTGGTAGATTTAATGTTTTGAATTCCAGGTATATTTTAGATATGAGACCCTTGTCCATTGTATGGCTAGTGAAGATCATCTCCCAATGTGTGACCTTTCTATTGATCTTGCTAGCTATGTCCTTTGCCATGCAGAAGATCTGCAGCTTCATGCAGTCCCATTTGTCTAAACTTTCTTTGATTTGTTGTGTTTCTGGGTCTCTATTAAGAAAATTTCGGCCTGTGCCAAGGAGACCTAGGGTTTCTCCTATTCCTTCCTGTAATGTTTTCAGAGTGTCTGCTTTGGCTCCGAGGTCTTTGATCCATTTGGAGTTGATTCTGGTGCAGGGTGATATATAAGGTTCTAGCTTTAGTTTTCTATAGGTGATTAACCAATTTTGCTAGCACCATTTACTGAAGAGACTGTCTTTCTTCTATTCTATTTTTTAGCTCCCTTATCAAAGATTAGGTGGCTATAGGTCTGTGGGTTCATTTCTGGGTTTTCAATTCTATTCAATTGGTCCTGAGGTC
Source organism: Dipodomys ordii (assembly GCF_000151885.1). Lineage (NCBI taxonomy): Eukaryota > Metazoa > Chordata > Mammalia > Rodentia > Heteromyidae > Dipodomys > Dipodomys ordii. The sequence continues at coordinate 9,815,585 of NW_012267262.1, forward strand.
TGTTCTTGTGCCAGTACCAAGCTGTTTTGCTACCAGCACAACTATGTTTATTGCAGCATTATTTACCATAGCTAAGATACGGAACCAACCCAGATGCCCCTCAGTACATGAATGGATCAAGAAAATGTGCACACACACACAATGGAATTCTATGCCTCCATCAGAAAGAATGACATTGCCCCCATTTGTTAGGAAATGGTAAGACTTGGAAAAAAATTACATTAAGTGAAGTCAACCAGGCCCAAAGAAACATAGGTCCCATGGTTTCCTTTATTTGCAATAACTACTTTATGTCTGGGACAAGTAGAAAGGCTCAAAAGCTGCATACATATGGCCAGATAAGATGAAGTTAAGCGAAATTAACCCGAAGATAGGGACAGGAGTGTTTTGTTTTTCTTTCTTGCTGTTGTTTCCAACGTATTTATAAGGTACCATGTGATTTTTTTGTTGTTTTGTATGTCCCTCTCCCACGGCGTGACCCCTGTTTTCACTGTATTTGATGTTGGTATAATTTGGGGAGGGGAAGGGAAAAAACAAATTGTTTAAATAGCGATACAGGTGGACCCATTTAAACAATGAGATGTAGAAGACACTGTTGAAAAATGAACTTTACAATTTAGGGATGGGGGGGAGTGTAGTTGTGGTGGGGGGAGGGAAGAGATGGTAGGGGAAAAACAGAGGAGGAGGCAACACTGCTTGATAAGAAATGTACTCATTACCTTGCTCATGTAACTGTAACCCCTCTGTACAGTATTCTCACAATAAAAAACTTATTTAAAAACTCATCTTTAAGAAAATTATATATTAAGGCTTAATGTTGTAAAGATATTTTTAAGGGCTTGAAGGAAAACCCAAAAAGTTATGAATTGAGGAGAGTGTAATTTGTTGGACATTTTCTGCCACCAATCAATCCCATAGAGTGATCCAACAGCTCATCTTAAAATGATGTAATAGTTCCTAGAAAAGATGACAGACTCAAATGTGCACTTTCGAAAAAGGATCAAAGTATTGTTTCAGTAAAAAATGCCCACCATAAATAAGATGATATAATAAAGTAGATGAACAGATAAGATACTCATAGTGTTCTTGAAAAGCAAGATCTATCTATGAAATAGCAACCTAGATAATCTATGACCAAAAATTATTAGTGTTTATTTTCTTTTGGACGGACTTGCCAGGCGCTGGTGGCTCATGCCTGTAATCCTAGCTACTCAGGAGGCTGAGATCTGAGGATCACGGTTCAAAGCCAGCCCGGGCAGGAAAGTCCATGAGAGTCTTATCTCCAATAAACCACTAAAAACCCGGAAGTAGTGCTGTGGCTCAAGCGGTAGAACACTCGCCTTGAGCTGAAGAGCTGAGGGACAGCACCCGGGCCCAGAGTTCAAGCCCCACAACCGACAAAAAAAATAAAATAAAATAAAAATAAATTTAAAAAATTAAAAAAATGGACTCAATCTTCACTTAATGCACTAAAAGTAATTTTCATCCTTGGGAAACAATTTTTTCATTATTTAGAGAATACTTTATTAGTTTCTGTAATCAAACCCAAGTAGGTAAGGTCTTACATATTTAATATAGAACATTCATTTATCCTGGTACAAATGAAAAAAATAATAAATTAAACATTTAACAGACCAATATGACTGTTAATTTCTGTACAATGCCAACTCAATATGGTAAGCTGGGGTAGTTTTTCCAAAATTGACAGCACAACTAAAGTTTCTAATAATTCCAATTATATATGTGTATTTATTTTCTATCAAAAGATTAATAGGAACAGTATGCTATGCATCAATAGCAGCAACAGATTTTTTTCCAGGCTTTGCAGTCATCTGAACAAAGTTAGACAACTAACATTCCATTAATAACAAGAAACAAAAAGATTTTTAAAACCCTCCCTGAAATGAGAAGTTTCCTTACTGCTTTGGTAACTAGCACCATGTTTTTAGCTTCTCAATCATCATCTGGAAAGAAAACATTCTTTGGTAACATATTAAAAGCAGCTCAGATAAAGCACAGTCACTACTATGTATCATTCAGCAGGTTCGAGGTATTTTTACCTTCACAGAGGTATGAGACAGTACTGTCTTATGCCTATAATAGTAGAGGATACAATTTAGAAGTCATTATTGAGACTTGAATCTACTTTTCTAGCAGAGGATCCAAAGGACAGTCCTCAGGGAACTCTTAAGCGTTGGAAATTCATCGAGCTGCCAGTAGAGTAAGACACACTTTCCATTATGAAAATCATGAAATTACATTCACTATAGGAATGGCAGTTTAAAATCATTAAAACTGGGGCTGGGAAAGTGGCTCAGTGGTAGAGCGCTTGCCTTGCATGCAGGAGGCCCTGGGTTCGATTCCTCAGCACCACATAAGCAAAAAGAAAAAAGCCGGAAGTGGTGCTATGACTCAAGTGGTAGAGCGCTAGCCTTGAGCTGAAGAGCTGAGGGACAGCACCCAGGCCCAGAGTTCAGGCCCCACAACCGGACCCAAAAAAATAAAAAAAATAAAAAATTAAAAAAAATTTAAAAAAAATTAAATAAAATCATTAAAACTGGAAGGGAAAAAACAAATCATTTAAATAGGGTTACAGGTGGACCCATGGCAACAATGAGATGTACAATTTGGTGGGTGAGAGATGGGAAGGGATGGAAAGGGGAAACAAAGGAGGAGGCAACAATGCTTGATAAGAAATGTACTCATTACCTTGCCCATGTAATTGTGACCCCTCTGTGCGGTATTTTCACAATAAAAAAAACTACTTGACTAAAAAAATAATAAAATCATTAAAACTATTTTATCTGTGGAATTGAAGGAGATCTTGTTTATAATATTCTCTGAATTTTAACTTGTAATTATATCTGGAAGCTGCTGACTACTGCATTGGCAGACACTTTCTATGATTATGGTAGAACATGTTGCTAATAAATAATCATTTCTGTCATCCATATCACTTGGAAATACATCAGATTACAACTGGGTAAGAAAAGATTCCTATGGTCCAGCTTTCTCAGAAGTAGCCACAAGCCTGGACTTTGACAGTCATGTGTCCTTCAAATGATGAGTCAAACCAACATGGTTGGTGCTAGTTTTCTTGTGGAAATAAGATCCTAGAGCAGCAGTTTTTACTTTATAACAAGCAAATCTAGATCGAGTGACAGCATAAGAGAAACAATGAAGCAGTATAAGAAAGTGAGAGACGACGATTGATTCATGTAAATACAATAAAAGATAATAGCATCCAATAAATAACATGAAATAAAGTGACTAATCAATGTATAGCTATTATGAATGAATAATGTAGACTAGCATATTTTTTAAAAAAGTACAGTGTCTTATATTAGCGAAAAGTATAACCTCTATCAAGAAGTCAAAGAAAAGCATAAGTATATTTTAATGGTTATTTCTCATTTTAAAAAAGACCATAAAGATGGTAGAAGTCAAGATAAATAAGAATGAGAAGAGAGAATCTTGAACCTCAATTAGGTTTCTCCTCTCTCTGGTAATCATATTACCACCAACAGATCTTAGATTACCATTAGCCTTTATAAACTTTACCCCTTTCGGGTTGAAGCTCATCATTTTCTTTTTCATGAATTTAAAGACCTTAGGGCATTGTTTTCAACTTTCCATTCCAGATAGATGATCAAATCAAAGTTGACTATATCAGGCAAATAATGACAGGAAAGAACTTGGGATTTAAATAAAGAAACAGGTGAAGCATAGTGAAGCAAAAACTACCCAAAAGGAGTAAGAAAGTGTCATATAAGAAAAATAACATATAATAAAAATGACAAAGCCAGAGTTTAAGGGATTCTGAATCAAAGAAAGGGAAAAAAGAGAAACTGAATAAATCAAAGTACATTTAGCTCTGGGAAAAAAACTACCTAAAATGCACAAAACAGTGTTATTAAGCTGAAAATATAAATTCTGAAGACAATAAAATATGTGTAGATACAAACATAATTAGAATTGATGTTTATGTGTATGCATGAAAACATCACAATGAAATCCATTATTTTATAAAATTAATGTATATCCATATACTAAACAAAAAATTAAATTAAGTGAAAGATTTTTACTCTCTAATGGAGAAAAGGACCACAGAAGAAATGTCCCTGCTTGACATTTCTTATAATTGCTAGCAAGTTCGATTAATAAGGGCTCAGACCATACATTCTCTACTTTGTGTTTAGTGGCAAAGTAATTAACTCCCTAGATCTTTGTTTCCTAATTAATAAAATGGAGATGTTTAAAATACTATCTACCTATATTCCTCCCACGGTTGTTTTGGGAACAAAACTGATAATATGCAGGTTAAGTGCTAAGCATGGGTCACTGGCACATAGCAAATAATAATTGTCATCACTGTAATTATCAATAACACAGTTGAAATCAGACCTCAGGGATAATTCTGTTTATTTTATCTTTTTTTTCTTTCATCCAAAGAAATAAAAACTGAAGGACTCTACCCCAGATGACCATCTCTGTAATCCACCTCATCTCCAAATGCTGATAAACATTTACATGGAAAGCATATTTATCTTCTTCAAAATCCATTTTAAGCTATTGAACTAATACTCTCACCTTGGTAAATCATTTGAAATATACTGGACAATTGCATCCACAGCATTCTCATCCAGTACCTCCATTGGTTTCATCAGTGAGGATAAAGACCCACACAATGCTTCTCTGGGATCTTTTGCTTCTTCTATTTTGGCCACTTTCAGCTAAGAATGTTAAAAAATATTTAAATTAGAATTTCAAATTGGTAATGAGCATTTTCACAATTTTCTTCCCATCATGTTCTATACACAGCAATTATTAATAAAAAGTAAAAGAAGAAAAATATAAACACAAATCTCTAATTGGAATAATCCTAGTTATGAATAAAGAAATCTTAATTTGTTGTGAAGTATTTTAATTTTTGGTGTTTCCTAGAACACTGCTCATCTAACCAACTCATATGAGAATATGTTAATGAAAAAGCACAGCACAACGCATTTTAATGCATTTTTTTCGTCTACTCTCATCCCTTCCTTTTTGAACTCCTTTTAAAAGCACTTTCCTCTAAGACTTCTTTTTGTCACAGAATAAAGTCCCTGCTCTCAGAGATCATATTCATGTTATTGCTTTCCCACCCAAGTTTATTGTGTTAAAAGCTCAAAGACATAGCCTCTGTGTTAAGGGAAAGACAGGCATAGAGAACATGAATAAAAGACCAGTCTCCAGGCTTACATATAGTGTCTAGACACCATCTTTGGTTGTAACATGAGCTCAACTGTAGAGTAAAAGCTTATCAATGTGTGTGGCGGGGAGTAAGTTCCTAAAGAAACCACAAAGCTAAGCTAAAATCTTATGACTGACCTCTAAGTCAGATCTCAAACATTGTATAAGCGAGAAATAAAAATGTGTATCACTCTAGCAGATTCTCCACTGATCTTCTCAGATGTGACCATGGAATAAAATGTAACAGGACAACCTTTCCCCAGAGCCAGAGTGATGGAGTCGTCAAGGAAATTGCTCCACTCCAAGAGAAACAAGCCTTTGCAATTCCCATGTAACTTAGCATTAATAGTCATCCAGAGATGTGGTGGATGTACTGCTTTCTACTGTAGAGTTCACCAGGCCACCTGAACTTAAAGAAAACATTATACATCAACCCACCAGCCTAGATTCTGAGCTATATTCAAATGAATTGAATTTGAAGTTTTCTGCACATGATAAACACAAAGATATTTCAATGGTCAAATTACTGGATTGTGAGCTGGGCACGGGTGCTCACACCTGTAATCCTGGCTACTCAGGAGGCTGAGATCTGATGATCACAGTTCAAAGCCAGCCAGGCGAGAAAGTCCATGAGACTCTTTTTTTAAATAAGTTTTTTATTGTGAAAATACTGTACAGAGGGGTTACAATTACTTGAGCAAGGTAATGAGTACATTTCTTATCAAGCATTGTTGCCTCCTCCTTTGTTTTTCCCCTACCATCCCTGCCCTCCTCATCTCCACGATTATGCCCCAACCCCGCAGCCAAAGTTGTAAAGTTCGTTTTTCAACATAGCATCTTGTACATCTCATTGTTGCAATGGGTCCACCTCTATTCCTATTTAAACAATTTGTTTTTTCCCTTCCCCTCCCCAAATTATACCAACATCAAATACAGTAGAAACAGAGGTTATACTGTGGGGGAGGGACATACAAAGCAACAAAGAAATATCTTATAAATATTTTAGAAACAATAGCAAGAAAGAAAAAAACCACTGTGTCCTTATCTTGGGGTTCATTTTGCCTAACATCATCTTATCTGACCGTTTCTGCTTGTCTCAGACATATACTAGTTATTGCAAATGAGGGAAACCATGGGAGCTATGCTTCTTTGAGCCTGGCTTACTTCACTTAATACAATTTTTTTCCATGAGACTCATCTCAAATTAACCAGCAAAAACCTGGGAGCAGAACTGTGCCTAAGGTGGTAGAGCACCAGTCCTGAGTAAAAGGCGTAGACAGCATGCAGGCTCTGAGTTCAAGCCCCAATATCAGCACACACAACAAAAATGTAAAGAAAAAAGTAGGTTAATCTACTTGTAAGTTAAAGCAGTTTGAACTATGTGAATATGGTAGACGTTTAATTATTATTAGATGAATCTCAATAGGAAAAGATACACATCTTCTCACAGTTTAATAAGACAAGGTGCTTTTCTCTTCCCAGAACGCTTGTGGAAATTCCATTGGAGACCAAAGAGCTATTGGCTTTCATACTGTCTATCACATTCCAAGCCTCTCATTTATTTCTGAAGACTTAAATCCAACCCTTAAAACATTTTGCCCACCCTCCTTGGATTCTTTCATAAGTTCAGTCCTTCCTAACTAGAGACTATTGATTTTTAAAAGTACAGCAGCATATACTTATGCAGAATTAGAGAGTAAATTATTTTGCAGAATGAAATCTTTTTGACTATTCCAGTGTGTTTATTGCATAATTCAATTACTTGAAAATAAATGTGCACTTGTTCAGAATTACCTCATGAAATATGGCAATCATTTTTACTTATGCTTGCTTACAACCTTAATTTTCAATGAAAGAGAATAATTTTAGAGATGGGTAGTTTTATTCTGTAAAATAATTTCAAGATGCTTTAGGAGAATCAGTTATGTAAGTGTAAAATCATTACCATTATTAAGCCACAGTATTTCTTCTTTACTGTTACTATAAAAAAACAGTGCCAATTCTTCTTTGCTGTCACTATAAAAACAATGACACCCCAGTAAAACTTGAACATGTTCACAGGGTAAGTATAATATGCAGAACAGTATGTCAGATAATGTTTCTTACCTTATTAAATAAATAGGACTAACTGAACTAATTACTAGTCCAAAATTAAAGAAACAAAAGCATGTTGATGGACATTAAATGCTATGGGGTAACAAACATAAATGGAAGCACTGCCTTATGGTTTATTAATCCATGCAGTTTATTTACTGACATACTAACAAGCTACTAGCTGTTACTTCCTATTGTAACAGTTTTACATGAATATGTGTTCCTTTCTCTCATGCTCATTCTGCAATCCAATCCATTATTATCAACAAAAGGTATTTGAGTCCACAGTGGTTATGGCACTTGGGCACTAAAGCCAGGCAGCATCTAGACAGCATCTGGGTTTGCATCCCAGTCTCTGTGTCACTTTGGGCATGTCACATAAGCTATTTGTCCTCCAGTTTCTTCATCTGTAAAATGGGGATTCAAAAGTGCCCATCTAGTAAAGCAGACAAATTGGCACACGGTTGGTGCTGTATGTCAGCTACTAAAGAACCGTGTTTCCGTGTGCTCAAGTTGGGGAACTAAGTCTCTAGTAGCATTTCATGGAGCATTTTCAAGGAGCATGCAAGTATGGATAGTTTAATGATTATCAGTTTCCAGATTCTTCTCTCCCATATATATGCTTCCTGGCAGAGCATTTTCCCAACAAGCTGCCTGTCAGAATTACACTTCTTTTATGCTCATTGCAGGCCCTCAAACCCAGAGGCAACTTCACAATGGCTTTAGTCATGTTTTAATGTAGTATTATATCTACACAATACAGTTTCAGCCATTAATAATAAAATTTTGTTGTTTCCTGAAAAAGATGGAAAGGAGATCATTATGATCATGATGTTAATGGAACAAGCCTATGGAAACTAGCAAGGGGTGAAGGCGGGGAGGGAAATAAAACAAAAAAAAACCAATACCATGCTGGGAGCCGATGGCTCATGCCTGTAATCCTAGCTACTCAGGAGGCTGAGATTTGAAGATCACGGTTCAAAGCCAGCCCTGGCAAGAAAAGTTTTTGAGACTCTTATCTCTAATAAACCACTCAGAAAACCAGAAGTGGTGTTGTGACTCAAGTGCTAGAGTGCTTGCCTTGAGCTGAAGAGCTGAGGGGCAGGGCTCCGGTCTAGGATTCAAGCCCTGTGACCAGCAAAAACAAAACAAAAAACAACAACAACCAAAACCAAGACCATGATAATGAAAGGGGAACCACTAGGAGGTGAAAAGACAGGAAAAGAAAAAAGACAGAGCAATAGAGGGAGTGTTCAAAATCAAACCACATTATATACTCCTAAAGAAATGTCATGATGAAACCCTTTTTTAAAAAAAAACAATTTAATTTATGCTAAGAATAAAGAGAAATTTAAGTAACACTTCACTAATCTGTAACATATATGGATTTTTTTCTTCATGATGTTTGGTTGGTTGGTTGGTTCTCGTTTGTTCTTTTGATGCCCGTGCTGGGTCATGAACACAGTGTCTCTCATTTTCATTTAGCTTTTCTGCTAACAGTGCTCTACCACTTGCACCATGCTTCTGGTCCCAGCTTTTTGCTGGTTAACTATTTTATTCCTTCCCCAAACTCCCAGGCTGGCTTCAATTAGAGCAGCTAGATTATTGGCATGATTCACTGATCCCTGGTTCTTTGAATAAGTTTAATAAGTACCCAAAAATGGTTACATTGCCAGGTACCAGTAGCTCACACCTGTACTTCTAGCTATTCAGGAGGTTGAGGTCTGAGGATCGCAGTTTGAAGGCAGGGAAGTCCAGAGACTCTTAGTTCCAATTATCCACCAGAAAAGCAGAAGTAGTACTCTGGCTAAAAGTAGTAGAACACTAGCTTTGAGGGAAAATGCTTAGAGACAGCATCAAGGCCCTGAATTCAAGCCCTATGACTGACGAAAAAGAAAAAAAATGGTTAAAGTTACTTTCAATAAGTGTGTACTATTAATAGTTATATAAAAAATTCAATCTTATTCCTCTCATCTACCTGTACTCAGTGGTACACACTTGCCCAACATGTGTGAGACATAGAATTTAATTGTCCTCACTGCCAAATAGAATTGTTCTTCCACTTGTAGTTTTATCATAGACAATGTAATCATAATTTTGATTAACTTGTCCTTATAATCAATTTCAGGTAGATAGCAATGGCTTACACCTATAATCCTAGCTACTCAGGAGGCTGAGATCTGATAGTCAGAGTTCAAAACTAAACTGGGCAGAAAAGTCTGAGAGATTCTTATCTCCAATTAACCAGCAAAATGCTGGAATTGGGTATGACCTAAGTAGTAAAGCATCAGACCTGATTGAAACAGCCAAAAGAAAGAATAGGCCCTGAGTTCAAGCCCCAGTATCCATACACACACACACACACACACACACACACAATTTGAGAAACAACTAGAGTTACTGCAGAAATGTCCATATTGAAGTTCAAATAAATAGCATATAACAATGATATGCCTTAAGAAGAATATCATATTCTTGGAATTAGCCACTGTTATAATATTTGAGTATTTTCAAAATCTCATTTATGATTTTAAAGATTATCTTTTTAAACAAAGGTTTGGCAAATTTTACAATAGTTTTAGAAAAGTTATTCTAGAATGGGTAGTGAAATTTTCACTTTTTGAAATTATATGCACTCAATTTTTCAAATCATATTCAAGGAGGAATTTCAAAGAATAATAAGTGACATTTTGTGATTATAAATGATTTCAATCATATTTAAAATACTTAACCATATTTAAAACATTCAATTGTATTTTAAAATATTTAAAAAATGATATTCACATTTGTGCAAATATGTGTGTTTGTATGTGTATGTTAAACTTCCAGGTATTTTAAAGAAAGCTGAGTTCAAAATATCTAATTAGCCCAATGTCCCCTTTCATGGGGACATGAGAACATATCCAATTATCTTGAAAAAGGCAATTAAAATTACTATTAATAATCTTAATTCTAAGATGTGTTATAATTTATTTGATAATTACATTTCCCACAAAGATACTGTCAACATAAACTGTGAAAGTGTAGATCCATCCTGTTTACAAGTAGGAGAGACAATATGCTCACTGTTCTGTTGTACTTAAATGCTGTATTGCAGTTTTTCTTAACAGGCAATATGTGAGATGAAACATGTCTGATTTTATGCTTTATAACTTCCATTCTGAATATATTCAAGTAAAATATATTCAAGTACAACACATGTCAGAAAACAATTTAAATAAACTAAGAAAAATAGTAACTGTGTCTTTCATTTTAAACATACATGTTATGGTTTAAATATAATCTTCAATCAGAAATGCAAGATATTTATATGTCCTGATTTATGAAGCTACTATGATTAAATATTTGATCTATTTGGAATTCAGGTTTTATATTTTCATAAATTTATTCTGAATCAAAGTGTGAGTCCATAATATTGGAAAAAAATCAAGAGATTATGTTTTGAGAAGATGCATGATTTTTTAAATTAATTATTTCTATCAATTCCACTGATTCTATAAGGAAGAAAAGAATAAATACTATTTTGATTTTTAATACATACTGGAAGAAAATGTACCCTTTAAATCAAGGTGAGGTTTACTATTATTGTTGTTTTTCTTCAAAAACATACATTAGAATAAATATTTTTCTAAATACCAAAATAAATACAATACATGGTTCTGGCATATTTATTTCTTTGAAAAGGTGTTCTGAATCTTAGACAACATAAATACTAAGTAGTGTGGCGGTTGCCATGGTAACAAGTAAATAGCCTAAAATACATACAATTTATCAAATGTATCCACATTTCCCATAAATATGCATTTTTGTAGGTAAAATATTCATTTTGCTTTATTTCCTTATTTAGAAAGAGAAGCATGTTATTCATTAATGATAAATGATTATTATGTAGCAATGGAATAAGCTCCAAGAATTTTTAAATAAACATAAAACATTTAAAGGTTTCAATTTTTATTATTTTGTTATTTTTATTATCCAATATAAAGACAGGAAAAAAACTCCTTTTACTCAATATGATTTTAATAGTATTCTAGTTAGGGTAAAAGCTCATAAACTTCTTTTCCTTCCAAAATGAAACCCCCTTTTCTTTTGCTTAAGTTTATTATTCACATGAAGTAATTCAGCACTTGACCTTGGAAAACATAAAGCTCTGTTGAACACAAAGAAGCACAAAAAGGTTAATGCTAATCCAGGAGCAACTACTTGAATAAATGATGTGAGAATCTTTATATTAGTTTTTCCCTTTCTCCTCTCTCTATGCCAAGTAGAATTTTCTGTTTTACCCGAGAGGCACAGAGACTACATCGCACAAGACATGTGAATTTTATACTTCCAGCCTAAGAAAGTTTAACATATATTTATACAGTTGGAAAGGGAAGCAATGTTATTAGACATACAAAAAATGTACCTCTATGAAAGAGACCAAAATAAGCTAATCAAAACAGAACAGAAAAGTTGTTCAACTATTTCTGTGAAATACAATTTTCAAATCTGATGGCATGTACTTAGGCTTCTAATTTGTTAACTATTCTGTGGTGAAATTTAAATTTTAAAAGATAACTAGCTAGATAGGGCATGAAATGTGAGGTAATAAAATGGTGCCTCACACCTTCATAAGGAAACCTTGTGCTGTGACAACTAAGCCTGCAAAAGTAAAATTAATATCATTACCACAAATATGCGTGATCCTTTCTACTTTCACTGAGATCTCATTTACTTATGCAAATAATGCCAGACAAAAGTAATTGCTATTGTGTTTTTATGAACATAGAGTCTCTAATGTAAAAAATGCACAAGCTCCTTCTTATCCTCAGATATGTTGCTATTTCTAGAGCAAGTACCAAACTTCGTAGGTACTATGTGTTCTTTACATATGCATTTGCAAATGGAATATCTTTTCTGTCCTCACTAAGCACTTATCATGCACTGTGGCTTTGCAGTACGTGTTGTAACAGGAAATCTGCAGTAGCATGAATATCCATTTCCTGCTTTACAATCTCATGTGTTTATATTTAGTGCATCCAGGGAAGGAAGTAAGGGTCTTGTACCCTCTGAGCAAGTATTCTACTAGTTGAGTCATGACCTCAATCCTTTTACTATTTTTGTTGTTGTTAGTTTTTCAGATTGTGTTCTGCACATTTATCTCTTCAGTTGCTGAGATTACAAATTTATATTACCACATTTGACTTAATTTTTTTATTTTTAAACACAAATATTTAAAAGAATCTATTTAGCTTAGGTTTTCTCATAGAATTACCATTAGCAGTGAAGATTTATTCTTACTACAGATTTTTAGCAACCTCAGTGTATGAAGGATGGGAGGGTAGAGGAGGGAAAGGGAGGGCAGGGGAAAGGAGGGGAGAAATGGTTCCAATGGCAGGACACTTGCAAGTGTTCTAGCAAGAAGCCCTGAGTTCATATTCAAGTATTAAAAAAAACTCCGTCTTCAATGACCTCATAGTTAGATTCTAATTGCAACATAAGAGCTTTCAATGCATATATGTTGTGATATCAACACATGATATCACAACAGCATTTTATATATTGGGAAAGGCATATGTAAATTCTTAGCTACATAGTGGTGCATAATCTCAAAACATACATCATATTTATGAATTAAATTGAGATAATTTGATAATGGTATAACTGGCCAAATAGTCACTAGAAAATCTTATATGCACCTATATTCAAATAACTATATTCAGTTAACTTGGTGTTCTAAAGCTCTTCAACTCAAAATAGAAAAGATTAGGCTGACTGCTAGAAGTCAGCCTATAAGTGAAAAAGAAATGATTCCATCTTCACTGCCATTTGGCACTGAGCCTGAATCAGGTTTGATTCAGTTCTGTGTATTATAGCTTCCATTTTGCCAGTGAGGAGATGTAGCTACAATGACCACTGCACCATGAACCACTATGTTCTCTGACACCTAAACTTAATGTCTCTGCTTTCTGCCAGTCTCTTTTCTGTGCACTATATGCACTTAGGCAAATTTGTACATGCTTCATGTACTATTTCTTTGACAATATAATTTCCATTTTGAATTTTCCAACTTTACAAAAATTGTATACTGTGGTGATGGCAACCTCCTCACAATTTCCCTAATCTTGCCACAGTCATACCGATTCACTTAGAAGCAATACAATTTGGAACTCAGTACTTTGCAAAATTTTCCATTCAACTGTCTGCAGAGAGTGACCTAACTCCTGAGCTGTCAGCATAGCCTCAAGTGGCCTGGCACAACATGGTCATTAGAATATTGTACTTTTTCTGAAACATTAAAACACACAATGTCAAATTTATACAATATCTGTGTTAATTTTTAATATGTTTCCCAAATATAGTTTTCATTTGATGATAAACCACACAAAGGCCATAAGTACAAAGCATGTACTGAGAATAAGATTGGTGATAATATTTAAATAATACAGCTGATAACCTTCAGATTTATTCAGGATGCAGAAACATGACCCTCTATAACTTGATGATTGCCAAAAGAAAAACATCAAACTTCTTTTTACAGCTCTACGGTTTTTTTTCTTAAAGATAATTTATAGCTTTAAGTCTGATGTTTGATATTTACTTGTAATTCTTTGATTATAATCCTAACACCCACTAATCAGCATGGCTAAACTTTAAGCATGAACAGAGTATGCACAGTGAAGTGCTTGACATATTGAGGCACCATGCTAAGTAACTTGACCTCTTTTAAATAAGGAATAATGGGAAGAAAATTGTTCTGTTTGCCAAGTAAATAGAAATCTCTATGACTGAGGGTTTTCAAATTAGAGCAGTCTTTTAAAAGTATACTGTAATACAGCTTGCTTGAAGGGCAAGTTAATTTAAACTTTAGAAGACAAAGAAAGAATTTAAGTATCTGTTAAATATTTATGACTATTGATGCAGAATAGAAAGAACAGAATAGGTTACATTACATAGATAATTTGACTAATGCAAAGAAAAAATCTTAAACCTTTCCTTGTTATTCCTTTTAATCATTCCCCCCATCTTTCACTATCTTAAAGTATTGTAAATATTTATTTTTGCCTATACTAGAAAATGGAAACAACCGATTTTTAAAACAAGGGGAAGAAATTCGATAATTGGACATGTTATTTTAACTTGGGAAGGTGTGATATTAACCAATTCGTATCACTTAGAAACACATAAACTACTGGGAAATAATTAACATAGTATCTTAAAAGCCAATGTTCCAGATGAATTTATTGCCTTTCAATGATAAGGTCATATTATCATATAAGAAGTGAAAAGTATAATTTCAATATTGCAAGCCTTTTTATTCTCTAACTCAGCAGGAAAAATGATTTAAGAAGAAAGGAATCCAAGGATTGATTTCATTTAGAACAAATCTTAGCTTCCTTTGTTTTAGCTCCATCATTCTAAGTTCTTTCAATTTCTCAAATTTAAATTTCAGAATTTCCTAGCCAGAAGTAAGTGGCTCAAGCCTATAATCTCAGCTACTCAGGAGGCTAAGCTATGAGGATCAAGGTTTGGAACAAACCTGAGATACTGTTAACTCCAGTCAAGGAGCAAAAACCTGGAACTAGAGGTATGGCTCAAGTAGTAGCGCTCCAACATGAGTGAAATAGAGGACAAGACCTGGAATTCAGGTATACAACACACACACACACACACACACACACACACACACACACACACACACATTAATTGCTATTTGCTTTCCAACCTGTTAATTTTTCTTTTTTTTCTTAGGATTTGAAGTGTCCTGCTGCTTGAACCAAGTGGTTGTCCTAAGACAAGACATAAATCCAACTTAGGGAAAAGTTTCTAGAGGAAAAGAGAAAGCCCTTGTAAATGAATTAAAAAGATTATATATAGCTGGGAATTGCAACAAAATTGTGTTTTAAAATGCTTAATTAGGCCGGCCACTGGTGACTCATGCCCATAATTCTATTTATTCAAGAGGCTGAGATTTTATGATCATAGTTTGAAGACAGCTTGGTTACGAAATTCTGAAATACTTGTTTCCAATAAACTATCGAAAAGGCAGAAGCGGACCTGTGGATCAAGTGGTAAAGCACTAGCCTTGAGCACAAAAGCTCAGTGATAGCACCCTGTCCCTGAATTCAAGCCCCAGAACTAGCATCAAAAAATGCTCAATTAATAACACTTGAAAGTTAAAGATTGTGGAAAATAACTATTATTTGGTTAAAGAAGGGAAATAATGTAAACAAGATGAGAAGTTTCTGTATCATGAATCTATATGAGTATATACCAGGAGAGTAAGAACATGACTATGATTAGACAAAGACCCAAACAAGAAAAGAAGTCATATATATAGCGTGTTTAGAATAGGGGAAGAGTCTGATTATGATAAACTGAGCTATTGATAGGAAAAAATATTATTCCTAACTTTTGTTATCAGTTAAAACAATGTTAGGTATCTTACAGAGAAAGTTTGATCACTAAATTATTGTTTGATCCTAAATTTCTTTCTATACTTAAGTACCAGAGAAATACTCTATCATGGCAGTTCCCAGGTTAGAAAGGGAAGAGTACTTTATTGTTATTTATATCACTGGACTAAGAAAGAAATGGGAACGAGTATTTACTCTTAATCTCTCCCACCCCCCTCACTTCTGGAAACACAAAGCAATCACACACTCTTTCCTTTGCCTCTTAAGGCACTCCAGACCACGAAGTTTTATAACTAAAACATTGTAATGAGAATAGTAAGGAGGGAATATTTATATTTATCAAACCAATGCTGAAATCAATCATTTATTTAATAACTGAAAAGATACAACTAAAATAAATGGTCCTGTAGCTTCAGTAGATGGGAAGGCAGTGTATCACATGGCCAAGCTCACTGGACCTGGGTCAAGTTCTGGAGCTCGAAACTAAACTCTCTTGGGTTCATTTTTCCTGATCTGATTTTTTAAAATGGGAACGAAAAGACTGTTAAAAGTCCTTTCATCACTAACATATTAGCCACTTAAGAGAATATTTCAGATAGAAGATGACTGAGATATACTGGAGTGTGGTCTTTTTGAACCTGCCACACAATAAATCTCCTTTCTCTGCAAAGAATATCTAGAAATATTTGTTTCCTCTTCTTTTGTGTTACTAACTGTGCCATATTTGGATAGCTTAAATTTCTGTAAACTGAAGCATGGGAAGATGTTCCCTGTCTTTGGAAAAACATGTATTTTTTTCAAACCAGTTTATCTAAAGAAAGAATTGGTACTTTGACCAAAAAGCCAAACAGGTATGCTGGGTGGTGGTTTGGCTGTGTTAGTCTGAAGATTTATGTGTTGGAAGTTTTGTCTTCATGGAGTATGCCCTCAACATGGATTAGGATAGTTCTTATGAGACCCCTAAGTTGGTTCTCACCAGAGTGACTTGTTATAAAAGCTCAAGTTTGGCCCCTGAATCATTCTTTGGCTAAATGTCTGGTAGTGTGACCTGCTCTCTCATGTCCTCCCACCACTGTGGTGCCATTTACTGTGATGCCTTCACCAAAGCCATCAGCTCATAATCTCCAGAACTGATAGGAATTAAATCTCTTTCCTTTATAAAGTAATCCTGCTTCCGATGTTCCATTATAATAACAAAAACATAATACACTGGTATATTAGAAGGTAGAAAGAGAAATGAAGGCAAATTGGTTGGGTTTTAGAAAGAAACAATCTAAAAGTCTGCACTGAGACTGGGATCATGAAGACCAGAAGAAAGGAGTTAAGAGCAGTGATAATCAGCATTCTGATTCTTTCATTGGACGTATTATATATATGAATAGCAAAATCCTGAAGAAAGAACAGACATTTTGGCTACTAAATCTTAGTGATTCAACCCATTTTGCTGATAATTTTCTTTTTATTATACTTGACGTTTCCCAGAACAAATACATAGTGAAGTTCAGAGTTCTTTACCTTCCAGAAAAACTTTGTGAAGGCCTATCACATATATAGTATTTTTACTGCATATAAAATGAGAATGAATAAAATTTGACATGAAACAAACAGAATTACTCCTAAGTAACATAGAAAACCATATTTATTGACTTATAATCAGTACCATATAGATTAATAGTCTTTTTCCATAAAGATGAAACTAAGATGGTACACACCAAACAATCCACAAAAGATAACATAACCTCATTATTGCAAAGAAATTCAACTCATTTCATCATATATTTATTATCAGCTGATATATGCCACTAGATAGATAAAAAATGTAAACTAATTTATTTTGGTAAAATTGACCCAAATATGTTTCTAATCATTTCAAATGCTTCAGGTTTGTCTATGTATACAGTGCCAAACATTATATCTTGGCTTCTGGATGAATATCTGCTCTGAATCTAAGGCAATAACAAGTAACAATAGCACTTGAATCCTGATATATGAAATGGAATAAATTATGGGCAAAGACCAAAACAACTGTTTCAGAGAACCTACAAAAATCTCATTCCATATTTGACTATACTTTCCTATCTTGATGCTTATTTTGCAGGATTACCTGACTTTAAGACTAACGTCACTGTATTGATGTTGGTATAATTTGGGGAGGAGGGAAGGAAAAATAAATTGTTTAAATAGGGATACAGGGGGATCCATTGCAACAATGAGATGTCAAAAAACTAACTTTACAACTTTGGCGAGGGGCGGGGAAGTATAGTTATGGAGATGGGAGCACAGGTAGGGGAAAAACAGAGGAGGAGGCAACAATGCTTGATAAGAAATGTACTCATTACCTTGCTCTTGTACTTGTAACCCCTCTGTACGGTATTGTCACAATAAAAACTTATTAAAAAGACTAACATCAAATCTATTTCTAAGTGTATCTTCCTCTGTATTAATATTTTCAAATATTATATTTTGTATATATAATCAATGTTATATATTGTGTATATATAATCAACAAAACTGACTGATACCTCACTTTATAAATTAAAAGTTTTAAATCCTGAATTTAAATACATATGCATGTATAGTACTATGGGATATTTTCTTTTCTTGTATTCAAATAAGAATATGTATGTAAGTTGCTCCAAATAAACTAAAAATAAGTAATTCAATATTCACAGAGAAATATTCATAGAGATGAAAATTGTAGACCAGGATTTATACTGCTGACACAGATTTTTAAAACCATATAGTCTTCCAAATTAATATATTTGAGTGCCTTTCTCTAATGTTCCTGCTTCACCTGCAGCACATCAGACAAGGTAATAATTTATGATAATCATATGAAAATATACAATTAATATTCATCACCTCTCATTTCTCATCACTTTAGATGATCAGTAATGCAGAGTGAAAATGCTGTCAGATTTCTAATTGCTTTGTAATGGGCTTGAAACAGGGAAATCATTAAAGGCAAACAATCTGTCATTTGTTATTTTAACTATCTATCACACCAAAAAACTCATTAAAGAATTTGCTAATGAGCTACAAAAGACTATACTCATGGCGATTCCATAGGAGAATGAAAAGTAATACCATAAATTGTTACAAAATATGGTATTTTGTGGAAATTCATTAGAAAACATCTAGTCTTCAGTATATTTTTTAAGCTGTGTGCTTTCATTATTTTGGCATTTAATCCATCATCGTAGAAATCCCTCTAGCATATAAAACTTGTTTTTCATCCATCTCCAAATAATTAAACTGAAAGGTTGAGAGGAGTTGAAATGCTAAATGTGTTTCTTACTAGAAAACTGACACAAGTAATAAAAAATAATACCATAGCAACTCTCACACTAGGTGAAGAATATAGTTTGAAATATGATTTTTATCCTCATATCTCTTGTGGATATAAACAGTTGAAGTTGCAGTGCTTCTTTTCCTGTTAGACAGAGCTATCATCTTACAAAATTATATTCAACTCTTGCAACGAAGGATAGTAACACTAAATTCTGAATAATAATATCATTCTGAAATTTTTGAAGCTACTAGCCAATACCAAAATGTGTCATAGTATTACTTTGGATAATTTTCTCAGAGAAAACAAATCATTTATCTTTATAAATCCTACCTTTTTATAATGATACTATGTAAAAAAAAGGAGGCAAATAAACCAAAACTAGAAATAATTGGTTAATGTATACAATACAGATGCATTTTTAGAAAAATATATATGATCTGAATATGTCAATGCTGCTTTCCATTTTATTTATGATGGATTAAATCACAAATTCAATTCCAATATCAGAACATGAGTCTTATTAATAAAGCTAACTTCTTCTAAATATGTAGGCCGATTATTATCTATTAAATTACACAAATTTAAAAACCCAAATGCAATTGCATATTAAGCAAGGTGCCCTGGTTAATATATACTAGTAAATTCCAATCTAACTTTAAAAGGTTCCATAACACCCTGGAAACATCTTCATTATACTCTCTAATTGACTTAAACAGACTTCCTATCAACTGTTTAACACATCTTAACCCATAAATTAACACCACTTGATCATATTAACCTTTCTTTTGTGAGTCAATTACATGACAATTTTTTAAATGTAGGTTTTAAAATTTCAGATTTAAAAATTAAGGAAGAAAGCTTAAAAAGCAATATTCAGCTGGGTACCATGACTCATACTTGTAGTCCTAGGTACCTGGGAGGCTGAGAGTTGAGGGCCATGCTTCAAAGCCAGCCAAGGCAGGAAAGTCCTTTGAGACTCTTATCTCAAATTAACCACCAAAAAAATCTGGAAATAGAACTGTGTAGCACAGTACTAGCTGTGAATGAAAAAGCTCAGGGACAGTGCCTAGGCCCTCATTTCAAGCCCCCATTCTGGCACCAAAAAAATAAAAGTAAAAAAGCAATGTTCTCATATAACTGAAAGAGATGATCATACTTCTCAGGATAGTTGGAATATACACAGAGAAGTCATACGAAGAGAAAGAGGGGGAAAAAGAAGAGAAAGAGGGAAAGAACTAGTGGAGAAAATTAGTTGATACTAATTATGATTACTAAAGGAAAACAAAAGATGGATTCTATGTAATATATTTAACAGGTTTGTGGAATGCTAAAGAAAAACATCAATTGTGAAGGGATAGGAAAATTGCAATAAGATTACAGGTAACGACCTTTAAAAAGTTTGAAATACGCATATAATTGAAATTAAGCAAATAAATAAGAAAAACAGCAACAGGTTTGCTTTTCCTTAGACAAATTCAGTACATTTTCACTGATGATGGAGTATTGCTGCACAATGAAGAAGAGAGTGGACCAAATTAAGACTATCAACAAAGGAAGTGGCACCATGGCTCAAGTGGTAGAGTGATTGCCTTGAGCTGAATTGCTGAGAGACAGCGCTCAGGCCCAGAGTTCAAGCCCCACGACCGACCAAAATTTAAAAAAAAAAGACTATCAACAAAAAAAGAAAAATGCAAACACCATTTCTAAAAACAGAGACAGGGCTATTATATTAGTTTCCTATTACTGTAACAAGATACCTATGATAATCAACTTACAAAAAGGAAAGGTTTATTTTGGTTCATGGTTTCAGTCAACAAAGATGATGGTCCAGTTGCCTCTTCCCATGTGGTAAGGGAGTCTATCAGGACCATGTATACCAATATGCAGATTCATAGTGTGTCCCTAATACCTAACTTCACCCTATTGGGCCCTACTTCTTAAATATTCACTACCTTCCAACAAGACAATGGACGGGGCCCAAGACATTGACACATGGACTTGGGGATATATACCAGATCCACCGAATAGCAATTGTTCATTATAGTTGATTCTACATACTGTATAAGCTTTATGACAGAAATGTCTCTAATTCTCACTATTCAGCCTTCCCTTTCTACAAAGCATTATTTAAAACTTAAAGCTTCCATACATCTTCCTGCATTTGCTACATCTTGATTCAAGGATTTCATTTAAGCAATCTGTTCTGTTTGAGTACCTCTAAGCTATTATTAATGTTAAATCATTTGATATTTTCTCTCACACAGCATTTATAGTTACGTACCTGCTGGTTTGAACATCACCCTGATAGAGAAGACTTGGAGAAGAGTATGGTCAATCTTGTCTTTATGCTACTTGTATGAGGCACAAATCTATCACACATATACATCATTAGAGGTTCAGAGAATGAAGCAAGACACCTATTGCTTTGTTTCTCAGACAGAAGCAATGAACTTGATCTCAGAAAGCTTGCAATCCATCTTGGGAATCAGGCTGTACATCTAAAGTAAACCATGCGCTGTATCATACGATGGGTGCAAATAAGAACTACACAAGAAATAATCTCCAAAGACCAGGATTTAAAGAAGGAATAAAATTGATGAGAGGAAGAAAGTAGGAATTTAAGTAAGGGAAAAAAGAGTAAGTAATCAGCAATAAGTTGGAACTGGAGGTTCAAGGGGTAGAGCTGCAGTTGTCAAAAAAAAATTCAGGCTAGAGTGAAAGTGTAGAGTTCAGGCCCTAATATTCACACACACACACACACACACACACACACACACACACACACACACACACTCAAGTTAAGAATTAATTCTCTAAACCTGTGCTGTTCAATATAATAACTAGTTATACCTGTCCATTACACATCTGAAATGAGTCTGGCCCAAATTGAAATTTGTTGTATGCTCAAAATATCTATCAGTTTTGGAAGATTTAGGAGGAAAAAAGGAATGTAAAATACATCATTGGTAATTTTAAATTGACTATATTTTAAATAGTATACTGGATCTGTTGAGTTAAATTAAAATATTTAACATCATGTGTAGCTTAAAGTAGTGCCTTATGTTATATTCCTATTAGATAGTTTTGCTTGCGAAAATGAAACAGAAAAATAATTGAGAAAGGATTTATGTACTAATTATTTCATGAGGTTTATCCTAATACAATAGGGTTAGATAACAAGACAACTGATCTGTTTGCCCATAGGTTGATTACAATAAAAGAAGAAAAGGAAGAAATGAGACCTATAAATTAAAAAGGTATTTAGAGCACAGAACAAGCAATCTCCTAATTCAAGAAAACTAACCATAGCAAAATATATTTCTGAAAAAAAATGAGTAAAGGGGGGTGGAGGGAGGATGGGATGGGATAGGAAGGGGAAATAAAGGAGGAGGCTACAATGCTTGATAAGAAATGTACTCATTATCTTGCCCATGTAATTGTAACCCCTCTGTACAGTATTTTCACAATAAAAAATAACTAAAAAATGAGTAAATGTAAACAAGGTCTAGATACCAGATGACATAAATGATATAATTTTGAGTGAATAATAACAATATGGAGATTAAAAAGTTAGTATGCTTTAGGGATGAAAACCATAAGTATGGAGAAAGTATGACATAGCAAAGTATTTGGGATTTAATGGGGAAAGTATTTAAAAAACCCAAACAAGTAAGTAGAATATAAGAGAGATGATGTAATCACCTAATGAGATAATATATCAAAGAAATTTCACTCTAAAACTGCATCACTTGAGTATATCTCTCTACAAAAATCAACCAAGCAGGGGAAAGGAGATTGGTTGAAGCCTGGAAAAGTTCAAGAGAGACTTATCCAGATTATGTTTCATAGGAATGGATTCAAAACAACACTTAATATTGTTGCTTTAGGTACTTTGGTAGGACCATTCAGAAGGTATTGGATAGCCAGGACTAAAACTAGTTGTGGTTATTATTAGAATAAAACTCTGTGTGTCTTCTTTAAATATGACAAAATCCTGTGTATACCCTAACCTATATTTTCATTTTTAGATTTTAAACTTACCTGCACCATTCAATTATACTGGGATTTTATTTATCCTGCTTAAATTTATCTTTGGTCTTGTCAAACTGATATTGGAGAAAAGAGGATTTTAAAAAGAAAGAAAAATCAAAAGCAGTAGCAACAATAAAAAAAAAACATGATTTTTTTTTTTTGGGTCCAGTCGTGGGGCCTGAACTCTGGGCCTGGGCACTGTCCCTCAGCTCTTCAGCTCAAGGCTAGCGCTCTACCACTTGAGCCACAGCACCACTTCCATTTTTTTCTTTTTGCTTATGTGGTGCTGGGGAATCGAACCCAGGGCCTCAGGCATGCAAGGCAAGTGCTCTACCACTGGGCCACCTTCCCAGCCCTGATGTTTTTTTTTTAACCCTCAGATATAAGGCATGCAAGAGAGATCAATGTAATGCAGCACAGAGCAAAGATAATAAAAAGAAAAGAGGAAAGGGAAAAAGTGAGGTGGAAGATAGAAAAACTAACAGGAATAAAACCCCAAGTGCTTATTTTAGAGTTCCCTCTGACTAATTTGAATAGATAACAACAGTTTATTTTGCTTTTTCTGTGCACCTGAAACTATCACATAATTATCCCAGGATTAGGTAGGGTGGTTAAGTATCCAGATTTTTTTTTTGCTAGTAATTAGCTCTTTGGTCTTTACTGTTGCTTTGTTTTCTCATCTACAAAGTGGGAAAATAACATCATTGTTACTAGCCTCACTGGGCTTTTACAGAAGTAAAGGCAATTTGAGATAGCAAATGTGAAAGGGTTTTGCACTTTTTTGGGTTAGTACTGGTAATTAAACCCAGGCCTTGTAGATGTTAAACAAGTACTCTACTAGGCCCAATTCAGAACTTAAAAAAAAAAATAAGCCATGGGGCAAGGAATGTGGCTTAGTGCTAGAGTGTTTTTGCCTAGCATGCATGAGACCCTGGGTTCGATTCCTTTGTACCACATAAACACTAAAACTAAATAAAATTACATAAAAAAGTTGGCCACGGTGCCATAGTCTGAAAGAAATAATTAGGTAAACACATTATCAGATCTCCTCATCCTTCTTGTAACCAACCTGTCTCCCACCTTTCAGTGCAAACCCAAAGGAACAAAGGTAAGGTAGTGAGAAGAAACCTGCCCCATTTGTTAGGAAATGGAAACACCTGGAAAAAATTATAAGCGAAGTAAGCCAGGCCCAAAGAAACATAAGGCCCATGGTTTCCCTTATTTGCAATAACTAGTATATGTCTGAGACAAGCGGAAATGGTCAGATAAGTTGATGTTAAGCGAAATGAACCCCAAGATAAGGACTCAAATGGTTTTTCTTTCTTGCTATTGTTTCTAACACATTTAAAAGATGAATTCTTTGTTGCTTTGTATGTCCCTCCCCCACGGCATAACCCCTTCTTTCACTGTATTTGATGTTGGTATAATTTGTGGAGGGGAAGGGAAAAAACAAATCGTTTAAATAGGGATACTAGTGGATCCATTGCAACAATGAGATGTACAAGTCGTTATGTCGAAAATCAACTTTACAACTTTGGTGGGGGGGGGTAGGAGGGTTGGGTGGGAGGATGGGGGGAGGATGGGAAGGGATGGGAAGGGGAAACAAAGGAGGAGGCTACAATGCTTGATAAGAAATGTACTCATTATCTTGCCCATGTAATTGTAACCCCTCTGTACGGTATTTTCATAATAAAAAACTTAATAATAATAATAATAATAAAGAAGCCTGAAGAAGGTGAAGAGAACTAGGGTCGGGGTAGGGTGCTCGTAGACAAGGAGGACAGAAATGATCGTCATTGAGGTGGGACAGAGGAGAATTAAAGCGAATTGAGCAGATTGAGGGAAAGCTGTGTTTGCTCCCCTCCCCAACCTCAGGCACTTACTGCCACCGGTAGTCTCCCCGCAAGCGGTGACTGGTTACCATGGCGACCGAGTCGTGGCAGGAGGGGGGCGGGGAAGGAGGAGGAAGAGCCCTTTCGATTGGTGGTGGCCCGTCAACTGCTGCTTGGAGTGGAGACGTGGTGACGTCATAGAAGCGATTTCCGGCGGAAGGAGAAGCCGGTTCCTAGTTCTGGTCGGCGGCCGACAGACAAGTGGCAACTCCCTGGCGATGTCAAGTTTGGTAAGTCGGATCAAGTGTGAAACCTGGGAAAGGTACCCGCATATGACTGGGCTGGTAAGAGCTGACTGAATTACCCGGGTCCCAGCTCCTCATCTTGGGGGAGCTCCCGCTGGGAAAAGGTGGCCTCCTTTCTGGGACTCCCAGCCCGACGTCGTCTGTCCTCGCGTGGACAGTTTCGGGGTCGCTCTTGGCCATGTCTTGGCGTCTGTCCAGTCTCTAGGAGGGGACGCTTGCCCATGTGGATGCTTTCCTGTTTTTTGCTTCTTTTTTTTCTCTTGTAAATATTAAGCTCCTCTGATGTGTTGAGTGAGAGCTTCTCTGCCGGGTTTTACCATAAGAAAAGCAGAAAAAAAATCTATTCTTATATGTTCACCCACCACGCAGGCCTTTCGTAAAGTTCTAGTTTTCATGCTATTGTATGTTCATGAAGAGGGAAAGTATATATCATGAAATATCTAATAGTTAAGGTTTTGCATACTTGTTTCGTTGTATCTAAAATATCTAGAGCATTTAAAGATGAAAATAGGTGTTTTATTCATGATTGCTGTATGATTGTGATTTACTCATGCAAATTTTAAAGAACGTAGAAAAAAAGTGTTTTTGGTGTTTTTTATTTTTACATACTTGCAGACTGTAATAGGTTGTCATTTTAATGTTTCTGTTCAGCTGATCTGGAAAGATCATTTCTTGTTCAAGTAATGATGGCGTTTAAGCAGACACCGAAAAAGGATTGGTACAGTATTCTGGGAGCAGACCCATCTGCAGATGTGGCTGACCTAAAACAAAAATATCAAAAACTTGTATTAATGGTAAGTTTTTTCTTTCTGATTTTACATCATGGGTGTGTGTGTGTGTGTGTGTGTGTGTGTGTAGATCAATTGTAAATGTGACCATAAAACCGTTTATATATGTGTGTGTGTGATATCAATAAGAGTAAAAGTATTTGGTGTATTGAAAGATTCAATAATATAACTAAAAATAAAAATTAAAAAAAATTGATTTTAGGATAGTGCAGTAGTTAGGAAGAGGAGATCTGATCCTGGCTGACTGAATTAGAATCCTCGGACTCTCACTCCCTGTGAGAACTTAAACTAATTTCCTGTATATATGGCTCAGGGAAGATTAAAAGACTTAATCAGAAAACATAATCTGTGTAGATGCGTACAAAAGTGGCCACAAAATAGTGTATTCAGTAGCCACTAGATATGTGGCTGTTGAGCCCTTGAGTTTTGGCTAGTCTAAATTGTAATTTGTCTTAAGTATATAATACACATTGGATTTTGAGAATTAAATGAATGTAAAAAAATCTAGAAAACTTTTTATATTGGTTATATGTTGAACATATACATATTTCAGCAGACGTTATCAAAAGTCATTTTACCCGCATCTTGTTTTGTATGTAAGAGCTGTTTATTTTAGTACATTGCATTCTTGCCCTCAACACTGGGCCTGATATTCCTGACTCTAGACCTTCTAGACCCCAAATCTACAGTTTTCTCCTCTGGTAGGAGAGAGTGGATGGCTGATTTATGTGAGGAGAAGACTTGTCCTTCTAACTAGTTTTTGTTTGTTTTGGGTGTTTTTTTTTTTGTAAGTCTCAACTTTAGTCCTTAATTCTCAAAGGTATTTAATATGTTCAGTTCCTCAGTTTCTCTCGCCTCTATGTGAGGCCAGAGAAATCTTTCACTTTAGGCTTTACATTTCAACTTTTCTGAGTAGTTCTGAGTTGGATACTGTATTAGTCAGCTTTCCATTACTGTAATGAGTGTCTGAGATAACTCATAAAGAAAGGTTTATTCTGGTGTATGGTTTCAGAGGTTCCAGTCTATGGTAGATTGGCCCCATTACATTTCCCCACCAAAATCAAATACAGTGACAACAGGGGATATACTATAAGGGGAAGAAACATACAAAAGAAACAAAAAAAATCACATAGTACATGAAAAACAACAAAAACAAAGAGAAACCTCTTGTGTCCATATCTTGGGGTTCATTTCGTTTAGCATCATCTTATATGCTTCCTGCAGAAAGAATGACACTAGCCCATGTATTAGGAAATGGAAAGACTTGGAAAAAATCATATTAAGTGAAGTAATCCAGATCCAAAGAAATAAAGGTCCCATGATTTCCCTTATGTACAATAATTAGCATATGTCTAGGCTAACCTTATCAGATGAGCAGAAAAGGTCAAAAGGTATGTACATATGACCATACAAGTTTCTAAAAGACTTAAGAAAGATTTGTCACATTTATAAGAAGTTTTGTTTGTTTGTTTGTTTGTTTTTAATATGGGTTGTGTGGCTTGGACTCTGGGTCTGGGCGCTGTCCCTATGCTCTTCAGCTCAAGGCTAGTGCTCTACCACTTGAGCCACAGTACCACTTCAGTTTTCTTGTGGTTAATTGGAGATAAAGAGTCTCATGGACTTTCTTGCCTGGGCTGACTTTGGACCAAGATCCTCAGATTCAGCCTCCTGAGTAGCTAGGATTACAAGCCTGAGCCACTGGTGCTCAGCAATTTATAAGAAGTTTTTAAAAAATTAAGCCAGGCTTCTGAAGCTCTTATTTTGTTTCCCACATATTTTTGTGATGTGTGTTTTTCAACAAGGTCAGAAAACACTTGGGGAGTAAAATTTCATTTGACTAATACCATTCTGTATCTTATTTTATAAAAAGGCACATTTATTACATGTATATTTCTAGATTCAGAAGTCTTTGAATTTAACAACTCCTACATAATTGCTAAATTGTAGGTTGCTGAGTTTATAATACATGTTGATTTAGTAAATCCTATTTCTTTATTTCAGTTTTTGTAAGTATAGTGTATATTTAATGTTCTGGTTCTGAAAAATTCTATCAATTCATTGAAATATTTTTAAATGCCTTAAAAATATGTTAATCTAAGGCACAGAATTAGCTTTAAAGATACTCATTTCATATATCATTAAGTCTACTGCCAGATAATTTACTATATAAAAATAAAAGCATTTCCTCATAGTGTATGAGACTTATTGTAAGAGTACACTGCTTTCTTTTCTCCTTGTAAATTAATCTGTAAAAAATTTCTTGTTTTCTATTAATAACAATTTGAAGTACAAACCTTTGCTTTAAATTGGTCCAGGGTCCAGAATGATTAGCTATATTATTTCACATTTTTTGTAGTTATCATCTGTTTACTGAAGATAAAGTTTTGTCAGATTGAAAATTGGAGGTCTTTTCCCATTGATGCTGATAACATTGCAAGATATCTTTCATCTGGAAAAGAATTATTGTATTGGAAAAGTACAGGCTGCTATTATAATATGTCCCATAATCTTTAAGAAAATCCTTGTAATTTGAGGCAGGAGTGTGTAAGATGTTCTTATTCTTAATATTGGATGAGTATAAAATCCCATTTATTATATAGATTATATATATATATAGATAGATAGATAGATTAGCATTAAGTCTTAAACGTATTAGCATTAATCATTAAGCTTGAAAAACAAGATAGAGCATCTCAGCTACACTCAGAGGAAAATTACCACATCAGAAAAGGAAGAAACTAAAAAAAAAAAAGAAGAAAAGGAAGAAACAAAAGGAGCTAAGAACAGTTCTTTGAACAGGACTTCTCACTACAAAGCAAAATCATCTCAATTATTAAGAAAGGAATTAATTAAAAAGAATTTTGTGAGGAAAAAAAAGTCTGAGAATGTTATAAATAAAAATCAGAGCTGAGCACTGGTGGCTCATGCCTGTAATCCTACTGAGGAGCTGAGATCTGAGGATCATGGTCCAAAGCCAGCCCGGGCAGGAAAGTCTGTAAGACTCTCCAATAAACCACTAGAAAACCAGAAGTAGTGCTGTGGCTCAAGCAGCACTGGCCTTGAGTTGAAGAGCTGAGGGATAGCACCTAAGCCCAGAGTTCAAGCCCCACAACTGACAAGAAAAAAAAAATCAGAAGTTCATCCAGGCAATGTGGGCTCATGCCTGAAATCTTAGCTACTCAGGAGGCTGAGATGTGAGATCACCGTTCAGAGCTAGCCTGGGAAAGTTTGTAAGACTCTTAACTCCAATAAACCACCAGAAAACTGGAAGTGGTGGTGTGACCCAAGGGGTACAGCGTTTATATTGAGCTGAACAGCTGAGGAACAGCGCCCAGGCCCAGAGTTCAAGCCCCACAACCAACACTCCCCACCCCCCAAAAATGAGAAGTTCTACTCTTCTGAATTTACCTGTATTGAACATTGTAATTTTTGTTGGCATAGCTCACTGGTCAGCTGTCATTCAGGTGTCATACAGGATGCAAGAAAATTAACAAATTACTTAGGTGTAAACTATTATAAGACTTAGAACAGATGCAAAAGGGGCTTAGAAGGACTTAGAAAAAGAAATCAAGATGGCTGGCACCTCATTCACAACCAGAACAGTCTTGTTAGGACACCATTGCTCTTCTCTCTACTGCCATTTTTTCTCTAATAAATGGTTTTTTCCTGCTGGTTAAAAGTAAAATTCAATTGCACAAGAAGGCACACTTGGCTATGTTGGGGTAATCTGAAGCCTTATTAATAGTGTAATACAGACAAATTGAGAAAGGTAGTTCCTCAACAATATGTGAGGAAACTGAACTGCTAACAGAAAAGGATGCTAGATGTTAGGGTTCATTTCATGTTGTTGAAAACTTTTAAGTCAACTGATATTCTGTAGTAGGAAGAAACAAGAAAAAAGAATATCTCCATTATAGCCATTAAACCAAGGAGTAATGCTTTATACCCTGTTGTCACTGTTTTTGATTTTGGCATACTGTGTCTTGTATATATGTTTATCTGATTTGGGAAAGGGAAGGGGAATAACAAAATGGTGAGACAAAAGACAAAAGGAAATGAACTTTACAATTGGGGGGGTATGATTGTGGAGGAGGGAAAATGGGAGAGAAAAACAAAGGGAGGTAACAATGTTCGACAAGAAATGCACTCATTATCTTATGTATGTAACTGTAACCCCTCTGTATATCACCTTTACAATACAATTTCAAAAACTGAAATAGCCAGAAATAATGGGCATCTAATCAGGAGAAAATTGAGTCACTTAAAGCCGAAATGACCATGTAACCAATAAACCATTGTAAATATTCTTGAGGAGTCAAGAAAGCTGTTGAATGATTTATAAAAAAAAGATTCAATTGTATCTAGGAACAAAAATCATTGACAACCCTGGAAAGCTATGTAGCACTGAATAGCAGTTGAAATTTGAATTTTTGGCCTATCTTATTAGAGGACAACTCAAACACACAATTCTGAGACTCTGTGATTTTGTTAATAGCCTCGGTTAAGTGTTTAAAAAATGGAAAACAATTGTGTTAATTAGCCCCATTGACTAAAGGACTGTGTAGTCTGACCCAGCAAATTATTTGTAGAAATAAATGAAAATGCCACCCAAAAACCTGGTATGAAAGGTGGCCTTGTAAAACCTGATTTATTATTACCAAACTTTATTACTAATGATATTCACTACTCCTTATTCCTGACAAATGTAAAAATATATTCTTTAAAAAATTTATCTTTCCTTGCCTTCCTCATTTTTACCAAAAATTGTCCTGGACTAATTAAGAAATGCCTTAATGCACACAATTCAGGATTCCTATGATCCATTTCTCAGTTTAACCTAATTTGCTACAGTGGCTTATAGAACTCAAAGAAACTATATTTACTATATTTAGTACAATGGATGTTTTAAGGAATACATGTCAATAGCTAGATGAATAGAGTTGTAAAGGGTGAATTCTGAAAAGGCCTCAAATATAGGAGCTTACATTCCCATATAGCACATGGATGTGTTCCTTATCACCAACCTGGACTTATCTGAGCTCTTGTGTTTTGTAGTTTGTTGGAAGCTTTCTTAAGTAGGCAGATTGATTAAATATTGGATCATATTATGGGTGATCAGTTCAATTTCAGTCCCTTTCTCCTTTTAGGAGGTTGGAGATAGGGGAGAAAGTCTCTATTGACTTACGCTGTCTTAGTTTTTCTGGTGATCACTCCCATTATGAATTGTCTTTAGCATACAGAAGACACTCTTCCCTCCAGAGATTCCAGAGTTCCAGGAGCTGTTGGCAAGAACTATGTTGTATTCATGAAACTTCAGACATGGTACATAACAATGTAAAGATTTCAAGAGTTTTGATTAAATGGAATTTTCATATTGCCATTGAACCTATGCACCTATCAAAAACTGCTTTTCACTGTAAATGTTCAGTCATATGTGGAGGAATTAGTACTATTGTCAGATCTCAGGAGTGAGAGAAAAAAATTTCACGGCATTTTGCTTGTAGTTTGTAGAAGAGAAATCCTACCCCCAGGTTGCTGTATTGTAAAAAGAAAAAAAAACTAGTATGTGGTAGGTTTGGGAATATATCCTACACCTATCAAACTCGCCCCTTTGGTACTACAAAAGAGTGGATCTCCTCTGAACAGTAAGAGTTTAGATCACAGGTTACCATCAGTTTCAGCTTTTGTGTTTTCTATTCCAGTAACATGTCATTTTTCCCTCTGCCAGCCTCTGATATGTTTTTTTTTAATTTTTTGTCAGTTGTGGGGCTTAAACTCTGGGCCTGGGCAGTCCCTCAGCTCTTCAGCAAGTGCTCTACCACTTGATCCACAGCACCACTTCCGTTTTTCTAGTGGTTTATTGGAGATAAGACTCTCCTGGACTTTCTTGCCTAGGCTGGCTTTGAACTGCAATCCTCAGAACTCAGCCTCCTGAGTAGCCAAGATTACAGGTGTGAGCCACCAGCGCATGGCTCTGATATGTTTTTAAGCCTCAAGACAAGAACACCTTTTATCCTTTGTTCTTGATTATCTATTTACCCTTCAATCTTGGCCTTACTGTCTTGTCAACTGATGGGAGATATTTAAAAATAAGTTTTACCTGGGGTTTGTAGTTTTACTTATTGAGGAAAGTAGTCTGAATGATTTGGCCTCATCATCATTGGAAAAGGAATTTCTCTTCCCATTCTTTCCTGTTCCTTCCTATTCTATGAGGAGACCCAGCCTCCTCTCCCCCCAAAAGATACAAATATAGATAACGTCTGAACTTTTCTCTTACAGTTAAAAGAGAAGTCTCCATCCTTATGGGTCCTCTCTTTAGTTACTTATTGCTGTGCTTAACTCTTAGCTGAAGAGTTAAGCTTATTTTTCTGTCCATGTTAGCAGCAGCTTCATGTACTCTTACTACATATGTTGGCTGAATTGCTCTAGGTTTTGCTGAAATAGAACAGCATACAATATAATAGAATATCCTTGTTCTTTTACCTATTCGCTTTTTTTTATTAATCCTTAAAGATTCAGCTGTGATGTTTCATGATATGGACTGATAACAAAAAGGAACCATACATGATATAATTTTATCTTTTAACTTTATATTTATTAATCTTTTAGTCAATGCCTGTCCACTGAGATAATTCCATTCAGCCAGAAATGTGGAGCAGAAAGTAAAAGTGTACCTCACTTGATAGAAGTGCCAGCCTTGAGTAGAAATAATAATAATTCAGCCCAAAGTGTTGCAACAAGAAGTAGAGGTGTGACTCAGGTAGTAGAGTATGAGCTCTAAGGGAAAGAGATGTGGAATATTTTCACTTGAGGTTTTCAGTAAATTGGAAGGCATATTCTTGAAGCTCCCAATAGTGTTATAAAAGAGAATATTGGGATCAGGAAAAAAAGATTTCTTAGACAAAGGAAATTATGAGAAAAACAAAATGAGATACCTAAGAATGTACACCTACTAAATAATATTTTTCTTAGGAAAGAGGAAATAATAGCCCTAAAAGCTATCAGGTCACAAAATGACTGAAGAAAAGCCTCAGTTAACCCATACTAATGTATCTTTTGGTTCAGAAATGAGTTCTTCATAATCCTGGTTATTCTTGCATTTTATTGAAAAAGTTGTTCCTTTTCTAAGTAAATTAACATGAAAGTCAGCAAAATATGTGTCTTTTAATCAAACAGGAACTTTGTTTATTAGAATGCCAAGACATGTAAGCTTGCTCTACTGAGCATTCCACATTTTTTTTTGCACAGTAGAAACATAGTCATATTTTTGTTTAAAAGACAAGCTATACTGTGATTCTAGGATGGATTAGGCAGGATGCTAGGAGGAGGATGGTTAGGGAGGCTGGAGGGCAGTATTCCATTGGTTTTCCCTATCTAGTCTTTTTACTCATCCTCAATTCATCCTGCAGTTCTTCTGTTTATAACCCTGACATCTATATTAGTACTTTCCTGTCTTCACTTTATTATTTCTCTGTGTAGAATGAAGTTTCCCTTCCACTATTCCATAGTTTCTCCAGTCTGACTTCCTGTTCAATCCCCCTAACTTGAGTAACACCTTTATTACAAAACCTTCCCTGATATACTCTAAAAGAAACACATTTTTAATGCTGTCATCTTGTCTTAGCACCTCATCCTAACCATGGCATTATAATTACTCATTACATGTCATCTTTTTCCCACTAGACTGTGAGTCCCTTAAGAACAGGGATCCTATTTGTAGTTATCATTGAGTCTTGGAAATAAGATGGTAAATAAGTAGATTTCAAAGGACAAACAACACATTTTTGGGATGCTAGATTAATGTGAATTATATTTTCTCTGTCCAAACCAGAAAGCCTTAAAAATTTAAATTTATTTTAAAAATCATGTTTTATTTGTTTACTTGGAGAAGACAATGAATGGTTGACTGATTTGTTTAGGCAATATTTTACTAAGCATTAGGTGGCAGTAGTGTGTTGCACTTGACTGTCTTTACCTTTGGAATTGTCTTTTTCAGATGTTATAGTCTTAATGTGGTGTCAGGGTATAAACTACACACATTGCAGTACTTTTATTCCTAACTCTTCGTTTAAGCAAGTAGGCACCTCACAGAAACAGAACCAAAGAAGAAAGCCTAGCCCTATATTGATGCATGTTTCTCTTTGCTTCTGTACACTATACACAGACAGATTCATTAGAGAATTACTACTGCACAGTCTTACAGCATTTCTTACCAAATGTTTAACAGCTGCTTCATAATAACAGTGATTTGCAGTGATGAAAACCAAAAATTATCTCAGAGGATATGTGTTTTCTTGTTATCCTAAGAAGCTAACTTAGCCCTTTATCTCAAAAAGTAGCACATTATGTTCATTAAATTTAACAATTATTAAATGCTTCCTCTTTACTAAACTCCATTTTTATCAGTGTTAAGGCAACCTGTCTTATTATTGAGTTTTATTTTAGATAAATTTCCCTCATCCCTAAGTAGTGGGAATTAAAGATTGTCACTACCTCTCAAGTCTTGTATGTTTAGTCCTACCATTTCATATACTGTGTATGAAAATGTCAGTGCTTCATATACATATCATTCCCATTGTGGTTTCCTGTAACTTGTAAAATTAAATCAATAGAAATAATATTTTTATTTAAGGGAAATTTGTATATTTTGGGGCCCATGGAAACATTTCTGTAAAAAAGAAATAGATAACTTTTATAGAAAGAGTTTAAAACAGGATGCCAGTGGTTAATGTTTATAATCTTATCTACTCATGAGACAGATCTTTTCAGAGCTATGGTTCAAGGCCAGCTATGCAGTTCAGAGAGTTCCTCTCTGAGGAACAGAAGTATGACATAAGTGGTAACAATTTCTAGGCCCAGAGTTCAAACCCCAGTAACATCTCCCACCAAAAAAAAAAAAAAAAGGGAAAAAAAGGCGGGGGGCTGGGAAGGTGGCTCAGAGATAGAGTGCTTGCCTTGCCTGCATGAGGCTCTCAGCACCTCAGCACCACATAAGCAGAAAAAATCCGGAAGTGGTGCTGTGGCTCAAATGGTAGAGTGCTAGCCTTGAGCTGAAGAGTTGAGGGACAGCGCCCAGGCCCAGAGTTCAGGCCCAATGACCAACCAAAAAAAAGAAACGAAAAATATTTTAGAGCTGACTCAAATATGAGATAGAGTTAATCTATCATATTTACCTTCTCATATCTTCTCTATCACAACGGTAAAGTGCTTGTGGGAATTTAAAGCCAGTGTACTGGTATCATTGAATGATCAATTAATGAAAGAAGAGGATGAAAGCACTGACAGAACATAGCATCGAATTAGTACCTGATGGCCTTGGTGGCTCACAGAGCAGATCCCTGAGTTGCTGTAGGAAAGCAGCTCTGTAGGGTCTCTGCATGTGCATCACTGTCCTCACTTTGCAAGGATGACTCTAGTTTCGCATCTGTTTCTTAGGTTTTTAATTATACAGAGAAACAGGTCTTCCTTAAACCAAACAAACAAGGGAAATAAATCAACCAGTGCTCTACTACTAATTATCATTTGGGGAGCTTGGAGACAGTGATTATCATAGAATACTCTCTAGCTCATATTGGGTATGTCATCGAAGACTTATTTGATAGCTATTTTGTCAGTGGGTATCTGCAAAGGATTTAAAATTGTTTTCATATCATGTGTACATCATAAACAAATAGAAGTTATGCTACATATGTGCACATGTTTCAAAAAAAACTAAAATGAATCGGTTTAGGATTATATTTTAGAGTTAGGTAATCTCAAAATTCATCTCAAAAGTATACTATAGTTGAGGTTTGCCAGATTTAATTATACAACAAAATTTCATTCTACCTCTTAGATTTTTTCCCCCATTTCTCTGAATGTGTTTGCCACAGATTTAGCTCTTAGTGTGTTTCAGTCTCTTCCCTTTTTTCCCCTTGTGGTTTCTCTTCCTCTGCTTTATTATTCTTTCTTATCTTTAATTCTCCATACCCCTGTGTCCTTTTTATCTCCTTCCTTCACCACCTTTTCATCTTCTCCTTCCTTTCTACTTCTACCCCTATATTCCTCCTCCTTCCTTTTTCTCTTTTTCTTTTTTGGAGCTACCAGTGTATGCAGAATGAGCCTCTCTGTTTGATTTTTTTTAAGAAAAGACTAATGGTCTCTTAAAAATATTATTGCTATGAAAATGGATCTTTGAAAGAATAGAGCTAGCCAAAGATTCTGGTAGACAAAGGGATCCTTTCTTACTCATTACTTTGTCAATATGGTTGGCCATATAAAAACATCACTTAACAGTCTTTAGGAACCATGGAACTATACTGTATGTCACATTCTAATTAAATTCAAAGTACTATTTATATTGATTCCTTAAGGGTGGCTAATGTCATATAACTAGATTATAAATTCTAGGAGAAAATTTTATTTTTGTATGCAGACTTTTAAATTATTAATGATTCACCAACAGTTCCAAAAGAACTGGGAAAGAAAATTTTGCAAGTACTTAAAAATTAAGTATAATTTTTCATCACATACCCACACACCAAATAAACAAAAATAATGAATTTTCTTTGCAGTTTATTTGAATGTGTGTTTCCTGTCCATAATAAGCAAATCTGCAGAGATGAGAGTAGATTAATGGTTGCTAAGGTAAGGGGAATAAAAATAATGACTTCTGATGGAGTAAAAAATAATGACTTCTTATAGGAGTGATGAAAATGAACTGAAATTACATAATGATGATAGTTGCATGTTATCTTTTATAAAACCCAAATTTTTCATCTTAAAAAAAATCTTACAGTAGATGAATGATAGGTCAATAAACAAATTAGGATCATACTCATTAGGTTTGGTAGTTTGGCAGAAAATTAGAGGAGAAGGAGGGGTATTAATACATTTTTTAAGTAATTTTTTTATTGTGAAAATACTGTACAGAGGGGTTACAGTTACATGAGCAAGGTAATGAGTACATTTCTTATCCAGAATTGTTGCCTCCTCCTTTGTTTTTCCCCCTACCATCCCATCCCTCCTACCTCCTCAACTACACCTTCCCACCCCCCTACGCCACCCCCCTCCCCGCCTAAATTGTAAAGTTCATTTTTCGACATAGCCTCTTATACATCTCATTATTGCAATGGGTCAATCTGTATCGCTATTTAAACATTTTGTTCTTTCCCTTCCCCTCCCCAAATTATACCAACATCAAATACAGTAAAAACAACAGGGGTTATACCATGGGTGAGGGACATACAAAGTAACAAAAAAAATCACATGGCACCTTATAAATACATAAGAAACAATAGCAAGGAAGAGAAAACCACTTGTGTCCCTATCTTGGGGTTCATTTTGCTTAACATCATCTTATCTGAGCTTTTCTGCTTGTCTCAGACATACACTAGTTATTGCAAATAAGGGAAACCATGGGACCTATGTTTCTTTGGGCCTGACTTACTTTCACTTAATATAATTTTTTCCAAGTATTTCTTTTTTTTTTTTTGGGTCCAGTCGTGGGGCCTGAACTCTGGGCCTGGGCGCTGTCCCTCAGCTCTTTAGCTCAAGGCTAGCACTCTACCACTAGAGCCAGAGCGCCACTTCCGACTTGTTTCTTTTTTTGCTTATGTGGTGCTGAGGAATCGAACCCAGGGCCTCGAGCATGCAAGGCAAGCGCTCTACCACTGAGCCACCTTCCCAGCCCTCCAAGTATTTCTATTTCCTAACAAATGGGGCAATGTCATTCTTTCTAATGGAGGCATAGAATTCCATTGTGTATATATACCACATTTTCTTGATCTCTGGTAAATAATGCTGCAATAAACATAGTTGAGCTGGTAGCTTTAGTATGGTTTTGTTTGTGATCATTTGGGTAAATGCCCAAAAGTGCGATTGCTGGGTCATAGGGGAGCTCTATGTGGAGTCTTTTGAGGAACCTCCATACTACTTTCCAAAGTGGTTGAACAAGTTTACACTCCCACCAACAATGCAGTAAGGTTCCCTTCTGGCCACATCCCCTCCAGCATCTGTGGTTATTAGAGTTCTTGAGTGTAGCTATTCTAACTGGGGTGAGGTGGAATCTCAGTGTTGTTTTGATTTGCAATTCTTTTCTTTTTCTTTTTTGTCGGTCGTGGGGCTTGAACTCTGGGCTTGGGTGCTGTCCTTGGGCTCTTCAGCTCAAGGTGAGCGCTCTATGGCTTGAGCTACAGCAGCACTTCCTGGTTTGCATTTCCTTTATGGCTAGAGAGGTTGAGCATTTTTATTGGCCATTCTTATTTCCTCTTCAGAGAAGTTCCTCTTTGAGTCTTTAGCCCACTTATGTATTGGGCAGTTGTTTCTTTGAGGATTTGTTGATGGGGGATTTAATTTTTTGAGTTCCAAGTATATTTTAGATATGAGACCCTTGTCTGTTGTTAATACATTATTTTGTTAAAGATAGTGTCTCACTATGCTATTCAGGCTGGCCTGGAACTCTTGACCTTCCTATCTCAACCTGTCAGCTAAGGTTTCAAGCATGTGCCACTGTTCTTGACAGTTACCTTTTTTTTTTAATAACACCTGAATGCATAGATTATATATTTTTATTGTTGCTACTTGTGAAAGCAGTTCTTTTAACTTAATACTAATTTCAGTAACAGTATTAGGCATTTTCTCTTTCAGTTTCTTTATAAGTGAAAACAGTTTTGTTTTAAAGGTTTACTAATTAGAAGCAATTATCAAACATAGGTAATTTACAGTTTATAAAACAACCCCAATTTGAAATGATGCCTAATTTAGGGGAAAAATTTTTTGTTTAGGAAAAGAGGACTAGTATTTCTTGTCTTTTGTTTGAATATATCAATTTAGGAATTTCCAGTTTTCAAAAGTCATGAAAAGTTAAGTTTAGATGTGAAAAATTGTGCAGTGCATTCTAATTGATGATCCAAGAATAAGCTCTTCCCTTTTCTCCCCTTCAGCATTTGCTTTTGTAAATCTGTGAAGGTAGTAATTACCAATCACAGCAAGCAGGACCAGGGGAAAGTATAGTGGGAAGACCTATCTGTATCTGAGGCCATCAGACAAGGTGATTTGAACCTATTTTTTTTCATTCCCAGATCAGTCCTTTGTAAACGGTTGTTCCATAGCATAAGAAAGCTGTGTTGGCTGGACACCGGTGGCTCACGCCTGTAATCCTAGCTACTCAGGAGGCTGAGATCTGAGGATCACGGTTCAAAGCCAGCCCGGGCAGGAAAATCCGTGAGACTCTTATCTCCAATAAACCACTAGAAAACAGGAAATGGTGCTGTGGCTCTAGCATAGAGCGCTCACCTTGAGCTGAAGAGCTGAGAGACAGCACCCAAGCCCAGAGTTCAAGCCCCACGGCTGATTAAAAAAAAAAGAAAAAAGATAGCTTGTGTTGTCCAAATCTGACCAAGACAGATCGCATTGCTTTCCTTGTAGAGAACTCTTAGGAACCCTCATGCCCATGCTTCCTTCCAGCCACACTTTAGTCTTGCTTTCTAGTGAAATGATGACAGGCGTGGTGTCACAGCAAAGTGTACCTGAGGACAAGCCTCCTGTTCCTTAAACCTCTTTCACAGGTGTAAGGAAAGCAGGGCCTTACAAAGTGCCCTGCCTTTTCAATAGCTCATCAGCACTCAGTGCTACAAAGCTCTTATGAGAGATGTTTAGAAGATATTTCAAGGGAAAATTGAATAGCAAAGGTCAGAGCAGAGGAAGCTGCTATGGGAGAAAACCATGAAAAGGGAAGGAATTAGGAAACATTGGTAAGGGCTGAATATAGCTTTTACAGTGTTTGAAGAATGGAAACAGAGAGGGAGTGGATTTTAGTGGCTATCCTGTTAGGATTTTTTTTTAAATCTTTCTTTGGCAAGAGATCAGTTAAGGTTGTTGTAATAAGCATTATTAGTTCGAAGGCTTTTAGGTTTTATACAATTATCCAGGGTGAAGAAAACTAATTTTTGTGAGATATTTTAATAAATGCTCTAAGCAGTTCATCAGGAGAAATGTTGGAGGAGTACTCTCTAGTCAGATTTACTAATTCCTTATATTATTCATAATTCTCTTTACTAAACTTTGCCATGCTATTTCTCAACAGTTGTCCAAAGAAATGAATTTTTATTATCTTATCTGATAAATGCTTCAAAATATTATGATGATTATACCCATACAAGCCTATGATCTCTAAATTAAAATCACCCATAATAAGTATTTTTTCAGTGTTTATGTGGTTCCTCGGTAGTACATTATAATCTGTGCAGAGAGTGTATCCACTGTGATATGATAGAAATTCAACAGTGGTCACATTTGGGCTTGCCAAGCAGTACTAGGATGGGATTCTGTCCAAAGAGTCATTGGCAGAAAAGAAAAAAGAAAAAAAAAACACAGTCCAGCTCTCCTTTTGCTACGATACTGATAAAATCTGCTTTCTAGTAGTACAGAAAATGTACAACGTTTACACTTTCAGGAAGTAAAAGAGAGTAGAGAAAGGAACATTAGAAACTATTTTTTTAAGGATTCGGCTTTGCTTATGTGTCACAACTATTGTCTATGTACTGTCTTTGTTTTATGCTAGTATAAAATAATGGTTGAGATTGGATCTTTTATTATGAACAGAAATTTAGTGTCTCACAGTTTTGGAAGATTAGAAGTCTAAGACCAAGGAATTGGTATCTGGTAAAGACCTTTTGTTGTGCAATCCCATGAAGGATGGCAGAACAGATAGAAGGAGGGGGAGAAAAGGGGGCTGAACTCAGCCTTCTTAAGGAATTCACTCCCTCAGAAATGGCAGTAATGGATTCATCAGGGTAAAGCCATCATGGCACAATCACTGTCAAAAGTTCC
The DNA here is from genome assembly GCF_000151885.1 of Dipodomys ordii. Classification (NCBI taxonomy): domain Eukaryota; kingdom Metazoa; phylum Chordata; class Mammalia; order Rodentia; family Heteromyidae; genus Dipodomys; species Dipodomys ordii. Next base: position 9,856,370 of record NW_012267262.1, read on the forward strand.
ACCTCCTAATAGAACATGGCAATCAAATTTTAGCAGGAGACAAATAGTTAAACATAATAGCTATGTGTCCACTTTTTACAAGGGACTCTTTGGTTTTTAGAGACAGGATCTTGTGGTGTTGCCCAGGCTGGACTCAAACGTTCAGTCCTTTTGCTCTGACTCTTAAATTTGGGGTTTACAGACAGGCCAGAAAATGCCCAGCTGCAAGTGTACTCCTTTGCATAGATTATTTTTAATGGCTTTCTTATTCCTCAGTTTGAAAACTGTTTGAAACATACTCATGGTCTGAAGCACGTTTCCACATCCTATCTGTTGTCATGTCAGCTGAACAGAATCACATAATAAATGCTTGTTCACAAGGGAAGAGTGTAAGAGAAAGGACATGAAAGTGCAAAACTTCACTTTAAGCTAAATTGTCCCTCATGCCAAGTTCTGTGCTTTGGAGGAAAATATTACACCTTAAATTACCTTAAATTCACAGTGCAAAGAGTTACTGTGTTAATTTCTGTCCAGTTACGGCATTAATATCCAGCGTTGGTGTAACTCTTATATAGATAAAGCTGGAATGGTAGGCTAGGGTTCTTTTAGTGTAGACTTTTTGAGGATAAAAAATAGGACTAATTTACTATGACTGTGTTGCAATTTAACATTTACGAACCTAGGGAATGACATAGCCAAAGATGTGTTAAGGCAAGATGGATTAGAAAGCTGTTTAAAGATGACTGATGGAGACCGTGTGGGAGCTAATGCTGAAGTAAGTGGCATTGGAAGTATGAAAGACATTCTGTAGGTACAATATATATAGTTTGGCTGTTCAAATCCTGTATGAGAGATTAAAAAAAAGTGACTCTGATTTACTGGCTTGGAATATTAGGAAAACTGCCCTATTACTCATTCAATCAAGTCCGCATTTATTAAGCATGGTGGTACTTTTAACAGGCTATCAGTAGGAAATCTAATCTTAGGATCTAAATAGTAAACTGCATTTTTAATATGTTGAATTTGTACTGTTGATAAGTCTTAGGCGTTTTGAAGTTTCATTCCAGTTCCAGGAATCTTAAAATTAGAAATAGAGAGCTAGCATCTTACTCGTGTTGAACTCGCTAATTAACAATGGAAAAACCAAAGTGCTGTGATCCTCAGGATCCATATAGGTAGGTCAGATACTACAGGCTTGATCATTTTAGTTTACACTTTGGTTTAATCCTATTTGCCCAGGGGCCTTTTCATACTTCATTATTAGTCCTTATTTTCAGTTAAGATTTTACAAACTGAATAATCCGGTGACACTGTTCAGAAAGAAATGTACTCATTACCTTATGTAACTATAGTTCCTCTGTACAACAGTTTCATAATAAAAAAACTATTCAATTGTGAAGTAAATGTGTTTATAACAAAAAAGAAAAACCATTATAATCACAGGTGTGAAGTAAAGGACCAGTGTTTATGGGAAATTGGACATAAGATTTTTATGCATTTACCTTAAAAGTCAACATTTTTATTTCAGCTTTGTAGTTGCTTATCAGTAGAAAGGGTCATTTGGAGCTAATGGAAGTATGTCTGCTTGCACTGCTAGTATATTATTTAAAGTCTAACCGTTTCATTAGTGAAGTAAGTTACTGTTAGAACTAAAGACAGATGGGTCAACATTTATAAAGTAGCCCCCCAAAAGTATCAAATATAAAAGTTTTCTGACTTGAAACATGTAATTTTTTTAGTTTATAAATTAACATAATTGAGGAGTTCACACATTCAACATTTGTTTTCCTTTTTTAAAATACGCATTTGGTAGAATGAATTTGTCACAAGAAAATTTTACTAAAAGCACTATTTCTGATTTACCCTTAAATTCCATTTTTTGTGCAGTAGAGATGAACAGTGTTCTCATCCTTAACTATTCACAATAATTTCCCTGCATTTTATTGGTATACAAATTCTGAAGTTTCCAGGAGGTTTAAGATAGGGCCCAAGAAATGCTGTTTCTACCAAGCTCTGTCTGTTGTCACTGATGTTACAAATCTGAGGACAGTATTCTGAGAAGCAGTGTGACCATCATTTATCAAGTCAGAAAACATTCAAGTAGTGTAATTCCTTAGAAAGGCAAAGTCAGAGTTCAACAAAATAAAACACCAGGAATTGGGTACTCAAAGGGGGGGGGGTGTATAGGGTCAGTAGGAAAGGGGTGGATAGATGAAGAGGACAAGAGGGAGAGAATGCAGTTAAGAATCCAGTGTATATCCTACAGAATTAAGATGAGTGGGGGAATGGGTGGTAAATGGTAACTCTTGTACAATTACTTAAAGATAATCAAAACAGAAAACAGACTTACTATATGAAGAAAAATTTAAATTAAAACAAAATTCTGTATTAGGCAATCCAATGCAATATAATCTCAGCTATAAAAATTAAGATTTTGCTGGGCACTCAGTGGCTCCCACCTGTTATCCTTCCTACTCAGGAGGCTGAGGTTTGAGGATCACAGTTCAAAGTCAGCTTGGCCACGAAAGTCTGTGAGACTCTTATCTCCAATAACCACCAGAAAACTGGAAGTGGTGCTGTGGTTCAAGTTGGCAGAGTGCTCGCCTAGAGCTGAAGAGCTGAGGGACAGCACCCAGGCCCATAGACCAAACCTCAAGGCCAGAAAAAAAAGAAGAATTGAAGACTTCATCAGGCACTGGTGGCTCATGCCTGTAATCCTAGGTACTCTTATCTCCAGTTAACCAGCAGAAAATCAGAAGTGGAGCTGTGGCACCCAGGTCCTAAGTTCAAGCCCCAGGACTGGGAGGTAGAGGGAAAGAATTAAAATTTCACAATTAAAACATTATGAATTAGTTAGAAAACAGGTAATAAACTTATGCTGATAAAATATAGTATCTTGTATATAGCTTGTATATAGATTTGTTTTGCATCATGACACTTAATTTTCTATTTTTTCTTATGCAATAAAATATTTGAGAACATTAGTTATTTTTACAATTGAAAATTTTTCCTAAATTTTGCTGAGATTATTTAATTTTCATATTGAGATATGGTCAACATATAATGACACACAGATATTAATAATTTGCTTTACTGTGTTTTAAAAACATGTAACTACCATCTCAAGCAAGATACTCCTCCAAATAATTTCTTGATAACTCTTCCCTAATTCCCACCCCTGTGGATGGTATTCCTATTTGGAACCAACTGTGCTTTTTGTCACCAAAAAATAGATTTGCCAGAACTCGGTATTCAGTCATATACTGTCCAGTGTTTGAATATGCTTTTATTGCCCAGTGTAATGTTTTAAGAGTTCATATTTCATTGACTGAAACTTCCAAAACTTTGAAACCTGACTTCTTCCTAAGCTTATTTATCTCAGATACTTGTTCTAGTAACAGCTGACTAACATAAATATTTTCTTCATTGCATTGTTATGGCACCTTTGTAGAAAGTTAGTTGACTATATATATATTATTTCTAGACCATTCTGTTCTACTGAACTGTTTGTATATCTTTATCCCAATACTTATAGTCTTGGATATAGTCTTTTTAATTATCTTGAAATATAAATTTTATAATCATCTTTTCTAATTAAAAGAACACTGTTGAAATTTTGTTAGGAATTGTCTTAATATTATCAGTATTGAAAACTGGATAAACTGGATATGAATCTTCTTCTTTCATTAAAATATTTTGATTTCGGGGCGGGGGGGGGAGGCTTGGAAGGGATGTGAAAGGTAAACAAAGGAGGAGGCTGCAATGCTTGATAAGAAATGTACTCATTATCTTGCCCATGTAATTGTAACCCCTCTGTACAGTATGTTCAAAATAAAAAAAAATTTTGATTTCTAGCTGGGTGCCAGTGGCTCACGCCTGTAATTTTAGCTACTCCGGAGGCTGAGATCTGAGGATCATGGTTCAAAGCCAATCAGGGCAGGAAAAGCTGTGAAACTCTTTATCTCCAATAAACCACCAGAAAACCAGAAGTGGCACTGTAGCTCAAGTGGTAGAGCGCTAGCCTTGAGCTGAAGAGCTGAGGGATAGCGTTCAGGCCCAGGGTTCAAGCCCCATGACCGACAACAACAACAAAAAGACATTTGATTTCTCTTAATAGTGTAGAGTTTTCAGTATAGAAGATTTATACATCCTTTGTTTTATAGTAAAGTGCTTCTTCCAACATCTACCTTCCTTTTCTTTCTTTGCTTCTTTCTTTCTTTCCCTCCCTTCCTTCCTTCCTTTTTTCCTCCCTTCCTTCCTTCCTTCCTTTCCCTTCCTTCCTTCCTTCCTTTCTTTCTTTCTTTTCTTTCCCTTTCTTTCCTTTCTTTCTTTCTTTCTTTCTTTCTTTTCTTTCCCTTTCTTTCCTTTCTTTCTTTTCTTTCCCTTTCTTTTCTTTCCCTTTCTTTCTTTTCTTTCCCTTTCTTTCTTTCTTTCTTTCTTTCTTTCTTTCTTTCTTTCTTTCTTTCTTTCTTTCTTTCTTTCTTTCTATTTCTTTCTTTCTTTCCTTCCTTCCTTCCTTCCTTCTTTCCTTCTTTTCTTCATTGTTGTTGTTGGGTCATGGGGTTTGAATTCCAGGCATGAGCATTGTCCCTGAGTTGTTTTGCTCAAGGCTAATGGTGTTCTGGTAGTTAATTGGAGATAAGAGTCTCATGGATTTTTCCTGTCTGCATTGGCTTTGAACCACAATCCTCAGATCTCAGACTCCTGAGTAGTTAGAAATACAGGTATGAGCCACCAGCACTTTGTGCTTTTTCATCATTATTATAGATTATTGTTAGTTTTGAGTTCATTGCTTCCACTAGAATAAGTTCTTCCATTTCAGCAAAATGCATTTTGCTGAAGTGAAAATTGAAAAGCCAATTAAAAGAGTAGTGAATGTTGTCCTCTCAGAATCCTCTGTTGTTTGTAAGGAAGTCCTTGGCTTTTTTTTTTTTTTTAATTCTATACCTGGTTCCTCAAGGGGATGCTAATGCCTTAGGAGTACAGAATGCTTTAGATTACATTTGTCTCATTTGATAAGTGAATGGCAATCTATAAAGTCGGGATAGTTTTGAGTGCTTAGGAGTGGAAAGTTTTGGCTAGTGGGAATTATTGAGAGAAAAAGATACATAAACCATGATGTTTAGATTTAGATCTGAGATTTAGAAACCATAGTGGAAAAAGAAAAATACTCTGTGGGATTGCAAAGTCCTAGGGGCTGTTTTTCACAGTGGCAGTAAAGAATCATTTTAAAATTCTAAGTTAACAATGTATACAAATGGGGCATAAATGTCTCATTCTTGTTCTACTAGCTACTCAGGAGGCTGAGATTTACAATAAAGAGTCAGCCCAGGCAGAAAAGTTCACAAGAAGAAGAAAAAATAAAATAAAAAATAAAAAAAAAACAAGGAAAAAAAAAGTTCAGAAGACTATAATCTCCAGTTAACCAGCAAAAAAGCTAGACTGGAGGAATGATTCAGCAACAGCTGTGGGAGGAGTACAAGGCCCTGTTTTGTCAGAGTTTGTAATTGAGTGCTGGGCATTGTGGTGTACATTTGTACTCCTCTACCAGGAGGCAGAGGTGGAAGGATTACAGTCTGAGACTGATTCTAGGCAAAAAACATGACCCCTGTTTGAAAATTAAAGGGCTAGTCAAACCCAGGACTACCAAAACAACAACAAAATTACACTTCATAGTTGAAACTTCTTAAACATTTTCTGTGTATTACATCTGTATACCATAGACATCTGGACTCTTGTTTTTTCATGGCTATAGAAGCAAACAGTCACATTGCTGGTAGCTTAAAATAACAAACTTTTTTTTTAAAGCTCTATAGAAGTCAAAAAAAGTCCCTAACTGGACTGAGAACACGGTATAAGCAAGGCTATACTTCCTTTGTAGAAAAAACAAAACAAAACAAAAAAACCAACCTTAGTGTTTGTCAGGTTCTGGCAGCAGGCATTCCTTTGTCTGTGATTATATCACTATAGTCTTCAAGACAGTCACATCACCTTGTCCTGTACATATTAAATATTCTGCCTCTTTCTCAAAAGGAATGTGATTGCATTTTGGACCCCATTGGATAATGGTGAATAATTTTTCCATTTCAAAAAATTTAACTTAATTACATCTTACAGGTTTCTTTTTTCCAAATAAAGTGAGGAATCAAGGATTTGGACTTGTTACCAATGTTATTGTGGACCATTATCAACCTAACATAGGTGATAATATGTCTTTTTAGACCTTCATTTTTTTCTGAAACTTGCTGTCAAAACAGATTGTTCTAAGGCTTTTAGCACCCAGATGACATACTTATTTTCTTGTTATAATTGGCATTTCTTCAAATAATATGTCCATTAAGTCGATGCCATAGAATACTGAATTCTTGTACCATACCAAAATAGACTTAAAGCCTCTGATAGTGAGCTACTTGTTTCACTAGTAATCAAGTAAATACCAAATTAGGGAAAGAGATTGAATTGATCATAGAACTGATATGTGACTCATAATAAATTAGTGATGGGTTATAGTTTGGGACAGTTGGGACCTATTTTCTGTATAGGGAATTCTTGGTGAAGTTGGTTCATGATCAGGTCTTCCAAGCATATTTTCTGTAGTGGCCTATTAGAAATTATCTAGTTTTAAATCTATATTCCTTCTTCTCTTCAGCTGAAAGCTTAGCATAATTTCTCTAAAGCTTTACTTAATGCTTGTGACATATTGACATTAAGAGTTTCCACACATAACTGAATCTTAACTACGTACTAATGGCATATTTGAGTAAGGTATGTGGAATAATAGTGAATCACAGCAAGCTTACTACCCAAATCATCTTTACACACTGTTACACTTAGATTATTTTAAGTAAACTGTCTCTAAATTTGGATAACCTTTTCTCATTTGCTTGAGAGATTGCTGAAAAACAAATGTCATATTGATTCTTTCAAAATAATTAATTTAAAAAGGGAGAATCAGAGAAAAAGAAGGTATTTAGTGAATCCCATTATATTAATACTGAGAATGAGTTCATGTAAAGCTTTCTGGTTTGACTAAACAGTATGAATTACTGTATACTCAAAACATTTTTAATTTTTTTTCAAAAACTCAGGACTCTAATGAATTTATATTGAAACGTTTTATTGAGTTTCTTACAAATTTAACCTAGAATAACCAATTTTCAATAAAAATTTGGAAATTTGTAAACTTAAAGTCAAAGCTGAGGAATATGAAATACATTTTTGCTTTTTTGGTGCCATTCCTGGGGCTTGAACTCAGGGACTGGATTCTGTCCCTGAGCTTTGTTGCTCAAGGCTAGTGCCCTCCCACTTGAGCCACTCCTCCACTTCTTGCTCTTTTTGCTTGGAGATAAGAGGCTCACAGACTTTCCTGCTTGGGCTGGCTTTGAACTGTGGTCTTCAGCCTTCTCAGTAGTTAGGAATACAGGTTTGAGCCAGCAGCACATGGCTCACTCCATTTTTTAAAAATAATTAATACATTTTATTTTGAACTATGATTGTATATAGTTTCACAAGAAAAACTTAGTAGTCCATTTTGTAGTGGAATCTACATCCAAGTACATTGTAAGGAATGCTTACTCTGTATAGTCTGTGCTTTTCTTCTTTCATGTCCTGTTCCTCTGCATGTACCTATTTCTATTTCTGTTAGTCATCCTCTCTAGGCAAATTGTCCATGAGACCAATGATTCCATGAGCAAATTATCCAGAAAATTCTGTCTTTGTGCGTTGTGACAGATCGTGTCACAGATCGTGTCACTGGTGGATTTATAGCTACTCCAGCCGTCTAATTAACCTGGCAGTTGTCTCCTGTGCCCAGCACTATTGTCTCATTGGCTTGGCATCTTAGTTTTCATCTTCTCATTACCTTCTTTTTTCAGTTAAGCCCAGTTTTCCAATTTTTTTAACCTATTCCCAATCACCAGCCCTATTTACCATCACCACCTCCCTTGTTTTTGATTGGCAGTATCATCCAGATAAACAAAGTACAGATGTGCCAGCAGGAATGTTGGAGGAATATATACAGAAGTTCATCGAAATTGATCAGGCATGGAAAATTCTAGGGAATGAAGAGACAAAAAAAGAGTATGACCTGCAGCGGCATGGTAGGTACTTGTGGTGAGGAACCACAGCTCAAGAGCAACTCTGAAACACAGTCTGCAGCCACTCCCGGGGAGCATTTTCCAGCATTTGCACCAACTTATTGCCACCTTTACCCCTCTACTCCATCATTGCTTTTAATTATGCCTTTTTTCTTAATAGTGATAATTGTGTATCCATTGAGAAGTTAACAGAAGTTCTAGGATACAGCTTCTTATAAAGTGAAAACTGCTTCCTATAACATATGCTAAAAATTTTTATTGCACATTGTTAATATGTTTTATGTATTCTCTATTAGTTATATTACAATTTTAATACAGTACTTTTGAGACTGTATTGTATAAATGGCAGTCTAAAGAAAGGTATCAGGCAGAATAGCATCATAAAGCACTCTGCTGTATTTGAGTTCATTTTAGGCTACATTTCATGATTTTCTGTAGGATAAACTACTCCCTGAAATTGCTATAAATGATACATTAGGAATGCACATTGCTTAAGTAGTTGTTTTTTTTTTTTTTGAAAATAGCTTCTTAAAACAGTGACAAGCTGTTGTGAGAAAGAAAGAGAGAAATGTAGGTCAGATTTGTCACACATGGACTATGCTTACATGAAGTGATAGGCTGTCTTTCAGCACGGCCTTGGGATAGGAGTCCCTCAGCCCTTCTATCTGGACCTTCAATATGCACTGTACATGTTAATGGGGGGAGTCAATAATCAGTTACAGCCCGTGGGAAGAGCACTCACTTTCTCCAATAGCATATCAGGTTCAGCATTGACTGGGATGTGTTGATAAAAGCTTACTATTTCTGAGGTTGACTATTAAATCCCCTTTACCCTATACTGGCACCATCACATCTCTTCAAATGATTTTCAGGCACCTGCTATTAAGGGTATGAAATTTTGATTTGAGAAATACATCATTATGGAATAAAGGCAGTATTAACAACCTTGTGTATGTACCTTTTTAAAGAATCTGCATTGTCTTTTGAATATGGCTTAGATATTGGATCTTCTGTTTAGATTCTCTTTAGTAAACTGTACTTGTGACAAAAAAGAAAAGTAGAGGTGGATTCATTTAATAAAAAAACTCTGTCCAGAGATATATCCTTTAAAACCTGAGTTCACATAGATAATTGAAGCTGGTATACTTGAGTATGTCGTAGTAAGATGATGCTTTTGTACATCTCTACTGGTCTTTACTATGTGGGATGCCAGATTTGCCAGTTTGCTTAAGAACAGTTTACACAAAGTCATACCTGAGGGAGTGTAGGGCATATATTTTCAATGTCATTCTGCAATTTTGTCACTCCACAGCTTGTGTACTTAAAAAAATCCTTCAAATTAATTAAAAGTCAGCTGCACAATCAACAATCAGAAATTCCTTCTTTAAAGGTATTTTTTAAATAATAGGGTAGACCAGAAATAGAAAGAAACAGGAAAGAATATTTAAAATGAGTATAGAATTGCATGAAGAAGCTAGTTTGTTTTTGTGGCACTGGGGTTTAAACTCTCCTATTTGCAAAGCAGGTGCTTTAGGCTTTAGCCATTCCCCCTGCCCCTCCACTGAAGGAAATTTTTAAGCATTGTTAGATATAGAAATAACATAATCAAAGAAATTCTTAGCACTGTTGGATTTCTGTTGAGCTTCAAGTGCTTGGTTTTACACATTTTATAAGGAATCTTCTGGGGACCTTGTAGGTAATTGATTAGATCACACTGGAGTTCTGAAGAAGCACAAAGTGTGAGAGTTGGACCCAATTAATGATTCAGATAAATAACTTAAAATTTAGATAATGTCAGTTTGCTTTGAAAAATTTTCAAATTGGTGATAATTGAATTGAGCTATTCTACGACTGTAGAAATATAACTTCAATGACATTATAGTACCTCAGATCTAAATATTAAGTATGTTCTTATTAACCAGAAACTCCATATAATGAATGCTGTGTTTCCATTTATTTTGTGCTAGTCTTTGGGTGTTATCCCTGAGCTTTTTTGATAAAGGCTAGCATTCTACCACTTGAGCCATATCGCTGCTTCTGCTCTGTTTTAATATAAAGACTGAAGCTAACACTGGTATTTTGTGCTTATGATTCTTAGTTATTCAGGAAGCTAAGATCTGGGAATTGAGTTTCTCAGATCTGCAGACTCTCATCTCGAGTGAACCAGCAAAAACCTGAAAGTGGAGGTATGGCTCAAGTAGTAAAAGCACCAGCTGTGAGGGGAATAAGGCCAAGCAATAGTGCAAGGCCCTGAGTTCAAACCCCAGTACCACTGCACCTTAAATATAAATTTTGTTGGGTGTGGTAACAGACAGTTGTAATCCCTGTTATCTTTAGCTTACAAGGTCCATTCTTCTACTTCTTCATAAAGCAAGTCTCTGTCTGAAAAATAAGGCAAAAATGGACTATGGATCATGGCTCAAGTGGTAGAGCACCTGCTAGTAAGTAGTAGATCCTGAGTTCAAATTCCAGTTCTGCCAAAAAGTAAGAGAAGTTTTCATTTTAAAGTTTTTATAACAGCTATTTTTCACAAACTTCATAATAAAACTATTTTCATATTATTTATTTGAATACCAGTTGTTTTTTTTTCCCCTTGAACTATCTCCAACACATGGCTTCTAATTAAAAGGAAAAGAACTTGAACTGCTAACAGAGAGGACTGAGATTTGATATGAGGAAACCCTGTGAGAATGATAATTTGTTAAAGATCAGGGTAGGTTACCAAGAAAGAGAAAATTGTTATAACCAGGTCAAAGCACTCTTTTTTTTTTTCTGGGTCACCCCCTGGGGACATGGAAATAGCTTTGTTATACAGAACTCTTTTACACACGTGGTGATAGGATTGTAAAACTTTCTTTTCATAGGGTGTGCTTTAAATATGTTTGTTTCTTGCCTGCCATTAACTTGCAGTATAAAATTCTAGCTCTATATACTTAGAAAGGAGATAGAAGATGTATTGTTGGCTAATGTTGAATGCTTTTTCATATTTCACAGCTCAGAGTTGGTGCTCTGTTCTGAGGAAAGCTTCATCAGTATTGCCCACAGCCATATAATTATCTAGGAGATGATTTAAAGGAGCCTTTGACATCCATATTTCTTTGCTTCTCAAAAGAAGCATCAAATGAGTTATTTCTAAGAAAGAAAAAGTAATAATAGGTCCAATAACCTAAAGCAAAATACATGTATTTTTTTTTTCTCCCTCATTTCCACTTCTGTGTTCTTAGTTGACATTTCAGGGCAATTCTGTCCTGACTGAAGAAAAGCAAATCTTAGAAAAGGATGAGTAATATTCAGTTCCCAGAGATTATACATTTTGAAAGCAATGTTAACTAGTGAATTTAATCAATTAGTTCCAGTTGGCATATTTACCTTATTGTTTCTATGGATGATTCCAAAGGCAGCTTCCAAGTGTTCACTGAAAAGCATATAGTTATTCAAGACGAGGCTTTGCATTTCAACCAGATGAGCATTTTGGAAAACCCTTTCAGGATTTACAAAATGTTCACATGAATAATATGTGTTGAATAGATTTTGGTGCTTTTATAAATCTTGTGGGGAGTTTTCTCATATATTATGCACAAACACATCAGAAGTATATATCATGGGAAAATAATAGGGATCATGATTCAAAAGATTTAGAATGTGAACTCACACAGATCCCTGATCTCTCAGTGGCTCTATACAGTGACACAGCTTATGAGTTAAGTTACTTTCCTGTGACTTGAAGAGGAACAGACCTGCAGATACAGTTAATCAGATTAAATAATGTTTAAAAAATACGTGGGTTGTGTTTGAAATCCTTGTCAGCATATTATTTTCTATTAAGATATATTTTTGTACTCTCTTACTGAATTATTTTGGTAATGTGGTACCTTTGTTTGATCAGTTGGCCAAGTATACATATACCCAAAACAGCCTAGCCAGAGAAGGTCTGGCCAGACATTCCAAAGCTATTTTTTGCTAGATACAGTAGATTATTGCTGTGTTGTATGACCCACTTCCCTTCATCACTTTTATCAGGATCAATGTTTGAGACTAGAAGATGAAATAAATCTTGGACCCACTGAGGACTATATCTTAAAACTCTATTAACATTTATGTATCAGATAATAAGTCATCTGGTATTTTCTTAAACTCAGAAGTCTTCCTGGAAAAGGGAATTAATGATAAGACTTTTAAATAGAAATAATATTTTAGCATGTGGGTAAACTGTTATGACTAAAGACTTAAGGCTCGGTAACTGTAAATTATGTCCTAAAATTGACCCTTACAAAATACTTGAATTAGATTAGGTTTTCCATTTGATTTTAGGAATTTCAAAATTGGCTCTAAAAATTTGCTTCAGGTAAAAACTTGAGATAAGCATCAGGGGGTATGTGTTTTTGCTGACTGTTTCTAGGAAAAACATGGTTGTGAAATGATGCAGAAAATCCATCTGGACAGTTGGGACTGGCATTATTTTGAGAAGGAATGGAGAGTACAGATAAAACTCCATAAGGCTATCCCTTCCTCTATCTTGTCACAAGATTACTACTATGTTATTTTACTTTTTTAAAAAATACAATTTTTTATAATAAGGTATTTTAATATCATTTTCATTAATTTCAAATAATATAGAAATTTGTGGGCAAAGTTATAGTTATAATTCTGCTATATGTGAGTACAATTGATGGTCTGATTTAATAATACAGATAAATAAAATGTAAGGAAGTTTTTGTTTCTAACATTAATCTCTCCCAATTTTGCCTTGATTGTTTGATTCAGTTTAAATCAGGTTCAAAACCAAGATGAGGTCACCTTCCTTATTGCTTGCTTTTTTCTCAGACTTGAAATCTGAGTTTCATATTGGAGGCTGGTTATTTGTATGTTGCTGTGTTTAAACCAGTGAATCAGAAATACCATTTGACATTTCTTTTTTTCAGTGTTTATTTTCCCTCTATGTGGTTATTTTACTTTCATGGCTATGCAGTAATTCATCCCAAGATTATAACACTAGATGATTTCCACATTTCTAAAGGCCATAATTAGTCTTTTGCCTCGCCTATAGTCTTTTATACTTTGAATGATCTAGCCATCATTTTTTCTCCTTATTCAAGAACTTTTATAACTCTCCTTCATCAGGTAAACTTTTTACCTGAAATTCAAATGGGGAAGGAGCTTTTTAGTTTATCCCACTCACTTTTCCCAACTTCATCTTGTAGCACATAATCTGAAATTAATCTTCTTCTTTTGTCCATGTAGTGGTCCCCAGATATGCTTACACTGAAGGGCATTTATTTGGAACACCTTTTTCTGATTCTTCACAGATTCTTCTAAGGTCTACTTCAAGCTCTTGTTTGATTTTATTGTAATCTTTTAATGATACAGATATGTAAAATGTAAGGAAGGTTGTTTTTTTTGTTTGTTTGTTTTGTCAGTCATGAGGCTTGAACTCTGGGCCTGAATGCTGTTCTTCAGCTCTTCAGCTCAAGGCTAGCACTCTACCACTTGAGCCACAATGCCACGTCCAGTTTTCTGGTGGTTTAGGAGATAAGATTTTCACAGACTTTCCTGTCCTGGCTGGCTTTTGAACCATGAGCCTCAGATCTCAGCTTCTTGAGTAGCTAGGATTACAGGCATGAGCCACCTGCGCCCGGCTGTAAGGAAGTTTTTTATTCTAACAATCTCTCCCAGTTTCACCTTGGTTCTTCCCTTCCTCTCCTTGTCTCCCTCTGAAGCCTTCTATGATATTCTCTGGATTTCACTCATAAAACTTTGAAATTTTTTTCTTCCGATTCCTATCTTTTCATTCTGTTGTATACTTTGAAGAGACTAATAAAGTTATGTAGATTGCAATTTTGATGATAATTGGGTTGCTTTCAGTGGTACTAACGATGGGAAACTGTTAACACTGTTTCATGTACAAAGTCAAGAGTTGCTGCCTTCCTGTACTGCAGAACTTGGAGCTTTCCCCCTACTAACAACAAATAGTTAGATTGAGTTATTGTTGTGGTCACAAAATTTATGAGATAGCCAGGTGCTGGTTGCTCATGTCTGTAATCCTAGTTACTCAGGAAATGAGATCTAAGGATCTCAGTCCATGAGACTTTTCTTTAATAAACTGCTCAGAAAAAGTGGCACTGTGGCTCAAGTGGCATTAATCTTGAGCAAAATGAAGCTCATAGATAGCACCCAGGCCCTGGGCTGAAGCCCCAGAACTGCAATACATATGTACGTACATACATACATGCATGCATGCATGCATACAAACATACAAACATACATAATTAAAATTGCTGTCATTCAGCTCTAGAATTAGCATAATTATCCTTCTTTTGAATATTGTTTAAATATCCTTTTATGGAAGATGTATGTATTTTCCAGAGAAAGAGTCGGCTCCTCTGAGAAGCTGAGTAATTTGACTGAGCTTACATAGTCATTGATAGGAGGGATGTATTCAGAACACTAGGATCCCATGTTTTGTACAGGTTGTGTACATTCAACTATTTTTAATTCTGTAGTCAACATGAGACATTTTGAGGATCAGAACAAGAGGCTACTGCTGTGTTTCATAGTGAAACATAGGAATTAAGTTTCTGGGGTTCATTTGCTAGCTTTCTAGAGCACTAGATTTGCACCTACTTAGCCAACTTTACTGTTCTTTAAGTTCATAATTAAATTCCAGGTTTTTTTCTATGTTGAAAGTGATTTTGGTTTCATCTAGAATAGGTTTATAGGGCTTTATTAATGATTTTCAAATTAAATATTGCACAATTCTCAGATTATTAGCAAATTGTCTTTTTCATGTCTCTGCTCTTGGAAAAAGAATCTGATTACAAGTTACTTCCTATATAAAAGTAATAATTGCCACATAGTGAAATGATTTTCAAGAATGAGATTATTTTAAAAAATTATGTAGTTTAAGACAGCAAAATAACCTCAGGGACTGTTTGCTTTAAATTACATAACACACACTTTTGAATATTTTGAATAAACATTAAGCATTTTAAGTTGTATAAAAGCAAATTCACTATGTGGCAGCATTTGGGGGAGGAAGGAATGATGATCACCTAAATAGCTGACACTGCACACATGAATACTATAAGACTTGATCATTTGGTTAGTATTTGATTTAATGAGATTTTTAAGTACTTTGACCATAATGAATAAAGTTAAGTTCCTCTCCCCTATAGCTTTTGTTTGCAGTTACTTTGCATTTTACATTTTATTTTTATTATAGCTATATTTAGGAAACATTTCTTAGGATTAGAAGTGTAATTATTTAGACATTAAATAAAGGGTTTCTTTAGAAATTTTACTGTCATTAGGAGGAAGTTAAAAGACTGGAATTCCATTGTCTTGTAAGATGTAAGAAATATTTATTGATTCCCAAATGGAGCTGAAAAAAACCTTTCCTCTTTTAGAAAGTTGTGAATGACCCAGCGAGAGCTCTAGTAAGCTTTACTGAACCAAGCTGCTAATAGTTATTTAATGTTATTCTTTAGTGTGAAAGAATCTCTGTAGATTTTCCTTTTAATCTCTTTGAATTGCAGGCTCATAAACCTCTCTGATGAGTCCGGCTAGTGTTTTCTTAGATCCTTACTGTTGAGACAATGGAGCCACAGAATTCTTTCACCTCTTGTTGTCAGACAAATCCAATAGAACACAAGGTCAGAAGGGCCTACATTTCTAAAGGTTGAAAGATTCTTTTTCAAGTAACCACATAAATTATTTGATTTTATCATTATTCCTCAGGAACCTCTTTTTAATTATAATGCACTACTTTCTATATGGAAAAGTAAATTTGGAAGTTTTTCTTATCTCCCTCTTGGGCTAAGCTTGTGAGCACTGGACAGGGTATGAACAGACCTTATAAGTGCCTAAAGGAACACTAAAAAGTTGAACCATTTACTTCTAAAGAATCAAAAATTGTGTAGTGTCATTGGACTCAAGATAGAATACACAAAATGTTCTTTCTTTCCAACTAGCTGTTGGTTTTTCTTTTGTAAATAATTATCACTATTTTGTAGCAATGATTCTAGATTTTAAAATCTTAGATCTGTTTCTTTAATTGAGGTCAGTGTACTTTCTCAGCAATTTTAGTAGTATCATGTTAACAGAACTTTGAGATTGGATTTGCATTTGCAGATACCTATTAAAATGTTTTATTGCAAACAGTAAAAATATAAATATATAGTTATAGAAGAAACTAACTTCGCTGTTTTGAAGTTGCCATGTCTGATTAGTAGACAATTATCAAAGGATTCTTGTGAGTTACTTTAGTGGATAGGGGAGAATTGTTTTTTAATTATAAGCACAATGGTGGACAAGCAGAGATCATTGTTTAAAAACTAAAAAACAACATTGATTTGTTTGTTCTTTTTTCTTGTAATTGCAGTGAAGGTTGGGTTGTGGGGTGCTGTTGTCCTCTCTTTAGACACCTGTCTCTCAACAAAGGATCTTGGTGACCCCCCACTGCCCACATTTAGAGTCACCTTTTACTTGTATGTACCCATTCCGCTCATTATACTGTTCTCTAGGGATCCAATTTTCTCCTGAGTTAATCACCTTAGTCTTTTTCAGAAGTTGTTAGATTACCGTCCCTTCAAAGAACATGCGTTCCTATTAGACTCTTATTGAACTTTTCCTTCCTTATTTCTTGGTTCAAAGATGTAATCATTATAGTCACAAAACTACTTTTAAAACTTGTTGAACATGCATTCAGAGAGGTGAGGACATCTTAATGTATCACTTGTTTGCTTTCACATTGAGCCCACCCATTTAATCAGAAGGCCTGTGTTACTTCCAGGCAGCACTCATTCTCCTGTCTTCCAACACTATGGGGAAGTTTTGCCTGTTATATTGCATGGAATGATGAATCACAAATCACACCGAATGTACTTTCATGTCATATACTGAATCTCGAGACCAGAATCTCCACAGAAACTTACACTGTGTCCACCTAATACTGAATAATCAGGCCAATCAACAGTGTTTAGAAGGTCACAGAACTACAACATTTGAATATATGTATTGTAACTATGCCTTTGGGCAAGTACTAGCCAAGAGATGGTCAGTGCTAATCTTTTAACTAAGAGTAAGTGTGAATGTTTCTTTCTGTGTCTAAACCTAAGGAGGAAAGGTAATGAAAATGTAAAAGCTACTGATTTGAGTGGGTAGAATAATAGAATAATAGATGAGAGTTGCACATAATATAGTAACTAGGTAAGAATTATAATAGCTTTCCTGTAAAGAAGCAGAACAATGGAAGATGATTTGCTTGGCATTTACTTTTGCAAATTATTTCTCATTATTTTAAAACAAAAATAGCCAGGCATGGGTGACTCACACCTATATCCTAGCTACTCAGATGGCTGAGATCAGTTTGAAACCAATCAAGGTGGAGAAGTCTATAAGACTCTTATCTCCAGTTTACCACCCAAAAGCCAGAGTATAGTGGTGACTCAAGTGGTATAACCCTAGCTTAAATACAAAAGCTAAAGAATAGCATCCAGGCCCTGAGCTCAAGCCTAGTATTCTAGTACTCTTGTACTTATGTTTGAACTCAGGGCCTCATCTTGTTCCTCTGGCTTGTGCTGTTACTCTACCATATAAACTATACTCCAATAAGGTTTCTGCTGGTTATTTTGGAGATGTAGTCACTCGGACTCTTGTGCCCTGGCTGGCTTCAAAACTTTATTCTTTGGATCTCACCCAGGATTATAAATGTTGAGTGGCTGGTGTCTGGCTCACTCCTCAAAGCTGAAAGATTGACGAACACCTTGGTCCCTTTAATTAAGAAATTAAAATGTAAGATTTTTTTTCCATCCTTGAGATTTTTTAGACAGAATTTTTTTTAATTGGGAAGAATAGAATAATACTTGGCCAAATATACTCTGTATAGAATGTAGAATTAAGTTATTTTGTTCAGAAATTACTTTGCAGACTAACACCATTCTGTCTAAGCTATTCAGTGGGCATACAGAGATGGAGGAAACAATTTGACCACTGGGCGAAGTCTGTCTTTAGAATTTGGGGACAGTTTACCAGACTGTTGGTACCCAGTAAATATGAGGTGATATAATATTTGACATACCTTAATAGAAAACAATAGAGTTCAAAATATTGTATTATCTTTTCATCTATTTTAAAATTATGTAACTCACCAATAAATTTTGAACAGGCAGTTATTAAATATAATTAAATTGCAGGCATTCACGCAACAGAACAAAGGGAACCATTCTCAGCAAGTGAACAAGAGACTGTGAGATAGATAAAGAAATTTTCATGGGAGTTGGGGGCTGGATTTTAGAAGTCTCTTTTTTTTAAGCATTAACTTCTAGAAGAATAATACAAGCATGCAGAAACTATAGCATGCCTTTAAAAACAAAAGACATGCCCTTCCCATCCATAGTTTCATTCTTCCATTCTTGCATTCTACATTTGTTTTAAGCAAGAGAGTACATGCTTCTACAACGTATACCATACTCTTAGTATGTTTATGTTGATTCCAGGCACCTTCCACCCTAGTAGAAAAGTCTGGACCAGAAAACAGCAAGGGACATCAACACTGAAATATTGAAGTATTCTCCTATTCATTTACTTATTCTGTTGCAGTCAAATGACTAAAAGCCCCTTGCATTTGAGTAGAGCTTTAATCTTTAAAGAACTTTTAACTTGATCTCATTTGACTTGGAGAATACCCATTAGTCTGCTTGAGCTGACATACTAAAACACTTTATAGAGTAGGTGGCTTAAAATTTATTTCTCACAGTTGTGGAGGCTGAGGAGTCCAAGATGAAGGTGTTGGCCAGTTCTATTCAACAGGAGGGCCCTTTTCCTGGCTTGCAGGCAGCCCGCTTGCTGTGTCATCCCATGATCTGTCCTCCACGTGTGGTTGGGATTGGAACAAGATCTTTCCCTCCATTTTATAAAACTACTTATCTGGCTGGATTAGGATCCAACTCTTTTAATCCTTACTTCCTAAAAGCTCATACTGATGTTAGAATTCAGACATAAGGATTTTGTGAGGTAACAGGACAGGAACCTTCTTGAATAAGAGAACTCCTTGAAGCAAGGAGGCTAATAAAATATCACAATTATCAATAGCAATCAAATATCAAATGTAATTTTTTTTTACCCAACCCTACAATGGCTACCTGATTTCATAGTTGTCAAACTGACTTAGTGTTGTTGCCTGTTTGTGAAAATGGGGGTAGCTTTTGATTGTTAAAAGCCTATAAGAAATGTTATGTTCTGGACTTTTTGGAACAAGTAGCCTAACACTGTAATAAGGTAAATTTTAAAATGTTAGATAAATAAGCTACGTGTGGTAGCTTGGCATTCTTCATAGGTATCAAAATAGTCTCCTTTTCCATTTTGCAGATGATGAGCTACAAAATATGGGACCAGTAGATGCTAAAGTATATCTTGAAGAAATGTCTTGGAATGAAGGTAGGATCTTTCATTCTCTCTTAGACTCATTCTTTTACTTGTTCTTCCATTCGTTTTCTTTGTTTTCTGTACAGTGAAAGAAATACTAGGAACTTTTTAAAAGGGAAAAAGAAACCTCAGGATATTTGGAAGTCTTAAGAAATAAATGCCTAGTTTTCCAAATATATGTGTGTGTGTGTGTGTGTGTGTTATGTTTGTTAAATTCCAAACTTTAATGAATCATTTTAGCTTCTCTCCTGTTCTAATTTGATGTTAGGCACATGGAGGTTCTTTTCTAAATTAATTTCACTACTTTGGTTTTTGCATTACCATGTGATGTAATAAGCAAAGATGATGATTTTATTCCCCATTCCTCTTTATATCCTCAACTATGTGAATTTTTTTAATATGAAGTCATAAACTGTCAGGACAAAGCTTTTTGTGTTATACATTTTATTTTTTTACTTCCCTTTTTGATTTACTTAGGGGAAATGAAACATCTGTCATTCCCTTTTACCTCCAATGAAGTTATGTCTTTGATCTTTTTCTATTATTAGTATTTTAAAACATTAGTAACAAATATTATTTCCACATTTTTCTGATGTTCCTTGAATTGTTCCAGTTACATATGATTAAATTAGGAAAACACTTTCTAAATGGAGGTGATGATGAACACTTCAGCTGAAAATCTGAGTATTTCTCAGAATGTTTCTATCTTCTTAACCCTGTAAGTTTTGTTTGGCCTGTGCCACAAAATCCTTACAGGCTTAGAAAACTTCACCGAGTATAAATAGTAAAATATAGCCACCCTTCCTGAAATTATGTTTATTCTTCTAGTTGAAAACTCTTAACTTAGTGCTCTAAAGAAGTGAGTCACAAACCATACTGACTTAGAAGAGGAAAATGGTTTTGCTTTATAAGACAGTTCTGCTACTAGCCACTCAAATGAAATCTAAGGAGTAATCACCTTTTTCCCTAAAAGGTGGCTCAAGGGGCAGCATGATAGCTTTGAGCAGCTATGCAAAGGGACAGCATCCAGGCCCTGGCACTTTCCCCGGACCAGCTATCCTCTCCTTACTTTTAGCCTACTATATAACTTATTTTGTTGGTCTTCATTCATGTATTTAAAATGACTTCTGAATATATCATTTTGTTAATTGCTTGGTGATAATACCATCAGAAGTTTCAAACAAGTTGTGAATTCTTTGTGACCATTACCATTTGAAAGTATCTGTGATAGAACTCCATTAACAACTCATGGTTCCCTGTGTCAGTTACCAAACACGTCACCTCAAATTGTTTCTCAGTGTTCACTGAGGTAGTAAAAAAAACAAGAGGGAGAATTAAGCTTCAGAAAATTAGTCATTAGCATATGTATATTTTAGAAATTTAATAGTAATAGTTTTGAAAACATGTTCCTAGTATATGTATGTTGGGTTATATGTGTACTGGACACTGTCCCTGAGCTTTTTTGCTTAAGGCCTAGTGCTTGAACACTTGAGCCCAGAGCTGTACTTGCAGCTTTTTCAGTAGTTAATTGGAGATAAGACTCTCAGAGACTTTCTGCCCCAGCTGGCTGTGAATCACAATCCTCATCTCACTGCCACCTGAGTAGCTAAGATTATAGGCGTGAGCCACCAGCTCCCAGCCCAGTTTCATTTTTTTTTGCCTGGGCCAGAATCCTGTTTATGCTTCCCATATAACTGGAATGACAAGCAGGTATTATTACAGCCTGCTTTTATTGGTTGAGGTGGGATCTTCTGAACTTTTTGCTGAGGCTGGCCTCAACCTTGATCCTCTGGTTCTTTCCTCCAGTAGCCACCCTGCCCAGTTTGTTTTTTTGTTTCATGGATAAGAAAATGACTTTGTGGTGAATAATAGGGACAAGATTAAGGGAATAGACAAGGTTTTCTTTTTTCCTTTTAAAACTTTTATTATAAAGGTGACGTACAGAGATGTAAAAGTTACATAAGTCAGGTATTGAGTATATTTCTTACTGAACAATGTCATCCCCTCCCTCATTTTTTCCAATTTTTTCTGACCCCCACCCTTCCCAAGTTGTAAGGTTTTCTTTCTGATGAAAAGAACCACACAAAGTTGGCTTATTTAATTGCTAAATTTTCCAAGACTGAACTTGACAGAGAGCAAGGCAATTAGATCTGTTTTTCTAACCATTGCCTGAGGTCTGAATGTTAACCAGCTTTGAAAAACAATTGAAAATACTTGATTGGATTATATGAAAGAAACAATAAAGGTCAATGAATAACAAAGAAAAAACAAGAACACGAAAAGCAAGAAGAAAATAACACAGAGACAGCAAGAAAAAGAAAACCAGAACAGAAAATGAGGAGGCAAAGAAATCACACAAGCACAAAGAAAAAAGACCAGAAGGAAAAAATTGCATGAGTCAATAAACACTAGCGTTGAAAAGGACCAGAACAGAAGAGATACAGAAACACAACAAAGAGAAAAAGAAAGATCATATCAGAAACCCGGCAAAAGCACACACAGATGACTGGCCTACTGATAAACAAAAAACAAACAGAGATCAACCAAACAGGAACAATAACAACAAACCAAAAAAGAAACAGAAAAACATAGTAGGAGCAGACCCAACTGAAGACAAGACTGACCAAAAAAAAAAATACCAAAAACAAAGAATAAAGGAGAATCAAGACAAACAAAAAAAAGATGCGCCAAAAGGAAAAACCGAGCAAGACATAAAGAACCTCAAAAACAAAGAACAGACAGGG
Organism: Dipodomys ordii; assembly: GCF_000151885.1. Lineage (NCBI taxonomy): Eukaryota > Metazoa > Chordata > Mammalia > Rodentia > Heteromyidae > Dipodomys > Dipodomys ordii. The sequence continues at coordinate 9,878,610 of NW_012267262.1, forward strand.
AAAATTCTAGGGAACGAAAAGACAAAAAAAGAGAAGAACACACAGCGGCAAGAGGAAAACCTACAAAAAATGAAAACAAAACACCAAAAAAAATACATAAAAGAAATCTCAGCGAACCAAGATCATAAACCAAAGTCACTGAACTGCCGATGCAGACGAAAAGACACCATCGCCAAAAACGAAACACAAGATGGGAACATAATTTCTGGAAACACAGACCCACTAAAAAAAGAACTCCGGTACTACAGCAAAAATTGTTAAAAGCATAAAACAAAACAGAACAATATCCAGAAATGAAAAAAAGAAGCCAAACAAACTCCAAGGAAAAGAACACTAAAAAGAAGCCACAAAGAAAATACAAAACAACAAAGCAAAGGCCACCCAAAACAAAAATAAAATTCACTAAATGGACGGAGAAGTGAAAAATACACCATCCCAAAAAAGGAAGCAGAAGATAAAAAACAAACAGAGCAGGACACAGATGCACAAATTAAAGAACTCCTAAAGAAAAGAAAAACTTGTCCAAACATAAACACACCTCAGCAAAAGACAAAGACATGATAAGAAGAAACCATTCAAAATACAAGAAAGGAAAGTCTTAAGCTGCCAAACAAAGAAAACACAAGACCAACAACCAAAGAACACCACAAAAAAAAAAAAAAAAGCTTAGAAATAAACATAAGAGACTAGTCCCACAAAAAAAAAGACAACAGAATAAAAGAGAAAAAAAAAAAAAAGAAGCAAGGAAGGCAGCAGCAGAAAAAAAAGAAAAAAACGGAGGAAGAAGAAGGGGAACAGAACAACCATCATCACCATAAAAAATAAAGGAAAAAAAAGAAGCAAAAAAATAATTAGACACCAGTAAGCACCCCTCTTTGTGGCAGAACAGCAAGAAAAAAAAGAAACAATCGGCAGGAAGGAAAAAAAAACAAATCACCAATAAAATAAAGAAGACTACTTTCAGCAAAGAATCAACGACAACAAAATATGGAGGATACAATACCAAAAAAGAATTATATAAGAAGTAAGCAGCATCCGAACAACAGAAAAAAACAAGACATCAAAAAAACAACGAGGAGCATCCGAAACATGACAATAGAAACATAGGAACAAAACATTAGGGACAAGACATCAATAAAACCAAAACTAAAAAAAAAAGGAAAACATCAGCCAATCACCACCATCACCCGTCCATAAAATCAAAAAATAAACATAAAATATAGATGGAAGATTAATTTCGGATAAGTTTCTTTTCCTTTTTTGAGAGAAAAGCTCACACTGTAGAGCAGACGCGACCTAAAAACAAAAGATTTCCCCCCCCAAACCCCCAAGGCCAAGATTACAGGTGTTCAATACTGCCTGGTGCTTGGGTTACATTTGTATCCAAATATTAGCTAGTATAACTTGAATAATGTGTTGCTATCCTTTGCATTTAGCAATTAAAATAATTAAAACTGAATTGCAGATAGTTTATTGGCAAGTACATGGTTTCAGCTGCAGTATAAATTCACTTGAACAGGAGACAATAATCAAGTCAAAAAGTGTTTGCTAATCATCAGCAAATCTTTCAGTATTTGGGCTTTCACGTAGAAATCCAAAATCACTCAGGGGCCAGATCTGTAAAATCAAATATATTTGAAAACAATTAATAAAGGTGATACTGCAATATTATGTTCTTTCCTATTCTTCATAAGAATTTATGAATATGCGTGTTTTATAATCCTCAAGAGTTAACTGTGCCAAGTGTTTGAATATGATACCAAAAGTGCTTGAATATAGCTAATGTAATTTGAATTTGTTGTATAAAATCTCAAACTACTATCTATAAAAGTGGGAGAGAAGAGGGAATAATGTTTTCTATAGAGCTATGAAATAAAGATATGCTCACTAAAATATAGTCATTTTAACAGTTAAGTCAACTGTCAGCCGGAGGACTTTAGAGAACAAAAAACCCTCATAACAGAAAAATAAAGCTTTATAAAAAAAAAAAAAAGAAAACTTGTACCTTAAAGAAAATTCGTCCTCGTATTAGTCCATATGGAATGGGTCCATAGTACCTAGAATCTGTAGAATTCTGTAGATTGTCTCCTTCTAGCCAAACATGACCCATTGGCACCTAGAGTAGGTGAAGAAAGCCACTTAAAACAAACTTAAGTTTGAGTACTGTTATTTAAAATATGTTATTTAAAGACAAGCCTGCTGATGTGCACCTGTAAAAACAAAAGTCCTAAAGTCAGGCACTGATGACTCATGTCTGTAATCCTACTTAGGAGCTGCTCAGAGGAGGCTGAGATACTCCCAGTTCAGAGCCAGCCCTGTCAGGAAACTCTGTGAGACACTTATCTCCAATTAACTATCAAAAAGCTTGAAGAGCTGTGGCTCAAGAGATAGAGCATTAGCCTTGAATAAAAAAGTTCAGGAACAGTGCCCAGGCCCTGAGTTCACATACCCACACACATACACCCATACACCCCGGCATGCACATATGCACGCACTCAAAAGTCTAAAGTTTTTTTTTTAATGAGGTACATAGAAATCCTAAGTTTTGAATGATGTTCGCATTTCTAGCAAAATAAAATAAATAACTTCTATTAAATATCTAAGGTCCCAGCTTTCAACAAGATTTTCTGAATCATGTGGTTCCCAAACATTAATTTGTCATACAAACCCCAAACTAAGGTTTACAAGAGATCAAAACAATGTGACAGGGTCATTAATTTAATGGACTTCAAAAGAGGTCATTAGGATAGTGACTGAAAATATGTCCTCCTGTCTCAATAACAGCATAAGCAGGACAGCCACTCACTCAGCAACATCCTGGGGCCAATACCCAAGCCAGACCCATTAGAATACTCATGATGAACTAAATGGTAATTGATTGTGACATCAATTACAAATAATCTCATCATTTTATTAGAGTGGGCTTGTCAGAATTTTAATTAAGGTTCACTCTTCTGCTTTTGTGTAGCCACATCTTCAGTGCATTATACATTGAAAATGACCATCAAGAACCAGAAAAACCTACTACAAAATCATCAGTTGTAAAATTAATGATGGTGACCTTCTACTAAATGAAAAGACTTTCCTTCTTATATGTCCTGTGTATTAATTGGTAAAAAAGCTCAAATTTTTACTGAATTAGAATTAAATGCATTATTTATTTAATAAGAAATTTGCCTTCTAATTTCTGTTCAATATAAACTTAAAAATTACTCTGGCAATAAGCATTATAACAATTAAAAGCAGTTGGCTTCATAAAGCTGGGTATAGGTGGCTCATACCTATAACCTGCTACTCAGGCCTAGATCTATTTGAAGCCAACCAAGGCAGAAAAATGTTAGATTGTCTTTAGTTAACTAGCAAAAATTGGTATGGCTCAAGAGGTACATTCCAAGCTATGATCAAAAAGCCAAGTGAAATCTCTAGGCCCAGAGTTCAAGCCTCAGTACTAGTGCGTGTGGGCGTGCGCACAAACCAGCTTTTCAAGGTTTAAAAAAGTTCAATGATTGACCAACCAGATTACTATTGGGAAGGAATTTATTTTCACTATAACAAAGTATCAAAATTTAGTAGACTGCAATTTTTTGTGACTAATTCCTTTTTAAAAAATAAATTTAAGGGCTGCGAAGGTGGCTCAGTGATAGAGTGCTTGTCTTGCATGCATGAGGCCCTGGGTTTGATTCCTCAGCACCATATAAGCAGAAAAATCTGGAATTGGCTCTATGGCTCAAGTGGTAGAGCGCTAGCCTTGAGCTAAAGAGCTAAGGGACAGCGCCCAGGCACAGAGTTCAGGCCCCACAACTGACAAAATAAATGAATAAATTTATACAAGCACTGAAATCTTTATTTCCCTTTTCATAAATGAAATAGAATGTTTTGTATCTTATAGAAATATTTGCTGAAAACCTTTACATTTACATATTCTACCCTTAAGTGTTAAATCTATTTGCTAAAAAAATATAAATTTACTGAGTATCAATATAAACCCATTCACTCTTATTAGTGAAACAAGTTAGAAGTCTTAAAGCCAATAGCAAGGCTCTGTCCTGTTCTACTTATATTTTAAAATGGACTCCCCACGTAGTAAGGCCTAATACTATACAAGCAGAAGAATGAGTGTATCTCAGGTCACCAAAAAATGAACAGTGCATTTGGAAAAGCCATGTAATTAACAAATTCTTTAGTATACTTATGAAGTGAATTTCATCTTTTTGTTTTAAATTTTCATTGTCTCAAAATTGGTGTTCCTGATATCTACAAGTTAAAGGACTCAGTAAAAGCTAAAGGAAAGTGTTAAGCTAAAGGAAAGTGTTCTATGATTAAGTTCTGGTGATGCATACCTGTAATCCCAGATACTCAGGCTGAGATTTGAGATTAGAATCGGCTCAGGCAGACAAATCCAAGAGATTCTTAATCTCTTAGACCAGCAAAAAGCCAGATGTGGAAACATGACTCAAGTTGTAGAGTATCAGGAATGAGCAAAAAAGCCCTACAAGAGCATGAGGCCCTGTGTATAAGCCCCTAGTTACTGGCACAAAAATAAACAGTAAATTTCTATAAACTACTAAGGCATCTCTGCATTGTAAATGACAATAAGCAAGACTCATTTCTTGGTCCATCTCTCTTTGAAGTTTACCTCGATTTTGCCTGCCCATACCAAATAGAACCATTTACTCTATAATGCCAGCCTTCATTAAGACTCTGGTCTATAACATCTTTTTACTTAAGTTTTGTGTAACTATTTTATCAAATAACGTAATAGGAAGTAATGTCATGGTCTTAATTCCTTTTAGAGTTTTACTTATTACTAGTTATTAGATTTCTTATAATCTTATTGTTAAAAATAAAATGGAGCCGGGTGCCTGTGGCTCACACCTGTAATCCTAGCTAATCAGGAGGCTGACATCTGCGAATCTCAATTTGAATCCAGCCTAGGCATACAAGTCTATGAGACTCTTATCTCTGATAAATGACTCAGAAAAAGCCAGAAGTGGCTCTGTGGCTCCAGTGGTAGAGCATTAGCCTTATAGTATCTCTTTGCATGTCTTGCCATCATTGGGTTAATTAGCTCTTTTCCTCATTTCAGAGGAGCTCTTCAATATGAGGTTAACTCTTTGAGATAATAGTGCAAATATTATCTGAGCAGGTATTTAAAAACATACATTATAACAATATGAAGAGCATCATTTTGGTTGGGGGTGTGTGTGTGTGTCAGTCGTGGGGCTTGAACTCTGGGCCTGGGCTCTGTCCCACAGCTCTTCAGCTCCAGGCAAGTGCTCTACCGCTTGAGCCACAGTGCCACTTCCATTTTTCTGGTGGTTTATTGGAGGTAAGAGTCTCATAGACTTTCCTACTCGGGCTGGGTTTGAACCACGATCCCCAGGTCTTAGCCTCCTGAATAGCTAGGATTCTGGTGTGAGCCACCAGCACCTGGCTAGGAATAAAATTTCTTAATGTGAAGTGTTTGACATCTCACTTGCATCTTCTTCCGTGATCTCTCTTTAGATTTCTTGTTTTACCCATTCCTTATCAACATTTCTGTAAAAGACTTGCCAAACTCATCATGCAACAGTGTTCTAATATGAAAGTTCACTGATATTGTGTGCCTCTCAAAATTGCCAACAGCATAATCTCCTCCAGTAGGCAGAGGTTAAAAACAGTTCATTTCATATAATAGAAACAAACCCAATAAAAAACCAAGTCAAACCAACTAAAAGGTTTCTATGATATAGTCAATAAAAACAAAAGGGTCAAAGTGTGGTTATGCATGCCTGTAATCCCAGCTGTTTGGGAGGAACCAATCAGGAAAATTGTGGTTTTAAGGCCAATAGGGCAAAAAGCTAACAAGAGTTAAAAGCTGGCAAGATTTAGCTCCATAAGCCAAGCATGATGACCAGTTATCCCAATTAATACAGGAGACCTTTGTAGAAAGATCACAGGCTGAGCTTAGGCATATACAAAAACCTATCTGGGTGGAGGAAAAAAAGGACTGGGGTCATGGCTCAAATGGTAGAGTACTTACCTAGCAAGCATGGGGTCCTGAGTTCAAACCCTAGTACTGCCAAAAAAAAAAAAAAAGTAGAGCTATGTAGGTAAATACTTAAAAAATTATTCTGTATATTTTAAATGTACCTTTTTATAATATATGTATTATTTAGGTAATTTAAATACACAAATGCTTTATCTTTTCAGTGATACTTTTATATTTTCTGTGTCTGTCTGTCTTGTCTGTCTGTCTGTATAGCGCTCTCACTTTGAGGCAAGTTCTCAATATGTAGCTCAAGCTAGCCTTGAACTCAGCATCCTCCTTCAGCCTGTTGAGTACTTGGATCATAGACATGCACTACCATGCTAGGCTTGAAACTTGTACTTTTCTAAAAAGGCATACTGCTTATCATAATACAAGCTAACAGCAAAAAACAAAAACAAAAAACAACCTTTTGAATGTATTGTTTTTCCTTGTTGGTCTTTGATGGTGTGGAAAGAGAAACTCCTGTTCTGGGTTAAAATCCAGTTATTTTCTACTAAATAGGTTACTGGCCACCACAAAGTTAAAAATTTAAACCTGGTAAGAGAAAAAAGGATCACATAGCAATACTACAAATAAGAACAGGATAAGATGGTACCTGAAAAGTTATAATTTTACAACTAATGCTTAAAAAGTATTTGTCCAATAAATGTCTCACAAATTACTAATGTCAAGTGTTCATGTTGCTTTGAATAATTAAAACTTCCAACAGATTTTTTTCTGTCTCATAAGTCTACCATGCCATCTTGAATGAATACATGAGACCAAGTAAGTGCAACTTTTTAATTTTTGTTCAAAACTAAATTTTTCTGGTGTCACAGATATAGCAAACTTTAGGGCTAAAATTTCAAACATTAGAAGAACCTTTAAACCATTCTTGTTTCTATCCCAGAGGTTTACTTGCCGAGCCATGATAAACCTGATCTCAGGGCTGGACAAAAGAACCTATCCTCCAGTTCTCAGCTATATTTACTGGGATCGAGTTGAGAGCCTTCTTTTCAGTACTACCAGCAAATGTAATTACCTCATGGCCTGCGGGTGTCCATTCAACAAAAGAGGCTTTGTGAGGCAACCCCACAGGTGTTACCTTTCTTGATTCAAGTGAAATCTGATGAAAGAGTCCACAGTATCAAATAACCCATGCACTAAACTATAATAAAACTCATTTGTTTGATTAAGCAAAGAACACTTTTAATTAAGAAAAAGTCCTAACTAAAAAGATATTTGTATGTCTGGCCTCCTTTAAGTTTCAAAAAAAGAAAATCTTAAAAAAAATGAGTGATTGTAAATTACCCCTTTATTTGCCACATATTTCATAGTTTACTTCAGCAAAGGTGTGCAATGGCAGTACCTATTGCACATGCCTCTTTAACTGATCTAAAATGACTGCATAAGAAAGGCAAAATGTAGGCAATGAAGGAACAAAGGTCATAGAGGCAAGGAGAGAAACTTTTCAGAATCCTTTTCTTAAAAATAATTATTTTAGTATCCTTTTCCCATAACAAGGAAGAAGAGCACATGTATCTTATGAAAGTATTCACATAAAGCTATTTTGTTTTTAGCAAAAGCAAATGGGTTTGATAAATCAAGGGCACTTTTTAAAGTTTCTCACTTTAAACAAAATTTTAAAGATTTTGCTTGCCTGAAGAAGTCCGTATGAATGTACATTCATAAAATATTTCAGTATAACAATTCCTAGTTATGTAATTGTGTTCATTCATTACTGTCTTTCAAGTAGGCAGTGCCAAGCCCAGCTTCTCTACTGCTAGGCAGCAAATGCATACTATACTTAGTCATAACTTACATATCTAAAATGTACTTATGGTAAGACAGGATGCAGACAAATTATAGAGAGAATATTTGGAAAATGAAATTTTATTAATAAGTGTGTAAAAAGATGTCACAAACTCCAGTATTTGACTCAGATAAATAGCAACACTGTCAATATCACCATGAAATAATCATTGGCATTTACCTTTCCCATATTACTAGTAAAAGCTATAATCAATAAAATCTGTGTACAAAAGAGTTAATTCTTTTTCAGGCAGTAAATTAGAAGAGCTTTTTTTAATGGGAATGTTTCAAATGCTAATTACAGGTATTTCTGAAGGCAAACTCAAGAATGGTTCAACTAATACTCTATTTTCAATGACATTCTCCTGGCTCTAACTTGTTTTTCAGATAAGATCATCCAAGTTAGATAGTAAAGACTAACTTTTTAATTTTTTGAACAGGCTTCTTTGTCAAGCATTGCTTCCTTAAATATCAAATGCTTAGGTTCTTCTTTATGAAGTATCCACACCACCAAAACCTTACTATAACTTTTTAGGGGGATGGAGAAGGAGAAGAGAGTTAAGACTGCAGAAAGTACATTTAAGCCATCTAGTAATGATAACTTCCTGTCAAAACAATGGGTCAGTTTACCCTCTGACTTTTCTTTTGTTCTGTTGCCTGCTCTGATTTGGGATTCATAATTAAAAGAAGAATTTGAGGGTCAATCCTCAGTACCCCCACATACACCATAAATAAATATGTAAATGCATACATGCATTTAATATTCTCATTGAAAGACTGTCTCTAGGCTTTCATTTTCATGCAGCCTACTCTACAATCCTGTTCTCAGACTACAGAAGATGAGCCTAATTAAATATAACACAGGGTATTTCAGAGTTGGTAGAATATGGTGCTAATGTGAAAATAATGAGTTCATTGTACTCTCAGAAAAACAATTCTAAGTAATTGGTAAGTCAGATGCATTGTGTATAAAATATGCACTAATATGTTTGCACTACAAGTTTTATTCTTGGTACTTCAAAGTCCAAACATCTCTACAGATTCAGTTGCTGTAGATGAATCTCAGTAGCTCTTGTCAATCTCCTATTACTTCTAGGCATAACTACTTCATAGTAAGATTGAGCAGAAAAAATAAATCTGAAGTGCATTAGAAATAGAAGGTCACCAGTGGATCCATACTCCAGCATAAACAAATGATTAAAATTAAATATGTAGATCTTTTTATTCTTGCTATTACTAATGCATTTAAAAGCATTGTTACCTGCTTTTTTGACAGACTCTTATTCTACTTGTGTTTTATTCATCAAAACACAACTCTAATGTTCCAAACCCTACAAATTATTTAGAATGAAATGTAGCTTTGTGAATAAAAAATTGCAAGATAAGCAGATGAATACTAGTTTAATATTTTGTAAGCATGCATCATGCAAGGACAGTAGATGCAGACCTTTAAAAACAATATTGATGTTCTAGGGCTGAAGGCATCACAACACTGTTTTGACTGAGATCATGAAAACACGCTGTGGACTGGAATAGTAAAATATCCAGATGTCACTTTGGGAGAACAGTGGTTGGTTTTGTTTTTTTTGTTTTGCCACTTGATGAAATATTTAAGAGCTGTTGTATTAATTTTGAGGTACAGATAGGCTTATAAGTGGATTCCTAAACTTGTCTAAAGTTGATTGTATCTTATTTCTCACACTTTCTATATCCACATCCTGGTTTTTTTGATCCATCTGCCCATGCTGCCAGCGCTAGTAACATGATTTTAATTTTAAGCCTTTTGGTTTCCTGTATTACTAGCATACAACCATTTCTATATATTCCCTTAATCTTTCTGTAATCTGTACTTTTCACTATCAGTGTTATTACCTCAACTACATCATAGCTTGTTACCCAGACACTCTGATCTATTACTGTTAGTCCACATTAATAATACAGTGATCTGTCAAAACCTACATCTGATCATGTTAGTTGCCAGACACACAAAAAAAAAGAATCATGTTTTCCTTTTCACTGTTATTTCTTTCACTATCTACCCCCTTACATATTCTATACATAGGAAATTACTTTTGGCAAGTTTGTAAAATACAGTGCTACATTGCCAAGCCCAGGACTGGCCAAAAAGAAAAAAAGTACAGATAATTTATAATTAATTAGTTTTTGCTTCTCAGATTTACTTCAGAAGTACTGGCATTCTAATTTTGCACAATTAAAATACTTCTAGGTGAGCAACATGCATTTTAGAATATTCTGTAAGTACCAATGTTGATCTTCATATATACATACACATATTTTCAAACAAATCACTATAAAATAAAATTTTTAGTAACTGAATTTTACTAAACTAATCTCATCTTATTCTAGCAATGTTCAGAGAACACATCAGAAAATGCTTAAATTGGAGGAGTCTAAAAGATGATTCTTTAGTATTAACACCTCAGACTAGTAAAAAGAAAGTCAAATTTATCTTCAGAATTGGGTTAACTATAGGATGAAAAAGTCACATCATCTCTGTCATCTCCTTATTGAACTTCACTCCACCAAAGAGTAAATACGTTTTCTCCACATCAGCTGCAATCAAGGCATTAGCAGTATGCTGTGATTGATCATGCTGGAAGCCGTTGCTGAGAAATGGATGTGTAGCACAGGGTTTTATCGCTATAGTCTGCAAAAACCATGTCCCTCGTTTAGATACCCTAGCTGTAATAAGTGACATTATTAGGTAGTTCTTCTATTTAAATGACATAAGGATTTAGTGTATCAGCAGCTTATTATAAACAAGCCCTTTCGATCTGATAGTTCCTCTCCCTACCCAGAAGTACCTTTCTGTTTATAGTACAAGTGGTAATAGAGGACCAGATGGTTGTGACTTTTAGCTAAGGTAAATGACACTTAAGCAAACACAAAACAGCATTAGGATATCCAAGGATTTGAAGAGTATCCTAAACACATAGTACATATAAAAGGACTATTGGTGTTAACTATAAAAAGTGACCATTTTCTAAGACTGTATAACTAGTGAGACGATTTTGCAGGTAGTCAATTTGTTTTCTTTAGATATTTTCTAAAGTAAATTTATTATTGTCATATGCATTTTAAGTTCAGATAACACCATTTCTTTCTCAAAAGTGAAGTTGTGTCTTATTCCCTACATTTCTGCCAATAAGATCAATGATTTTAACATGTGCTAAAAATTGACAATGAAAAATTTATAAAATACTATATACACACTATATATCACCTGCCCCTAGTAGAAAACTAATTACTTGGTGACCATTTTATCTTTCATTTGTAATGCTGAAATCTGGTATAGAAAAGCAAAAGAGTAGGAAGAGTATAAGCAAAAATAACTTGGAAATTACTGGGGTGGGGGGGGAAATAGGGCTGGGAAGGTAGCTCAGTGGTAGAGTGCTTGCCTTGCATGCAATTCCTCAGCACCACATAAGAAGCAAAAGCCAGAAGCGGCACTGTGGCTCAAATGGTAGAGCGCTAACCTTGAGCTGAAGAGCTGAGGGACAGCGCCCAGGCCCAGGGTTCAGGCCCCACGACCAAAAACAACAACAACAACAAACCAGAGCTTGTCTTGTGTTGCACCTGGATGGTTACAGTACCAATGGTAAGACCTGGGCTGAATCTGACTATATTGAGTGTGTAGATTTGATGTGCATAGAAGAAAGGATAATCCCAAGGCCTGAACAAGCAGAAGAATGTAATTGCTTTTACTATGATTGGGAAGTATGAAAAGACTGTTTTGGTAAGAAGACAATTTTAGTTCTGGACATACAGTAACAATGAAGTCTCACTTGTACAACTAAAAAAAGATTAAAGGAAAAACTAAGCTGAACAGGTGGCTTTAGTAGAGTACCTACCTAGCAAGGGTGGGACACTAAATTCAAAGCTCAGTACTGCCAAAAGAAGCCCAGTTCAAATACTAACAAAAAAGTAATTAATGTTTCATTTTCTATAATGGATACTTCATAGATCATATGAGCATAATTTGTTACCAAATATATATATATATATATATATATATATATATATATATATATGAGGACCAAATGTTAACACTGGAGAGAAAAACAAGAATCACTGAGGACTTTGACAAAAACTGTTTCAATAAAGTGGTGGGAACAAATGCCTAACTAGAATGAGTTCAAAGAGAGATTACGAATCACAGAATAGGATCAGAAAAATATAAAACTCTTCTGCAAGAGGCTGTGAGGCACATTTGTTTGGATTGTAGCTTTTATTGCATGTTTACTGGGATAATCTAGTATACTGCAATGCCTACCACATATTATCTGCATAAAGATTATGAAGATTATTATTTGTCTACACTAGCTTCATTTGAAAATGTTACTGTACTTTGTGAGTTCTGGTCCCATATTCTCTAGGGAATAATACTAAATTAAATGGACTGGAGGCACGGCTCAAGGGGGTAAGTGCCTGACTTAGAAAATGCCATGGTGCCAGTTAAAACCCCAATATTGCCAGTCAGTCAGTCAATCAAGGTTTTACGTTGTAGTTTTTCTTACTATGCAAGCCTATAGGAAAATATCAATTCATTTTATTTCCTTACTTGTTAAATGTTCCTACTTTAAAAAAAATTATTTTTTGATGAGTGGCAGCTTCAACCAGCAAACTTTCAGAAATTCCTGAAAGGTAAGATATCCCAGATGTCTGAGATGATTTTGTTTCTTTTGAGAGTCAGAAATTTAATTCCTATTCTAGTAGTCACTGCTCAGCCTATAGCCCAAGAAAACAGTTACTGGCTTGAATAACATAAAAATCAGCAAAACCTAAACAGCAGCACTTTGATTAGTTTCCAAGTACATAATGTAAATAATAAATCTACTTCCTAAGTGTTGCTTGCCACACAGACTTTTTGAACTCTGCAATGAATAAAATGATTCCACATCACTTAACCAATGATCTGTTTATATTCTTTATTTCTTTTTGCCAGCTTAGAAACAATGCTATTTCTTTCATATGCTAAACTCTATGGTCAAATCTCCAACAATTTTGGTGTTTTGCTTTCTGAAGTAGTTACATTAAAAAATAAGCATGAAACTCAAAACATTTCATATCCTTCATCTTCACCATTAAGTTCAATCAAAATATGCACAGTAATGTCTTCATTTTATAAATAACTATTTTTTCTAAAACGGTACAGAGGTAAATAATCCACTTCATAAAATACAGCACCAGTGTACTTCTGAGATGGCTGAAAAAAAGAACACTCTAGAGGAGAGACTTTGCAAATAGTTTAGGTATCTTTCCAGAATACACTCCACTTGGATGAATTTTTGTTTTAAATCACCTTGATTAATGGAGCACATTTACTAAAGTGGTTCTGTACCTGCATAATTCTTATGGTTTGAATAGCCCAGACTAGAAAAATTGGCAAGGGGAAGCCCTCAAAAACACTGGCCTCTCTTTCAAAACCAATACTGTTGCTAATCCAAAATGGTTCCCTTTCTTTTTAAAGTAAGTGTTATTCTCTCAGAATCTGAGAGAAGCAGAAGTGGCCTTATGAGGAACATACATTCAAGAGCCAGGCTACTGGTATTTGAAGCCCAACTTTCATAGTTTGAAAATGGTGATTTACTTAAGCTTAGTTTTTTTTTGGTCCGGTTGTGGGGCCTGAACTCTGGACCTGGGCGCTGTCCCTCAGCTCTTCAGCTCAAGGCTAGCGCTCTACCACTTGAGCCACAGTGCCACTTCCAGCTTTTTTCTTATATGGTGCTGAGGAATCGAACCCAGGGCCTTGGGCATGCAAGGCAAGCGCTCTACCACTGAACCATCTTCCCAGCCCCAAGCTTAGTTTTTATTATTAGTTTTCCTACTATTAAAAAAGTTAACTCTTGCAAAGTTTCAACAGTTACTCAATTACATTGAGTTGAACAACATTATTTCAAGTACATATCCCACATTTACACCAAAACAAGGTGCATGGAATATACCTGGAATGATGGAGTTCTCTAATTTGCCCATCTATTAAATGTATAAAAATTTCACGTACAATTTTCTTAAAAAATACTCAAAAAACTTAGATTTTGCAGTCTCCTACTTACCTTCTGATTACTTAACAGACTTTAGACCCATTTGTCTTGATTTACCTACTCTAAAACGCTTACAATGAAATTAACATAGCTTAAATAAATTGAAAAACTTAAATACATAAATAGAAGATGCTACGGTCTATTTTGCTGACTACACTACTTATCTAATGTAAATTGTTAAAGCAGCTTAGAAGTAACTAGACTCTCATGAGAAGAGTTATATGAAGGCAAAATCCTATAGCAAACTCCAACAAAAGATACAGCATTCATCATGAAAGGCATGGTAGAAAAACATTACCTGCAACCGTACTAGCATCTTCAACATAATTACCATCAAATAACAATTTGCTTACAATTGTAGTAATAAATGTCATAAAACATTTACACCCCTCTACTGCATTATATTATGGATGGTAAATTTAATACCCTTCTTGATCAAACTTACTTATAGGCCAATCAGGCTATCACAATTCAAAATGAATTTACAAGATGAATACAATTTAACTTCAATAATTTGTTTACATTAGGAATAAAGAGGTAATGGTTAACATACAAGTTAATAATTTGATAGCAACACAATTTTAAAATAAAGAAATGAAGCTACAATTATGAAAGCAAACAATATGCTGAATAAACAAAGGTATGCCCCTCCTACTTCTATCACAGAAGCCATGTGCTTGGTGAAAGGAGCGAACATAGCACATCTATTTGTACTCCTTTGCTGCCTATTTAGAAGCCTCAACCATAATTTCTAGTCTACAACTTTTTTTTTTAAGATTCTAAAGAAACTAACCTATGGAATTTACTTGATACTGCCACTTTGTCTACTAAAACCTTTCTAAATGAGCAATCTAGATTATCTTTAGGTGTCTGTCTTCACTTGCTTTGAATGTGCTTGACTTTTTTGTTTCTTTTAGGCACAGCGTTTTAGATGTGGGTTTTTTTGTGGATTTTTTTTTTTTTTTTTAAGAAATACTGTCTTGCCCTATACTTAAGGCTACCCTTCAGACATGAGTTACTCTCATTTTGGGTTCAGAATACTAGGGATTACAGGTGTGCACCACAATGCTCAGCAACCTTGACAGATGTGAGAAGCATTAGTTAAATATATCATTGGATATTCTCAATTCAGGTATGTTGGATATTTTCTCTCTCCCTGGTTGTTTTTTTGGGGGCGGGTGTTTTATTTTTGTTGTGTTGTTATTTTGGTGCCAGTCCTGTGACAGTCCGGTGGCTTAAATCTAAGGCCTGGCTGCTATCCCTGAACTACTTTTTTGCTTAAGATTAGCATTCTACCACTTAAGCCACAGTTATACCTGATTTTCTTGGTACTTCAGTTCAGGGGCTATTAAGATGATGTCATGTTATGGTGGTAAACCTTGATGACTTATGTGTGGCAATTCTTTTTCCCTGTGATACTTAGAGCTTGCAAATATTTCTCTTCAAATTTTTGCCCCAAATTTTGAGTATCCACTTATAAATATATCACTGAGATGTTTGTATAGTTATATCTAGCCTGACAGATATAAATCTATCTATCTATCTATCTATCTATGAAGTACAATAGCCAAATTGTTCTTGGTATAATTAAATTTCATGGAATATAACTTTTTTTTTCTTATATTCAAGGTATGAATAACTGCTTCATTTTCTGAGTATTCAGTTAATGTTAGTCTACTATGATACCAAAGAACAATATAATTAAAATGAATACTTACATAACTGTGGTTTTTAAAGAAATCTGATGGACTAGTGGTGATGATTTTGTCTCCTTCCAGACCAATTACTCGTTTACAAATGTTTGACTTTGGATCACTTGGACTTTTTGCAATCACAATGTCACCTCTGAGGGGGAGAAAAAAAATCAAAGAACTATCAGTTTTACTTATTAGGCATAACTATATGCATGGAACTGCTTTAAATATTTATAAAGTAATGTAAATATCTTCATATCTACTTACCCTCTTATGCATTCCCCAGCTTTGAGAAACTTTCTAAATGGTTCAGAATCCGAAGAGAAAATGGAAAAGCCATCTACAATCATTTATAACTTATGAAGATTCTAAATTTTCTAATAATTCTATGAAAACTATTTCTCTTGAACCACACCTTCCATTGATTGCTATTACACTCAGATTTTCAGATCAAAACTATGGGAAAAAATCCCATGTAAATCCCACCAAATTAAGGAGATTTTAACTGCCCAGTGCTGATTGACTCCATCACTAAGAAGCATAAACATAAGCCAGGCACTAGTAGCTGACACCTATAATCCTAGCTACTCGGGAGGCTGATAACTAAGACTCAGAGCCAGTCCCAGCAGACAAATCTAAATCTGTGAGACATTTGTCCCCAAATAACCAGTGAAGAAAAAGAAATTGAGGCATGACTGAAGTTGTAAGAGTGCCAGCTGTGAAATAAAGGACCAAACAAGTGTGAGCCCTTGAGTTTAAACTCTAGTATTGGCAAAATGAAAGGGAAGAGGAAGAAAGTGGAGCAGGCACCTGTAATTCATGCCTATAATCCGAGCTGCTCTGGAGGGTGAGCTGATCATCCCAGTTGGAAGCCATCCTGGGCAAAAAAGCCCCCATGAGACTTTTATCTCCAATTAACCACTCAAATACTGGAAGTAAAGTAGAGCTGTGGCTCAAAGTGGTGGAGTGTTAGCCTTTAGCAAAAGAGCTCAGGTTCAGCCCCACAACAGACTTAAAAAAAAAAAAAGAGGGAAGGGTAGAGGACACCATGTATCCCCAAAGCTCAGAAATTAAGTGTAACAGTAAATAACTTATGTAACTTACATAATTATGCAATTAATATAATTTATAGTGATTTATAGTATTGTCTAAAGAACTTATATTTGAGAGAAAAATTAAAAGACACACCAAATAAACATGAAGAGCTGGGCAAACATACTATAAAAATAGTATCTATCGTGCAAAACCAGTGTATGTCTTACTACATATAGAAGGCATGGTTCATGGAACAACCACATGGTAATTAAAAGTGGAAGAAAAGCCAGGCATGATGGCACATAATTTGTAATCTCAATCCTTGGTAGATCACAAGTTTCAGGATAACCTGGGCAACACAGTGGGATGCTATCTCAAAACCCCCAGGGGTAAGGATGTAACTCACTGACAGAGTGCTTGCCTTACATGCAAAGTTTCTCTGTGCCCAACTAGAATTATGTCAGTGGAGTGAAAAAGTTAAATTCTGCACTTAAAGAACTTACGCACTTAAAAAACTTAAGTTGCCCGGGGAACAAACAACTAAACATGTTTGCAACCATAGTGTTAGTGCAATAACTAATTCACTTTCCTATCCAGTGAACTTTCAGTTACTTTTTTTTCTCTTAGGGTAGGATACTGGGGTTTGAACTCATAGCTTTGCACTTTTTTCGCTGAAGGCTGGCACTCTACCACTTGAGCCAGAGTTTTACTTCTAGCATTTTACTGGTTAATTGGAAGTAAGAGGCTTTCATATTTGTCTGCCAGGGCTGGGTTCATGATATCCTCAAACCTCAGCCTCAAAAGGGGGGAGGTAGTAGGGTGGGGGGGGAAGACAGGAAGGGATAGAAAGGGGAAACAAAGGAGGAGGTAACAATGCTTGATAAGAAATGTACTCATTACCTTGCCCATGTAATTGTAACCCCTCTGTATGGTATTTTCACAATTAAAAAAATGTTTTAAAAAGTGTAAAGTTAAGAAATTGGAGGAATGTATATTTTCATTATACATTTAGAATATTTATCAAAGAAATTTACCTTTGGATACCATAAAAATGTCGACTAAGATTTTCTGCAAAGACAATATCTGAATTATGAATTGTAGGCTCCATTGATGGTCCAGAACACTGAAAAGAAATAATTTTGTAATTGAGTTTAGAAAGCTTTTTAAATTTAACAGAAGTAATTTGTTCATATTTAAAAGAAAGTAAAGCAACCAATGTTCTTAAGCTTGGGAAATCATCCACAATCTGGCATTTCCCAGATAAGTTTAACTTTGGAGTGGCTACCAAGTCTAGAAATACAAATATATCACACATATGTATTACTGTTATGTCATAGTACATGAACAAACTAACATTATATATGACTCCAAACTTTGGAGTCTTATATAATTACTATATACATACATACATATATATATGTACATATAACATATAACTTACATTCTATGGAATGTAAGTTCCATAAGAAAGGAACCTTGTCTCTTAGTTTCCAAGCTATCTAATGTGAAGAACAGTGCTTGGCGTAAGATGATATTCAATAGTATTTGTTGAATAGATGGTTCATTTTCTTGGAATTGTGAAATACCACTAAGTGCCATGGCATGGTGGTTTATTAAGTAACACTGTCAGCAGGAAGAAATACACAAGACAGAAGAATATCTTGTGAAAGAGAGTGAAACACCCCTGATATTGAGGAGATAGAGGCTCAAAATGCCAGTCTCTGTGTCAGGTATACAATCTGAGCAGAGTAATTTGAGTCTGAACCTTCACCAAGACAGTGGCCATGTAGCCTAGAAATCCATAATTACAGTGCTAAATTCCCAGGCAATGAGGAGATACAGGAGATAATGGGTGTAACATTTTTGGCCATTCTTCTCTATTTAAGCAATTGCCTTCTATACTGATTAAATTACTCCTCTAGAGAGCTTGTAACTATCATCTAAAGAAAGGGAGGGTGGCTCTGGGAAGGTAGCTCAGTGGTTGAGTGCTTGCCTTGCATACATGAGGCCCTGGGTTTGATTCCTCACTTCAGCACCACATAAGCATTAAAAGCTGGAAGTGGCACTGTGGCTCAAGTGGTAGAGCGCTAGCCTCAAGCTGAAGAGCGGAGGGACAGCGCCCAGGCCCACAGTTCAGGCCCACGACTGACCCCCTCTCTTCCTCCCAAAAAAAGGGAGGGTGATGAAAGGAATTTGGAGTATATATTCAATTTTTGTTGACCTTAGTGATTTTAAGCTTCTTAATCCCTAAGTCTGGCTTTCAAAATATTTTTACTTTTTATGATTTTCACTTCACCTTATAGACCTATTTACCCTGCATTAATATTACACTATTCTTGCAGTAAACTGATAATCCTGCTGCTTGCCAAGAGAATGGTTTTATTCAGATGATAGGGCTAAATTTTACATTTTCTACTGAAAAATATCAGCATGGGATATATTCTAAAAACATTTATCTGTATATATAACAACTATCTATATATAATTTACTTAAAAATAAAAGCTTCATTCAAATGGTTCTACTAAGGCAGAAAGAACAGAAATCAAGTTTAGGATTGCTATTTCTAAAGGTATCAATGTAACTAGTAAGGAGTTTCTATTCAATATATTTATTTACATTACTCCAGTGCAACTTGAGGTCATATGACTATTAATTAATTAGGATAAACCTAATATAAAAATCATAATATAAACAATAATAACATCACTATTGGCTAGAAAGTTAGTCAAATACTGTTTCACTTACATGACAAAACATTTGAACAACCCAAGCTGACAGAGTCATGATATATTACTACAGAGAACAGGTACTGGTTGATCATGAAGGGACCATTTTAATATTGACGTTAACAGAAAAAACATGTTTTAATGACAAATACGGTAGCTAGGAATAGGAGTTTTAAAAATTAGAGAAAAAGAAGTGTTGCAATTCTACCTCTCCTACATATCCTGTGGGACCTGGAACAAGTAATGTAAGCTTTTTGGTTCCTCTTGTATGATGAATTTCTAATAATTACCTTAAGGCGAAATGAGTTAATACGTATAAATGAAAT
This sequence comes from Dipodomys ordii, assembly GCF_000151885.1. NCBI lineage: Eukaryota > Metazoa > Chordata > Mammalia > Rodentia > Heteromyidae > Dipodomys > Dipodomys ordii. The sequence goes on from NW_012267262.1 coordinate 9,898,279, forward strand.
ACCCAGAAAATAGTAGATAGTAACACCTACTATTATTAGTGTATTAAGAGGATTTAAAAGGAGATTTTTGTTTGCTGGTTAGAAACAAAATACAGAACACATTTACTTAATTTTTCTTACATTTTTATGCCAGTGTCAGTGCATTCTATCATGTCTAAATATTTAGTTTAATTTTCACACTTTGTTCATTAAAATACTAACATCAAGTAAACTGAAGGAAAAACACAGTATCCTTCAATTTTAAGGAAGTATATTTAAAAATGAAGATTCTTGAGTGAAAAACTTACCATTACAACACCACCAACGTATTCAAAAGCACAATGGGCTATACAGCCATACTGAATAGTATAGCCAACAAGTCGAAAGGTTTTTCCCAGAACACCACGAAGCATAGTTCTATGTTGAGTCTGCTACCATTGGCCTGATGGTAAATTTCAAAAAGTTTTATAATCAATAGTTTTTAAAAAAAAATACTTAAGAAATGTGTAAAATATTTCACTATCACTCAGAATGTTCTGTTTGTTACAGAAAAGCAAGAGCTTATTTTTTCTTTCTGTTAAAGGTATTTTAAGAGATAAAATATAGGCACTGAAAAACATTCCAAAATAACAGACTTCTGAACTATCTTTCCCCTTCCACAACTTACTTCCTGAAACTAAGGCAGGTAATTAAGGAAAGCTATTCTTATTTGGTCCTTGCTATTATCAGTTCTTATGTGGTATTAATATATGGAAAAGTCACTAAGAGAGGTAAATAAGGATTCAAGTTTTAAGCTGGTGGTTCTTTGGTTTTGGCAGGACTGTGCTGTTTGAACTTAGGGCTTCCTGTTCCCTAGGCACTATACCACTTGCGCCCCCTCCAGACCTTCTGCCTTCATTATTTTTCAAATAGGGTCTTTATATTTTCCCAGGTTGACCTCTAGGTCAACCATAATATTCCTGTTCACACTTCCTGTGTAGAAGGAATGACAGGTGTATACCACTGAACTTAGCTTTTTTATGTTGTTGAGAAGGGGTCTCTTGAACTTTTTGCCACAGCTGGCCTTGAATCTCAATTCTCAGCCTCTTGTAAATTGATTCATTTATTAATTGTGTGATAGTCAATGAATTATTTAACAAGCATTAAAATGGAAAAATCTATACAATGGCTCTGAGAATCAAATTCAACATGTCATAGTCAAAAATTAATAGTTACTATCAGTTGTCAGCTATTGTGATAATAATGACAACACAAATATATAAAATAGCAGAAGGTATCATTTTATTAGCATAAATTGATTATACAAGGGGGGTACAATATAATATTCACCTCCTCTATCACTCTTCCTCATCCCCATTCCCCTTCTTAAAACAATTCAAAATATTTGTTTTCTTTTCATACATACATATAAAGCACCATCTTTAAAGCTGTATTAATTTAAAATATTAATATAATTCATCTAAAATATTTCTGGTATGTTTCCTTTTAATTTACCCTTATAACTTCATTTAAAACATTTCTCAATTAATGGCCTAAGCTATTCTATGTTATTAAAACCACTAAAATAAAGCAATAATTATCAGTAATATTAAGGGGGTAGTTACTGTGTCTTTTCCCATCACAATTACTCATCTCCTTATCATAGTCAGGTGAATGACAGACCTGTCATATTAGAACTTGAGAATTGGGCCTATGATCTAGAAATCTATAAAGTAACTCAATTGGCAAGAAGAACTTGTATCATTCTGACTTCCATATTCTACCCTGTTCCCAAAACCTCAATAGCTTTTTAGCAGATCAATCCTAAGATTATTTAAGACTTTCTTCAAACATCTCTGATACATGCCTTCCCTCTAATTCCATTCCAACCTGATTTTCCCTGATGCTATTATGTGAATTGACTACTCAATCATATTGGTCTTTTCCTCAAGTAAACTTTGCTCACCAAATACTTATTAAGGCTAAGGACACTCCAATGTCTGGAATGTTCTTCCTGTCTGTGGTATATATACTATATATATATATATATATATATAGTCTCCAATTTTGATACATAGCTCTCAAAAATTTTGGAATTGAGCAAGTAACAGGATTGTTTTCCAATCAGAAATAACTTTATGCTAAAAAATGAGACGGCGAGACTTGTAAATAGTTTCAAGATGGGATTGCTAACCCAAAACTTTCAGCTTCATTTGTCACTTCCAGGAAAGATTAAGCTCTATAAACACTCGAGTAGTCAGGTGTAGTAACAAAATTTAAAATTCTACAAAACATTAAAAGAAATAAAAAAACCTTGTTTCCATGTCATTTCACTTAGCATTATCTTATATGGTCACATGTACATAGATAGCTATTGAGCTATTCTGTTCATTTACTAGGACTATCCTAGACATATACATACTAATTATTATAAATGAGAGAAACTATGGGATTTATGTTTCTTTGGGTCTGGCTTACTTCACTTAATATGATTTTTTTCCAAGTCTTCCCATTTCCTTACAAATGGGGTTGTGTCATTCTTTCTGGTGGAAGCATAGAATTCCGTTTTACATATAACATTTTCTTAATCCATTCATCTACTGAGGGGCATCTGGGTTGGCTCCATATCTTAGCTATGGTAAATATTGCTGCAATATACATGGTTGTGCTGGTAGCTTTAGTATGACCTTGTTTGTGGTCATTTGGGTAAATTCCCTGGAGTGGGATTGCTGGAACATAGATGAATCCTATGTTTAGTCTTGAGGAATCTCCATACTGCTTTCCAGATAGGCTGAACAAGTTTACACTCCTGCCAACAGGGTAGTAGTATTCCCTTTGGCCACTGTCCCTCCAGCATGTTAGATTTCTTGATAATGGCCATTCTAACCGGGGTGAGATGGAATCTCAATATGTTTTTTTGTTTTTTGGGTTTTTTTTTGTTGTTGTTGGTCATGGGGCCTGAGCTCTGGGCCTGGGCACTGTCCTTGAGCTCTTCAGCTCAAGGCTAGTGCTCTACCACTTGAGCCACAGCACCACTTCTGGATTTTTTCTGCTTATGTGATGCTGAGAAATCAAACCCAGAGCCTCATGCATGTAAGAGAAGCACTCTACCACTGAACCACCTTCCCAGCCCCTCAATGTGGTTTTGATTTGCATTTCTAAGTGATTTCTTTTTTATGTTTTTCCCCCTAAGGTTTATCCCCTGTTGTCACTGTATTTGATTTTGGTGCTCTGGGTATTGTATATACATTTATCTGAATTAGGGAAGGGAAGGGGAACAAGAAAATGGTGAGACAAGGGACAAAGGGTAAACCAAGGCAACAACCATACTCACAAGACAATATGTTTGTTGAAAGTGAACCATACAACTTGGGGGGGGAGTGGGGTAAAGAGAGAAAGTGGGATAAAAATGAGAGAGGGGGTAACAAGTTCAACAAGAAATGTACTCATTACCTTATTATGTAGCCCCTCTGTACATCACACCTTGACAATAAAAATTTTTTAAAAATTATACAAAACACAAACTGTAATCCTAACTCTCTAGAGGCTGAAATGAAAAGATGGTGAAATCAAGGCTATCTGGACAACACAGTGAAATTCTGTCTCAAAAAAAGGGGAGGAGAATCTTTTGGACAACAAAATTTCAAGATCATCCACTTATCCATATATCAGAAGAATTATAACACCCCAGCTTCATGGAGACAGAAGTTCTGTATTCAAGACCCTTACCCTATGTATCTTCATCTGTCTATGCAGCTGTATTTTTAATAAAATATCTTCTGACAAACTGGTAATGTCTATAAATTACTTTTGTGAGTTCAGTGAGTAATTCTTACAAATTATTAAACCTGGGGGAAGGTAATGGGAACCCTCATTTATATTCTCTCAATCAGAAGTACATGGAATCTTGTGTACAACTGGCATCCAAAGTGGTCCAGTCTCTTAAGACTGGGCCCATTATGGTACAGAAACCCAATCCCAGGTAGAATCAGAAGTATACTGAATTATAGGATAGCTAGTTAGTGTCCACCAGAGAAGTAAACCAATTTGTTTTGGAAAACACACATACATACATGACTCATAAATCTACTATTAGAAGTTTTGTGTGAATAAACTGTCTTTCACAAATACTATCAAGCAAGTAATATTAAAAAATTAAATAATTCCTCCTTCATTAGGTGTATACTACTGAAGCATTTTTAAAACTAGTGATTATTGTAATTAAATAATTTAATAAAAGTCCAATTTAAATATAAATTTAAAATTGAACCAATTATTGGTATCAGAGTTTATACAGGAGTCTCAATAGAGACTTTATCAATATTGACAAAATAATTGACATAGCTTACTGGCAGAAATTTAACCTATGACTAAAACTGTTCTCAACACAAAAAAGTTTCAGATTCAGATAGTGTCAGTGATAAAATTCCTTTAAACATTTAAAGATGAAACAACATCAATCATAAACTCACTGAAAATAAAATAAAGTGATATTTCCTATCCAGTTTTTACATGGCCACCATAACTTCGATACTAAAACTCACCAAGAAATAATATAGGATGGGGGGTGGGGGGAGGATCAGGTGGGGGGAGGGGGGAATATGGGAAGGGATGGGAAGGGGAAACAAAGAGGAGGCAACAATGCTTGATAAGAAATGTACTAGTTATCTTGCCCATGTAATTGTAACTCCTCTGTATGGCATTCTCACAAAAAAAAAAAAGAAATAATATAGGAAAGGTGAATTCAAAGCAATAAATCTCTTATCAACAGACCAAATATCTTAAAACAAAGAACAAATTGAATCCAATAACATATAAAAATATCATAAATATATAGACTCATTCCTAACATGTAAAGTTGGCATTATATTTAATAAAAAAAAAGAAAAACCATGTGATCAACTCAAGTGCTGTAGAAAAAGCATCGTAATATTTCATATCTATTCATGATAAATCTGGGAATAGAAGGAAGCTTTCTTAACCTGTTAAGGGCTGTGTGTGTGTGTGTGTGTGTGTGTGTGTGTGTGTGTGTGTGTATAAATAGGCAATTCAACACCAACAAAACTCTAGCGATCATATCTGACTTAATGTGAAATGACATCTTAGGTCCTAGGACAATACACTAAAAATAAGATACAAAAACTGGAAAGGATGAATTGATAATCATTAACAAGTAATAACTTTTCTACACAAGAAAATAATGAATGCATTAATTATCAATGTGTCTTGATGCACAAACATTAATTGACCAAAATAATGTAACTCGACTTTACATACTAGGAAAAGCTTTTTATAAAATAAAAAGTTTCCATATACTTTTTACATTTAAAATCACACCCAAATACCAAATACTTAAAATAAAAAATCTAAGGAACTATGTAGTACATATGAAAAAATAAAGGAGACTAAGACAAATGGAAAGATACTATTTTTCTGATTGTAGAGCTTACAGAATTCTCAAATCTCATTAAGTGGTGCATGACTTAATCATTATACAAACTTATGTGGACTACTGTCTTTTCATATTTCAGACATCAAGATTCATGATAAAATCACAGTAATCAAGACAACATTGTATTAGGGGTAATCTATACAAACAGTATAGTAAAGAATCTAGGCCGACATACTGATGGCTATCTGATTTTATAACAAAAGCTTTAGTAAAATTCAATGGGAAAGGATGACCTTTGCAGGAACTAGACATGTTTAAAAGAAAAAAGACAACACAAACTGGGGGGCTATGTGGCTTATGTAATAGAGCACCTCCTTAACAAATGAGATGTTGAGCCCAATTTCCAGTGTCACAAGGAAAAACAAAAAATAACCATGACCCATGCCCTCAATGTAAGGTCTGCTCCTGGATGGCCAGCAGACTCCACCCTCCTCGCACCAAAGTCTCCACCCAGTACCTGCGTTACCTAGGCAATTGGGACACCTGGAAGAGGTCACATCTGCATCAGCTGAGGTCACATCTGAATTTGATGTGGCCACACCTTTCTCCGCCCATACCCTACATAAGGCCTAGCCCAGGCTCAGAGGCCTCTCTCACTGCTCTATTCTAGCTCTCTCTGCTCTCTGGCTGCTCTTTTCTAGCTCTCTCTGCTCTTTTCTCTCTCTTTCCTCTCTCTCTTTCCCAGCTCTCTCTCTTTCCTAGGCCTTTCCCAGCCACGTGGAGAGCCAACCTTGCCTGGTCCCAGCAGGTCTACTGAATAAACCTACCCCTTACCTGAATACCACGTGAGTGCTGCAGTTCTTACTCGGCTACCTCTTTTTAAAAACCTAATACTCAACATATACAAAAATTAATGGGAGGCTGGGGTTGTAGCTCATTTGCTTAGCACATGCAAAGCACTGGCTTTCATCCCAGCAATGCCAAAAACAGAAGTTAATTTGAGATGGATTAAACATAAACACAAATGCTAATGTAATAAAGTTTATAGAAAAATAAAGACTAAGAACTAAAAAATAAGAGCTTAAGTCAATACACAAAAGGTAAAAAAGAAATACTATTTTCATTAATAATTTGGGAGTTAAGGTTCATATTTCTTAAAAGGGACACAAAAAGCATTAACCCCACAGACAAAATGGATTAAAAAACTTTAACTTTCTAACATATCTATAATGTACCATGTGATTTTTTTTGTTTGTTTCTTTGTATGTTCCTCCCCTATGGTATAACCCTGTATTTGATGTCAGTGCTCTGCATCTTGTATATACACTTCTCTAATTCAGGGAGGGGAAGGGAAAAAACAAAATGCTTAAATGAGGATACAGGTTGACCCATTATAACAATGAGTCTCACTGGGCAACGCTTTCATTCCTTTCTGGAGGCTTTAGGTAAGAATCTGTTTTCTTTCCGTTTCTGGCCCCTAGAAGCCTCAAGCATTCCCAGTTAATGGTCCCTTTTCCTTTAACCTCAAAGCCTTGCTTCTCTCCAACCATTACTCAATGGTCACAACTCTAACTCTCCTGCCAATTTTTTCTACTTTTAAGGACATTGATAATTATAAAGCACTAACCTATATGATCGAAGTCCTTAATTAAACATATCTGCAAAGTCCCTTTTACCTTTCCACAGGATAGGCATTAGGACATGCTTATCTTTGGAGGATCACACCAAGGTACAAACCAGAAATTATCAAAATGTGCCCCCAGAGATGTAGCAATGGCACCAACTGGCAATGAAAATATAAATTACTGGACCAAACCAAAAATTTATAGTATCATAAACTTTGGCAATATTGCTCAGCAACCTGCATTACAAGGTGGATCAACAATCTGTGTCCTCCATGATTCTAAAGCAGAGTAACACGTGAGAGTCAATGATATACATTCTCAAAGTGGCCAAGGCGCTGGCCTTGAGCAGCTTGCTTCTCTACTCATTTACTACTGCGTGCTGTGTAACAGTCTTATCTTTGTGTGTACTGGGAAAAATAGGGAAACTTGGGCATCAACATTCTTTTTTCTTGGGGGGGGGGAGTCCGGTCGTGGGGCTTGAACTCTGGGCCTGGGCGCTGTCCCTCAGCTCTTCAGCTCAAGGCTAGCACTCTACCACTTGAGCCACAGTGCCACTTCCAGCTTTTTTCTTTTTGCTTATGTGGTGCTGAGGAGTCAAACCCAGGGCCTCAGGCATGCAAGGCAAGCACTCTACCACTGAGCCACCTTCCTAGCCCTCAACATTCTTATATTACCAAAGAAACTGGATTCCTCACCTTTTAATCCCTATTACATTAATTTTTTTAAAGACAAATTTCAGGTAAATGGTTCATAACTATTTCCTAGACATGCAGTACAGAATATCGCACAGCCATCTAATACAATTAACTCACAAAAATGCCAGAAGTGAAGGTATAGCTCAAGCCCTTGAGTGAAAAAGCAGAGAGACCCAAAGGCCTTGAGTTCAAGGCCCAGTACCAGCACAAACAAAAAAAAGTAATCATCAGCATAAAGAAACAACTGCAGGGCTGGGAAGGTGGCTCAGTGGTAGAGCGCTTGCCTTGCATGCCTGAGGCCCTGGGTTCAATTCCTCAGCATCACATAAGCAAAAAAAAAGCGGGAAGTGGTGTTGTGGCTCAAGTGGTAGAGCGCTAGCCTTGAGCTGAAGAGCTGAGGGACAGCGCCCAGGCCCAGAGTTCAGGCCCCACGAACGGACCCCCCCCAAAAAAAAAGAAACAACTGCATTAAAGCAAAACCTATATTTTCAAAAGATAATAGAAAACTAGGGGGAAAAAAGGTTTGAAATTAAGATTGTATCACTTAATATAGCAAAAGTAGTATAGAAAAAAATTTTAAGATGCTCTTCTTAAAATACAATAAAATTCCAAGTAATGTTGACATACTGGAGTAAGGTTGCCATCTCAACAAGATAATCTTTCCACCATTGTAAGGTAGCCACATTTTTTTCATTGTGGGGCTTGTACTCTGGGCCTGGGCGCGCTGTCCCTCAGCTCTTCAGCTCAAGACTAGTGCGCTACCATTTGAACCACAGCACCACTTCTGGTTCTTCTGGTGACTAATTGGAGATGAGAGTCTCACAGACGTTCCTGCCCAGGCTTGAACCGTGATCCTCAGATCTCAGCCTCCTGAGTAGCTAGGATTACAGTGTGAGCCACTGGCACCAGCTAGAGAAGCCATATTTTGAGAGGTCAAAATGGGAGTGTTTATTAGAAAGCTGGCATCTGTAGATAGACTCCTATCACAAAGACCTGCAGCCCCACGAATACACTTAACAGTCTTCTAAAACTGAGCCATGAGAGCAGAAGAGGAAAGAAGGAGCAAAAGAACAATATCAACGACCCAGATCAACCCCAGTGGAGAGCTGGAGTGGGACGCCACGGTGATCAGAGGAGAGCCAGGAGCCAGGAGACACAGCACAGGAGGCCTGCTGTAACAGCGTCTGAGCCAGTCTGACCCTAAAATAGGGTCAGGTCAGGGGGCAGGGTCACAGGAAACTCCAGACTCATTCAAGGCACAGGATTAACAGGTCCAGACCTATCATCCAAGTTCCCACTCCTATCTCTAAGAATTCAGGCACACCCATCACCTGGGAGGTGGGACTTTCTATTCCTCCATAAAGACAAGATGGTCCAGTTAAACCCAATTCCCTATCCAACACATGGCCGAGATGGCTTAGACTCAGTATCCCCGCTAAACTAAGTTAAAGATCTCTTTCTATAACATAAAGTTAGAAAATGGGGGTGGATCAGTGGTAGAACACTTGTCTAGAATGATTGAGAACTTGAGTTTAGTCCATAATACCATAAAAGTAAAAAGAAGAGAAGCGGGAAAAGGAGGAGGAGGAGAAGAAATTGAAGGAGGAGGAAGAGAAGGAAATGACAAACAGAGATCTATTATAGACAGGGCCAGAATAAAAATAACAAAACTGAGCAACGGCTGGGCTCTAAATTCTACCACTATGCTATATTACTTCTCAATTTAAATGTAAGAAAATTTTAGAACTATTAAATATAGGCATCTGGGAGCAAAGGATGACATGGAAAAAGTTGGACTGATGGTAAAAAAAAAAAAAGATTGTGCAAAGTAAACGTCAGAAGTCAAAAAGATATTAAAGATTTCCCCAACCTTCAAAGGAAGTTTCTGGGCATGCATAGGAAATTCTAAGATCCTGGTTTAGATCTAACCATTTAAGTAGAATTAGAGTGACTTTAGATTACTCAAAACTATGAAGAAAATGTCCATCTGAAGATTCAGGTCTGGAATTTGGAGGGTGAGCAGTACTAGGGTTTGAACTCAGTACCATATACTTGCCAGGCAGGAGTGTGTTCCAGCATTCTTCCTTGAGAAGGAATCCTGTGGATATTTCTGCTGGAGCTGGCCTGAAACCACAATCCTATCAATTCCAGTTATTGGGGATGCAAGGTGCACACCACTATGCCTGTCTACTGTTTGAAAAGTAGTTTTTGTGAACTTTTCTACCCTTGAACTTTAAGCTTACTGTTCTCAGCTCTCAAGTACCTAGGATTACCAGCCTAAGCCACAGATAGCCAGCTCAAGTCTGGAATTCTCATAGAAGAAAAGACCTTTTGTTTTAAAAATATGAAAAAAAATTCAAATGACTGAGACCACAATTATAGGACTGTATACATCTTATTTATTTATTTACTTACTTATTTATTTTGGTCATGGGGCTTGAACTCTGGGCCTGGGTGCTGTCCCTCAGCTCTTTAGATCAAATCTAGCGCTCTACCACTTAAGTCACAGCACCAATTCCGGTTTTCTGGTGGTTTATTGGAGACAAGAGTCTCATGGACTTTCCTGCCTGTGCTAGCTTTGAACCTACATCCTCAGATCTCAGCCTCCTGAATAGCTAGGATTACAGGTGTGAGCCACCAGCATGCAGCATATGTATAAATCTTAAAGTACAAGCAAAAACTGATGTATATGACATGTATGCATGCATGCATGTATGTATGTACACGTGTGTGTGTGTGTGTGTGTGTGTGTGTGTGTGTGTGTGTGCAGTTACACATACTTGGACTTAAAACTCTGGGCCTAAGAGCTGTCTCTTAGCTTTATTGATCAAGGCTGGTGCTCTACTACTTAAGTCACACTTCTACATCTGGCTTTTTGGTGATTAATTGAAGATAAAAGACTAGGATTTTCCTACCTGGGTTGGCTTTGAACTCTGAGACCTCAGCCTCCTTTGTAGCTAGAATTACAGGCATGAACCACCAGAGTCAAACAAATAGTATTTTTTAATTGAAATAAAGGAAAAGAGTTCAAGAACTTGTGGTAGAGTCCCTATCTAGAAAGTATAAAGCTCTGAATTCAAATACCAGTACCATAAAAGACAGAGAGAGGAAGAAGGGGAGGGAGAGAGAGGAGAACAAAACAGTAGAGGGGAAAAGAAGAAAACACAAAAAAATCTGATAGCTTTGCTACATCTACCTTCTTCGGACAAGGAAAAAGTAGACTTTAATATTACTGAGATTTTTATGATTTTAAAATTCAACAATACTTAGTCAAAATACTTTCACAATAAAGATAAAGAAGAAGCAACTAAAAACATATGTCCATTTCAAACCTTAAGTGCAAGTTATTTTGACAAGTAGAGAACAAAGACTCATTGAGATATAGATAATGAATAATATACTGTATTCATCAGATAAATAATTGGCTCTCACATAGCAGACACTCCATCAAAGTAATTCAAATTTCAGCCACTTCAAAATCAACTTCAGGGCTGCTTGTGAATTGTTCCAATCTACAAATGTTAGTTAAATCTACTGCAATATTGTACACTGGTTATTTTTTATTTTGCAGAACTGAAAATTAAGGGCACTCTGATCCTCATAATCTGTGAAGATTTTTTGAAACTTCTTTATTCCTTTCCTACAGGTAATCAATGACATCTAAGTATTCACTGCTGTAAACCCAACTAGTATTGAAATAACCTAACTGAATATCAACCAAAATTCAAAATCTTGACTGTCATATTCCCATCACAGAGCTAATGAATGAGAATCTGTGTGAGTAGTCAGTTTTAATAAATTCTCAGAAGGAACCCCTAGGAAGTTCTTTGTGCTAAATTTTGAGATCATAGAACCACTCTCAACGTTTTCAAAAGTTTAAAAAGATAAGTATTCATTATTCTAAACTAAATATCACCCTTGTAACAATTCTATGAATTCTTCAATTTGATTTCATAATGCTAATATTTCAATGTATTATATTAATCCAGTTTTGTTTTCTAAAGTTTACTTTTACATATCTAAAAAATCAATACTCTATAAAGCATTAGCAGTTGAACCTTTAAATACAAGCAAATACCAGCTTTGAAACCAAAAAAAAAAAACAAAATTAATACCATTTATCTACGAATAATCTCCTAATTCCTATAAAGTCCATTTAGTTCACACAATGTAAGTCAGATGGGCAAGAGAGAAGGATATTATTTCAAATAAAAGAAATATCATTTAGCATCATCATAGACTAGTTGTCACTGTTGCCAATCTGAAGTCATGCAAGCACTTTAGAGAGATTCTAAGTCTATAAACTACCAAAAATAAAACAAAACTAAACCCCACAAGTTGACAAAGGGTGAACTAATTCAGCAATGATACTCACTAGACACTATGCTGAAAATGAACTATACAATTTGGGGGAAGGGATGTAAGGAGGAAAAAACTGGGAGAAAAAGAGGGAAGTGGTGATACTGTTCAAAAAGAAATGCACTCATTACCCAACTTATGTAATGTAACCCCTTCCCTTTACATCACCTTTACAATAAAAATTAGGGAAAAAACCCACAAGTTTATCATCTCTTAAATACTCAAAAATTTCTGACTTTTACTTTGCTATATTGTTGCACTGAGATTCTATCTTTAAAAAAAACCTAATTTCTCTTATATTCCAATTCATTTCCAGAAATACCTCAACTCTTTTTGGCTTCATTGTAATCATTTGTTCTGAAAATTAGTCTCTACCACTGTAAGATGAGTCAAATTTCTTCCAAGTTAGCCACAAAACATTCAATCCAAAGAACCTACATCCATAGGAAAAGTATATACATCATTGAGAAGACCTTACATATTTATTTTGAATTTAGTTAAAGGGTTTATTTGGGAGTTGCTAAAAGAAATATCAATGCATTTTACAAAAATTAAGAATGATACCTAACATGAAGGAAAACACTGACTCTCAGAAGCCACTTTTAATAGATATAAAAAGTATAAACACTGAGGATGTTTAATAAAAGCTTCTGGACAAATTTTGCTTTGAAAGGAAAGGTGCTTGATAAACAATTATATGCCATCACTAATTACTCTAGAAAATAATCCTACAACAATAAACTATCTGGCTAGGAAAAATTGAAATTATGCAGAAACAAATATTTTAGACGTGAAATACAAATAATTACAATCATGAGGCTAAGAAAAAGATTTCCATCCATTTATTTCATCATGATAAAAATACAACATTCAGTAATGATCAAATATTTTATTTACTTTTTAAATAGTAAAAATATGCGAGGCTAAATAAATCCTTTATAAATTAATTCAACAATATCTAGTAGAAATATTGTTAAGCTGATTCATTTAAAATGTAGCAAAAATGAAGAAAATACATTTTGTACTACAATAGCTTAGAACTAGTTAAACCAAACCCTTAAGAGTAACAAGTTTACTAGAAAGATCTGATGGGAATAAAAAAATAGCTCTACTATAATTTATTATATTCTGCTTGCTGATTTTTTAATGAAGGCTTTATATAGTGAATACAGGGTCCTATATGTAAACAGATACCAAGGGTACATTAGTATATCATGTAAATCCAGATGATTACATTTTATTCCTACAATTTTATAAAAATATTTTGGTAAACTACATTCAGTTAAAAGTTTTAAAGTTTTAAAACATTCAGACTGAGGCTTTATAATGTATTTTAATACATGATTACTAAATCTAAAAGCACCATAATATAAAATCAAATTCTATGAATATTTTTAAATTAAGTACTCTAGGATCATAACACTGACAACACTAATTATCTTTTCTAGCCTTGGCAGTTATGTTGCATACTGTTTGGGTGACTGATGGGATAATTTCACTTCATTTTCTCTCGTTTATTCTGGATCGTGTAAGAGAAGAATATTAAAATAATTAACACCTCTAAACAAAGTACTTGATAAAGTTTTAGGATGAAACAAAATGCTAAAATAACTAATGCAGTTATTCTAAAGAAAATAACATTTTTCTTTAACGTGTTCTGGAAAAACAACTTGATTGAGGATCACTGGTTTTTACAAATAAATCATGAAGTATTAGGAATTACTATAGTTAGATTTGATGTAAAGATCATATCTTTTCACAAAGACCCCTTTTATCAGCAGTTCAAGCTAACATTGCCTTAATTATCAAAATATTCTGTCAATAGATTTTTATGTTGCTAAGTGTTTTATGAAGCAAAAAGGGTTCAGAAGAAGCAACTGAAGAAACCAAAAGTAGGTAAAATATATGACAAACAAATAATTTCAGTTTCCTATACTTATAGAAATTTTGAACACTTCAACAATTGTCCTATATCTAAGAGATATATTTATATTTATATGTAAAATCAAATCTGCATCTTTACCAATAGCAAACACTTTATCTGTCAACTAGAAAAAAAGTGAGACCATTAATCACCTTTTCTATTTGAACAATCTAATAAATATTGAAAAATAGTTTAGTTTGCACATGTCTCATAATTCTTAAGCTACGTAGCTTAGAATAAGGTTACATATTATAAATAATAATTAGTATATTCTTTGCCTTGATCACCTGATTTTTGTTGTTGTTGTTTATAAAATTAATCACAGTTAGCAGGGCAGAAATCGCTTTGAGCTTCATGAATGACATCCAAGAGATGGGAAAGGATTAGTTCTCAGTTGCTGCCAGTTACAGCGCCAGGTGGCTTTTTCTGCAGTGAAGGTGTTACCGATAATCCCATTACACTGGTACTAAATCTTGCAGACATCAAAATTATCACCGAGGTTCCTTTTCATCCCATCCTTTCCAAATGACTGGAAGTCGCTTCACCTGAAAGAAGTCAAATCCACATGCAGCTGCTGTTTTAGCAGGCAGCAAACTCCCTGAGAATGCCAGTCATGATTCAATTTTGCTGTGCTGGTGGCCCCCTATTCCCTGTCCAATAATACATCTGTTAAAAAATCCTACAGCTACAAATCAAGTTTAATCCTACCAGGGACCTCATGTTGGTCTTGTCTTCCAAAAAGGCAGCAGGTTCTGCTGTCTATCTCCGCTAGTGTCTAGGGAATACCCTTTAAATCCCAGCCCTACTTAGAAGAATAAGCTAAGGATCACAAAACATGACCTCAAAAACCCTGATATGACTATATTCTGACCCAGAGGCATTCATTCTAGGTGAAGATTAGAACTTTGCATAATAAGATTACACAGCAAGTGAATGATATCAAGGGACTATCCATATGCAGCCGCCTGGTTTTGTATAGACAGCCTGTGCTGTGCAATATGCAGCGCAGACGAAAAAAAGCTTGGTCTTTCTAGCTGAAATAAAATAGATTCACATAAATTAGTTGGCCATTTCCAGATTCCTAAATCCCCTATTACATGTTTTATTGACAGCTCCTGTGAGGATAGCACAAATGTTATTCCTTTTTATTCTGTGCTTCTGTAACAATCATGCTCTGTAATTGAAATGTACATAGATTATGTCTAGAAATTAACATCTTGTTTGCTGTAATCTTGGATTACAATTGACTGTGTACATAATAAAATTAGGAAATCAATGGATGGATTTATCATCTCTAAGAAACTCTAGGTATTGTTTAAAGAGGAGTTTAACAATTGGTGACAACATTTTAAATGAAGAAGTCAAAAGGACCAGTCAATAAAAATTAACTGAGTCAAAGATTACAACAGGCACTAATACCTACATGAAAAGGTAGATGGCATGAAAATTAGATCATCTCTAAAAATTTAGAAAGCATAAAAATCTCAGATCTCTTGGGTATGCAGTTTTCTCTAAATCATATTCCAGCAAAGGTCATTTACACATGACAAGTCCTGTGGGTTATTCTTTAAAAAATAAATAAATAAATAAAAGGAGGGAAGGGAATACCTGCAGTATTTAATATAAATTTAATTATTTTATAACCATACTTCAAAACTCACAGTTCTAATTCAAGATTTTTATCATGCCTATGTTTTTTTTAATATTTCAGTGAAGTAACAAAGTATATAGAGTATTTTAAATGTAATAAATTCTAGATATATTTAATTATTTTTGTTCCTTTTATAATTTTCTTCACCTAGAGCAATACTAGCTATTAGCAAAGTTAAACAAAAAAGTTTCATATACATTTGCACAAATACCTGTTCAAAAATTCTAATTACTTTAAGAATTGTCAGCTTCAGTTTTTAAAAAACATACCAAGACTTGCTATAAGGTTCTTGTCAAACTAAACTCCTCAGTGTACTAAAAATGAGGCATATTTGACAAGTTTTATTTGCTCAAATTTCTGAAAAAATAATCCACATCTATTATACCAGCCACTATCTAATCATCAACCCACTAACTTCAAGCATATCTGCAGTGTCTGATAGGTACTTGGAAGTCAGATGAAATAATCTTTATTTTGTGTAATATATATATATATATAGAGAGAGAGAGAGAGAAAAGAGAGAGAGAGAGAGGGAGAGAGAGAGAGTCAAAAACCAATGGTATCAGTGACGGAGCTACAAAAATGCACTAAGCAAGTTCACTTACATAGCATGTGAGTTTTCTTTGGTTACTAGGAGTACAATATGATTTTTAAAAAATGAGAAATGCAAGACAATACATGTTTCAGTCACAGATCTTGTTATGGTTGCTTAAGACTTTATGGAGTTTACAAGTCCGGGAAAGTACACATTAAAACCACTGTTAGGTTCTGACTAATTGAAATATGACTAGTTCAAACTGAGATTCACTGTGAGCATAAAATACACACTAGACTTGTGAAGATAATATAAAGAATGAGAGTTGAATATTTTAGTAATAATTTCATACTGATACATGTTGAAAAGATAACATTTGAGCTATAACTGGTTTTAAAAAAAGTAATTCATATTACATTTCCATTGTGCAGCACTGCTATAGAGTCACATATGTGAAATAGTATGCTTGTAAGGTAAATGAAATTGTAAGCTAAATAATACAAGTACAAAAGACAAGGATTATGAAGAATAAGCAGTCCTGTATAAATCTGATAGTAAAGACATTAGAAGATTCTGACAATTTTGACTTTTTAAAAATAGTTCAGCTTAATGAGAATAGAAGAGCTTCCAAATTACTATCACATACCAAAAAAGAATGATGTACTACAGTGATTAAAAAAAAAAAGCTCCAATCCAGTAAATTTAAGTTTAAATTTTTATTGTCCTCCTGGACAATTTCTGTGTGTTACACCTGAGTGCTACAGATACAGCAACTTCAATAAATATGTCTGGGTTTAAAAAGGGCCATATTTCTTTCCTATGGTGCTATGTAAATTGCTTACATTTAAAAATTTTAGGTGCATTGAAGTATTAACTATAGAGGTTTTTTAGCAGTTAGAATATTTTGGAATATTAAAATAAGGAATAATTTTATAAATTATTAGTAAGCTGCTTTTCCATAGGTCTTTTCACCACATCCATCAATAAGCTTTTCTAACGGTCTTTAATAAAAATGGCTTTACACAAATAAAACTGAAAACTAATTAAAAATAATGTTACATGTACTTAATTTAATTCAAGAAATCATCTAGAATGAATCCTGTTAACTGATACAACTAAAATACATTCATACTTGTTATACATTCAGATATAATTTTAATTTAAAAAATAAGGTTATATAAAAGTAGCTTTTTCATAATTATCCTTTTATAATCCTTTTCTAAAACATTACAAGTGAAATTTGAGTATCCATGATGGGATAAATTTAAATAAATTACTGCCTAGTCATACCACCTTTTCTTCTACTCTTTTAAAATTATATGTTCATTCTTCATTGACTTGCAAGTACCAGACATTTACACACACACACACACACACACACACACACACACACACACATACACACACACACACACACACAAAAAAACAAAATAATAATTACAAAAAAACTTTGTGACTATCAGTAGATGAGTGCAATGATATTCAGTAAGTTAATCTCCAGACATCCAAATTCATGAATAAAAATTCATCAGTTTTAAATACACTGAGCCTATTAAGCAAGAACAAAAGCATATGCACAAAGAGCTTTTAATATATTTCAAAGCCCACAAGAGCCGTGGTCTCATTAAAATTATAAATTACACAAACATGGAATGAAGATTCAAACTTCAGTGCAGCTAAGCAGATTACAGAAAACCCCGCGTTCCATATGATAACACACCATGGCCCTCCCAGATGGGGGCTTGGAACAAAAAGGCCATCACCACAGCTAGGGAAAACCTCCTTGTGATCTCTGGTTTCTGTTCAGCAGATGACAGCCAAATAATATGTTGATTATTCTGTTTGTGCTGCTAAGCTTGTAAGATGGAATAAAAGCGATATGATCTATTGTGAACCCAATGCTAATGTGTTGTTCCACTCATAAATAATATAGTGAATTTATTTTGAAACTATCTTTTATCTGAATATCAGTTTTTAAATGCATGAATTAAAATAAAAGCTGGGATAAAATAATAGTTAATTTGATGCTTCAAAGTAGAAATATGTACTTGATAAGTGAAAAATATCTAAATGCTTAGTGAAGAGTCAAATATAATCACCTTTCTATAATTTAATTTTAAAAAGGCAATTACTCTCTTATAAATACAATATAAAACTATAATATATTAGACGTAAACTCAATAATATACATTATTGAAAGATGAAACTAAAACACTGAGTATTTAAAAACCTGTTTTTTATAGAATAAGTGTATAACCAGAACATATAGTTAATATTACTAGGAAAAAAGTATAATTGCTTTAAAAAGTATAAAAAGTTGTTTAAAATGCATAAATATTTATTACCTGCGCACAAGGGGAAATCAAAAGAAATCTTACTTAAAACAACTTACAAAAAACTTATAAAATAAATTTTAAGTATGAGAGCCAATGCTATACTGCTTTGGTGCCAAAAAGTTAAAACCTAATTTTCTTTCAATGAACAAATTGTATATGATATAATATACAAATTATCAGAATGGACTATTCCCAAGTGATATAGTTAGGACTGTGTCTGTGAAAACTTCAAAAACTATGTGCTTCATAGACAAAAATACTTATGAATATTACAGTGTTGAAAAAAACCCAAAACTAGTACATTTATTTTCCCAACCAGAAATTCCTCTCAGAACTATTTAGCAGATTCTCATTAAGGACAAATTGACACACAAAATAATATACCTTAAAGATTCACATGAGACAAATATGGATAAATACATTATTTTCTTAATAGAAAGTACATATTCATGGTAGATATAATTCTATCTGCTTTTGCTCTGTCTCTAGATATAGCTTGAGTTCCAAAAGCTCTTGCGATTGAGTAGTCAAAAGGTAAAATAGTCAAAAGGTAAAACATTTTATCAGGGTGACGAAAGCTTGTATTCTTAGCACCCAAAAGACAGAGCAGAGATAGGATGATTGTGCATTTGAGATCAGTCTGGACTACATAGTGACACTCAATCTTTAAATAAATAAAGCATCAAATAATTAGCAAAAAAAAATACTTGGAAAGGAAAACTTAGAATATAAAACAGCCTTAGAATAAACATTTCTTAACAAGAAAAAACAATAAGCAAACGATAAACTAGACCAACTTAAAATAATAAACTTCTATCCTCACAGGATGAATAAAAAAGTAAAAAGACAAATATGAGAAACTGTTATAATATCTATATTTAAAGACTCATATTCTGAATATACAAAGAATTTCTACAGATCAAACAAAAAGACTGCCCAACAGAAAAATGTGTAAAATACGGACACAGGCACGTCACAAGAGTATCAACCAAACAGCCAGAATGTACAGGAGAAAATGCTCGCCTTCATTAATTATCAGAGAACTATAAATTAAAGCCATAATGGTTTAATATATAATACCCATTAGAGTATGCAAAATGAAAAAGACAAGGAGAAAAAAACAAACACTAATGAATGTGTGGTGCAAAAACAGTTCTTACATACTGTAACTGTCAACTGGCATAACTACTTTAGAAAACTGGCATTATTCATCAAAGCTGACACAAACATATTTGAGATCAAGTCATATTTTTTTTCAGTCGTGGGGCTTGAGCTCTGGGCCTGGGCACTGTCCCTCAGCTCTTCAGCTCAAGACTAGTGCTCTACCACTTGAGCCACAGAGCCAATTCCAGATTTTTGTGCTTATGTGGTGCTGAGGAATCGAACCCAGGGCCTCATGCATGCAAGGCAAGCACTCTACCACTGAGGCCAAGATCAAGTCATTTTACTTAGACACACCACAAAAGAACACACCTAATAAATACATACTAGAGTAGAAGCCTTATATGGAAACTACTCAAATCTCTATTAATATAGATTAATGCTTGAGGTGTTCACACACTAGAATGCAGCAATGAAAAATAAAGTTTAACAACCTACACGAATCTGGTAAGACTCAAAACATTTTGTTGAAAGGGATTTTAGAAAAAATAAACTATACTATAGGTTATGTAGCACTTCGTGTGTGTATATATACACATACACACAATAGTGTACATACACTTGTGTGCATATGTGTATGTCTATATATAAATATAACAAATTCAACACATACACACACACACAGTAAAATAGTCTTCACTATTAAAAATCAAGGTAGTACATATCCTTGTGGAAGGAGAAGCAAGAACATGGAGATATCCTAAATGCCAATAATGTTCTTTAACATTTATGGATACTAGTTTCAGGGGTGTATTTAGTATGTAAAAAACTAAGCTATTCACTTAAACCTGAGTATTCTTCTGCATATAAAAGATAGTGTTGGGGCTGGGAAAGTGGCTCAGTGGTAGAGCGCTTGCCTTGCATGCTCAAAGCCCTGGGTTCGATTCCTCAGCACCACATAAGCAAAAAGAAAAAAGCCGGAAGTGGCACTGTGGCTCAAGTGGTAGAGTGCTAGCCTTGAGCTGAAGAGCCCTGGGTTCGATTCCTCAGCACCACATAAGCAAAAAGAAAAAAGCCGGAAGTGGCACTGTGGCTCAAGTGGTAGAGTGCTAGCCTTGAGCTGAAGAGCTGAGGGACAGCGCCCAGGCCCAGAGTTCAGGTCCCACGACCGGACCCAAAAAAAAAAAAAAAAGATAGTGTTGAACACAAAAACATAAATATTTTTTAAAGTGGTCAAAATTCATGACATAAGAAATTTAGGAAATGACATGTAAATATAAACTAGAAAACAGGGCTGTTTTTCCTCCGTGCTTTCTTTCTTGCTTGCTTGCTTGCTTTCTTTCTTGCTTGCTTGCTTGCTTTCTCTTTCTTTCCTTCTTTCCTTCTTTCTTTCTCTCCTTCCTTCTTTCCTTCCTTCCTTATTTCCATTTTCTTACTTTCTCAATTTCTTCTCTTTTTATGGAAGGTTTGAAACCAGGGCCTCTACTTGTTAAGCAAGCACTCTACCACTTGTGTCACAAGTCCCAGCCCTTTTTGGTTCGGTATTTTTCAAATAAAGCCTTTTTGTTTATGCCCAGACATAGGACTCCATCCTATTTACACTTTCTCTAGAGCTGGGAATGGTGATACATGCCACTAATCCCAGCTTGTTGTTGGTTGAGATAGGAGCTGGAGAATTTTTTACCAGGTCTAGTCTTGACCAGCAGTCTCCATATCTCTACCTTCTAGTTAGCTAGGATTGCACACTTAAATCACAGCATTTAGTTAAGTGCTTTCATAATAGCTACTTTAGCAATCAAAATTTCAAATGCATAGTGGAGGCTCATAAATAGATGAGCAATAGTCATTTGTGCTATCTCTGCGGACTATAGTCTGCTGTCCAGACCAGCTAAAAACCTCAAGGTAAACTCGAAAAAGTTACTATACATTCTTATGCCCTTAATTAATAGGTAAGATAAAATTGGACTTAAACTCTCCCCTAAGTAATGTATAATGTCAAGCAACTGTTTGATTTGAAATAGAAGTTAATAGGACTCACTGACAACAAAGGCAAAAACTGCCTAGGAAAGACCAAACAAAACAAACAAGGGGAAAAAAAATCACAAATAGCACCCAAGATACATTTACCTCTCTAGGACTAAGGGGAAAACATTCTAACTCAGCATAACTGTGAGGAAATAACTTCATTTTAGTTCTGTACGATAATTCATGTTCACAATGACAACAATGAACCATTTATTAAAAAATACTAAAATTCTAGTTTAAGAAAACAGAATATAAATTTTATATTGTAGAAAAATAGTGATATAAAACATTTGGAACACAAAACGGTAGGATCAGTTACAAAGAAAAATAACAAATGAGGAATATGCCACTTTATACCCAATACATAAACTAAATACTCAAAAGTGTCTCACTTCACATGAGCATATACAACAGTTGCCTTTTGGAAGATCAATGTGATGAGATGAGGTTCATTATCATTTTAGGGGCTTGTGCTAAGCCAGTCCTTGGTTAGTAGCCAAAAGAATATTTGATAATTTCTGAAAGCTATCTTGGCAAATATCCAAATAAATGACTGGACACACTCAAGAACTCTGCTTTCATTTTGTTTATTTTATGACTGCCAAGGAGACAGGTTGTTCTGGTTTCTAGCTCTAACTTGCTAAATATCCTTGTTAAGTGAATCAATCTCTCTAGCCTTCCTTAGTTTCTTCATAAGTAGAGTAAAGGAGCATGGCATTGTTAGTAAATAGAATGAGTATGCAAATAAAATGAAAGAAATGGTTATTTCATTAGGTCCCATATCTAAAACTACATTATATTTATATGTAGTCCATGTTAAACTATCTCAAAGTGTGTCATGTTACCATATACTCAAAACCTACAAAAAATAAATCTTTTCCAACATACACTTTTTGTTGCTAAATTTCTCAGTTATGTAAATTGCTGTCATTATCTAATTATGTGATTTTAAGTGTAATATTTTCTAAGCAAAAAATAAACCACTTGTCATCTGACAGATTAAAAAGTGATATAAAACCAGGATAATTTTGTGTTTGTGTGTGTGTGTGTGTGTGTCGGTCCTGGGGCCAGAACTCTGGGCCTGGACACTCTCCCTCAGCTCTTCAGCTCAAGGCTAGCACTCTACCACTTGAGCCACAGCACAACTTCCGGCTTTTTCTGCTTATGTGGTGTGAGGAATTGAACCCAGGGCCTCATGAATGCAAGGCAAGCACTCTACCACTTAGCCACCTTGCTAGCCCATAAAACCAGGGTAACTTTTAAAGAATGTTTATTTCAATGTCATGAAACTGAAGATGACTCCTAAAAAGTACAATATTGAACAAAAGAAGAAAATACATCAAATTTCATAAAGATTAAAAAAGCAAAATATAAACATACCCCTTAAAAATATTTATAAAACTGACAAAATCACATGCAGGTTATATATATTTACTGCAAAAGGCAGAATATTGGTAATCTATAAAAGGAACTAAACTGGATTGGGTAGTACACACCTGTATTTTCAGGACTGGGAAGCTGAGTTGGACTTAAGTCCAGGGGTTTGAGACTAGCTTGGAAAATGGGAAAATCCATTACAAAAGAGAGGAGAGGAAGAGGAGAGTTGGAGAAAGGAAAGCAGGAGAGAAGCAGAGAGAGAGACAGAGAGAGGAGTGAGGGATAGAGAAATAGAAGGAGGGATGGAGAGAGGGAGGTAAAGAAAGGAGAGGGAAGAGGGAGAGATGTTATTATCAAAGGTTTCTTGGATATCAATAGTATTCTTGGTTACATGGACATATGGTACATAATTATTATATAATTATTTGCTATGTTATATACATGTTTCTATATCATGATGTATCACATTGGTTTTTTAATATAAAGTTTAAATTGATAAATTTCTTATCTTCTTGTTGAAAATATTCCTCTAGTATAATTTTTTTGGTCTATATTTCTAATTTTATTGCAATATTTTAATAAAAAAGTTACTGTGCCTAATTCCACTCAGTATTAATTAAAAGTAGATTACACAGGTTTTTGCAATGACAAATAAATGACTTTAAAGAATATAAAATCAGTTATCCTGCTTGATCTTTGTTACTTTTGATACTTTCAATATTGATCTTGATATGGTTGCTATCTTTGATATTGATCTTGTTTCTGTTTGACACTGATATACTGTTTGATACTTTTTCTTTTTTTCAGAAAAATGTAATCTTATTTAAAAAAAAAACTAATCTAGGGGCTGGGAAGGTGGTTCAGCGGTAGAGTGCTTGCCTTGCACGCATGAGGCCCCGGGTTCGATTTTGCAGCACCAGATAAGCAGAAAAAGTCAGAAGTGGTGCTGAGGCTGAAGTGGTAGAACACTAGCCTTGAGCTGAAGAGCTAAGGGACAGTGCCCAGGCCCAGAGTTCAGGCCTCATGACCAGCAAAAAAAAAAAAAGTAAATTATATCCAGACAGCAATTTTCCTCAGGCTGCTGTCCAAAGAATGAAATATCAAATATCTCAGCTTGAAGTAGGATGATGCACATTTTTGTAATCTATTTGGGGAGCATTTGTGTGTATATATGAGAGTCCATCACAGGTCAGTCACACAGAACACATTTGAAATCTAACTCAACATCACTCTTTTTAAATACAGGGCACTGTGTATACTAGACAACATGATTTCTGAGTTACCACTACAGCTAAAAAACAAAAATTACACTAAAATACATAATATAACATATATAACATATAATATATAAATATATATATTGCAACACAGGTTGCCCAGTACAAATAGATGCAACATTGTAATCATTTCCAATATTGCCTTTTGAAAAATAAGAGCAGGAAATGGAAATTATTACAAGACACATTATCATTGCAATGTACATTACAAAAAGAATTCAATTTAGGAAATCCTAAAAGTGCTACTACTTATAGTATCCTTCATTGTATGGTTGCTATTATTACTATTAGATTCCAATGAACTGGAAAGAGATAATGAAATTTGGCAAAAAAAGATTATCTTCACACTCACAAAGTTCTAAATTATCAACATGTTGGCAACAGTAGGGCACTGATATAAAAATACAGTTGCTTTTATTGCATACTGTCTTTGTGTGTATGTGCATGTGTGCTTGTAGCCAAGGGTTTCCCTCTTCAACGGGTACATCTAAGTAGTACTTAGCTCATCTATTAAGTGCCAATTTTACAAAATTATATTGTGTCCAGCAGGGAGCAGCATTAACACAGTCATTTGAACATGAAATTGATGGAAGAAAAAGAAGGATAAAAGCTCACTTACCATAGGTATGTTCTAAAATACATTCAACTTTTAGAGTAGTCACAGGGTTTCCAGAAAAACAATCTAAAGCATGTCTCAGAGCAAATGCAGATGATCCATAGTTTTAGGATATCTAAAAGAGGAAACCAAAATTACATTATGTAAAGACATCTCTGATCAATGTTGATCTGAATTAATAGAAAATATGATTAAAGATTTCCCACTTAACTATTAAGTAGCATCTTACTGTTAGTAGGTCAATGAGACAAATTTGGATATTCAATGACTCTGTATTTTTTATCTTTTTTTTCCCTTCTTTTTCTCAGTTGTGGAGCTTGAACTCAGGGCCTGGACACTGTCCTTGAGCTCTTTTTATTCAAGGCTAGTGCTCTACCACTTTGAGCCACAACCTTCACTTCTGGCTTGTTGGTGGTTAAATGAACATAAGATTCTCACAGACATTCCTGCCTGGGCTGGCTTTAAACTGTAATCCTCAAATCTCAGCCTCCTGAGTAGCTAAGATTACACACATGATCTACCAGCTCTTGACAATACTGTATTTTTTTAAGTAAGATTTTTGGAGACAAGATCTAGTTCAGTAGCTTACTAGCCTTGGACTTATGATCCTCCTGTTTCAGCTTCTCCAGTGCTGGAATTAGAGTGACTGCTATCACATGCAGTTAAAACCCATCAAATATCTTCTATTTAAAGTAATAGAGAACATGTCAATATTCACTTCTACAGGTCAGCATGAATATATGAGGTTAACTTTAGAATGAAAACATAGTAGTTTAAAAGTGGTATAAAAGACTGATTAATCAGATATTTACTGAATATAAAGACTATACATGACACTGCAGAAAAATCTCATTACCAGATATAAGATAAAGATAATGATAAAGATTAAAGATAAATAATGTCTCATATTTGACATTGACTTGAATGTAAAGCCATCTTATACTTTTATGACTAAAGACAAAACGCTTTATTTAAAATAATGAGTTTTCGTATGTTGTGAGACAATCTCTTAACTATTAAAAATCTTTGAAGTTTGTTAAGAGATTAAACAACATGTTTATATTATCAATTTATAATAGAACTACTTAAAAAGAGGCTGTAGATGGTTGAATAGTGTTCTGCTACTATGTAACATAATGTATGCTTGGAACCATAGAACATGATTGTTATTAAAATAGCATTGCAATATAATTAAGGTAAGGATTAATATAAAGCATAGTAGACTGGGAGATCTTAAGACCAATAACAATGTCCTCATAAAAAAAGAAGAACACACAGAGATACAAAGAAGTGAAAATGAAGGAGATTGAAAACTAGAAGTTACACTATCACAATCCAGAGTAGTAACAGCTATCAGATGCCACAAGTGGAAAAAAAAAAAAGGATTCTATGCTAGAATCTACAAATGAACATTGCACTTCTGATCTTGAATTCAGGTTTTATAACCTCAATATTTTTAGAAAGGGAATTTCTGTTGTGTTAAGCCACCACAATCATACTAATTTATCATGGTGGCTCTAGAGAACTTCAAGAAATCAAATTTATAGTAACCAACACTTTAAACAGAAAAGTCCGAGATTGTCTTAAAGATACTGTTGATACAAATTCAGATACTCAAGTAATTCTGATGATCTTTTAAGAAATGAAAAGGTAGGAAAAACTTTTTTTTTTTCCAGGCTGAGGACCGAACCCAGGGCCTTGCGCACGCCGGGGACATGCTCTTCCGCTGGGCTAAACCCCCAGCCCCAGGAAAAACTTTTTTTGTGCTATTTTGCTAGAAGAAAACAATACCATTTTTATACTGTTCATTAAATTTCAATATATCTATTGTCAAAATAGAATGTTTGCAGAAATACAAATTTTAAAGTGGTTCTAAAGACGTCTTAAGCATGAAACATGGATACAGTATCAGTCTACAAAGAAAACACAATCTTTGTTTAAAAGTGGCAGTAAGTTTAGCTAAAATGTGTTTTACTGTTGTGTGGAAAAATTTGTAAATAATGAACTTGGATACTTAACTGAGGAGGTTTCCAAACAAGTGTTTGGGAAAAAGTAACCAGCAAGAACCTCATGGATTAAAAAAAATCTCAGCCTGTCTAGATTATAAAAGATAAAATATACTCTGGGGAAGTAGTCAAGGATATGGCAGAAAAATCTTTTTTGAAGAGATGAGGAATGTGACTAATAGGTTCATTCAACCAATGCAGAGGATGACAAGAATGAGGTTATCCAGGAAGGATATGTATAGAACCCTATAATCTAAGGGCACGGATCCCCTTGAGTGGGAAAAACCACAAGGCTTTTGAGAATATTGTACCAAAAGAAACACTACTGGCAAAAAACAAAAAACAAAACTCTTTATTCTTTATACACCTGTGAAATCTAAAACTCTGGCTAGATTATTAAATTCAGTCATCCTAAAATAAAGTAACATACTCTACCAGTACTTAGCAAATACCTTTTAAAACAATAGATCAATTGTTCTTGAAGATGTTTCAATAAGTCACAAAGATCAAATTCAAAATCCTTTATTACTGTCTAAATAATTTGTCATCTACATCTCAATTTCTATTCTCAGGATCATATACCAAAAAGAAAAAAAAACAAGACATGGGGAAAGGGAATACTTACACACACATACACAAAGAGAAAGAGAAAGAGAGACAGAGACAGAGACAGAGACTACTATCTTAGACTAAAAGAGACACACATACTGGATGAAATGAAAGACAGATAAACTCCCCAAATTCTACAAGCAGTAAATGGTCTGATAGAGATAATATACTACAAACATGTGCTACTCTTCAAGAAAGGGGGGGAAATGACTCAAGAGGTAGTGGTAAATCACACAGAGTGGTACAATAGGCCAAGAGAGTAAGGGCATTCCAAGAGTCCATGCACCACAGCATCAAGCCTCAGAGAATTATTGCCAGGCCTTTAAAACTAAATTTAATGTAATTCCCAAGTTGTTTTTGTTTTTGCAAAAATAGAAAAATTCATCCTAATATGCATGGAAAATGTTAAGGAATACTAAATAACCAAATATTTTTAAAAGAAGAGATCATACTCCACTTCAAAAGGTAATACAAAATTACAGTAACCAAAACATTGTGGAACTGATAACAGACCTACCTATAGACTATCAGAATGAAGATCCTAGATATAAACCTTTGCATAAATGATCAAATTATTTAATAATATTGCCAAAACCACTCAATGAGAAAAGACAATCTTTTTAACAAATGGTTAGAGATAATCAGATATCAACATGCAAAAGAGTAAAGTTGTATGCTTACTTTATACTGCATATAAAAACAAATCAAAATAGATCGGAAATCTACATGTAAAACTATAATATTCTTAGGAAGAAAATAGTGCAAAAAGGCTCAATAACACTGGATTTTCAATGATTTCTCAGATCGGATAAGCAACAAAAGAAACAAATAGATAAAATCGACTTCAATAAAATTAGAATCTTTTGAGAATCACAGGATATTATTAAGATGATAAAAACAGGCAACCTGCACAATGTATAGGACAGTATATAGTGTACACAATATATCTATAAAGGTCAATAAATATAATGTACAAAGAACTCCTATACCTCACTGACAAAAAAATAAAAAATAGACAAAGGATAGAGAAAACATTTTTCTAAAGATAATATATATAGCCAGCAAGCATAAGAAATGTGTTCAAATTAAAACCATGTTGAATCCTGTATATACAGGGAACTCAAGAAACTAATCCCTCCCAAACCTAACAAACCAATTACTAAATGGGCAAGGGAACTAAAGAGGGACTTCTCAAATGAAGAAATAAAAATGGCAAAGAAACACATGAGGAAATGTTCATCATCCCTGGTGGTGAAAGAAATGCAAATAAAGACAACCCTGAGATACCACTTTACCCCAGTCAGAATGTCCCACATCCACAAATCAGCCAACGACAAATGCTGGAGGGGATGTGGAGAAAGAGGAACCCTATTACACTGCTGGTGGGAATGTACACTTATACAACCACTTTGGAAAGCAGTCTGGAGGGTCCTTAGAAATCTAAAGATTGACCTCCCTTACGACCCAGTCATACCACTTCTAGGCATCTACCCTGAACAACAGGAACCAATATACAAGGACACGTGCACCTCCATGTTTATTGCAGCACTGTTCACAATAGCTAGGATATGGAAACAACCCAGATGCCCCACCACAGATGAATGGATCCAAAAATTGTGGTATCTATACACAATGGAATATTATGCAGCCATTAGAAATGACAAAATAATGGCATTTGCAGGGAAATGGATGGAGCTAGAAGGAATCATGTTGAGCGAGGTAAGCCAAGAGCGAAGAGACAAACGGTACATGGTCTCCCTGATAAGTGGATGATAAATCCAAAATGTTAGGTGATACGACAAAACTAACAGGACTTAAGAAACAAAGAACTCCTGCTCATCTGGTTGAACCACTACTAAATATCCCCATGCTGCTGATCACATGTATGGTGTATAACATGTGAACACTGTTATATATTACAGACTGTGATAGACAATTTGCTCCAGGAAAGTTAGAATGAACTTGTGACTTAGAAATTATGTAATTACTTAATCACAATCAAAAAAAAAAAAAGAACTTCGGGGAAGGGAGGGAGGGAGGGGATGGTAGGGGGAAAACAATGGAGGGGCTAACAATGTTCAAGAGGAAGTGTACTCATTACCTCACTCATGTAACTGTAACCCTCTGTATAGTATCTTTACAATAAAAAAAAAAACATGTTGAAAGTTAGACACTAGTCAATCACACATGCAATCTTACCTAGGAGGCCAAGATCTGAGAATCTTTGTTCAAAGTCAACACAGGGAGAAAAGTTCAAGAGACTTTATTGCTAATAAATCAGAACAAAAAACAGACTGGAGGCATGGCTCAAGTGTTAAGAGTCTCAGTCATGAGTAGAAAAGCCAAGCTAAGTGTGGTGTGAGTTCAAGTCCTAGGTACAAAGGAGTAGGAAGAAACCCTAGAAGGCGATATCACAATAGAGCACAATAGAGCAAAATAGAGCACAAAATGAGTATTAGTGAATATGTAAACAATGCTGGTGGCATTTATACAGGAAAATAGTCCAGTTGTACCTCAAAAAACATAAGCATGGAATTTCCAAATGACCCAGCATTTGTACTTTTAAATATATGTTCAAAGGAAATGAAAGCAGCAACTTATAAGCCAAAGTTCATTGAAGAATTATTCCCAGAGCTAAAAGGTAAAAATGATTCAACTGTCTATCACCAAAATAAACATTAGATAATATAGATAGATAGAGAGACAGAGACAGAGACAGACACATATATATAGTAGAATATTATTCAAACATAAAATGGAATGATGTTTGGATACAAAATAAAAGACAGATGAACTTTTAAAAAAAGTCTAAATGAGAAACATCATACAAATTGGAAAAAGAATAATGCTAGCCAGGCATGGTGGCTCACGCCTGTAATCCTAGCTATTCAGGAGGCTGAGATCTGAGGATCATGGTTCAAAGCCAGCCCGGGCAAGAAAGTACAAGAGACTCTTATCTCCAATAAACCACTGTGGTGCTGTGGCTGAAGTGGTAGAGCACTAGCCTTGAGCTGAAGAAATGAGGAACAGAGCCTACACCTAACGTTCAAGCCCCATGACTGACAAAAAAAAAAAATAATAATGCTTATATGAAGTACCAAAAAAGCAAAAATTCATGAAGATGAAAATAGAATATGTTACTAGGATGAAGAAAAAACAAGCTACTGGAGTTCTAGAAATAGTGGTGATGATTACACAATATTGTAAATATACTTTATGCCACAGAATTGTTCACTTAAAATTATTAAAATGGTGAATTATATGTGTATTTTGTAGTAAAAAAAAAATTTAAGAGCTCAAGACCTTGAGCCAGCTCTGAGGCTGACATCAGTACTTCCCATTACTGAATCAAAACTGGGCTACTAATTATATTTAAAGCCAACATATTCTAATGCTCAGTGGAGAGAAAATGATAACTACACATGATAACTATTAATTTTCATGTGAGTTGATTTAGGAAGTGTTAATAGAATAAGGAAACATGACTTGCTTAATTTTTTAATTTAGAATATAAAATTAAATACAAAATTATTTTCAAGCGCTAGAGATGTACTTCAGTGGTAGAACCCTTGCCCAGCATGCACAAAGAGCCTAGACATTCACTCCCCAGCAATGCAAACAAAAAAAAATATTTTCAAATTCTTCATTTTTTGAGAAATTAAAAAATAATTAAAACTTTCATGCAGGGGAATAAAACTGGCATTAATAGTAAAAACATAACATTAAAACTCTGAAGATTTTTTAATTTTTTTGAAGCCCTGAGTTTCTCCCAGAAAACCCTAACCAAAGATTTTCCTCTAACCTGACTTCTGCTCTGGAAACACAAAGAAGTTTAATATATCTTTCCAGCAATTATGACAGAGGAAAAGTCCCTGAACCTCTTATCTGCAATAAACCACCGGAAGTGGCGTAGTAGCTCAAGTGGTAGAGTGCTCGCGCCTTGAGCTGAAGAGCGCAGGGACAGCGCTCAGGCCCAGAGTTCAAGTCCCACTTCCAATAATAATAATAATAATAATGATACTGGAGTGAGACAGTTAAGCTCTATTGCCAATCCTAGCTCTACCATTTACAAGCAATAGTGACCGGGAGCAACTTATTTAAGCTTTATGTAACTTATAGCTTCTACATTTATTCATTTGTAAAATGAATAAAACCTATATAATATACTCCTGTTTCATTTGTCTGTAAAATAAATAAAATACAGATAATATACATGAAATATTTTAAAAAACATTTTGGACCATACTAGGCATTCAGAAAAAATATTACTTATTTTTTATAATTAATGACTAAAATATCCTACGAATAGTGAAAGGAATCTGAAAAAGATATTAAAGAAATCTTTTGGCCAGGTATCAGGAGCTCACACCTGTAATCCTAGCTACTCAATAGGCTGAGATCTGTATATTGTGGTTAGAAGCCAATCCAGGCAGGTCAGGAAAGTATGTGAGACTCTAAACTCCAATAAACTACATAAGCCAACAGAGGAGCTGTGGCTCAAGTGACAGAGTGCTAGCCTTGAGTAAAAAGCTCAGGAAAAGCATCCAGATCCTGAGTTCAAGCCCCAGGACTGGCAAAAGTAAAAGAAAAATCTTTTGTCTTCTATTGGCCTGATCATTTTCATTTTCCATTACACTCATACACACTACCATCTCTTAAACCTCTGTTCCCCTTCACGCCAAGGTTACAACATGTAAAAATGATCTGATTTTACTGAATATTATACTTTACTTGCCATCTACTTCTAAATATCATTTGACTTTTAGGATTACGATTACAGAAAAATTTGTCTAACACAGTCATAGAACAAACCCTTATTGCTAAATCAAATACATGCTTTCTAATCATTATTTTACTTTTCCTTTGCTCAGTTTTAAAATGTTGATGTTCCTGAAAGTTGAATAATTCAAGTTATTTATGTGATTTAGACTGAAGATTTGTACTTTATTCTCTATCTTCCCTCATGCACAAAATTGTCCATGGCAAAAATCTATTATTTACGTGTGTGTGTGTGTGTGTGTGTGTGTGTGTGTGTGTGTATTTTTGCTCAAGATTAGTGCTCTACCACTTAAGCCACAGTTCCATTTCTGACTTTTTGGTAGTTAAATGGTGATAAGAATCTCACAGACTATCCTGCCCAGTCTGGCTTTGAACTGCGATTCTCAGATCTCAGGCTTCTGAGTAGCTAAGATTATAGGTGTGAGCCACTATTACTTACCAATTACTTAGCTTTGATTCCTCTCTTCCTATTAATTCTACTCCTTATAGTAATCCCTTAACTTGTTTTTTTCTCTTTATCCCAAACACATTTGTAGCTATTTTAGCCATTTCATAATGATAAAAGAGAATTATGTCATTGTCTTGCTTACAGTTTCTCAGGGTTCCCATTTCCCATTATTATCAAGGGGAAAAAAAACCACAACCTTATAAATACTCCATCTGCAAAAGGTGAACAAATGCAGCAGTAGTACTCACTAGACACTATGTTGAAAATGAACTATACACCTTATGGATGGGAACAGAAGGGGAAAATGGGGAAGCAAGGGAAGGGGTGACATTGTCCAAAAAGACATGTACTCTTTACCTAACTTATGTAACTGTAACCCTTCTGTTGTATATCACCTTTATAATAACAATAAAAATATTAAAAAAAACAGTCCAGCCGGACACCAGTGGCTCACACCTGTAATCCTAACTACTCAGGAGGCTGAGATCTAAGGATCACAGTTCAAAGCCAGCCCGGGCAGGAAAGTCCGTGAGACTCTTATCTCCAATAAACTACTAGAAAACAGAAGTGTTTTCTAGAAAAACAAAAAACTAGAAAACCGCTGTGGCTGAAGTGGTAGAAAGCTCACCTTCAGCTGAAGTACACAGGGACAGCAACCAAGCCCAGAGTTCAAGCCCCATGACCACCACCACCACCAACAACAACAAAACCCACTCCATCAGGACTTGACTAACTTCTCCAATGTCCTCTTATCACTTGTATAAATCATGAAAACTATTGACACAGAAGTATGAAAAGATTTATTGAAGGAATAATCATTCCATTCTCAATAATAGCTCTCAAATGCTTTTATCTTATACACATTCTTCAAAACCTAGACAAAACTTCTTTTTCATAAGAAACTCCCAAGCCACCTCTCCCTCAGCATTTTCTGCATAGTTTATTAACCTACTTATCTGTCTGTCTATCCAACTGTGACCTTAAGTACTTCAGAGACCAAATATTTTTTCACTTGTATGTTGAACACCCTAGCACTCTCTGAAATGCAGTATGCACTCAATAAGTAATTGCTTCTTAATGGCATATCTAAACAGATACCTTTTTAACTCATCCATAAATTCCTTATCCTAATGTCTTAAATTCAATTCTACTGTATCCTGGAAAGATCAAGTGAATGGGATTATTTGGGAGTTAACAAAAAAAGAGATTATTTTATTCTATAGATATATACATATTGTGTTTCCTAAATTATAGCTATGAGTTGAAGAAGATATAGTAATAAAGCAAGGTAATAAAGCAAAGAAATAAAGTAATAAAACAGACTTTTTAGTAGTCATCAAGAAAGCATCACTATCATTACGTTGAGAAAAACTAAAAAGGAGGCAAATACAATAGGGAATAAGAGAATTTATACTATAAAAGCCTATAAGATTATCTGTAGTTTTTCAAACTTTACAGGTCATCAAAATATTCAATAAGTTTGAACACTGGACTGCTTTGTCACTTTTTCTTAGTCTTCCTACAGTACAAAATTAGCACAGATTACAAAACTAGTACAAACTACGTATTATGTCCTTTGTAAGTGCTAAGTTGTTTACTATGTGTTGTTTACCTTGCTCAGAGACCACCCTCATTACTGTAGTCTAAAATGACAAGATTCGGGCTAAGCATGGTAAATCACTCAACAATTATTTTAAGGGATTTAGACAAAAAAAAATGGAGTGGTAAAAACACTTTGTATGTTCATGCCAGTACTGGGTCTTGGACTCTGTCTTGGGCACTGTCCCTTAGCTTTTTGCTCAAGGCTGGTGGTCTACCACTGGAGCCAAAACTCCACTTCTGGATTTTTGTTAGAGACAAGAATGTTCTTCCTGGAACTTTCCTGCCCTAGCTTCCTTAAAACTGTGATTTTCAGATCTCAGCCTCTTGAGTAGCTATGACTACAGGCATGAGCCACTGGCACTGAGTATGAAAACAATCTTGATCAACCTTCATTGGCCGCAAGGGTTTTCTTCTCTGAATATATTTCTTTAAAAATAAAATGCAAGGGGCAGGGAAGGTGGCTCAGTGGTAGAGCACTTGCCTTGCATGCCTGAGGCCCTGGGTTCGATTCCCTAGCACCACATAAGCAAAAAGAAAAAAAAAAATAAATAAAATAAAATGCAAAACAAAACCCTGAAGTAAAATACTCCAGTCACTATTTAGTAAGACAAATTCAGTTCCATTGAACCAGCCAAAAGGTTTCAACAGATCACTGGAAAGTAAACCAACTCAGTGGCAAAAATTTCAGTGAGGTTTGAAAGTATTTAAAAGCCACCACTAGAGTGGTACTGTGATACTGCCTGTTCTCCCAGGTTCTTGGAAGGCTGAGGCAGGACTGCTTGAGCCTAGGAACTGGACAACAGCTTCAGCAACATAGCCAGATCCTCATCTTTCAAAACTATTCTTCAATGTTGTCACTGACCACTGTCAAAATTAATAGTCAATAAGAGCATCATAGTGAAGGTAGTGGTTTAACAATACCTTTTAGTTTTGATACATCTAATCACGCTTGGCTTTTTAAAAAAAATCATCTACTCCCACTCCAGCTTAGTTGAAAAATAAATAAACCTGTAAATTACTTGTTTCTCTATATTAAAACACACGCGCGCGCACACACACACACACACACACATACACACACAAACTCATATTGTAATAGAAACCTCTCTATTAAGAGTTCACAAATCACTAGAAAAATTGAGTACAAACAAATTCTTCTTTGGTTTGTTTTCGGGGATGGAGAGGTCCAAGGGGAGAAGAAACGTATTTTCTGTTATTTGCAGCTGCTTTAACAGCAAGCGACAATTAAATGTGTGAACAAGGTTGTCAGAGTAACACTTGTCATTCACACCGCCCATGGAAAGATACAGCATAACTTCCAGAAGCACTCATTAAAATTAACGAAAGCTTATCACGGGGAGTTGAAAAAGAAGTGTGCCAGGGGGAGGTACACCAAATCACACCGAAGTTCAAGAGCCGTTTTCACACCAAGGTCCAACTTGCAGCCCAGCTAACCACTAGGCACTAACGAACTCAGCGCAGTCGCCCACCAAGGAACTCTCTATGAATAACAGTCCCGACCGTCCCAGCACAACAGAAGAAAAAGCAAAGAGTTCTTAGAGAAGTGCGGTCCGTTTTCTCTTAGAAATAAAGAGGGGAAGATACAGGGCAAAGTACTCTTTCTCTTTTCTCCCCAGCAGAGATGCACGCTCCAACTAGTAGTGCCTTCCAAAGCCCCGAGGGCTGACCGCTCCCCCAACCTTCCCCCAACATGCATGAAGGCACGCCCAAGCAGAAGAATACCAAACATTACCCACCTCCAACCCCCAAAATCCCGGAAGACCTTCACCCCGAGATTCAGGTGGGCCTCTCTCACCTGAGCCCCTCAGCAGTTCTCCGGGTTTACGCAGACGCACTTTTCAGCAATCTGCCTTGCGATTGGTTAACTCGGGAAGCACGTTTCAACCCTATTGGCTACTGGAGCCACGAGGCGGTGGGACTTTGGAGCCGTCGCTGACTGGCGGGCTGCATGGTTTCCCAGAGTTCCCATTGGGTCATCACAAGGCGCTCAAGATGGCGGCGGTGGCAACCGGCGCCTCGGGTCCCCAGTGTGCTGAGGCTTTGGCAGCGGCCGCGGGCAACAGCAGCAGCACCAGTTTCCGGAGGAGGGTCCCCAAAGCCGGTGGAGCCGAAAGCAGCGGCCCCCGCCTGGTGTCCATTTCGGGCACGCGACCGTCGGTGCGGAATGGACAGCTGCTGGTGTCCACCGGGCTCCCCGCCCTGGACCAGCTCCTAGGTCGGTTTCGGAACGGAGATCTGGGTTCAGCTGAGGGAAGACTGGAGGGGAGGGACCCCCACATGGCGGACTCTTCCTCCTCCCTCGGTCCCCGTCTCTCTCTCCTTCTCCCCTTCCTCTCCCCCCGGCCCCCACCGTGGAGACCGTCCGCCCGGTTCTGCCGGAGTTGGACGGAGGGATTGCGTGGTGGGCCGCCAAACCTGTGTGAGCCCCGCGGTGTTCCCCAGCTCTGCACACCCGCTCCTTCCAGAGCCTGCGTGCTTTTGTGTTTTTTCTCCCCCACCCCACCCCTGGAATGCTTCCTAATTTCATTAATATCTGGAATCGCTTTGGCTATCACCCAGGATCCTCCCCTAGTCTCAATACTCTTGTATCCAACCCCTTTACCTTAAGGCTGGGACTGACTGAACTAAACTTTGGTGTCCTTGTGAGAGAAGGACTTGATTAGAAAAACGCAGGAAAATAATAATAACTTATTATTGTCATTATTATTTCTCCCTCTTTCACACAGACTGCTATCTACTTAAGTCCTAAACGACATGGCTTTAAGAGAGTGGATGTTGAAGCTGTGTGATTAGGATAGTTCCGTTCCTATTTGCGTTAAATGAGTGTATCTATACTCATACATAGATGATTCTTGTATGCATTTCGCTTTCCAGAGTTGGTTGCTACTATGTGCTGAACAATAGGGATTTTTGTTGTTTTTTGTTTGTTTGTTTGTTTTATGCCAGTACTTATGCTTGAACTCATGGCCTGAGCGCTGCTTCTTAGGTGTTTTGCTATAGACTGGTGCTCTGCCATTTCAGGCAAAGCTCCACATATGGCTTTTTGGTGGTTAAGTGGAGCTAAGAGTCTCACAGACTTTCCTGCCTAAACTGGCTTGTATTGTAATCCTCAGATCTCAGCCTCCTCAGTCGCTAATATTAACCTGAGTCAGGTTTGAATTTAACTCACATTTTTAAACAGAAAAGGAATTTTCTAAAAGAAGCTTGATGAATATACTTGTTTCTTAAATTTATGCTGAAAGGATTGAAGAGATTCCATGTGGAGGGTAAAATTACTCTTATTTATAAAGTTTTTAGGTTTATTTTTACTATCTGAATACAGAATTATTAAAGCTGGTCTGTGATTTTAATGCATTTTTCATAGTATGTGATGTGTGTCTGTTAAACCTGGCACTATTTCATTATTAAAACTCATTGCTGGTCCTTGTACTTCATTTGACATTTTCACTGTTATCCTTCCCCAATTCCACACCAGCCTCCAGGTAGGCTTTTCAAGCAGGTTTAATGCAGAGGAGTGTAACAAGATAAACAACTGATTGCTCAAAAAAATGTATGGATTCCTAATTGTGTTATTTCATGTCTTAAGTGGGTCCCAAGTTTTTTCTGCATAAATTTAAATATTTTCTATGCCGTTGTCAGTTTAGTGCCCTCTTACTTTGCATAGAACTAAAAACAAATGGTTTCACATACATTGTTAGTGATTGTTTATTTCTTCTTATTCCCTGAGAGCTTCACCTGATGTTCTGATTTTGAACTTAAAGGTGAGAAGCAACTCCTACTAGTGCTTATGTGTCTACATTTTAAATGGGCATATGTGACTTCATTTACTTGATAGTAAAACTCTCCAAACAAAAATGCTACATTTCTAGCATTATGCTTCAATTTCTCAATCAAATAACAAAATGTGCCTTGTACATTCCCAGCACTGAGTAGGTTCTTCATTGAAAGAAAAATAACATCGAAAAGAAAACAAACACCAACAGCAAACACCGAACAACAGCAAGAGATTATGAAACATGTAGAACTGTTTTAGGTGAATGAACATTAAAAAACAGATTCAGCCATGCATCAGTGGCTCATGCCTGTAATCCTAGCTACTCAGATCTGAGATTGAAGAATCTCAAATCAAGGCCAGCCTGGGTAGGAAAGTCTGTTAAGACTCTTATCTCCAATTAAGAACCAAAAAAATCTGGAAAGTAGAGCTGTGGCTTAAATGGTAGAGCACTTAACTCAGGGACAGCACCTTATGCCCTGAGTTCAAACCCCAGGATGGGCACAAAAAAAGGGGGGGGGGATTCAGAAATTAACTAATATGGACAGTTATAAAACTGACCCTGACCATGTAGGCTTATGTTTTGGATATCTTGAGTTCTGTCTGCACTATACTACAGCTGTCTCAAATTTTGAGAACTATTTGCAGAAATTTTTTACCTGATTTATTGAATCTAAGATTAATGACTTAACGATAGTCTCTTCAAACACCACCACAATGAGAACTCAATAGACATACGCACATGGGTTTTCCACAGAGATGAAACTGTAAAAATATTTAAAATTTTCCTATGTGCTCAGAGATGGAAGCCTCAATACTTAAAGCTTATGCTAAAATTTAGTATTTGTTGAGGTGATTGAAATGGTAACTTGTTAAAATCTTGAAATGAATTTTGCATGTATACAATTGATTCTCAAACAAATTGAAAATGTTAAATAAGAGTACTTTATTTGAAATAATAACTGTGTCCAGAAGTATTTCAGTTGTTAACTTCTTGATGTCCTTTTGTAATTTGATTTTCTGTCTTGTATGGAGCCTTTTACATTTGTTTTTCATTAAAGCATTATTTGAAAGTGAAACATGTGGCTGGTAATGTGTGTACATATAAATATTAGTAATTTTAAAATGTTATATGACCCAGATTGCAACAATCCTAATATGATCATATTGTGACAATCTATTCATAATAGGAAATTTTTCAGTAGGGGACTTTACTGTTACATTGTGATCATATATGGTTACTGTAAATAAGTATATACTGTATAGGAATCACCAGAGTTTACTTCTGCTACCATGACATCATTTTAAACATAGATTCAGAATACATTTGAAAGGTTCCATACAGGCTCAGCAAATGTTATCATTTGATACTCATTTGATACTTATTGATACTCCAGTGATAACTTCAAAACATCTTACAAATTTAAAAATTTCTGAACTAGCAGTATGGCTCAAATAGAATACCCATTTAGTGCCAAGCTCTGAGTTCAAAATCCAGGAGTACCAAAAAATAAAAATAAAATCCAAGTTTTCTAATACCTGCATCTTTTAGACATGAGCTAATCATACAGTTTTGATTCTGACAATTTTATATTGTTTTTATATGCATTTCCCAATATAGCTTCATTTAAAGTTTTCAAGTACTTAGACTGCCTAATCTAAGTTTTCAATCTTCTCCCTTCCAGGACATACTGATATTTGAATTCACTAGATATAAATAACACACATTTCAGGAAAGAAAATGCATTAGATGGATATTCCTTTTATCTTCTTCCAGGAATTTCTAAGATTATAGCAAGTAAAGTATGTTTAACCTGCAAAATGCTTCAAGGAACATGACTTCACAAGTTTGGCCCACCTCTGCACTGCTCAGAACTTACTAAATTTGACTATCATAGTGATGGCAGATAGAGATTTTGGATAAAGAATAGTCCATAGAGAGTTCTCGACAAGAAGCTTTATATGGTAGCTGCCCTTTGAAACTCTAATTTTGAAAAGTAAATACTGTTAATCTGTAGTGTGAGATAAATTGATCTTGGATCACATTTAGCAACTGATGTACAGATGTATACAAAATTTACTTCATTTTTATTACTATGAAATACTTTCATGTAATCTACAGAACCATATCACTTAACTTTGGTTTCCATATTTATCCAGCCAGTACTTATGTCATATCTTCTTACATGTAAGTAAAATATTCTACCACTACTTTTAGCAAGCTGGAAATGGACAACCTTCTTAAAGAGATCAAGAAGCAAATCCAAGAATCTTAGTGACTTAGAAAGTATGCCAGGCTTTGTGTAGTATGCAGCTGTAATCCTGGCATTCAAGAGGTAGAGATGGGAGTATGGTAAAGTTTGGGCTAAGACACCTGCAAAGAAAATGAGGCAAAAGAGAGAGTGAAAAAGAGGAAGGGAGAAGGAAAGAAGGAAGGATTTTTTTCTAAAAGTGAAAATCATTTCTTTTTGTTTTCATCAGGGGTAAGATGATTGCTTACTTTAGCCATTACTTACCTGGAAAAATATTTTAATGGAATATTTAAAAAAATTATTTTGTTAAAATTGGGAACTGTTAATGCAGCCTATATGAGTTTGTTTTTTTCTTTTTGTTTGTTTTTACATTTATCTCTGAAATTAAAACACTAAGCTTTGTAATAAATATACTGAAAACTTTAAAATAGCAATTTAAAATATCAGTATAGCAGTATAAATCAGGTAGGATAAGCTCCAAGTTTAACTTTATTAAGAGTACTTGTATGCTATTAGATTTCAGATTGTTTGAAGGAATAATTATGCTTACTTTCAGTGTACAAAATAAACAAGGGAACTTCTCATATTAAGTTGCTCTACAGGAAAGATCTTTATTAGTGTTCTAAATGTTTTCATTTTGCTCACATAAAAAAATTAATAACATCTTCAGACAATCAGTAATTTGAGTAGTTTCTTTTAAATCATACTATGAATGTATTTCTGTTAACCGAAATTCAGATTTTTGTTTACAAGTAAATTTTTCAATATTTAAGACGTTAATCACAAACACTAATACTTTTTTGTCACATGGGATAAAGAATGAAGTAACTGTAATGAACTGTCCCATTTTAATGTAATTCCACCATGTTAAAATTTAATTTGAAGTTTCTCTTGTTTGTGCTGCTGCTGTTTGCAGTGCTGAGGCATGAAGCTAGGACTCTGTACATACCAGGCAAGTGCTCTACCACTATGCTGATACTGGGGCGTGAACTCAAGGTCTTGTGCTCTTATTTGGCTTTGTTTCTCTGCTGGCATTCTCCCGTTCGAGCAACACCTCTTTCTGGGTTTTGCTAGTAAATTGGTAATAAGAGTCTTGTGGACATTTCTGCCTTTGTTGGCTTTGAACTTCAATCCTTAAATCTTAGTCTCCTGAGTTGCTAGGATTACAGACATAAGCCACGAGCACCTGACTTTGAGATAATTTTTATGACATACTACTTGAGTTTTGATTATATGACTCTAATTCAAATATTTTTTATTTTTTTATTTTATTACCTTTTTTTTTCTTTTCTGTTTTGATGCTGAAGATTGAACTCAGGATGATACAATTGGTAGGCAAGTACTTTGCCTCTCAGCTACATACATCCCAGCCCTATTTTTTTATTTTTTAATCTTCAAATGGTTATACAAGGGGGGATAATTGAACATGCTCATTTATGTGTTTAGTGTACTTTGATCAGTTACCTCTTCAATCCTCTTCTTCCAGACCACCTATCCTTTCTTTCCCTCCCTAGTCTTATCAAGTTTGCCACTTTTTTTTCTTTTCTTTTTTTTTTTGGGGGGGGGTCCAGTCGTGGGGCCTGAACTCTGGGCCTGGGCACTGTCCCTCAGCTCTTCAGCTCCAGGCTAGCGCTCTACCACTTGAGCCACAGCGCCACTTCTGGCTTTTTTCTTTTTGCTTATGTGGTGCTGAGGAATCGAACCCAGGGCCTCATGCATGCAAGGCAAGTGCTCTACCACTGAGCCACCTTCCCAGCCCGGCCACTTTTCTTTCATATATTAATTCAACCAATTTAAACATCATCTTCCCATTTTGAAAATGTATTTTGTGATCTGCATTTTTGTTTGAAATGGCAAGTGTTAATTTTAAATTCTAAATATATTTAGAGCATATCAGGACTTTCAAGAGAATTAGTTTTAATTATCAGTTCTTTTATTCGAGGATTACTAAATTTGAGAATAAATATTAAAGTAGAATCTTTGGTGTCATTTCTTTTCTGTGTTATACTTATGCAGGAATGAAGTCACTGTGCACATTTAGATTCTAGGCTATGGAGTTAATTTATTAACAATTGCTAAATATAAGAGTATTAGGTACTTAACCAAAGTTATGTTCAATGCTGCATGGTTATATCACAGGAGAAAGAATACAGTATACTATGAAAGTAATTGTGATATGTGGTATATAATTATATATAATATGTAATTATTTCATAATAGCACTTGAACGAAATATTGCAAAGGTAATTAAAATGTTGTTCACAATTGTAGTTTTAAAATTATAGAACTACCTGTCCTTGACAAAACCTAACTTTTGTGCTGTAGATAATGTGATAATCTACTGATTAATTTTCTTCTCTGTTTTGTTTTCTTTGTAGGTGGAGGTTTAGCCGTTGGAACAGTTCTTCTGATTGGTTAGTATCTCAGCGTTTTCTTTTTTTTGTACAGACTGATTTTATGAGTTTTCCCATTCTACAATTCAATATTTATACAATTAACTCTCTACAGAAGTTAAGGTAAGTTAATTTAAATTCATAGTTTGATCTAATCTCAAAACAGTCGTATCAGAAAATGTAGGTCTTCTCATTTAAAAATATTTATAATACATTATATCTGTTCTATTGATTGATTTATTTATATATTTGGTTATTTTTGGTGCCAGTCCTGGGGCTTAGACTAAGGGCCTGGAGTGCTGTCCTTGAGTTTTTTTGCTCAAGGCTAGCACTCTACCTTTACAGGCACAGCTTCACTGCTGGCTTCTTTGGTGGTTCATTGAAGATAACAGTCTCATGGACTTTCGTGCCTGGCCTGGCTTTGAACCAAGATTCTCAGATCTTCAGCTCCCTGAGTAGCTAGGATTACATGCATGAGCCACTGGTGCCCATCTATGTTCTATTTCTAAAACTAAAATTAATGGAAACTTTTTCTTAAAGAATCTCAGTGTTTAGGGGGATTACTATAGTGATTAATTTGGGAAACTGAAGTACTAATAATTCTCCAATAGGGGGAGCGTGGGGTGGGGGGGGGGAAGAGGGGGGCTGGGAGATGGGAAGGGAAAACAAAGGAGGAAGCAACAATGCTTGATTAGAAATGTACTCATTACCTTGCCCATGTAATTGTAACCCCTCTGTATGGTATTTTCACAATAAAAAAAATTCTACTATATATATATTATGTATGTGATGTGTATATATATCGAGGTACAGATAAATCATTACTAACACTGAAAGACAAAACAACAAGCTAATCATACTTTTGTTCAACTTTTAAGTGACGAGTTCTTATTTAAATGTAGAATCCTCATATGTATGTATGTATACACATATATGTATACATACACACAAACCCTATTTGCCTTAAACTTTATAGAAATCATAGAATTTTAGTAGTGAAATAAGCCCTGGCAGTTATATCATCAAAACCCCTTATTAATATTTAAATCATATGCCTATAATGTTTATTTTCCTATTTTTTCTATAATATAGTATTATTCTACCTACTTTTTCCCTGACTCTATAAAAATACTTGGAAGTAGTTATTTTGCCACCTCAGTTATCTAAACTAAATAGACATTCTTTTGTTTCCTTTATTGGGGTTTGGACTCAGGGCCTCAGGTTTTATAGGCAGACACTGTTGTTGGCTAATGTTGAGACAGGGTCAAGAGTACTTCTAGAATATTAACTAACTACAGGGATTTTAGGTGAGTGGTTAGGAGTCTGAGGTATTTAGAAAAAAGTACTTTTCATTCTAGAAATTGAAACATGAAGATTATTTGCCTTAATAATTTACATTATACTTCATTATAAACTGTGAACTGTTTAACCATTTTTTCTGAGGTACATTATTCATTTACCAAGCAACTGCCATGTATAAGCATGTACCTGTCCATAAGTGTGACCTTTCAGAGACTATTTAGTTTCTATAGCACTGTAACTATGGAAACTAGAGCTAGTATTACCAGAAAAATGTATACTATAGCCCTTCAGTGTGTTTCAAAATATGTAAATATGACTATGTGAAATAAGTCATCAGAAATAGACTCTTCTTAAAACATCCTTAATAATTGTTGTTTCTAGTTGTATGTGACATTCTCAACATACTTAGATAGACTTCCTACAAGGAAATATTTTTAAAAATATTTTAAGGGACTGGGAAGGTGGCTCAGTGGTAGAGTGCTTGCCTTGCATGCATGAGTCCTGGGTTTGATTCCTGTTTCCTGTCCTGGGTACCTACTAATCTCT
Organism: Dipodomys ordii; assembly: GCF_000151885.1. Taxonomy (NCBI): domain Eukaryota; kingdom Metazoa; phylum Chordata; class Mammalia; order Rodentia; family Heteromyidae; genus Dipodomys; species Dipodomys ordii. The sequence goes on from NW_012267262.1 coordinate 9,942,880, forward strand.
TTTCTGACATTAGAGATTAGTTTTACTTTCTCTAAAATGTCTGATAAGGTGATCATATAAAGTGAATATCTTTTTCACTATTTAGCTTTTCCATTTAGCATGTTTTAGCAATTCATCCATGTTCTTGTACACGTCACTAGTTTACTTCTTTTCATTGTTGACTGCTACTCCATTTGTGTGTATATCATTTTTTCCTGTTACTATTTTGAATGTATTTTTAATAACTGCCTAGAAGTATTTTTCTGTTAAATTCAAGTACGCTTTCCTTAGTATACATATTAAGTAATTTTTTGAGGTGGCATGGGGGTTTGAACTCAGGACTTTGTGCAAGTACTCTTGGGATATGTACTCAGTCCTTTTTTTGTTTTTATTTTTTGATGTTTTTCCCTACAGTTATTTTTCAAGTAGAGTCATGTGCATTTTCCCTAGCTATCTTTGGATGATAATCTTCCTTCCTGTGCCTTTAGGGCAGCTGTGAGACAGGCTTGTTGTACCATCACACTTGGCTTGTTACATTGAAATGGAGTCTTAGTAACTTTTTGTCTGAACTACACTCTATAACCATAATTTTCCTGATCTCTTGAATAGCTGAATTACATACCTGTGCTGCTGCCATACATAACCTATTTTTAGTTTTTTTTTTTTTGTCGGTTGTGGGGCTTGAACTCTGGGCCTGGGCGCTGTCCCTCAGCTCTTCAGCTCAAGGCGAGCGCTCTACCACTTGAGCTACAGCGCCACTTCCGGTTTTCTGATGGTTTATTGGAGATAGGAGTCTTACAGTCTCTCCTGCCCGGGCTGGCTTTGAACCGCGATCCTCAGATCTCAGCCTCCTGAGTAGCTAGGATTACAGGTGTGAGCCACCAGCGCCCAGCCTTTAGTAATTTTTTTAAAACTATACATTGTAAATATTGAATTGCAGTAACTCTGAATATTATCATGTTTTTATGAGGATTTCTGTTTTGTTTAGTAGGCAGTTAATTTACCTAGACTTAAATTATTAACTCTTACTTCAATTGTTTATCTAGTCATACAAGATTCTCCCTCTGAAATTACATTGTGTAATAGACAACTGAATATTAAACAATTTATATTCAAATTTGGGGCTCAATTTTTTTTCTGATTTTCATCTTAGACTTCTGTTCTCTAGACTTTAGTTTTCTTAGACCTTAGTTTTCTATAGGTCACGCTGACTTTAAAATGGGAACCTTATGTCTTTAAAGGGGTAGCAAATAAATAGATCATACATGATTGAGTTGTTTCTTATAATTATCCTGGGCTCTCCTTTCACACTATTGTTTGTTGTTTCTTACTCAGGCTTGGTTTAGTGGTCAACAAGGGATTTGGGCACAATGGATACTCTTCTGTGGTCTTCTTTTAAGATTTTTCACTTGGAACTTTCAGCTTTACTCTGACAAATCTGCACTCTGTATTCTGCCAGTTGATAAATGATGTGATTTAATACTGTAAATTAGGTAAATTAGGAATATTCTCTGGAAATAACCTCAAACTTGAATTTTTACATGATTACTTTCTTTCCAAAGGAAATTGCTAGCTGGGACTATGCCTTGAACCAGTAAACGTAGCTACTTGGGAGGTAGAGAGCTGGAGGATCTCAATTTGAGACCAGGACCAGCTTCAGCCAAAATTCACAAAGTTGTGGGTGGGAATTGGAGGGAAAGACTGGGAGACTGCAGGAGAAGAGGTGGCATGTCCAAAAAGAAATGTACTTACGACCTGACTGTAACTCTTCTATACATGACCTTTATAAAACAATGTTTAAAAATTTAAGTGGAAAAAATTCAAAATGTCCCATCTTAACAGAAAAAGCTGGAAGTAGTGGCTTGTATCTGTCATATGGCTATCTATGGTAGGAAGTGTAAATAGGGCATTATGGCCAGCCTGGGCATAAAGCAAGATCTTTCTCAAAATAACCGGAACACAAAGGTTGTGGGGGAGGGGAGGGAGGTGGTTCATGCAATAGAGCGCCTACTTAGTAAGCTTAAAACCCTGTATCCACCTGCTTCTTTTACTTTCCAATGGCTTTGCCCATCTATGGGGGCAGGGACCACTTAGGATATTGAAGCATTTGCCTGAAGGCCTGTTCTTACCATACTGGGACTCTACCACCTCAGCCCCACCTCCAGCCCTACTTTGTGTTGGTTATTGTTTAGGTAAATTCTTTATGCCTGGGCCAACTGAGGCAGTTGTCTTCCTACTTGTATTTCTCCATAGAAATGTACATGCACATGCCTGTGTGCCCAGCCATTAAACTTAGCCTGGCTGCAAACACAGGCATATGCTACCATACCCAGTCATTAGTTGAGATGGTGTCTCCAGAGCTTTTCCCCAAAGCTGACACCTAGCTTCAAAAATCTATTTTTAAAGTAATTTTGTCAAGTTTTTTAATTATAGCTACAGGTGATTTTGCTCATTGACTTGCTGTGATATCTCTACAAGTTCAAAGCCCCTTATGAATGGTTTCAGTAGTGTAGGTTTCATGTATATTAGTGATGCTTAATGTCTTAACAGAATTCAAAGTTAATAACAAATACACTCATTTTAGACAACATAGTAAATTTACCTGTTTCTTGCCTTTGTGTTACATTTAATTTATAAAGGAAAGAAAGCTGATTTCTCTCACTTCTTCTCCTTCTCCGGGAAAACACCAAATGGAGGATGACGCCTCCGGTGCAGCGGGAGGGGGCCCGGGCTTGCGAGGCCCGTGGCAGCTTCTGTGGAGGCTTCAGTAGCAGCCTCCGGGGCCAAGGTCTCCACCGCGGGCTCATGGAGGCAAGGCCGAAGACAAGGAATGGATCCCGGTCACCAAACTGGGCCGCCTGGCTAAGGACATGAAGATCAAGCCTTTGGAGGAGATCTACCTTTTCTGCTGCCCATCAAGGAGTCTGAGATTATTGACTTCTTCCTGGGGCCGTCACTCGAGGATGAAGATTATGCCCGTGCCGAAGCAGACTCGAGCTGGCCAGCACCAGGTTCAAGGCATTTGTAGCCATCGGCGACTACACGGCCATGTCGGTCCGGGCGAGTGCGCCAAGGAGGTGGCCACTGCCATCCGGGGGCCATCATCTTGGCCAAGCTCTCCATCGTCCCTGTGCGGCGAGGCTACTGGGGACCAAGATTGGCAGGCCTCACACTGTCCCCTGCCAGGGGACAGGCCGCTGCGGTTCTGGGCTGGTGCGCCCCATCCCCGCCCGCCGAGGCACTGGGATCGCTGCTGCTGATGGCTGGTATCCATGACTGCTCCGCCTCAGCCAGGGGCTGTACGGCTACCTTGGGCAACTTCGCCAAACCACCTTTGATGCCATCGCTAGGACCTACAGTTACCCTGACCCCTGACTTCTGGAAAGAGACCGTATTCACCAAATCTCTTTATCAGGAATTCACTGATCGTCTTGTCAAAACCCACACCAGAGTCTCCGTGCAGAGGACCCAGGCTCCAGCTGTGGCTACAACATAGAATTTTATACAAAAATAATAAAGTATCAAGCCTGAAAAAAAAAAGCTGATTTCTCAGTGTGGCCATGTAGCTTATGAACAATATTCAGACCCAAACTGAAGCTATTTTCATTTTGTAATGAAATTTCAAAAAATATAACGTGTTTACCCAGTAAATCCCTTTAATAATCCTTTAAAATTCTGAAAATTAAAGTTAAAATTCAGGAACCTAAAGGAATATTGGACTGAGAAAGAAAATAACTGTTTTCCAGGAAAACATTTAGTGTAAATTTAGTTATGAACTCTTATCAACATAAAATCTTTTTTCTTTTACTTTTTTTAATTTAATTTTTAATTGTAATTATAAAGGTGATGTAAAAACAGATTACAGTTACATAAGTTAGGTAAAAATCACATTTCTTTTAGGATAATGTCACTTCTTCTCTTGTTCTCTCTGTTTTTCCTTCCCATCCCCACCCACAAGTTGTATAGTTCATTTTCACCATAGTATCTAGTGAGTACCACTACTACATTTGTTCACCCTTAAAATCTTTAATTTTAAATTATTGGTAAATTTTAAACTCAGGACCAAAGTGTGGAAGCACCACTATTTTCAAATTTTTGTAAATATGAATCATCAGGCCATGTACATTAAGTGCTTAATTATTGTGACGTGAAAGAAGTATGTGAGTTTACAGGATGGTTGTTGGTAACAGTAGTAGTTTTAGAGTTTTCAGTGGTTGAAAAAAGGGAACTTAAAAAGGAAAAAAATCTCCAGTTTCTTTGATATTATGATCCTTTAAATTTTATGAATTTCAGAATAGTGTACTACTTGAATAATAGCCATTGGAATCAGAAAGTTGCTAGAAAACATCTCTACTTCTTATTGACCATCTTGACACATCTCTTGATACATCACATTTAACTGTGCCTTAGGAAGACATAAACTATATTCTCACATCACATTTTACTGTAAGGAGAAAAAAGTGCAAAATCATGGGTGAATTCATTGTATACCACAGGATAATTAATGCAATTTTTTTCTTTTGTGCAGAGGAAGATAAGTATAATATTTACTCACCTATGCTCTTCAAGTATTTCCTGGCTGAAGGAATTGTCAGTGGCCATACTTTGTTGGTTGCATCTGCTAAAGAAGACCCTACTGACATTTTAAAGGTAAGAACCTACTCCTTCAATATTAGATTCTGAATGTTTTATGAAAACAAAATTCCATATAAACTAGATATATAAATAAATACATTAACAGGAATAGTTTTTTGCAGTAAAGGAAATAATTTTATTCTTTCATTAATGGCATTTTACCATTGTAGTTTCCAAGTACATATGGCCAATATGTAACAACAAAACTATCTTATTTTTATATTTACTTTTTAAATTTTATTGTAAAGATGTTGTACAGCGGGGTTATAGTTACATGAGTAAGGCAATGACTACATTACTTGTTGATCATTACCCCTTCCTTTGTTGTTGTCCCACTATCCCTTCCCTCCCCCCTCCCACACTCCTCCCCATCCCACCCCATCTCCCCCCTCCCCGAAGTTGTAAAGTTTGTTTCCAATATACTTTCCCGTGGGTATCGTTGTTGCAATGGGTCATCCTGTGTCCTTGTTTCAGCTTATGTTTATGTTTTAACTACCCAACTTGTTTTGTTTTTTCCCCTTATTAAGATGAGGAGTATTTCTATGTAAATGATTTTTATCATTTGTCCTGAAGTAAATTCTAGATAATTTAATTATTTAAATTATAAATAAAATTATTTAAAAGATAAAATAAGCAAATATATAATATAGGTTTAGGAAAGCTTTTTTTTATTGTGAAAATACTGTACAGAGGGGTTATAATTACATGGGCAAGATAATGAGTACATTTCTTATCAAGCATTGTTGCCTCCTCCTTTGTTTCCCCTTACCATCCCTGTCCTCCCATCTCCCCCCCCCCCCACAAAGTTCTAAAGCTGGTTTTATGACATAGCATCTTGTACATTTCATTGTTGCAATGGGTCCACCTGTATTATCCCTATTTAAACGATTTGTTTTTTTCCTTTCCCCTCCACAAATTATACCGACCTCAAATACAGTGAAAACAGGGGTTATACCATGGGAGGAAGGACATACAAAGCAACACAGAAATAATCTTATAAATGTGTTAAAAAACAATTGCATGAAAGAAAAAACATTTGAATACATATCCTAGGGTTTATTTCCCTAACATCAACTTATCTGACCTTTTCTGCTTGAACTCAGGCATATACTAGTTATTACAAATAAAGTAAACCATGGGACCTATGTTTTTTGTGCCTGGCTTACTTCACTTAATATAATTTTTTCCAAGTCTTTCCATTTCCTAACAAATGGGGCAATGTCATTCTTTCTGATGGAGGCATA